>NC_134691.1:205394356-205994356 GCF_050947455.1 Rhinoderma darwinii
TTAGAAAAGGTGTGAGGAGCCGAAGAGATCCTGAACAGAAGAGCTGTTAACTGCAGGGTGATGGACACTGCCTCTTATCTACACAGTTGTTCTTAGATATTTTTTGAGAGGGAGAAAAATGGGAAAGTGAAGGTCAATACCTTTTCTTAATTTTCCCAATGGCTTAAGAGCTAGAAGTATAGGAGAATACACTCCAGTTCCTCTCCTAGGAGTAAGGACCTCCTCTAGGACCTTCCTTTCTAGCTATTGTAGAAAGGAGACATCCAGGATGACCCGATGTAAAGGAGCAGTATGAGAAATCTTCCCGGAGGAAGCGAATGAAAATCTATTGAATAGCCGGACTGCATGATCTTCAACCCTAGGTAAGATTATACTTTGCCAGCTTTAGAAGACAGTTGGAGGCACCCCATACATCTCTGGTGTCAGAGTTTGGAATTTCTGGTGTCAGAAATGGCATCTGAATCCCGCCTCCAGGGGGGACTGTGACCATAACTCAGAGCCCTAGACTGCTCGATCATCCTGATTGACTGTGTTAAGGGCTATGGAGCCTCTTAATCCCCCTCTATGGAACTTTGGTCTGCCTCGGTATTGACTTCTGTGATGTCAGAGAAAGTTTTTCCACGTGGAGGGTCTATGTCTACCTGAAATGACTCCGGTAACGATTACCCATTCTTGTCAGAGAAGCTCTCCATGATTTGAATCAGCTCGGAGCAAAGAGTCTAATTGACTCATACGCTAACTCACAGAGGTTGTACTTGGAAGCATTAACTGTGAGAGTTTAAGCCAGAGAGAACATCTATCAGTGGTAGATAGGGCTATAGTTCTGTCTGACAACCTTACCTGTTGGGATAGTATCATCTAGATGGTCAGGCCCCAAACTGATGATATCATCATATGTAACTGGGGATCTATATTAACTTGGATCTGAAGAATCCAGTTTTGTTGAGCCTTGGAGATTTCCAGTCAAGTCAATGGAACCAGGGATTCCCAGAGAGTCTTCCATGCGGACACCCGCCAGGCCCACAACTGTGCAATGTCTACGATCAGGCACATTTAGCTAAGCTGTAGGATAAGGCAACATTATCGAGCCAGGTAGCAGCTGAACCCAAAATCTTTTTGTTCATAGTCAGCAGAGTATGCCCTTCAAATCACGCACTTGAAGATTTGACCTGAACTCAGTAGATACAATAGTACGCCTGGACAATCTTGGCGATAGCCTTATAAATCTTTGGAGGAGGACCCCACTGCTTAAGTGCACCACATCCATAGGAGACATGAACTGTACTTAGGGTGTTTCCTCTTCTGCCATCATAGCTTTTTTTCAAAGCTTCAACCACTTCGAAGGCCCTAGGACCCTTAGAGGTGGAGACTAGAGCTCCCCCCTGGTCAAAATCCTGGTCCCTTGACCGGATGGGCTTCAACAATTTCCATTAGAATGATAAATTGATTAGGGGAATTGCACATGGCAACGCTTAGACTTTCCTGATAGAAGGAAGAATGATTCTTTCATCTCAGCATGGATTTTTGAACAATCCTTAAATCACATCAGCTAATCTTGTAGAGATGGTTCACCAGCACGGTCACAAGGGCGATAATCTTGGCACTTATAAAGTTCATAGCTAACAGGCTGGGGGATATCACAATCCCTGCAGCTACAGTGCTTTCAATTGGAGGTTGTTTTTCTTTTAAAAACCACAACTTGGGATGTACACAGATCCTTGTTAAACAGCAGCCATGCTCCAATATGTATTGAGTATACTGCACCTTCTCTAGCAGGAGGCTGCTTCTGCTGAGGAGCTTCCTCCCAACCTCTGTCGCCATATACTACCACACAGCAAACCCCCCTCCCCTTGTATATACTGCCACACAGCAATCCCCCCTCCTCTTATATATACTGCCACACAGTAATCCCCCTCCCCTTGTATATACTACCACACAGCAAACCCCCCTCCCCTTGTATATACTGCCACACAGCAATCCCCCTCATTTTATATATACTGCCACACAGCAATCCCCCCTCCTTTTATATATACTGCCACACAGCAATCCCCCTCCCCTTATATATACTGCCACACAGTAATCCCCCTCCCCTTGTATATACTGCCACACAGCAATCCCCCCACCCATTGTATATACTGCCACACAGCAAACTCCCGAGTCCGTCCCCTTGTATATACTGTCACACAGCAATCCCACTCCCCTTGTATATACTGCCACACAGCAATTCCCCCACCCCTTGTACATACTGTCACACAGCAATCCCCCCTCCCCTTGTATCCTTGTATATACTGCCACACAGCAATCCCCCTCCTCTTGTATATACTGCCACACAGCAATCCTCCCCTTATATATACTGCCACACAGAAATCCTCCTTCCCTTGTATATACTGCCACACAGCAATCCCCCCTCCCCTTGTATATACTGCCACACAGCAATCCCCCCTCCTGTTGTATATACTGCCACATAGAAACCCCCTCCCCTTGTATATAGTGCCCCCTGTAGATATTGCCCTACATAGATCCCCCTGTAGATAGTGCCCCCTGTAGATAGTGCCCTACATAGATCCCCCTGTACATAGTGGCCCCCATAGATCCCCCTGTAGATAGTGCGCCACATACAGCCCCCTGTAATTAGTGCCCCACATATAGCCCACCCTGTAGATAGCAACCGACATCTAGCCCTCCTGTAGATAGCGCCCGACATATAGCCCCCCTGTAGATAGTGCCTCACATATAGTCTCTCTGTAGATAGTGCCCCACAAATAGCCCCTCAGTAGATAGTGCCCCACATATAGCATCCCCTGTATATAGTGCCCCACATATAGGCGTCCCTTGTATATAGTGCCCCACATATAGCATCCCCTGTATATAGTATCCCACATATAGCCCCCCTGTAGATAGTGCCCCACATATAGCTCCTCCTTGTAAATAGTGCCCCCTGTAGATAATGCCACTCACACCTTTAAGTGAAAAAAAAACAACTATATACTCACGTTGGTCCCGTTCCAGTGCCGTCCTGTGTCAATGCAGGCCTGCCTGCAGGGGCGGAATGACGCTGAAAGGCGCTGATTGGCAGGGCAGAATGACTTTCCCCGCCAATCAGCATCTTTCAACGACGCTAGCGGCGTGATAATGTCGCTGCCTGCATCGTTGAAAGACGCTGATTGGCAGGGAAGAATGACTTTCCCCCTGCCAATCAGCACCTTTTAATGACGCTAGCGGCACGATGACGTTGTGCCGCTTGCATTGTTGAAAGGCGCTGATTGGCGAGGTTGAATGACTTGCATCATTGTAAGGCGCTGAATGGTCAGCGCTTATGCATGTCATTGGATTTGCGTCCTTAAGACGCAAGTACAATTAGTGCAGGAGGGGATGGCGGCAGCTGGTCCTATGTTGAATCTGTGTATGCATATATGTGTGCAACAAATACATTGGGTCTGGAATAGACACGACCAGTAGATTTCCGATGTGAGGCTGGATGTGTTATATCTAAATGCCTAAACTTCCGTGATCTGCATTAACGTCGACATCCACTGATTCAGATGCGACCAGTGCATTGCCGATGTGGGGCTGAAAGTGTATTTCATGTATCTATGTGCCAGGGCTGGCCAGTACATGTACATAGTAACTAAGTATATGTATTGTGGCCATATTTGTTGATGGCAAAGGAGAACCTGGCTGGAATAAAATGTATGTAAATAATGTAAAATATGTAAATAATACATGCATAGTCATTACAGCATGACATAAGTGGCTGCGAAAAAATAAGGGAGAGAAGAATAAATAAAGGAATACAATTTTTTTAATATATATTATTATGGTGAGAAATAAAACAATTATACTGAAGTGCATAGTGTGCCAAGTGCAGCACGATACAATAGTGATATAATCAGATTATGCGAATAAAAAAGATATTTCCCAACTAAGATGTTCTCATAAAGAAACATAAAAAATATAAAAAATGGCAAAAATGTATTCGCAGTCACCCAAGTCAAATAAAAAAAGGGTTAGGAGCATGCTCCTGAGCATGAGAATATAATAATCCATTATTTATGAGGATTACATAAAGATAATATTTTTTATTTATATGGGACAGATTAATAAAGTGAACATTAAATAAAACATAGAAAATGGATAGAGCTAACAATTATTGTTACAAGATTACACCCAAGATAAAGAGCAACTAGGTTTAAATACAAACTATAGTAATAGGAACAATGTGTTGGCCTATGGAACGTCCTATGTCCAGGTATATAGCTTTATTTCTAGTGTAAATAGCTTAAACTACAAGAAAAACAATATAACACAGGGTAGACTACCAGTCCATGGAGCAGACTAGATTTGAGTATCCATCATTTCTTGGAATTGACACGTTGCAGTGGATAACCAGGTATAATACGGTAGAAAGTGATGATGTCCATATGGTACATCTAGAATAGGTAGAACATGTGGATCTCCAAGCTCAAAGCTCAAGCTTACATATAGAAAAAGAAGGGTCCATTGTTTGTTTGTTTTTACCAAATTCTGGTATAGGGATACTTATGATTCAATTATGGGCCCACAGATCTTGTTATTGAGGGTTTCCTTTTCTTCATTCATAGCGGGGTTCACAAAAGGGGTAGTGTTAGTGGCCATCATGAAGTTTCCTTTTTCTCCGTCATGGCAGGGTTCACACATACAGGAATAGTGTCAGTAGTCGTCATGGGGGGATTTCTCAATATTCCATCTATATGTGAAGGGAAGTTTCACTTTATATGTCTTTATATTGTATGCATTACACGGATCCTGAAGACATCTTTAGTACTACACTGGAAAAAATGGGAGAAGAAAGTGAGTACAGTTAGTTAAATATGAAAGAGACACAGGCGTGTTAGATCAACCACAAAATCATGTAAAAACCGTGAAACAGTCCAAAGTGACAAACAAAAATAATGTGCATGTGAGAATGTGAGAATGTGAATGCGATGTATAGAAAGTATATGTGTGTATATTAAAACGAAAATGAAATGTGATGATAATGATTGTGATGTGTGTGTGTGTGTGTGTGTGTGTGTGTGTGTGTGTGTGTGTGTGGTGCTAAATAATTATTTGAGAAAATAAGTAGTAGTGTCTGTAGTGATGTTAAAAAAATGTGAGTATGGCACGAGTGATGACGGAGTGGCGTGCTTGTGATGACAAAAAATGTCCAGTGGATGGTGTACCCACTGAAAACATATAAAATTGTGCCTAATATATAAACAGCAAAAACAGTAACACTGTATTCAAATAAATACTTAATAGGGGAAACTTATTTTTTTAGAACCCTGTGAACAAAAGTTCCTCATTAATCCCAAAAGGGGAAACAGAATTAAGTTTATATATTCATTTAGACTCCGATCTTAGTAATTCTGGGACAGGATTCCCATCTCTAATGCTTCCCAGGATCCTGTCTAGACCAATTATTGCAATATTGCTACACTTACCCTGATGGTATTGTAAGTAGTGGGCAGCCATCGATGTCAAGGTTTTGTTCTTTGCCTGGTCTCCCACCGCTAGGCCAATTGTCTACAAGTGCTTCTGTTCTATTTTTCTCAATTCTTTTGAGGTCTGTCCCACGTACATTTCGGCAGGGGCACATCAAAGCATAAACAAAGTGTTTCGTCCTGCAATTGATGTAATGCTTTAAAAAAAAAAAAAAAAAAAAGGTCACCCCACTTTTCGGGTGAACAAACTATTTGTCCCCAGTCATGTACTGGCACACATTGCATTTACCACAAGAATATGTCCCCTTTAATTTTGTTCCGTGTACAATGATAGTAGGAGGTCTTTGGAAATAACTCTTTATTAATTTATCCTTCAAGTTATTTTCCCTCCAATTGAGGGACATCCTTTACATATTGTGCCTCCCGTGGTTCAGATGTTAATATATGTTAATATATGCTAATAATTTTTCTAAATGTTATGGAGATCATTCCACTGGTTGTTGTATGTGGTGGCAAACCTGATCTGTGTGTCTTTCTGTCATTGGCGTGGTTGTAGAAGAGTCATGCATGATAATAAGCTTGAGATGTAATCTTTCTTGGATAACCCTGCACTCTAAATCGTGTTGTAAGATCCTGTGATGTGATGGTGCAGTCCCCCTCCTCTGTCCAATTTCTACATAGCCATAAAAATTGTCCTTTTTGGATCCCAGTCCTTAAATATTATGGGTGAAGCTCGTGAAATGTAACAAGCTATTGGTTGCCATCTTCTTGCGATAAAGGTTGATGACAATACGGGAGTTCTTCAGTTGTACATTTAGGTCCGAGAAGTATACTGATAGAGGAGATAACTTGGAGGTAAAAAAATAAATAAATCACAAAGTCCTCACAGTCTTCTTCAGTACCAGTCCAAAAATCAGTATGCCGGAATTATCCTGCAATTGCGAGTAGTACACTCCTCCCACCAACCTAAATGTATGTATGCATAAGAAAGGGAAAAGCGTGTACCCATCGCGTTACCAGAAACCTGCCAGTAGTAGGTCCAGTCGAACATAAAATAGTTGTGCTGTAGTATGAAGCTTAAGAGACTCACCAAGAAAGAATTATGTATTCGATCTCCTGTTGCAGACTTGTTCAAAAAGAAAGTGGCAGCTCTAGTTTCATCTTCATGTCCAATGGTTGAATAAAGCTATTCCACATCTGCGGTCACAATCAAGGTGCCCAGTGGCAATTGTAGGTCCTGGAACTGTTCAATAATATGTTGGGAATCCCTCATATATGAGATAGAAAATCTATCTATATACATGCCTGTTCACAGAGGCCCCCTATGCCATAAACAATCGGCCGTCCTGGTGGTTTAGCTGTATCCTTATGAATTTTAGGCAACATGTAAAAAAGTTGGTGTAATTGGGTCTCCCACCATCAGAAACTTAAGTTCTTTGTTCATAACTATGTGGTTTGATCTAGCTGTTTGTAGTAAATGATCCATCTTCTTCTTGAGGGTATGTTCACACGTAGTCAACCAAAACGTCTGAAAATCCAGAGCTGTTTTCAAGGGAAAACAGACCCTGCTTTTCAGACGTTTTTTTACCAACTCGCTTTTTTCGCGGCGTTTTTCGCGCCGTTTTCGCGGCGTTTTTTACGTCCATTTTTGGAGCTGTTTTCATTGGAGTCTATGAGAAAACAGCTCCAAAAACGTCCAAAGAAGTGTCCTGCACTTCTTTTGACGAGGCTGTATTTTTACGCGTCGTCGTTTGACAGCTGTCAAACGACGACGCGTAAATAACAGGTCGTTTGCACAGTACATCGGCAAACCCATTCTAATGAATGGGCAGATGTTTGCCGACGTATTGGAGCCGTATTTTGGCCGTGTGAACATACCCTAAATGTTGTAGTAGGATCTGAGGGCAGGTGAAAATAAAAGTTTGTGTTACCCAACTGTCTCTTTGCCTCTTCCAGGCACAATTCAAATTCCAATCCAATCAAAGTCCTTCTTTTGATTTCTGCTAGATTTCCTTTTGTAGTCCTGTTTAATCTTAATTGTCTAATTCCATGTACCAAAGAGTTAAAAAAAATATATTTGGATAGATGGAAACAAACTGAAAGATGGGGTGGAGACTGAGGGCTTGTGTGAAAAGAATGTTGGCATACCTGATCTAGGCTCATTTTTATTGAGCAAATCCAGGAGATCTTAAAATGTCTGTCTATCTTCCATTGGTAGGTCCCGTATGAGGGATAGTTGGTCATGAAGTAACTTAAAGCACAATTGCCTGCAAAATAAATAGGCATCTTTAATAAATTAAAATTCATCTAAGGGGCATACTGGTGAAAACGTTAGCCCCTTTTGAAGTACAGACCTCTCTGAGGATGTAAGTTCAAGTGTTGATAAATGTATTATTTCTAAAGTGTCCGATACTTCTGGTTGTCACGGTATGTGGGTATGTGGACCCACTAGGCCGCACCGCCATAGCAGCGAGGCAGCTGGCCAAACAACAGGAACCCCAGAAATACAAAGTCCCGCACAAGGGTACCTGGATAGTCCAGACAATGGCCGCAGCTCTGGCACAGATGGAGGTGGGTGCAGCAGGTAATGCCAGACGTGGCGGATGACAGCAGGTGCCCCAGGTTGCGCCAGATGTGGCAAATCCCTCTGGACGTGGCAGAGGACACAGGACGTGTAAGATAACAGCAGGTGCCGCAGTTTGCGCCAGACGTGGCGAATCCCTCTGGATGAGGCAGATGACACAGGACGTGGCAAGGCAACAGCAGGTGTAGTAGACACGACTCCAACTAGTATGCATAGGAACAAGAACACAGCACGGGATACAGGAACAGGTAACAGGGCACGGGTAACAACTGGAACGGGAAACACTAAGGGACCATTTGCAAGACCGACTTGGGAATGCTACCAACGCTCAGGCAAGGATCAGAAGGGCTGGGGCCTTTTTATAGACCAGGAAATCATGTGGTTGATAATGATGATTGTTTTACAGGTGCGTGCGCTGGCCCTTTAAGAGCGGGCACGAGCGTCGGGACAAAGCAGACCGGAGCGGAAGTGAGCGCTGGTGTCTCCTAGGAAGGAGATGGGTAGCAGCGCTCACGGATCCATGTCTGCGGGCGTCAGGAGGTGAGTAAACCCAACGGCCCGTGGCCATGGACGCTACAGTATCCCCCCTCTTACGCCCCTCTTCTTGGAGCCACAGCGAGAGAGGAACTTCTTAATGACAGCAGGAGCACTGAGGTTCTCTTCAAGCTCCCAGGACCTCTCCTCAGGACCAAACCATCTCCAGTCCACCAAATAGAAAGTCCTTCCTCCTACCCTCTTGTAGTCCAGGATCTCCCTCACCTCGAACACATCAGAAGAACCGCTGGGAGCAACTGTGGAACTAGAAGTCTTGCTGTAGCGGTTCAGGACCACAGATTTCAGGAGGGACACATGAAAGGAGTTGGGGATTCTGAGGGTAGGAGGCAGCCGCGGCTTATAGGAGACAGGGTTTATTTGTTGCAGAATCTCAAAAGGACCAAGGAACCTGGGAGCAAACTTGTATGAAGGCACCTTCAAACGAATGTTCCGAGAGGATAGCCAGACTTTGGTACCCAGAAAATACTGAGGCGGCTCTCTTCTCTTAGTATCTGCTTTTCGCTTCATGCGATCGACTGCCAGCAAAATAGAGGACCGGGTCTGTTGCCAGATTTGCAGAAAGTCACAGCAGCGGGTACCTGAGATGCAGTCAACACTGGAAGAGGGACTCTAGCATGTTGACTCTACACAATGTGAAATGGAGTGGAAGTGGTGGACTCACTTGTGTGGTTGTTGTACGAGAACTCGGCCGATGGAAGAAGCTGTACCCAGTTATCGTGCTGTGAAGAGATGAAGTGGCGGAGATAATTCTCCATGATCCTCTCGACTTGCCCACTGGACTGGGGGTGATAATCTGAGGAAAAGTCTAATCTCACATCCAGGAGTTTACAGAGGGCACTCCAGAACTTTTGGGGGAAAACTGAACCCCCCGGTTGGACACAATGTGAAGAGGCAAGCCATGCAAGCGAAAGATGTGTTCAATGAAGAGACTCGCCAGTCGGGGAGCAGAAGGTAGGCCGGTCAGCGGGATAAAATGTCCCATCTTAGAGAACCGGTCCACCACCACCCAGACAGTGTTGCATACTGCTGTGGGGGCAAGGTCTGTGACAAAGTCCATCGCAATGTGCTGCCAGGGGGCATTGGGTACAGGCAAAGGTAGAAGCAGGCCAGCAGGCATGGGGTGAGTAACTTTGTTAGAAGCACACACCGTGCAAGAATAGACAAAGTCCAGAACATCTTTAGGTAGCTTGGGCCACCAGAAGTGACGAGCAATCAGGTCTCAGGTTTTACGGACACCAGCGTGCCCAGCCAGTTTAGAACTGTGTCTCTAGCGGAGAATTCTTCTCCAGCCTGCCAACCGAACAAAAGTGCTCCCCGGATGGATGTCTCTAACCTGCAGAGGATTAGCAATGGCAATGCAGGACGGGTCTATGATAGTCTGAAGGGACTCCACCGTGTCTTCTGTCTCAAATGATCTGGACAGGGCATCGGCCCTCACATTCTTGTCAGCGGGACGGTAGTGGAGCACAAACTGGAAACGGGTGAAGAACAGCGACCACTTGGCTTGACGGGGATAAAGTTGTTGAGCAGACTGAAGTTAGGTAAGGTTCTTGTGGTCGGTGAAGATCAGGATGGGGTGAGCTGCGCCCTCTAGAAGATGTCTCCACTCCTCTAGAGCCAATTTGATGGCCAGTAGCTCCCGATCTCCAATAGAGTAATTGCGCTCAGTAGAAGAAAAAAGTCTAGAATAGTAGCCACATACTACTGCCTTTCCTTTGGAGCTCCTCTGGAACAGAAGTGCACCAGCACCAACAGAGGAAGCGTCCACTTCAAGTGAGAACTGCCGAGATACGTCAGGATGATGGAGGATCGAAGCTGAAGTGAAGGCTTTCTTGAGGCTAATAAATGCGGACTCTGCATCTGGAGTCCACACCTTGGTAAGGGTAGAGATGGGAGCCATCAGAGATGAGAAGTTAGGAATAAACTGCCGGTAAAAATTGGCGAATCCCAGGAACCGCTATATGGCCCTTAGGCCTTGAGGACGTGGCCACTCCAGGACAGCTCTCACTTTCTCAGGATCCATCTTGAGACCTTGATCCGAGATTATGTAGCCCAGGAAGGGCAGAGAAGTCCTCTCAAAGACGCACTTCTCGATCTTGGCGTATAGACGATTCTCCCTTAATCGTAGTAGAACTTGACGGACATGCCTCCGATGAGTCGTCGGATCTGGGGAGAAAATCAAAATACCATCGAGATAAACAACAACACAAACAGAGAGGAGATCTTGGAAGATATCATTAACAAACTCCTGAAACACTGCGGGAGCGTTAACACAGTCCGAAGGGCATCACTAGGTATTCGTAGTGCCCGTTCCGGGTGTTAAATGCCGTATTGCGATCGTCACCCCGGCGAATCTGGACTAGGTTACAAGCCCCCCGCAAGTCTAACTTAGAAAATTTTTGGGCTCCTCGTATGTGATCAAACAGTTCGGATATAAGTGGCAAACGGGTATTTGTTCTTGACCGTTATCTGGTTGAGACAACGGTAGTCAATGCAGGGTCGAAGGGATTCGTCCTTCTTTTTAACGAAGAATCCAGCCCCGGCCAGGGAGGAAAACTTTCATATGAAACCCCTTTCCAAATTGTCCTTGATATAGGCCGACATGGATAGAGACTCTGGCAAGGAGAGAGGATGTACTCGGCCACGGGGGAGAGAGGCATTAGGAACCAGTTCAATGGGGCAGTCATAAGTCCGATGTGGAGGCAGCGTCTCAGCCTCCCTTTTGCTGAAAACATCTGCAAACTGGGGGGGGGGGGGGGGGGGGAGTCCCGCCAATGACTGAGGCTGAGGAGGCTAGACAGGATGGATCTTTAAGAGACAACGACAAAGGCACAAAGTCCAGAAGTGCATCTGCGTTGCTTCTCCTGGATAGACGATTTGGCTTGGTTATTCTGCACAGGATCCTCTGGTGGGACGACTGAGGAGGATTGCTGGAAAGTAGAATCCAGTCTAGGAAGTTCTCTCTCCCGGAGAACCTCTTGGGAACGCTCCCGGATCCTCCTGTCAACCCGGGTGGCGAGTAGGATAAGATCGTCCAGGGTAGATGGCAGATCGCGAGCGGCCAGCTCGTCCTTAATCCCCGAAGACAGTCCCTGCCGGAATGTGGCCACCAAAGCCTCGTTGTTCCAGGTTAATTCAGCAGCCAGGGTACGGAACTGAATGGCATACTCGCACACGGAGAGGTCTCCCAGGTGTAGGGTCAGTAGAGATGCAGTAGCCGAAGAAACTCTCCCAGTTTCTTTAAAGATCGAGCGGAAGGTTCGTAAGAAGCACTGCAAGTCACAGGTCTCTGGTCCCTGATGTTCCCACCAAGGATTAGCCCATGCCAGGGCTTTGCCGGTAAGGAGAGAGATGATGAAGGTGACCCTGACATCATCCGAAGAGAAGGACCTGGCATGAAGTCTGAAGTGGATCAGGCACTGATTCAGAAATCGTCTGCAGGTCCTCGGGTCTCCGTCATAGCATGGAGGTAGCGTTAAGAAGCACAGGGGGTCGGCATTGGTACAGACAAGAAGAGTAGCAGGAGGAAAAGCAGGAATGGGTGCGGTGACGACTGTTGTTTGGAGCAACCAGCCGATGGGCAATGGCATTCACCGACAGGAGGAGTTGGTCTTGCCGTGACTGGAGATCCTCCATCTCGGTCTGCATGGCTTGTGTCATCAAGGTCTCATGTTGACCAGCAGGGTCCATGGCCTGAGTGTACTGTCACGGTTTGTGGGTATGTGGACACACTAGCCCGCTCCGCCGTAGCGGGGAGGCAGCTGGCCAAACAACAGGAACCCCAGAATACAAAGTCCCGCACAAGGATAGTCCAGACAATGGCCGCAGCTTTGGCACGGATGGAGGTGGGTGCACAAGTAACACCAGACGTGGCAGATGACACAGGACGTGGCATAAGCATATTATCAGAATGGGCAAAAAAAATGTTCATTGTCAGTAATCTGACAAATTTATTAATGTCCAGTAGTGTAGGGTAAAAGTTAAAAAGTATAGCTGGAACAAACTTAAAACCATTTTTAACCCCTTCAGGACTGCTGACCCTGTTTTGGCCTTGTGGACAGAGCCGATTTTTCAAATCTGACAATGTATTACTTTATGTGGTAATAACTTGGGAATGCTTTTACCTATACAAGTGATTCTGAGATAGTTTTCTCGTTACATATTGTACTTTATGTGAGTGGAAAATGTGGTTGATAAATTCAGTATTTATTTGTGAAAAAATTTTTTGAGTTAATTTGCAAACATTTTAATTTAAATGTATCTGCTTGTAAAACAGATAGTAATACTACACAAAATAGTTACTATGTAATGTTTCCCATATGTCTACTTTATGTTTGCTTTGTTTTTTGAATGTCCTTTTATTTTCTAGGACGTTACAAAGGCTTAGAACTTTAGCAGCAATTTGTCATATTTTCAAGAAAATTTCAAATGGCTATTTTTTTAGGGACCTGTTCAGTTCTAAAGTGACGTTGAGGGCCTTATATATTAGAAAGTCCCCATAAGTCACCCCATTTTAAAACCTTCACCCCTCAAAGTATTCAAAACAGCATTCAGAAAGTTTCTTAATACTTTTCACAGGAATGCAAAGTAGAGATGAAATTTACAAAATTCATTCGTAATAATTTTTTTTTCCTGTTAGGATATGTTCACATGGCCTATTTTCGGGCCGTAAACGCCCGAAAAACGACCGAAAATTCGGAAGCAGAACGCCTCCAAACATCTGCCCATTGATTGCAATGGAAAAAACGGTGTTCTGTTCCGACGGGCCGTTTTTTCGTGGGGCCGTTTTGAAAAACGGCCGCGTAAAAAATCGGCCGCGAAAAAGAAATGCAGGTCACTTCTTGGGACATTTTTGGAGCCGTTTTCATAGACTATTGAAAACAGCTCCAAAAACGGCCGTAAAAAATGCAGTGAAAACGTCACGAAAAACGCGAGTTGCTCAAAAAACTTCTGAAAATCAGGAGCTGTTTTCACTTGAAAGACGTCGTTGTAGACTGGGGACCTGCACCGCCTGCCGTCAAAAGATGGTGGGCAGTCATTAAGGAGTTAAGGAATCTATCTAGGGGTATAGTAAGCATTTAGATCCCACAGGTCTCTTGCAGAATTTATTAGAATTAGGCTGTGAAAATGAATATTAATATAATTGTAAAGCAATTTCTCCCAAGTACGGCAGTACCCCACATATGGTCAAAAACATTTTTCATTAGAAATTAATTAATCGCTGATTCATTTTTTGCTTTGTCATTTTCGTTTTTCACTTCCCGCCTTCCAAAAGCCATAATTTAATTTCATTTTCCATCAATAGAGTGGTGTGAGTGCTTATTTTTTTGCAGGAGGAATTGTAGTTTCTATTGACATTATTAAAGTACCATATAATGTACTGGCAAACTGAAAAAAAATTATTTGCGGTCTGAAATTCGAAAAAACTGTGATTCCTCCATTGTTTTTTTGGGTTTTGTTTATTACGTATTTCACCGTACGGTAAAAACAGCAACTTAAATTTATTCTGCGGCTCAATACAATTACGATGATACCAAATTTATATCGTTTTTTCTTTATCTTTTACTACTTTTACAAAGAAAACTCTATTTATTAAAAAAAATTGTTTTGTTTCACCACATTCTGAGAGCCATAAATTTTAATCTTTTGGTCAATTGAGCGGTGTTAGGGCTTATTTTTTGCGAGACGAGCTGTAGTTTTTATTGGTACTTTTTTTGGTGCATACAACTTTTTGATCACCTACTACATTTTTTTTTAGAGCTAAGGTGATTTTGGCGTTTTAAATTCTTTATTTTTTACGGTGTTGACCGTGCGAGTTAAATAATATTGTAATAGTTTGGACTTTTATAGATGCAGCGATACCAATTTTGTTTATTTTTTTATTTTTGACATTACTTTAGAGGAAAAATGGTAAAAGGAGGTTTTTTTTGGACTTTAAATATATATATATTTTTTTCACTACTAATAACATTTTGTAACTTTTTTTTTACACATTTTATTAGTCCCCCTAGGGGACGTAAACCAGCGATCGGTAGATGGTACAATACACTGCCATACTAATGTATTGCAGTACATTGTAATTTTTACAGGCTTCTGTAACAGCACGATTGCTGTTCCTGTCCGCTAGTCTCGGTTGTCATCTGTAATACACACCTGACACCCGCAGTGTATGAAGCGAGCTGAGGGCATGAGCCCGCTCCATACATCACCCCCTGCATCACGACGTGCTATTACGTCATGGTGCGCAAAGGGGTTATAGCGCACCAGATGGTGCAAAGTGAAAATTGCAATTTTCCACTGATATGCCATTGTGCCCAGTTTGTGCCACTGAAGAGACATACCTCCTAAAATGTTAAGCAGGTACTCCTGGGTATGGTGATGCCATATATGTGGATGTAAACTGCTGTTTGGGCACGCTGTAGGGTTCAGAAGGAGGGAGCGCCATTTGGCTTTTGGAGCGCAGATTTAGCTTGGTAGTAGTTCTGTTTGGAGTTTTACTGGTATTTCAGTTTATAAAGTGTGAGGTATATGTAAGCTGTGCGGAGTACATCAGGCCATAATAAAAGGGTATAATAATGGGGTAAATAAATAATAATCCTCAGATGTGTGGCCAGTGTCGTATTGATAAATGGTGCCCAATCTTATCCTCTTTTGAACGCTCTGCAAATTTTGTGTTGCCATATTCTGAGAGCCAGAACTTTTTTATTTTTGCTCCATCGGAGATGTATGAGAGCTTATATATTGCGGGCCAATCTGTAGTTTTCATTGTTACCATTTTGGGCCAAATGCGATTTTGTGATCACTTTTTATTCCATTTTTTGGCAAGCAAGGTGACCAAAAAGAATCAAATCTGATAATGTTTGTTTTTTTATTTTTTGTATTTTACAGTGTTCACCGTGGGCTATAAATTAAAATTTTACATTGCAGCATTTGCACAATAAAATCACTTTTTTATAAAATCATTTATTTTTTGTCACCATATTCTGAGAGCCATAACTTCAGTCAAAAAAAGCTGTGTAAGGCCCCATGCACACGACCGTGCCCGCGGGCACGGCCAGCCGCCGCCTGACAGCCGCATTTTTGGGCCGTGCTCCCATACAAAAAATGGGAGCACGGCCGGCAAAATGCAAAAAAACGGACATGTTCCATAATTCTCGGAACATTTCCACGGCACGGACACCCTTCCGTAGTGCTACGGAAAGGTGTCCGCGTTCAATGAAAGTGAATGGGTCCGTTTTTGCGGACCGCAATTGCAGCCCGCAAAAACGGAGGTTTTTTACGATCGTGTGCATGGGGCCTAAGGGCATGTTTTTTTGCGGGACAGGTTTGTAGTTTTCATTGGTACTATTTTGGTGTACATGTGACTTTTTGACCACCTTTTATTCCATATTTTGGGAGGGGCTAGCGCTCTGCCTGGGACAACAGCTCTGCTCCTGACATCACTGTCCATATATGGACAGTGATGTTAGGGGTTTCCTCAGAGCCAGAGTCCCGGAGCAGACTTATATGGAAAATGATGTCGAGAGCTCCCAGAAGTATACATTTAACGTATACCTGTGCTGGATGCCATACAGTGGCATCCAACACCCATAGGCTCTCATGTTAAAAAAAATATACCGTGTGGTATATGTTTTTTTTTGTGGGATCCCTCAGGATGGATTAGCGTAGTCTACTATGCTATTCCATCCTTCAAAACGAAGGTATACCAACATATAAATTAACAAGTTCATCCAAATACCATGCACTACATATATATTTGTGTGGATTGTTATCTCAAAAAATTTAATATAACTATATCAGTTAACGTAGCTACTTAAAAATTAACTTTTAATCATTATTGTTAAAAAAAAAAGAAAAGTGTAAATAGACCAACAGGACAGACAAAACACACAATTATAGATTGTCAAACATTATAACAACCTATAAAAAGATCAATCCAGCCCACTAACCAAATATTGCAGAAATGATCCTCATGCTCGGGACGTAAGAAGAGGGGGCATAATAGGGTACTGTAATGGCAGTATTCGCAGACCATCGGCATCACTTACCCGCCAGTGTCCGCGAGAGCAGACCGATGAGTTCAAGACGGCGTCTCCCTCCTTGGAGACGACAGCACACGTGGCCTCACTGCTCCACTGTCCTGTTTAGGGACACCTGTAAAAAGTTCCCTATCCAATCTCTACACTGCATTATAAAAAGGACTCTGCCCTCTTCCTTCTTGCCTGAACGTTGTTGTGTCTGCCCATGTTTGTTATTGCAAATGGTCCCTTATTTGTATCCTGTATCCTGTGTTCCCGTATCCTGTATCCCGTATCCAGTAATTGTGTTTGTTCCAGTGCGAAGTCTAGTATTGGAGTCGAGTTCGTTATCTGTGCCAAGTGTCATCTGTGCCAATTGTCATCTGTGCCAAGTGTCATCTGCTATGCCAAGTGCCTGCTATGCCAAGTGTCTGCCATGCCAAGTGTCTGCCAAACCTTCTACCCAGGTACTCTTGTCCTATCATTGACTGTTGTTTGGCCAGCTGCCTCTCCACTACGGCGGAGCAGCCTAGTGGGTCCACATACCCCATAACTGTGACAGTATGCTCAGGCCATGGATGCTGCTTGTCAACCTAATCTCCATAATTACTCGTTTGGATATTCCTTCCTTCTGTACCTGTGGCTGCCCCTGCTGCTCCACCACCTGCTATCCGTCCTGCCTGTCCTGGGTATGCAATATCGTTGCCTCTGCCTCCTCCCTAGGACGGGGACCCTAAGACCTGTAGAGGCTTCATTAACCAGTGTACGATTCACTTAAAGTTACGTGCCCCTCTCTTCCCCTCAGATGAGGTCAAGTTAGCTTTTATTATTTCTCTCCTCCCTGGCAAAGCCCTGGCATGAGCGAACCCTATCTTGGAACGAGAGGGCCCGGATTTCTCAGATCTGAGACTTTCTTGAGACTTTCCATACAGTGTTGGAGGAACCGGGTTGAACATTCCCTGCCGCTACCTCATTGCTGACCCTCAATCAAGGGGAATCAACTGTAGGGGAGTAAGCCATCATGTCGGCCTGACTGACAGTGTATTTATAAGAAACCAGCGGAGATGCACGTTAGTTGAAAGGTAAGTTCAAAGCTCCCCTGACATGTTTCACTACGCAAGGTAGCGTCCTCAGGGGTACCGGGGCTAATGATAGCGCGCTGAAAAATTCCCACGGTGATATGACGGCCGGAAGATACAACAGACAAAGGATCAGCCAATCACAGCCTGTCAATCAGGACAGGCCTCCTGTTCACCAGACAGGCATCAGGCTGAGCCAATCAGATTACTGTGTCAGGGGCCAATAGGGTCGTACGAATACTAGCCAATCCAGTCTCGAGACAAGGACGAGCCTCTCTCCTTTCTGACAGACATCAGGATCGACCAATAAGACAATATTCACTATGACCTATTAAATTCCACACGCGGTACATGCGCACAAAGAACATATATCCGTAACTACCTCAGATGAGGTGCAGAAAAACAGCAAAGTTATTTTAACAATAATGATAGTTGGGAAAGAAGGGTTTTTTGCCGGTGGTAATTTTGTATATACGCAGGTAGACAGACTCTGACTGTCTGACCAGGAATGGCAATGCAGACGTTTGACTGGGTTATGTCTGTATTGTGGCCACAAGGGCCACAGGCAGCTGGTCATCACAGCCATCGGCAGCAGGAACAATTAAAGCGCTCCCGGCCCGGCGATCGCTGTGATTAGTCAGTCACTCCAGACTGACCAATAACAGTAGACAACTGAAAGTGCCGCCTTCCTCAGTGACGATCTCCTCATTTCTGTCAAGAGATCAGACCTGTGGAAATTGTTTCTCCACAC
The DNA here is from genome assembly GCF_050947455.1 of Rhinoderma darwinii. Taxonomy (NCBI): domain Eukaryota; kingdom Metazoa; phylum Chordata; class Amphibia; order Anura; family Rhinodermatidae; genus Rhinoderma; species Rhinoderma darwinii. The sequence continues at coordinate 205,412,806 of NC_134691.1, forward strand.
AACAGTGTAAAACACACCGTACAAAGCCATTTTTAACCCCATAAAGCTCCCTGAGCCACCCTCACCCCCCTGTCCATTTCTTAAAAGTTACTTAGCTGGTTTTAAAAAAACAAAGCTCTAATAATATATATATATATATATATATATATATATATATATATATATATATATATATATATAGCAAAACAGAAGGTCCAGCAGCACCGGATTAAAGGTGTGGGTGCAAGCCTGCTGGACCCTCTGTTTTGCTGTATTGGTGGACCCACCAGCTTGCACTGTATTTTCAATTTTTTTGAAAATGTTATTATAAAAAATGTTTTTGCTCTTTTTTCGTTCATTCTGAATGGAACGGATTGTACTTTATCTCCCGATATATTTTCTTATACGGAGGGTGATGTCGAACGGATACTGTTGGGCCTCAGTGGTGATGTGGGCTACCTAACTACTCCATCTTCCGCGGAAGAGGAAACTAGAGAATGAGTCTAAAAGAGCTACTACCTTGCAATTGCACCTGTCAACCCTTGGGCAGTATTATAAGCACAAAAGAATTCCTAGAGGGATGCGGTCCAATCTTAGATCCAATCTGTTCTCACAAAATGAGTTTTTCTGTAATCGCTTTAAGCAACTCTCCAACAAGTTTGCTTTGGATATTATCCTGCTGAATTTGGAATTTCTACAGCAAGAGATACAGACAGTTCAAAACACCATGAAGGAAGTGGATACTGCATTGAGAACGGCGATTGACAACCAGGACTACAACAAAGTCTAGTGACACAGATACAGAGATTAAAGACCGACCAGGAGGAAATAAAAAGAAGAAAGTGGAACAGGGATGCGGATGATTACCAGAAGGGGAGAGTCTACAACTGGCAAAGTGACGACTACAGGGATGGATGCAATACTAAAGATAACCGGAGACGCGAGAGATCGGTGGTATCCAACAGAGCTGTGGCAGGAGATTCCTTTCCTTTTTTGGGGGAGACCACGGACACTTCTACACCAGCAGGAAGCGTACCAGGAGAGGGGGTAGAGGGCACCGCTGGTGGATCAACCTACAGGGGCAACAGATCCAGATAACAAATGAGGAGGGGACTAATGGAGCTGAGGAAACGATAGTGATCAACATCTCCTCTAAGGTATTGACTGAGGCACAAACGCTACTTCTGAACAAAGGGCTTTCATTCTGTCCAGCAGCGTGTACTGACTGGTTCAGGATTGAAACAGATTTATTTCGGTTTTTTAGGTCTATTTAGTGATATACCTGTCAGGAGTTCAGAGCTGAGTCTCAAGCAAGTTGGTCTCCCTAAGGGTAGTAAATTAACACCCTCGTTCAACATGCCTGCTATTGAGGCCTTCATTGCCGCAGTTAAAAAAAGATATTGAAGCTATTAAAACCTGTCCTGATTTTTGTAATAAATATGCACATCCCAACTTAACTACAAAAGAATTTGAGGCCCTTAATGAGATAGTGAAGGATACCAGCATCACAATTAAACCGGGCCGATAAAGGTGGTGCGGTGGTGGTTATGGACACCTTGTTATATTTGAATGAGATACGGAGACAACTGAGCGATCCCGCGGTGTATAAGCGTATCCCGCAGGATTCTAAATTTGAGATCAGCAGAGATCAAGGTGATTCTAGATAAGGCGAAATGTGGTGGTATTATTGATGATAGTGTGGCAGATTATCTCACTATTGAGCAACCTAGGACCCCGGTCTTCCATACACTCCCTAAAATTCATAAAACGTTAACAAACCCCCCAGGTCGTCCTATTGTGTCTGGCACAGAATCCATTTTCTGCCACATAGCCATGTTTCTGGACAGAATTCTTAGACCGTATGCCATAGAGGCTAGCTCAGATATCAGGGATACTTCTGATTTTCTGAATAAACTCGAGGGTGAACCTGAACTGACTAAGAAAAATATTTTACTTGTATCCTTTGATGTCACTAGCCTGTATACTGTTATAGATCACACTAGGGGGCTAAAAGCTGTGGAAAATTTTCTGAATTTGTCCAGTTTTTCATCTGATTGTCACATATTTCTTTTACAGCTACTGAACATCATATTGAGACGTAATTATTTTTTATTTGGGGATTATTTCTTTTTGTAATTACAGGGCACTGCAATGGGGTCAAACATTGCCCCAACGTATGCTAACATCTTCATGTGTACTTTGGAAGAAACATATGTCTATACATCCCACCATTTTGAACATGTAGTCAAATGGTGGCGATATATTGATGGCATATTTCTGATATGGACCGGAGACCTTGCAATGTTGCAGGAGTTTCACACTTTTCTGAACTCAATTGATGATGGGGTTAAATTCACACTGGTTTATTCAGACACGGAAATACAGTTTCTTGATGTACTAGTTAGGATCAAGGATGGCATTTTCACCACTGAGCTCTTTGTTAAACCCACTGACTGTAACAACCTGCTCTTGTTCTCTAGCAGTCACCCACGTAAGATGGTGGAGAGTTTACCCATCAGTCAGTTGATGCGGGTCAAAAGAGTTGTCAGTGATGTAGTCACCACTGAGAAAACATTTGGCATGATGATTAATCGTTTTAAGAGACGTGGCTATCCGACGAGACTATTAAACAAACACAGACTAATGGTGGGGGTTTTAGATAGGAATACACTCCTTGAATCTAGAGGCCCACGATCTGGAACGGACCGTATCCCTTTTGTCTCAACCTATACTGAACGGAGTAATGACATTGCTAATGTCATCAGACGTTACTGGCCTATGTTGGGCAATTGTCTCCCTCAGGTTACTGAATTCACTAATCAACCGCTATTTTCATATCGTAGACCCCTCGAGTCTTAACCCCTTTAGGCCTGTTTTGGCCTTGTGGCACAGCCCATTTTTTCAAATCTGACATGTGTCACTTTATGTGGTAATAACTCCAGAATGTTTTTACCTATCCATGTGATTCTGAGATTGTTTTCTCGTGACATATTGTGCTTTATGATAGTGAAAAAATTTGGTCGACAAATTTAATATTTATTTGTGAAAAACACCAAAATTCTGAGAAAATTTTAAAATTTAAGTGTATCTGCTTGTAAAACAGACAGTAATACCACACAAAATAGTTACTAGTTAACATTTCCCATATGTCTACTTTATGTTTGCATCATTTTTGAACATACTTTTAATTTTTTAGGGCGTTACAATGATTAGAACTTTAGCAGCAATTTCTCACATTTTCAAGAAAATTACAAAAGCCTATTTTTTCAGGGACTAGTTCAGTTCTGAAGTGACTTTGAGGGCCTTATATATTAGAAAGTCACCATAAATCACCCCATTTTAAAAACTGCACCCCTCAAAGTATTCAAAACAGCATTCTCAAAGTCTCTTAATCCTTTAGGCGTTCCACAGGAATTAAATGAATGTAGAGGTGAAATTTTAGAATTTAATTTTTTTGGGCTGAAATTCATTTGTAATAAAAAAAATTCTGTAAAACAGAAGGTTTTACCAGAGAAACGCATCTCAATATTTATTGCCCAGATTCCGCAGTTTTTAGAAATATCCCACATGTGGCCCTAGTGTGCTAACAGACTGAAGCACAGGCCTCAGAAGCAAATGAGCACCTAGTGGATTTTGGGGCCTCATTTTTTTTAAATTATATTTTAGGCACCATGTCAGGTTTGAAGAGATCTTGTGGTGCCAAAGCAGTGGAAACCCCCCAAAAGTGACCCCATTTTGGAAACTACACCCCTCAAGGAATTTTTCTAGTGGTATAGTCAGCATTTTGACCCCACAGTTTTTTTGCAGAATTTAGTGGAAATAGACTGTGAAGATGAAAATCTACTTTTTTTCTGAAAAAACATAGAATTTTTTAATTTTTACAAGTAATGACGGAGAAAAAACCCCACAACATTTCTACAGCAATTTCTCCCGATTACGGCAATACCCCATATGTGGTAATAAACCGCTGTTTAGACCCACAGCACGGCTCAGAAACGAAGGAGCAATCTTTGGATTTTTGGGCGCAGATTTTGCTGGAATGTTTGTCGGTGCCATGTCGTGTTTGCAACGCCCTTGAGGGATGAAAACAGTGGAAACCCCCAAAAAGTGACCCCATTTTGGAAACTACACCCCTCAAGGAATTTTTCTAGTGGTATAGTTAGCATTGTGACCCCACAGTTTTTTTGCAGAATTTAGTGGAAATAGACTGTGAAGATGAAAATCTACTTTATTTCCGAAAAACATAGAATTTTTTTATTTTTACAAGGAATAACGGAGAAAAAACACCACAACATTTATACAGCAATTTCTCCCGATTACGGCAATACCCCATATGTGGTAATAAACCGCTGTTTAGACCCACAGCACGGCTCAGAAACGAAGGAGCAATCTTTGGATTTTTGGGCGCAGATTTTGCTGGAATGTTTGTCAGTGCCGTGTCGTGTTTGCAACGCCCTTGAGGGATGAAAACAGTGGAAACCCCCAAAAAGTGACCCCATTTTGGAAACTACACCCCTCAAGGAATTTTTCTAGTGGTATAGTTAGCATTGTGACACCACAGTTTTTTTGCAGAATTTAGTGGAAATAGACTGTGAAGATGAAAATCTACTTTTTTTCTGAAAAACATTGAATTTTTTAATTTTACAAGGAATGACGGAGAAAAAACACCACAACATTTCTACAGCAATTTCTCCCGATTACGGCAATACCCCATATGTGGTAATAAACCGCTGTTTAGATCCACAGCACGGCTCAGAAACGAAGGAGCAATCTTTGGATTTTTGGGCGCAGATTTTGCTGGAATGTTTGTCGGTGCCATGTCGTGTTTGCAACGCCCTTGAGGGATGAAAAGCATGGAAACCCCCAAAAAGTGACCCCATTTTGGAAACTACACCCCTCAAGGAATTTTTCTAGTGGTATAGTTAGCATTTTGACCGCACAGTTTTTTTTGCAGAATTTTGTGGAAATAGACTGTGAAGATGAAAATCTACTTTTTTTCTGAAAAAATATAGAATTTTTAAATTCTTACAATGAATGACGGAGAAAAAGCACCACAACATTTGTAAAGCAATTTCTTCCGATTACGGTAATGCCCCATATGTGATTATAAACTACAGTTAGGACCCACGGCAGGGCTCAGAAACGAAGGAGGACAATTTGTAGCACAGATTTTGCTGGAATGATCTTCAGGTGCCATGTTGCGTTTGCAGAGCTCCAGTACAGAGAAGTGACCCCATTTTGGAAACTGCACCCCTCAAAGAATTTATGTAGGGGTGTGATCACTTTTATGACCCCCATAGCTTTTCTGGCTTGCAAAATAAAATGTTACATTTTTTACAAATGCGTCATTTTTTTGGGCAGAATTTTCAGACACAACATATAAGTGAAGTAAAGTGCCTCAATATTTATTGGGGTATTTCTTCTGACTTTAGAAATACCCCCAAAGTGGTCTAAATATGTTGTCTGGACACATAGCAGTGCCTAGAAGTGAAGAAGCACCACAAGGATTTTGAGACCTTATTTTTACTTGGATGATATTTAGCCACAAGCATAGGCCTAAAAAATTGTGCAGATCATACACATATGTTATAGTATTAGGTATTCATCTAGGGGTATAATGAGGGTTTTTAGTTTTGTTACACATTTTTTTTAGAGTGTCCAATTTTATAAATGGGTAAAAGACCAGAATGATAAAGGGAGGTGTGTGGGTTTCAAAAGTATAATTTTTTTTTAATCCAGGGAGGTGTGGAAGATGCGGAAGCAGTTCTTCATGCAGAGTCCGGGTTTTGATGGACAGGTGTCGCACAGATATATGGTATCCTTACGGATACCCTTTTTTGCACAGACACGGCACCTTTTTTGTGCCCGCCGTTTTTTTGGAGTTGCAGGCACTTCACTTGGAAAGTGCTGCCCAGGAACGATACGTCAAGAACTACTTGAAGCAGCAGATGTTTTCCCCACCTCGTCTCCAAGCAATAGAAATGTAATAATTTTTTCTTGGTACTCCAAGTAGGTACCCGGGTGGCCAGCTTTACGGAAAATGAAAAATGAATTATACAGTGCCAACTGTACAAGGTACACTGCCATTTTTTTGTACCAAATTTTGCTTTTCCGGTACACTGCCATTTTTTTGTACCAAATTTTGCTTTTCCGCATGGCACTATACGGTTTTAACACCTGGTCATTCAGGTCAACCCCCCCCCCCATGAATTTATTATATGCCTGAATGCACACAGGCTTCATTGTGGAGGTTGTGAATCCATGTGTGGGGACAGGGGTGCACCTGGCATCATGCATAGATGTCAGCATGCATACATCTTTTTTATCCCGGTATTTCAAACACAGGATCCCATCCTGCAGCAATGTCCTGCTTTCTCCAATTTGCAGGGATTGGCCGATGAGGGTCTTGGGAAGTTGCCGCTGGTTTTTTCGGACCCTAGATTTCAGGAAACTTTTGGGAAAAAAAGTTTAAGGAGGGGCCTAATTTTAAAAAGTCTGTCGGAATTCGGGTCATCCTGGGGGGGGGGGGGGGGCAGAGGGAGTTGTCACTGAAGTGCAGAAATTTTTGGAGGGCCTCAAAGCGGGGTCTGGTCATTGTATTGCGGTACAACGGACAATGATATAAAATGTCCGTAGACCAGTAGGATCTCACTTTGGGCTTTTTAGTAAGACCCATGTTGAGAACTAACCCCCAATATTTTTGCATTTCTGCACAATTAGTTAGTTGCCAACGATTGGGCTGGGCATAAAAGCAGTTTGGGTGTTCGGCTATAAATAGGTGGGCGTAGATGTTTGTTTGGTCCACCATAAGCTCTATCAAATAGTCGGTAAAGAACAATTTGAAATATTCAATTACAGGCAGTCCTTCCGTCTGCACATTAATTCCTGCTACAGCAGTAAATTCTGGGATTTGGGGAGTGTAACTGGTTGGGGGTGACCAATCACTGCTGGCAGTACCAGGGTCAGGCAGAACGGCAGTTTCAGGGTCAGGCAGAACTTGGGCACTAACCCTCCTGCGACTACGAGGAGGTTCCTCGCTGTCACTAGAGGAGGAGGAGGAGGAGGACGAGAGAAAGAACTCTGGTTCCTCACCACTCGCTGAGTCCGTATCGGATGCGATCATTGCATACACGCCTCTTCAGCGGTGTAACGCTTCGCAGCCATTTTATTAATTTGTGTGTGTGTATATATGTAGTTTATACACACGTAGCTGTAACAACGTTACATTGTATAACAAAGTTTTTTTTTTTTTTGTTTTTTTTTTCCACAGAAAACACTAAACACAAATAATTTTTTTTTGTTTTTGTTTTTTTTATAACACTTAGTACCACTTACTAACTGACACAAACGCTGACTAACTGACAAGTGACGAGACTGACAGTGACGGATTGACACTAACTGACAAGTGACGAGACTGACAGCGACGGATTGACACTAACTGACAAGTGACGCGACTAACAGTGACGGATTGACACTAACTGACAAGTGACGCGACTAACAGTGACGGATTGACGCTGACAAGTGACGCGACTAACAGTGACGGATTGACACTGACAAGTGACGCGACTAACAGTGACGGATTGACGCTGACAAGTGACGCGACTAACAGTGACGGATTGACACGGACAAATGACGCGACTAACAGTGACGGACTGACACAAACTGCCAAACTGACGCTACGGATTGACGCCAACTGACAACTAACGCTATAGCGCTACAGATTGACGCTAACAAATTGGATGAAAAAAAGAAAATCTCCCTTATACACTGGGAGGTGTGTGGGGTCACACACTAGGAACAGGGAAGAGGGAAATTAGGGGTTGAGTCTTTTTTTCACTTTGTGTGGCGCACACAACATGACACAGGCTCTGATCTCTTCAACTTCTCTTCACCTACTAAGAGATCAGAGCCTGTGTCTGGTATTATCCACCAGCCCTGGGTCTGAACAGACTCACCAATCACCTCTTCTATTGGTTCCCTGCTTGTCACATGGGGCATGGGACAGGTGGGGGGGGGGGGGGTCACATGGGGCATGGGACAGGGGGGGGGGTCCCATAGTAACTGTTTCCGGACTAATTTCAAGTCCAGAAACCGTTTTGAAAACTTTATTTGCAGAAGCGATGTAATCGGTGGATCCGTCAGATCCGCCGATTACATCGATCGCCGGCATCGGACCGCTTTTACGGGTCCAATGCCGGTAACTGGGGAGTGTTAGTTGTCAGGGGAGGGGGTTTTACCCGCCCCTTTATCCGCCCCCTGCTGAGAATGAACTATGATAGGTGGGTCTGTTATTGGTCCATTGCCGGTGACATGAGGCATCGGGTAGGGAGGGTGAGTGTCTATAGTAACCGTTTCGGGACTTATTACATGTCCCGGAACGGTTTTTTATACTTTATGTGCAGAAATGATGTAATCAGTGGATCTGTACAGATCCACTGATTACATCGATCGCCAACATTGGACCGCTTTTACGGGTCCAATGCCGGTGACTGGGGAGTGTCAGCTGTTGGGGACGGTTGTCCCTGCCGTTCCCGGTACACACTGCCACCGACAGTGTGCACCGGGACCCACTCAGTAACTGTACGTCTTTGTGCGCTAAGACACTGGCAGCAGGGACGTACAGTTACGTCCTGGTGCGCCTAGAGTTTAAGGACAAACTAGTCAGAGCGGACACTGGTCCGATAAAAATAAAGAAGCAAATGTATCTGACTAAACCCAAAGTTGGCTGTTTTCCGTGTCTAAGTTGTGTTAATTGCAACTTGATACATAAGGGATCCACCTTGGAGCACCCCACTACAGGCAGACTGTTCCAGATTAGACACTACCTTACATGTAATAGTGACTTTGTGATCTATGTTCTCCAATGTCCCTGCAAACTCCTTTATGTAGGCGAAACCACTTTGGATCTTAAAACTAGACTCATTATTAGGAAGAAAAAACTGGATCTTCCTGTATCTAAACACTTTACTGACTCTAGACACACAACAACAACAACTGAGATTCTGGATTTTAGACCATACCCCTCCACTCAGAAGGGGTGGTGACAGGACTAAGCTCCTGAAATTAAGGGAGTTACAATGGATAGGGAGGCTCGACACTCTTAAACCAAAAGGCTTGAACGTGGACTTTGCATTGGGTGGATTAGTGTAGATCCTCTAGACACTGGTCCTCATCGGTGGTACGAGTTGACATATTTTTCCGTATATTTGACATGATAACTGAACCTCTCTTATTTGATACTAATCATTCTTTTTTTATTATAGATGAAGTCCCATCTATCTGGATATCCCCCCCTGTGGACTCATTGAATCACCACTATGTATCATCTGTATGGCTGGTCACCCTGCGATTGTGTTTTATTGTACTAATTTAGAAATTATTTGTACCTGTACCATTTATACCTGAGTGAGTTAGGAGTTGGCTAGATGCATGCATATCCTCCTATTGCTTGGACTCATTATCACATAAGTGCTCCCTAGTAATGTCCTTCATACACACTTACTGTTACCTTAGGAATGTTTGGGAATGCACTAAACACGTATGTCTGGGTGGTGGTGGACCGATTCTCAAAGATGGCTCATTTTGTTCCGCTAACTGGCCTACCTTCTGCTTCTCGACTGGCCAACCCCTTCATCCAACACATCTTTCCTCAATATAAAGTTGGACTTTTCCTCAGCCTACCACCCCCAGTCCAATGGCCAAGTTGAGAGGATCAATCAGATCATGGAGAACTACTTACGACACTTCATCACCAGGCAGCATGATGACTGGGTGCAGCTTCCTCCTTGGGCCTAGTTCTCCTATAACAACCACACGAGTGAGGCCACCGCCTCCACACCATTCTTCTCCCTGTATCTGCTTCGTCCCTGGTGCCTGCAGCTGACTCTGCATTCCGGGACATTCTACGGATCTGGCAGCAAACCCGGTCCTCTATTCTGCAGGCAGTCGACCGCATGAAATGAAAGGCCGATACGAGGAGAAGAGAGCCGCCTCAGTTTCTTCCGGGCGCCAAGGTCTGGCAGTCCTCTAGAAATATTCGACTGAGGGTGCCGTCATGCAAATTCGCTCCCAGGTTCCTCGGGCCCTTTGAGATCCTGCAGCGGATTAACCCGGTCTCTTATAAGCTTCGGCTTCCCGCTACCCTCCGGATCCCCCAATTCCTTTCACGTTTCTCTTCTGAAACCTGTGGTCCTGAACCACTACTCTAAGATACTTAGCCCTGCAGTTGCCCCCAGCAGGTTAAGGAGATCCTGGGAAAATTTTATTTAGTAGATTGGAGGGGGTTTGGTCCAGAAGAGAGGTCCTGGGAACAGAAGAGAATCTCAATGCTCCTACCCTCATTAAGAAGTTTCTCTCTCGTTCTGGTCCCAGGAAGAGGGGGCGTAAGAGGGGGGATACTGTAACGTCCGTGGTCGCTGACCATGAACTCCTCCCATCCTGCCAACGCCTTTCTCTCCAGAGACGCCAGCACATGCAGTCATCTTGTTCCGCAGTGACAACTAGGGTGAGCGCACGAGCTCAGTCCAGCCTTAAGGAGCCAGAGCGCACACGTGTGAGATTCAACTGATTGCTCCCAGATCACCCTGGACTATAAGAAGGGCCCTGCCCCTTCCTGCATTGCCTGAGCGTTGTTTGTACCTACCCATGTCTGTCTTTGCAAATGGTCCTTATAGTGTTTTTCAGTTCCAGTGTTCCCGTCCCTACTACCTGTATCCTGTGCTACCGTGTCTTGCTGTACAGTATTGGAGTCGTGTTGTGTCACCTACTACACCCGCTGTGTTTCATCGCACCTGCTGCCAGAGTTCCATCCGAGTCTAAACCATCACTACTGTCTGAATTGGCACAGGAACCTTATAGGGAACCTGTCCACAGCATTTCACCTATTGAACTTGACTTATCTCCACTGGCCGCTGCTCTAAAAAGTTAATTACCATTATCCCCTCTCCTAAACTCCTCCTTCAACTGTAAATATCGGTCTGCAAACATTTCACGCCTTTTATCGTAATACATCTCGTTGTACGCACACACCAGAACAGGACATCAATGCACAAGTACAGGATTTTGTGTGCTGGAGGAAAGCGAGGAGCTGTCAATCAAAAGTAAGGAGGCGGGGTAAACTCGGAAAGACTTGAGGAGTGAAGACTTGACTCTGTTCAAACAAGGATTTGACTCTTTTCTGCTCATTAGCATACGGTGTGGGAACACTAAAAAGGTGAATACTAAAGCTACAGAGCCGACTAAGAAGACAATTATAGGTTATATAGAAATAATTTTTCACCCACTACCACCGAGTATTGCTGGTTTAATAGGTGAAATGCTGGTGACAGGTTCCCTTTAACTGAACTATAGACATTGACTTTGTACCCTGTTTGGCCAGCTGCTATACTGCTACGGCGGTCGTGACACCCAAGGTGGGAGAAAACAGCTATTCTTTTTGGTTTCACCCATTCCCCTAATAATCCAATGAACAAATTTTAAGTTAGCCATCCTTATGAAGAGCATTATAGTTGTCACGACATTCAAGGCTAGGTATACACATATGTCTGAATATCTCAATAAGTACATGGAAGCCCGAGTTCATGTATGATTTTACCAATATATTTCTCACCACAAGGGCAGAGGATCAAGTAGATGATCATGTTTGATCTTCAGTTTATAAATGATTTCACCATATAATCTTTGCGATCACTGGAATCCGTAAATTTATTAAATTTCAATACTTATCTGCAACATGTACAGCACCCATATTAATACATTCCTTTTGGCCAACTTCAGAGTCAAATGTCATTCTCCTTTGTTTGTCTCTTAAATTCTGATTTGGCTAGCAAGTCCTCCAGTGTTGGTGTCCTTCTTGGAACCATACTAGGGGCCAAGCCCACACAGGATTTTATTTTATTATTTAATACCAAATGGGACTAATTATTGGTCATGATCTTACGTACCAGTTCCCAATATGACCCATACTAGGTTATAAAGAGCACCCTATCATCTGACATGTTCTAATGTGTCTATTTATGGAATCATTTCTCAGGGCTTTATAATAGCCTTGTTTAATTATTTTTTCGAGTAACCTCAATTAAACGTTCAGATAGTTCAGCTGTTTCTAAGTTGAATTGGTCAAAGTTAGTACGTTTCTGCACATGCGCATAAACTGTCTAACCGAGATACCTTTAATTAACGGTGGTGGGTGATGATTACTTCCAGTCAGGAGGGAATTACCCGCCGTTGGTTTTCGGAAAGTGGAAGTGGTTTGTTTGTTACCATCATTATAGATGCTTAAATTAAGAAAACTAATTAAAAGTTGACAAAGTGTATAATTTAACAGAATGTTTAAAGTGTTGTGATTCCATTAATTTACAAAAGATGCCAAATCCTGAGTTGATTCAGTGGAGCACATCAGTACATCATCCATGTACCCACAAACGGCACAGTTTTTGAAGAGAGAGTTTTAATGCACAATTAACTCTTCCCAACACCCAAGGTGCAGGCAGGCACACAAGGGGGCAAAAGAAGACCCCGTCGCGGTCTCCTGCACCTAGCTGTAGTGTTTCCCATCAAAAGTTGTAATCTTAATCTTACCCATAATACCATATATTTTATTTTTCTAATTTATTTTCACTGTGCTCTTTTAAAAAAAAAAAAAATTTATAAACCTTTCTTGACTGTATTTAATTATTTTTATTACATTTCACTAGGGGACTGACTTCACAATGTGATCTTCTGATTACTGATTTAAATTACTGACTATCAGTGTTAAACTGACAGGCAGTATATTAGGGAATTTTCTCTAGCAATGCCTAATAGGCATACTGTCATGGCAGACCTGGGGGCCTTCATTAGGCCCCCAGCTGTTGGCCTTTTATACCACACCCGGTGTTCTCGTTACTGTAGGGAATTCTTTGGTTAATAGAGGGGTATTGGTAAGTCACAGTAGGTGAATATAGATATTCCATCCCCTTAGTCATGTAAATTAGGGCTTTTCTTTTAACTAATTCATTTGAATTAAAACAACATGAAGTTAAAATAAGCCTGATGCATGAATGCCCAGAACATGACATACATAAAACATATGAAAACACAAGACACAAGAAACACTAGAGCTGAAGTCTATCAGAACTGATATTTTGCTACGTTTCAACACCCTGGTGTCAACAGTGTTCATCTTTCCCTTCCTCTGTTCTCTCTCTTCTTAATTATATATATATATTTTTTTTTAAAGGCTATGTACACCTTTTGAAATCGTTATTTTTTTTTCTAATAAAATTGTCCATCAGTGTGATTGGTGCAACTTCCTAAATACAATGTATTAAAAATGTTTACTTTTTGAGATACAACTGCTTTGTATATTGTATACAGAGCAGCTATATCTTGCACTGAATTCTGCATCTGTCAGGTTCGTGGTACTGACGGGTACAGCGGGTCCTGCGTGATCGAGCTGCTATTGTTCATAACTTAGACGTGATTAATTACAGTTGGATCCAGCGTGTCAGAGACACGCAGGACCCGCTTTCACAGAGCCTGTCTGTCCTGCAGATTCAGTTCTTAGCAAATTATACAACTGATCTGTATACAGAATACAAAGCAGCTGTATCTAAAAAAAAACAACATTTTTAATATGATGTATTTAGGAAGTTATACCAATCACAAGGATGCACAATTTTATTTAAAAAATAAATAAAAAAAGAAAAACAAATCCAAAAGGTGTACTGTACATAGCCTTTGAATGTTTTATTTTTCATCTTAAAATACAAATAAAAACATAATGTTCCACACTAAACAGTCTACCACATCCTCCCAATCCCCTGCCGTGAGCTCAGGAATATCTACGGTTCATTTAAGGTCCATTTTTATTACAGAGAGCGTTCTCAAAAGGCTTATTGCAAAATTTCTGGAGCAGAGTATATAGTGCTGTAAGGGGTTTAGTTAAATCATTGTCACGTTGCGTTCGTGGACCCACTGGGCCTTTACCGCCTTGGCGGTATGGCAGCTGGCCAACAGGGCGCAGGTCAAAGTCTATAGTTCGTATAGGGTACCTGTGGCTGCTCGGACAGTAGAAGGCAGGCTCTGCTGGGACTAAGCAGCGGGTAGATGTCAAGTGTGGAGCAGCAGGACAGGCGTAGATACAGCACAGCACGACTACAGCACAGCTCGGCACTTGACCAGGATAGCACGGGATACAGGACACAGGAGCAGGGAACACTGGAACTGGAAAACACTAGGAGACCATTTGCTTAGACAAACTAGGATATAACAAACAACGCTCAGGCAAGGGATCAGAAGGGCAGAGGCCTTCTTATAGTCCAGGAAATCATGTGAGTTGATGATGATGATTGTTTTCATGTGTGCGTGCTGGCCCTTTAAGAGCGGGCACGAGCGTGCGCACCCTACAGGACACAGCAGACCGGAGCGGAAGTGAGCGCTGGCATCTCCTAGGAAGGAGATGGGGACCAGCGCCCACAGATCCATGGCTGCGGGAGTCGGGAGGTAAGTAAACCGGACGGTCCGGGGCCAAGGACGCTACAATCATTAGTGTGGAGTAAGTCCTCCAGATGAGAGCTAACTAGGGACAGTTGCAAAGAGTCAAATTCCGAGCGTATTGCAAGACAAAGTTGCAAATGGCTGTAAACACCGGAATCAGGAATATGGTGAGATTCCAAGAATTCCTGAAAGGATGGAATGCCTGACTGACTGGAAACCAGGGGACACCCAGTATTGCACCCCATACTGTTTATACAGTTGTGGAAAGTGTGGATTAAGGCGTATAGGGGTTCTAGGTGAAAAAGAACCATCTTTCAATTTAGTACAAGCTTTTTTCCAGACTACTGCAACAGTTCTGATAGGTAAAATAGAGGCATCCTTGGGGGATTTATAAAGAAACTATGTATTTGCAAGGTCTTCATAGGATCCACATAATGCTCCATATTAAGCAGTTGCCTCATTACTGAGATCATTGTCTAACCACCAATGAGCATACACTGGTTTGGATGTCCGGTAGTAAAGATACAAATCTGGGGCCACTAGACCCCCCTGCTCTTTGGGAATGTGCAGTGTAGTAAGGCTAAACCTCGGGGCTTACCCTCCTAGTACAATGCACAGAGAACCTTTTTAATCTTTTGAAAAAATGAAAGAGGAAAATACATGGGGCAGTAATGAAACAAGTAAATAAATTTGGGTAGGTATATCATTTTGAATATATTAATACGACCAATAAGTGATAGGGGAAGTGTGAACCACATCTTCAGTTTTTTCCCAGTCGAGAGTAGCAGCGTATTTAGATTCAGTTGACGATAGTGGCTGACCTCATCAGTTACCCAAACGCCAAAATATCTAAATTGCGAAACATAGGGAAGTGGAACCAGCAGAGGAAAGGAAAGAGGGGTTGTCCCCTTTAATAGGAGCAATTCCGATTTAGCCCAGTTCACTCTTAACCCCGAGCAGGATTTAAACTAGTTCAAGGAGGGCTGCCAGGGAAGAACCATCATTACTTTATTAGCCAGATATAAGGAGACCTTTTCACTGATCAACCCTCTGGGAATGCCCTTAAAAGAAGATGATTGTCCATTCACCGTGGCCAGAGCCACAATTGCAAGTGCAAATCAAAGCAGTGAATAGGGTCAGCCCTGATGTATACCCCTTTGCAGGGAAAATTTGTCAGAAACATCGAGGTTAGTCCTAACTTTAGCTTTAGTGGCAGATTGTAATAATTGTACCCAAGCAAGGAACTTAGGCCTGATGTTGACGCTACGAAGGACCTCCCACAGATAGGGCCACTCAACAAATTAAAATTTGTTACAGGTGTTTAGTGAGAGGACAATGCTTTATAGGTGTCTAGTGAGAGGACAAAACCAGTTTGCTAGTAGGATTTAGCGACATTAACGAAAAGTCACTTAATATTTGTATCTGTGGCTTTCCCGGGCATAAAGCATGTTTGATCAAGATGTATTAAGTGCGAAATAATCGAATTAAATCTGTTGGTGAGAATTTTTCCTAGGATTTTAAGGAGGTATATATGGCTGTATGAATCTAGTAGACAAGGGTCCTTCCCTGGCTTCAGTAGCACCACCACCATGGCTTTACGTATAGAGAGAGGAAGAATGACCAAATGAAAGGCCTCTGTAAAGACGTCTAGAAATAAAGGGAAAAGGATATAAACTTGCAATTTATACTAGTCGTTAATAAGTCTGTATAGTCCAGGAGTCTTCCCAGTAGGGAGAAATAACTATATCTTCTGCCACTTCTGAAGCCGACAATGGGACGAAATGAACATCAGTCAGGTGCCACAAGGAAAGAGCATTTAGAAAGACAGAGGCATCTAGGTTGCTCGGATGCAATTGAGAACGGTATAGGTCAGAATAATAATAATCTAATAAGACTAAATTGATATCCAACGGATCGGTAAGATTAGCCCACCGAGATCTTTCTCAGAGAAACACTATTTATGGCAAGAAAGGCGGTGGCCATGAGATGGATGGCGGATAGGACCCCGACAGTAGCGCAATGTCGTAAACTGGTCAATGACATGCTTCCATTTGAGAAAATAGTGTATAAACACCGGGGAAAACCAGCTAAATTTGATTTGATCTGGGAAGGTTGGTGCTCATCGAATCTCACTCACTGTACAGTCCAAGGGCTGACAGCTGCTCTGGCACAAGCTGGGGGTGGGAGAGGGTAAAAGAGTCGGGAGGAAGACACGTCCAGGTGCTTTCATGTATGATGTACGAGAGGATTGGGGCGTTGTGGTAGAATATTGAAATGCGGGAGTATTCCTATTCTCATGATGTACTGTAATAAAAGCCGGGTTGGATTGACTTGAGAATCCTGTATTATGTATATGTGGTCTGCGAACCACGGGTTAATATGATGGTTACCTGCGAGTAATCCCTTTGTATATATTGATTCTTCTGACATATGTACTATTGAATGTATAATGTTCTCCTGATGTATGTGATGGTTTGACTCTGACAGTTACTTTTAATAAAACGAGTTTAAAAAAAAAAAGATTAGCCCACCGACAAATTTTCAACATTAGAAATAGAAGTGTATGGTCGTTCAGAGTGAGCCATGTATGCAAGAAGTTTCCCATTTTTGTCCCCCATTGCAAATATCGCAGCATTCCTGGAGACAAGCTTCTTTATAGTTTTTTTCTTTCAAGAGAAGCAAGTGCTCCTTCTGAAGTTGCAACAAGCATGGTCTATTCTGATCAGATGGCTCATCTACATAAACATGCTCAGCCCCGCAATATCCTTTTGCAGGGCCTCCTCCCTTTGACACAAAGACCTCCTGTAAGAGGCAATACCGAGGGTAAACGCACCTTTAATGGTGACTTTGTATGCCTCCCACCTAATTAAAGATCAGCATGTGTAGAATTCCCAGTATACTTCATAGGCAGATATAACTGGCTATCCAATCCCACTTTAGGGCCAATATCTTCTGACCAGTTAGATGAGTTTTTTGGAGACAAATTATATATTTTTTTAAATCTTATTAAATTAAATCTTTAACAAAACCTAAGGCCAAAGTCCTTTTGAATTTGGAATTTAGGCCCCATACATTCCAGGCTACAACCTTTATTAGAGACATATAGTCAGATAATTATATGGATACCATTCAGTAGACCGCAGGTAGAGGAAAGTGCACCTGTCAAGTGGATATCAGGGAGCAGCAGCACATTCACACAAAAGTCATATACAGCATACATATGATATCTGTGTAAAAAAAACAAAACAAGAAAACATGTAAACAAAAACTGTTCCCATAAAATAGTACATGGCGAAAGCAATGCTCCCAAAATCCTTGTATAACACTAAACATGTGCAGAACTTTTACCCTAAACGAAATAATCAGCAAGGCAACGGTTACTTGAGTTGGAACCTAAGTAGCATTCATTTTAAGAGTGTAGTGTTAAAACTCCCATGAGAGCCTGCCTAGAAAGTGCAAAAAATATTAGCAATCTTCATTACAAAAAGAACCATAGTGATGTAAATTCAGAGGTCCCTTGGTGGAGAATTTCTCTGAGACACCTGCGGAGCGAATTCTGCCTATGCCAGTGCCTCCATTGGAGATGTGAAAAAGTGCATAGAGGTACCACCTACTATACTCAGCTTGGCCGGGAAGGCATACGAGTAGCCTTTACTCGTAGTTTAGCCCGTACTTCAGTAAATTGAGTGCGTCGGTTTCTCATTGTAACTGAAAAATTAGGGTAAAAGGATACTTTGTTGTTGTCGTAGAAAATGTCCCCTTTGAACCTCACTGCTCGGAGAATGGCATCTCTGGAAAAATGCAGCAATTTAGCCAACAGGGGTCGAGGTGGGGCTCCAAATGGACCGTCTCGTCGGGACTCTGTGGGTCCTCTCAATATCGAAAAAGGGGTAGAAAACAGAAGTGTCCAGCAGATTCTTAAGCCAGGATTCAGGGAAAGTGACCGCATTATTGCCTTCAGAACTTACCGGAAGGCCAACTATGCGAATGTTGTTCATCCTCAGTTGGTTTTCAATGTCGTTCGCACTGTCTATGGATGCCGACATTTGCTAATGCAACTCTGCAATCTAGTCAGGGAGAGACCGATGTGCATCTTCCAAGTCAGATGTATGCCTTTCTATTTAAAGAGGCTCTGTCACCAGATTATAAGTGCCCTATCTCCTACATAATCTGATCCGTTCTGTAATGTAGATAACAACAGTGGTTTTTATTTTGAAAAACTAGAATTTTTTAGCAAGTTATGAGCAATTTTAGATTTATGCTAATTAGTTTCTTAATAGACAACTGGGCGTGTTTTTACTTTTTACCAACTGGGCATTGTACAGAGGAGTGTATGACGCTGACCAATCAGCATCATACACTTCTCATTGTTCCAGCCCAGCTTCTTTCACTGCACAGTCACACTGTAACAATGGGCTGGAACAATGAGAAGTGTATGATGCTGATTGGTTAGCGTCATACACTCCTCTGTACAACACCCAGTTGGTAAAAAGTAAAAACACACCCAGTTGTCCATTAGGAAACTAATTAGCATAAATCTAAAATTGCACATAACTTGCTAAAAAATTATCATTTTTCAAAATAAAAACCACGGTTGTTTTCTACATTACAGCGCCGATCAGATTATGTAAGAGATATGGCACTTATAATCTGGTGACAGAGTCTCTTTAAGCAGTACGGTCCCGGAGTTTTCATGTTTGACTATAGAAAAGTCCTACTTAAGGTCATCAACTTTCGCTATTAGAGAGGACTGACCTAAATTTATTGCAGCGAGGATTGCAGAGAATTTACTGTCGATCTGTGAGGCAGATGAAAGGGACCTTTGCTGTGAGTTGGGAGGAGAGGGACTAGAAGAGCCCTCAAAGAACGACAATGAAGGAGTAGACAAAACATCTCTATACAGAGATTTAGATCTAGAGAATTTCCCCAAACAACTAGCAACCAGATGAGCAGAAGGTCCAGGTACTCGATCATCAACCGGTAAGGGTGAAGGGGGAAGTGCCTAATCCCCTGAGGTTTCAGCATACCGTCCCAGACAGTCACGGATTCCGGGCGGTGTCCCGATGTCCCGGTCGGCTGGTGGTATGTCCCGTGTCAACTGTATCGGAGTCCTGATACAGTTGATTCCAATGCTGTAGCAAGGAACCGTCTGTTCCCTGCTTTGGGGCATTATACTTTATGGTGGCAGCTAAGGGCATAATACTGTATGGGGGCAGCTATAGGGGCATTATACTGTATTGGACAGCTGTGGGGGCATTATACTGTATGTAGGCATCTGTGTAGACATTAAA
The DNA here is from genome assembly GCF_050947455.1 of Rhinoderma darwinii. NCBI lineage: Eukaryota > Metazoa > Chordata > Amphibia > Anura > Rhinodermatidae > Rhinoderma > Rhinoderma darwinii. Next base: position 205,432,554 of record NC_134691.1, read on the forward strand.
TTGTTTGCGGGGCAGCGGCAGCTATGGGGGCATTATGCTGTATGGGAGAATTTGTGTGGGCATTATACTGTGCAGGTGCATCTGTGTGGGCATTATACTGTATGGGGGCATCTGTGGTGGCTTTAAACTATATGGGTGCATCTATGGGGGCATTATACAGTATGGGGGTAAGTATGGGGGCATTATACTGTGTAGGGGCAGCTATTTGGCATTATACCATGACTAAGGACCCAGCAGGGGTCTGAAACGCGTAGGCTACCGCCTATTTTCTCATCACTCTCTGAACTTTGGACATTACCTGCCCGTCACTACCATTTCTCTGTTCATTGTTTTTACTCAAGTAATATTAAAACTTGGAAATAGTTTCCTGTTTTTAAACAGATTCACTACTCTCAGCGCTGGTTCCAACCTTCTTTTTCTGCCGTATGTAACTATGTATTGCTTGGGTGCTCTGTTGTTTAGCCAGCTGCCTCCCCGCTAAAGTGGTGCGGCCTAGTGGTTCTACATACCCACAGACAGTGACACAGTTCAATTTAGTGCAACCCCTGCCGTATAGGTTTGTACGGTGTAAAACGACAGCTCCCAGCATGGCCCGAACAATGGTAAGGATATGCTGGGAGATGCTGTTTCCCCAAAAAAAATCATACTTAGGGTATGTTCACACGGCCTATTTACGGACGTAAATCGGGCGTTTTTACCCCGAATTACGCCCGAAAATAGCGCCTCAATAGCGCTGACAAACATCTGCCCATTGAAAGCAATGGGCAGACGTTTGTCTGTTCACACGAGGCGTATATTTACGCGCCGCTGTCAAACGACGGCGCGTAAATAGACGCCCGCGTCAAAGAAGTGACCTGTCACTTCTTTGGCCGTAATTGGAGCCGTTATTCATTGACTCCAATGAATAGCAGCGCTAATTACGGCCGTAATTGACGCGGCGTTCAAGCGCCTGTACATGCCGTTACGGCTGAAATTACTGGGATGTTTTCAGGCTGAAACATCCCCGTAATTTCAGCCGTTACGGACCCCCGCCGTGTGAACATACCCTAACTATCATCTCGCTTCAGATCATATAGTTACTACAGTTCTGATTAGAGGCAGAATAAACATTTACATTAAGTGACTCACTGGTGACGTCTCAGATTCTAGTTCTTTTTGTCTTTTCTTCTCCCTCTGGTCCAGACCTCTTTGATGGATTTCTTCCCGGTCCCGCGAGTCCATGCCTCTTTTAATACACAACAATATCTTGCTGGCCTTTGAAGCAGCTGATTGACATTGCATGCTGTTATTTAGTTTATGATTTACAAGTACACCCAAATCCTACTCAACAAGTGACTCCCCCAGTGTAGCTCCCCATAGGACATATGATGCATGCAGGTTGCTGGTACCTAGATGCATAACTTTACTTTTATCTACATTAAACTTAATTTGCCAAGTGGACACCCAAACACTTAGTTTGTTTAAATCTGCTTGCAATCCACGAACATATTCCATAGACTGAACATTACTACATAGCTTGGTGTCATCTGCAAAAATAAAAATAGTGCCATTAATCACATCCTCTATATCATTAATGAATAAGTTGAATAATAGTGGTCCCAGCACGGAACCCTGGAGTACACCACTTATAACCGGGGACCATTCAGAGTAGGAATCATTGACCACAACTCTCTGGATACGGTCCTTGAGCCAATATTCAATCCAATTACAAACTATACTTTCTAAACCTATAGTCCTTAATTTACCCATTAGACGTCTATGGGGGACAGTGTCAAATGCCTTTGCAAAGTCCAAAAACACTATATCCACAGCGGCCCCTCTGTCTAGGCTTCTGCTCACCACTTCATAAAAACAAATCAGATTAGTTTGACAACTTCTGTCCTTAGTAAAACCGTGCTGGCTGTCACTTGTAATACTATTTTTTGTCACATAATCCTGTATATAGTCCCTCAATAGCCCCTCAAACATTTTTCCCACAATGAATGTTAAGCTTCCTGGTCTATAATTACCCGGGGAAGACCTAGAGCCCTTTTTGAAAATAGGCACCACATTTGCCCTGCGCCAGTCCCTTGGCACTATCTCTAAATATTATGAAGAGGGGGACAGAAATAACTGAACAAAGCTCTTTAAGAACTCTAGGGTGTAACCCATCTCGTCCCGGGGGCCTTGTGTACATTTATTTTATTTAATTTAGCTTGGGCCATATCTACATTCATACAATTCAGTAGATCAATTGATATATTAACAGCACTGGCACTGGCTACATCAGCTGCTCTTGCTTCTGTTGTATATACAAAGCTAAAGAACCCATTTAGTAACTCTGCCTTCTCTTGATCCCGTGTTACCAACTCCCAATTACCACTATCTAGAGGTCCTACATGTTCAGACCTTGGCTTTTTTGCATTTATATACTTGATCAATTTTTGGGGATTTGTTTTACTATCCTTGGCCCCTGCCTTTCATTTTGTATTTTTGCTGATTTTATTACCTTTTTACAGATTTTATTAAGCTCTTTATAATTTAAAAAGGCTACAGCTGTACCATCAGATTTGTATTTTTCAAATGCCCTTTTTTTGTCATGTATTGCCCTTTTAATAGAAGGTGTAAGCCATGTGGGGTTTAATTTCAGTCGTTTATACTTGTTACCTATAGGAATACTATTTTTCACTATAATTACCCAAAGTAGATTTGAAAATCTCCCATTTATCAATTGTACCATTATTTGACATTAGTTCTTCCCAGTCTATATTCTAAATTGCAACCCTCATCCTGGGGAAATTTGCCTTCTTAAAATTAAGTGTTTTTGCCCTCCCAGCCTGTGTTTGTTTTTTACAGAATAGGTAAAATGTAACTATGTTGTGATCACGGTTAACGAGGTTTTCACGAATATTGACATTCCCAACAAGCTCTGCATTATTAGAAATTACCAGATCCAACAGAGCTTCACCTCTAGTCGGGTCTTCCACAAACTGACCCATAAAATTTTTCTGCAACAGGTTGAGGAAATTTCTCCCCTTTGCAGTTGAAGCCGAACCCTGACCCCAATTAATATCCTGGTAATTAAAATCTCCCATTATCACTACAGTACCCCCCTGTGCAGCCCGCTCCATTTGTTTATACAGTGCCCACCAAAAGTTCCGGAACACCCTCATAACTTTTTAACATCTCGAGGGAAAGGGTTGAATTTTGGTGGGATTTCATGGGGTCATAAAATCTACCAGTTAACGGCAAAAAAAAAACCACACCCACCCCCTTGGGGGCGGTGGGGTGGGCGGGGGCACAATCTTAAATGGCACAGGGGGTCGAGTGGGGGCTCACTTGAAAGCTATTTTCAATACAAAAATGATGCTGCAAACGATTTTGATATAGGATTTTTTTTTTTCGCTGAGATATTTAACGTTACAGTTATCATCTTCATTATCAGCTACTGCCTGTGTTAGCATTAGGAATGTTACATCAAAGTGACTTTAAATTACGTATTATTACAATCGGCCTCGGCGATACAAAATGGTCCTTGTCTACGATTGTAACATGATTTAATGTGTACACATTTCGATAGTCGCTTGTTGTGCTCCACTCGAGACAGATGTATGATGATTATCATGTACAATGAGCATAACATCTAAAGCTTTTTCATCATTACTAGCATGTTTGGGTCTTCCGGATCTTGGTGCGTCTTTAATTGAACCGGTTATTTCAAAACGATGAACAGTTCTTTTAACAGTTGACAATGAAATTGGATCACGGATAGGATAAGTGGCATTGAATAAAGCCGCTACTTCTCGATAGGATCTTATTTTTTCTTTGCCATACCCTATCATCATCAATTAAATGATCCTTTCCGTTTTGGTCAAATGCATTTTGTGAAATGTACAAAAATAAAAATGACTCTCCGAATTAGCGACTACCGAAATGTGTACACATGAAATCATGTTATAATCGTAGACAAGGTCCATTTTGTATCGCCGAGGCCGATTGTAATAATACGTAATTTAAAGTCACCTTGATGTGACATTCCCAAGCTCACACACACACACGTCCACACACATTTAGGATTTTACCCGCGTGGTACATTTTGGGTAATGCTAACACCGGCGATAGCCGATAATGAAGATGATAACTTTAAAGTTAAATATCTCAGCGAAAAAAATTCTACCTCAAAATTGATTGCGCCATTGTTTTCGTATTGAAAAGAGCTTTCAAATGAGCACCCACGCGACCTCCCCCCCTTGCCATTTAAGATTTTGCTGCCCTCGCACACCCCACCGCCCCCAAGGTAGTGGGGGTAGAGTTTTTTTGTGTTATCTGGTAGATTTTATGACCCCATTAAATCCCGACAAATTTCAACCCTCTACCTCGAGCCGTTCAAAAGTTATGAGGGTGTTCCGGAACTTTTGGTGGGCACTGTATATTTGACTTTTGACAAAGTCCCGCACTGGGGTACCTGAATAGTCCAGACAGTGGCCGAGGCTTTAACACGGATGGAGGTGGGTACAGCAGGTTACGCCAGACGTGGCGGATGACTTCAGGTGCAGTAGGTTGCGCCAGACGTGTCGGATAACACTGGACGTGGCAGACGACACTGGATGTGGCAGACGACAGCAGGTGTAATAGGAAACGACTCCAACACGAACAGGCTCAGCAACAAGAACATAGCACTGGATACAGGATGCAGGTAACAGGGCACAGGTAACAACAGGAACAGGATAACACTAAGGAACCATTTGCAAGACTGACATGAGAAAACTAACAACTCTCAGGCAATAAGCAAAGGGGCAGGGTCCTTCTTATAGTCCAGGAAATCATGGCAGTTGATGATGATTTCCCATGTGCGCGCACTGGTCCTTAAAGGCCAGGCACGAGCGTGCACGCGCACCATATGGGACACAGCGAACCGCAGCAGAAGTGAGCGCTGGCGTCTCCTGGGAAGGAGATGCAAACCAGCTCTTACGGATCCATGGCTGCAGCCGCCGGGGGTGATTAATCCTGATTGTCCGCGGCCATGAACGCTACAGTATTCCCCTCTTACGGCCCCTCTTTTTTGGGCAGGAGCGAGAGAGGAACTTCTTAATGAGAGCAGGGGCACTGAGGTTCTCTTCCGGCTCCCAGGACCTCTCCTCAGGACCAAACCCTCTCCAGTCCACCAAATAGAATGTCCTTCCTCCTACCCTTTAGTAGTCCAGGATATCCCCCACCTCAAACACATCAGATGAACCACTGGGAGCAACTGCGGGACTGGAAGTCTTACTGTAGCGGTTCAGGACCACTGGTTTCAGGAGGGACACATGAAAGGAGTTGGGGATTCTGAGGGTAGGAGGCAGCCAAAGCTTATGAGACAGGGTTTATCTGTTGCAATATCTCAAAAGGTCCGAGGAACCTGGGAGCAAACTTGTATGAAGGCACCTTTAAACAAATGTTCCGTTAGGACAGCCAGACTTTGGTACCTGGAAGATACTGAAGCGGCTCCCTTTTTTTTTTATATACGCTTTTCGCTTCATGCGATCGACTGCCAGCAAAATAGAGTCTGTTGCCAGATTTGCAGAAAGTCCCCAAATGCAGATTCAGCAGTGGGTACCTGAGATGTAGTCGACACAGGAAGAGGGACTCTAGAATGTTGACTTTACACCATGTAGAATTGTGCAGAAGTGGTGGACTCACTTGTGTGGTTGTTGTACGAGAACTCAGCCCATGGAAGAAGCTGTACCCGGTTAACATGCTGCAAGGAGATGAAGCGGTGGAGAAAATTCTCCATGATCTGGTTAATCCTCTTGACTTGCCCATTGGACTGGGGGTGATAGGCTGAGGAAAAGTCCAATCTCACATCCAGGAGCTTACAGAGGGCTCTCCAGAATTTTGAGGTAAATTGAACCCCCCGATCGGACACGATGTGAACGGGCAAGCCATGCAAGTGGAAGATGTGCTGAATGAAGAGACTCCCCAGTCGGAGAGCAGATGGTAGGCTCGTCAGCGGGATAAAATGTACCATCTTCGAAAACCGGTCCACCACCACCCAGACAGTGTTGCATGCTGCTGAGGGAGGAAGGTCTGTGACAAAGTCCATCGCAATGTGCTGCCATTGGACATTGGGTACAGGCAGAAGTTGGAGCAGGCCGGCAGGCTTGGAGTGCGCAACCTTGTTAGAAGCACACACCGTGCAGGAAGAGACAAAGTCCACAACATCCTTGGGTAGCGTGGGCCACCAGAAGTGATGAGTAATCAGGTCTCGGGTCTTACAAACACTAGCATACCCAGCCAGTTTAGAGCTGTGTCTCCAGCGGAGAATTCTACTCCTGTCTGCCAACCAAACAAAAGTCCTGCCCGGACAGATGTCTCTAACCTGCAAAGGATTAGCAGTGACAATGCAGGATGGGTCTATGATACTTTGAAGGGACTCCAATGTGTCATGCGTCTCAAATGACCTGGACAGGGCATCGGCCCACACATAGTTGTCAGCGGGACTGTAGTGGAGCACAAATTGGAAACGGGTGAAGAACAATGACCACCTGGCTTGACGAGGTTTAGTCGTTGAGCCGACTGGAGATAGGTGAGGTTCTTGTGGTAAGTATAGAACAGTATGGTGTGAGCTGCGCCCTCTAGCAGATGTTTCCACTCCTCCAGAGCCAATTTGATGGCCAGTAGCTCCCGATCCCCAATAGAGTAGTTGCGCTCTACAGAAGAAAAAATATCTCTCAATAGCCTTATACTACTGCCTTTCCTTTGGAGCTCCTCTGGAACAGAAGTGCACCTGCACCAACAGAAGAAGCATCCACCTCCAATGAGAACTGCTGAGGCATGTCAGGATGATGGAGGATCGAGCCTGAAGTGAAGGTTTTCTGGAGGCTAATAAATGCAGATTCTGCCTCTGGATTCCACACCTTGGCGTTCTCACCCTTCTTGGGATAAACTGCTGGTAGAAATTGGCGAATCGCAGGAAACGTTGTATGGACCTCAGGTCTTGAGGACGTGGCCATTCCAGGACAAACTTCACTTTCTCAGGATCCATCTTGAGACCTTGATCCGAGATGATACAGCTGAGGAAAAGCAGAGAAATATTTTCAAAGACGCACTTCTCCAGCTTGGCATATAAACGATTCTCCCTTAAATCGCAGAAGAACCTGACGGACATTCCTCCGATGAGTCGTCGGATCTGGGGAGAAATTCAAATATCATCGAGATAGACTACAACTCAGACATAGAGGAGATCTCGAAAGATATCATTGACGAATTCCTGGAAGACCGCTGCGCGTTACAAAGTCCGAAGGGCATCACCTGGTATTCATAGTGCCTGTCTGGGGTGTTGAATGCCGTCTTCCACTCATCCCCTTGACTAATTTGGATCAAATTATAAGCCCACACAAGTCTAATTAAAAAAAAAATTCTGGCTCCTCGTATACAAACAGTTCGGAAATAAGTGGCAACGGGTATTTGTTCTTGACTGTAATCTGGTTGAGACCACGGTAGTCTATGCAGGGTCGAAGAGCTCCGTCTTTCTTTTTAACAAAGAAGAATCCGGCCCGGCCGGGGAGGAAGACTTTCGTATGACACCCCTCTCCAAATTCTCCTTGATATAGGCCGACATGGATAGAGTCTCTGGCAAGGAGAGAGGATATACCAGTCCACGGGGAAGAGAGGCATTTGGAACCAGTTCAATGGGGCAGTCATAAGTGTGATGTGGAGGCAGCGTCTCAGCCTGCCTCTTACTGAAGACATCCACAAACTGAGCAAAATGGGGGGTAATCCTGCCAATGACTGAGGCAGAGGAGGCTGAACAGGATGGATCTGCAACAGACAGCGACCAAGGCATTTGGAGCCCCATCGGAGAAGCCCTCCAGAATTCTAGTCCAGGACTGGGGCATGTAGTCGAAGCCAAGGCAGGCCCAGCAGAAGAGAATTGATGGCTTTGGGCAAAACAAGAAACAAAACTATTTCCGAATGAAGGGCTCCAACCTGGAGCCTCAGCGGATTGGTCTTATATACCATCGGATCAGGCAGAGGCTGTCCATTCACCGAGGCAACAGCCAAAGATTTCTCCAGGGGAACTGTGAGCAACTGGAGATGATCTACCTAGCTCCTTTTTAGATGAAGTTTGCCGCAGACCTGGAGTCCAGTTGGCAGAAACCCAGTGCGTCTTTTCGCCGGATACTATGGTCACAGGAATGGTCAACTTGGAACTGAATTCCTTATTTGGTACCGGTCCACCTAGGGTTGTCTCTCCAACCAATCCTAGGCACTGGGGTCTCTCTGGCCTCTGGGGACACAAACACACAATATGGCCTCTGAGGCCGCAAAACAGACAAAAGTCCAGAAGCGCGTCGGTGTCATCTCTCCTGGGTAGACAATTTGGCTCGGTCCATCTACATAGTATCCTCAGGTAGGACGACTCAATAGGATAGTAGCGATTTCTGGAAAGTAGAAGCCAGCCTAGGAAATCCTCTCTCCCGGAGAATCGCTTGGGTACGTTCCCAGATCCTCAGGTCAACCCGGGTGGCTTGTAGGATTGGATCGTCCAGGGTAGGTGGCAGATCACGAGCGGCCAGCTCGTCTTTAATTCCAGAAGACAGTTCCCGTGCAATGCCCATGGCCGCGGGCCGCCAGGTTTGCTTACCTCCTGACGGCCGCAGCCATGGATCAGTAAGCGCTGTTCCCCATCTGCTCCTCGGGAGACTCCAGCGCTCACTTCTGCCTCGCTCTGCTGTGTCCCGTAGGGTGCGCGCACATGCTCGTGCCCGCTCTTAAAGGGCCAGAGTGGGAACCTGAATTAAAGACCAAATTAGATAATGAGCACCCTGGACTATAAGAAGGGCTCGGCCCCTTCCTGCATTACCTGAGCATTGTTGTCATTACCCTAGTTTGTCTCTGCAATTGTCTCCCAAGTGTCTTCCAGTTCCCAGTGTTTCCCCTTCCTGCTACCTGCATCCCGTGCTATCCTGGTCCAAGTGCCATATTGGAGTTGGAGTCTTGCTGCACGGTGTACCACGCCTGACCTGCTACACCACGCCTGGTGCCTGCCTGCTACCTAGTCCCATCAGAGCCTGTCTTGCTACTGTCTGAAGCTACTACAGGTACACCTATATGAACTATAAACTTTGTCCTGTGTCCTGTTGGACAGCTGCCATACCGTTAAGGCGGTATGGCCCAGTGGGTCCACGCACCCTACGTGACAGTACGCTCAGGCCATGGACCCCGCTGGTCAATCCAAGACCATGATGACGTCACAAGAGATACGGGCAGATATGATAGACCTCCTCTATGTTTGTGTTGTGGTCTACCTTGACGACATCTTGATTTTTTCTCCAGATCCTATGACTCACCAGAGACATGTCTGTCAAGTTTTGCTGCGGTTAAGGGCGAATCGCCTGTACGCCACGTTGGAGAAGTGCATGTTTGAGAAAAAATCTCTACCCTTCCTGGGTTACATCATCTCGGATCAAGGCCTCAAGATGGATCCTAAAAAGGTAAAGGCCACCCTGGAACGGCCACACCCTCAATTCCTGAGGTCCATACAGAACTACTTGGGATTCTCTAATTTCTACAGACAGTTCATTCCAAACTTCTCATCACTGATATCTCCTATCTCTACCCTCACCAAGAAAGGCATGAACACCAAGGTGTGGACTCCAGAAGTGAAAAGATTGGGGATTGGGAGTTATTGGCCATCAAATTGGCCCTGAAGGAGTGAAGCCATCTTCTAGAGGGCAGAGTTCATCCCATATTGATATTCACGGACCACAGGAACCTCACCTATCTCCAGAAGGCCCAATGACTGAATCCCCGTCAGGCCAGGTGGTCACTGTTCTTTGCCCGGTTCCAGTTTGAGCTCCACTACCGTCCGGCCGACAAGCATGTGAGGGCCGATGCCTTGTCCAGCTCGTTCGAGACAGAGGACACTATGGAGTCTCCACAAAGTATTATTGAACCGTCTTGCATTGTCTCCTGCCGCTGCCTGTGCGTGATGCTCCCTGGCAGCATATAGCTATGGACTTTGTTACGGACCTGCCTCCCTCTGCGGGATGCAGTGCGGTCTGGGTGGTGGTGGACCGATTTTCGAAGATGGCTTACTTCGTTCCACTGACCGGTCTACCTTCTGCTTCTCAACTGGCCGTCCTCTTCATCCAACACATCTTCCGCCTGCACGGCTTGCCTCTGGATATTGTGTCTGATCGGGGGGTTCGGTTTACCTCAAAGTTCTGGAGAGCCCTCTGTAAACTCCTCAATGTAAAGTTGGACTTTTCCTCAGCCTACCATCCTCAGTCCAATGGTCAAGTCGAGAGGATCAACCAAATCATGGAAAACTACCTACGACACTTCATCTACAAGCAGCACAAGGACTGGGTGCAGCTTCTTACTTGGGCCGAGTTCTCATATAATAATCATACTAGCGAGTCCACAAGAAATACACCGTTCTTCATAGTCTATGGCCAACACCCACAAATTCCTCTCCCGGTGTCCTTTATGTCCGAAGTGCCCAAAGCTGATTCCGCTTTTAGGGACTCCCTGCGGATCTGGCAGCAGACCCGATCCTTCATTCTGTGGCGGTGGACCGCATGAAACGTAAGGCAGACACAAGGAGAAGAGAACCTCCCCAGTTATCTCCCAGTACCAAGGTCTGGCTGTCCTCAAGAAATATCCGGCTGAGGGTGCCTTCTTACAAGTTTGCTCCCAGGTTCCTCGGACCCTTCGAGATCTCGCAACGAATCAACCCGGTCTCCTACAAACTTTGGCTGACTCCTAACCTCAAGATCCCCAACTCCTTCCATGTCTCCCTTACGAAGCCTGTGGTCCCGAACCGCTTCTCCAAGATTTCTACTCCTACTGTGGCTCCCAGTGGTTCATCTGATAGTTTTGAGGTTAAGGAAATTCTGGACACCAAAAGAGTGGGTGGAAAATACTTTTATTTGGTGGATTGGAGGGGGTTTGGTCCTGTAGGGGGCGTAAGAAGGGGGATACTGTAATGCCCATGGCTGCGGGACACCAGGTTTGCTTACCTCCTGACGGCCGCAGCCATGGATCAATCATTGCTGGTCCCCATCTCCTCCTCAGGAGACGCCAGCGCTCACTTCTGCTTCACTCTGCTGTATCCCGTAGGGTGCGAGCGCATGCTCGTGCCCGCTCTTAAAGGGCCAGAGTGTGCACCTGAATTAAAGACCAAATTAGCCCATGAGCACCCTGGACTATAAGAAGGGCTCTTCCCCTTCCTGAATTGTCTGGGCATTGTTGTTATTACCCTAGTTTGTCTCTGCAAATGGTCTCTGTCTTCCAGTTCCCAGTGTTTCCCGTTCCTGCTACCTGTAACCTGTATCCCGTGCTATCCTGCTCCAAGTGCCGTATTGATTTGGAGTCGTGCGGTGTACCCCACCTGTCTTGCTACACCATGCCTGGTGCCTGTCTGCTGCTTAGTCCCATCTTAGCCTGTCTTGCTACTATCTGAAGCTACCACAGGTACACCTATACGAACTATAGACTTTGTCCTGTGGGCCAGCTGCTATACCGTTAAGGCGGTACGGCCCAGTGAGTCAACACACCCTACGTGACAACCTGACAGAACGTGGCCACCAAAGACTCGTTGTTCCAAGTTAATTTAGCAGCCAGGGTACGAAACTGTATGGCATACTAGCCAACTGAGAGAGGTCTCCCTGGTATAGGGTGAGCAGGGATGCAGCAGCAGAAGAAACTCTCCCAGGTTCTTCAAATATCGAACAGAAAGGGTATGTTCCCCCTGAGGGCGTCCGTAACGGATGAAATTACGGGGATGTTTCAGCCTGAAAACATCCCCGTAATTTCAGCCGTAACGGCATGTGCAGGCGCTTGAACGCCGCGTCCATTACGGGCGTAATTAGCGCTGCTATTCATTGGAGTCAATGAATAACGGCTCCAATTACGGCCAAAGAAGTGACAGGTCACTTCTTCGGCGTGGGCGTCTATTTACGCGCCGTCTTTTGACAGCGGCGCGTAAATTACGCCTCGTGTGAACAGACAAACGTCTGCCCATTGCTTTCAATGGGCAGATGTTTGTCAGCGCTATTGAGGCGCTATTTTCAGACGTAATTCGGGGCAAAAACGCCCGAATTACGTCCGTAAATAGGCCGTGTGAACATACCCAAAGTCCGTAAAAATCACTGCAAGTCATGGGTCTCTGGTCCCTGATGTTCCCACAGAGGATTTGCCCATGCCAGGGCTTTGCCAGTAAGAACAGAGATTATGAAGGCAATCCTGGCGTTTAGTCTGAAGTGGATCTGGCACTGATTAAGAAATCCCCTGCAGGTCCTTGTAACTCTGTCATAGCAAGGAGGTAGCGGCTGGAAGCATAGGGGGTTGGCACTGGTACAGACAGGAGGTGTAGCAGGAGGAACAGCAGGAATAGGTGTGGTGAAAACTGTGGCTAGAGAAACCAGCCGATGTGCCATGCCGTTTACCGACAGGAGGAGTTGGTCTTGAGGTGACTGAAGATCTTGCATCTCTGCCAGCATGGCTTGTGGCGTCAAGGTCTCAGGTTGACCAGCGGGGTCCATGGCCTGAGCATACTGTCACGGTCTGTGGGCATGTGGGCTCAGTAGGCCGCACCGCCGTAGTGGGGAGGCAGCTGGCCAAACAACAGAGCACCCAAGCAATACAAACTCCCGCATTAGGGTACCTGAATAGTCCAGACAGTGGCCAAGAGAGTGAGAGGAAAGACTTTTTATTTGGTGGATTGGAGGGGGTTTGGTCCTGAAGAGAGGTCCTGGGAGCCAGAGGAGAACCTCAATGCTCCTACCCTTCTGAAGAAGTTTCTCTCACACTCTGGCCCCAAGAAGAGTGGGCGTAAAAGGGGGGATACTGTCATGTCCGTGGCTGCGGGCCATCAGGTTCACTCTCCTCCTGACGGCCGCAGCCATGGGTCTGTGAGCACTGGCCCCAGTCTCCTCCTCAGGAGATGCCAGCGCTCACTTCCACTCACCTCGGCCGGGTCCCGGAGTGTGCAGAATGGACTTTAATGTTAATCAGCCCATGAGTGCCCTGGACTATAAGAGGGGCCCAGACCCTTGCTTCGATGCCTGAGCGTTGTTTGTCGTATCCTAGTCTGTCTAAGCAAATGGTCTCCTAGTGTTTTCCAATTCCCAGTGTTCCTGTTCCTGTATCCCGTGCTATTCTGGTCAAGTGCTGTGCTGTAGTAGTGCTGTGCTGTATTCTACGCCTGTCCTGTGACTCCACGCCTGACGTCTACCCGCTGCCTAGTCCCAGCCAAGCCTGCCTTGCTACTGTCCGAGCTGCCAAAGGTACCTTATACGAACTATAGACTTTGACCTGCGCCCTGTTGGGCAGCTGCTATACCGCCAAGGCGGTACGGCCCAGTGGGTCCACGAACCCTACGTGACAGTACGCTCAGGCCATGGACCCCGCTGGCCGATCCAAGACCAAGATGACGTCACAAGAGATGCGGATGGATATGCTGCACCTCCGGTCTCGACAGGACCAACTCCTCCAGGCCTTGAACATTCTTGCATGTCGGCAGGAAGCACAAGCTGTCGTTCCTCCTACTACACCTCCTGGCAGTACTGATCCTCAGACTACACCTCCTGACAGTGTTGAGTCTCGTTTTTCTTTGCCACTCCTGACCGCTATGGTGAAGCAGTGCCAGATCCACTTCAGCCTGTATTTTAGGGCATTTTCGTCTTATGGCACGAGGGTCGCTTTCATCATCTCTCTTCTTACTGGCAAGGCCCTTGCATGGGCGAACCCTATTTGGGAGAGGTAAGGACCAGAGACACGTGAATTCCAGGGGTTCCTCCGGACATTTCGCACTGTGTTTGAGGAGCCTGGACGAGTCTCCTCTGCAGCGGCTTCCTTGCTGAACCTACGCCAAGAAGACATCTCTGTGGGCGAGTACGCCATACACTTCCGCACCCTGGTGGGAGAACTGTTGTGGAACAATGAGGCCCTGGTGGCTAAATTCTGGCATGGACTGTCTCCTAAAATTAAGGACGAACTTGCTGCTCGAGACCTGCTGCCTACCCTGGATGACCTCATCCTTCTGGCTGCCCGGATTCATAGAAGGCTCCGAGAACGGCTCCAAGAGGTTAGTCGGGAGAGAGGCCTTCCTAGTCCGATCCCTACCTTGCAGCAACCCCTGCTGTCCTCAGATGCCGATGCACCTAAGGAGTCTGTGAGGATGGACCAATGTAAGCTATCTACCCAGGAGACTCTGTCTTTATTGCAGACTCGGAGGCCATCTTGTGCGTCTGTGTCCCCAAAAGCCCCAAAGCCTAGGGTTAGTAGGAAAGACTACCTTGGGCAAAGAGGGACTCCCGTCTAAATTGTCCATACCCGTGACCATAGTGTCCGGTGAGAAAACGCATCAGGTCTCTGCGTATCTGGACTCTGGATCAGCTGCTAATTTCGTTTTTTAGAGACCTGGTGGACCTTCTTCAATTACCCACTACCCCTCTGGACAGATCGTTGATGTTTGCATCAGTAAATGGACTACCTCTGCCAGACCCAGTTATAGCTGTGACCAAGCCGCTGAGGCTCCAAGTAGGGGCTCTCCACTCCGAGGTTCTATCATTCTATGTCCTATCCAAGGTCGTTAACCCCGTGCTGCTGGGCCTGCTTTGGCTCTGACTACATGCCCCAGTCCTGGACCGGAACTCTGGAGAGGTTCTCCAATGGGGCCCCGATTGTCACAACCGATGCCTGGTGCAGATTCGTTCGGCTCAGCCTCCTCTGCCTCGGTCATTGGCAGGATTGCCTGGTCAGTATGCTGCCTTTTTGGACGTCTTCAGCAAGAGGGAGGCGGAGACGCTGCTCCCACACCGGGCGTATGACTGTCCTATCGAGCGGACTCCTGGTGCATCCCTTCTCCATGGTAGGGTATATCCGCTCTCCTTGCCAGAGACCCTAAATTAGGCGGAGAACTTGGAGAGGGGCTTCATACGGAAGTCTTCCTCCCCGGCACGTGCCGGGTTCTTCTTTGTTAAAAAGGAGGATGGCTCCCTGCGTCCTTGTATTGACTACCGGGGTCTCAACCAAATCACGGTGAAGAATAAGTATCCGTTATGAAAACTCAAAACACCAAATGGTTATGTATATGAGGCAAAGAAAATACCATGAAATAACTGTATTAGTAACAAACAAATATATTTATTTAAAGCTAATACACCACATAAATGATAAAAACATTTAAAATCAGCATAAGAATGCTAAACAAGAATCTCTGGGAGGGGGGCCACCCTGATAAGTGGCAAACAATAAACACCCCCACTCACTCACCTAAACCCCTCAACAAGCGTTCTATATATGAAACATATAGCAAAAAAAATGTTGTATCAAACCAACATATCCTGGTCCTGAACCATGAGGGGAAAAGGGGATTGTAAGCCCCACGCGTATCGCCACAATGTGGCTTCCTCAGGGGTAAATTTGCATGTGCGAGTGTGGAGTGTACACCCGGCGGAGGTATGCTGCGCCATGAAGGAAAGATGGCGTATTGCCACACTGACTGCGCAGGCGTAAGGACCATCACCATGACAACACGATGCGGCTACCCGCGCATGCGCAGACCATGTCTGGGAGTGTGGGGAAAAAAGGAAAGGGAGCTGGCGATCTACATTCTGTTCAACACAGTTGAAGAAAGATTACTGGAAAACAATCTATGTGGATTATCTAGAATAGCCTAAACGTCTGTTTTCACATATATATATTTTCTGAGGAGGTAATGCCTGAACATATGCTTGAATGCATTGATTCTATGTATGTGCTTCAAGTACATACATAAGAGTGCAAAGTGCATAGGAAAAAAAACCCTGCTATATCATGAAAGAATGGAAACATTTTTAATTAAAAAAAATTATAATAAAAAGAATGGTGAAAGAATATATATGTAATAATAATAATAATAATAATAATAATAATAATAATAATAATAATAAATAAACACTAGTCATGTCTCATAAAAGGAGACAGTGAAAATTGCTGAAAGAAGATAGGCATATGCAAATGTACAGGCATAGCTCCTCACAATACCTGGTATTTTGATTCACTCTAGTAAACACCAATTATTATATAAACAATTTTGTGTTAATCATTATGATTTAATGAGAAAAATTATGAGGTATCAATGACCGAAGATATACTGTGTGCATATATATATATATATATATATATATATATATATATATATTATATATATAAATACACAGAGAGGAATCCTCTTAATTGATGGTATCCAATAAAAATTTAATTTAAACATTCAAATATATCAATCGGCCACTTCTCCTCTTCGCTCGCTATCTACAACGGCACGAGGCAAGGTTGTCCCTTGTCTCCTTTAATTTTCATTTTGTGTTTGGAGCCTTTTTTGTGCCACATTCGCTCCAATCCGGACATAGCGGGTGTTTCTTTGGGAGGACGGCGCCATAAGGTGGCCGCCTATGCGGACGACCTGCTCTTTTTTCTCACTGCCCCCAGAATCTCCTTGCCCAACCTGTTGGCTGAGCTGAGTAGATACTCGAAACTTTCTAACTTTAAGATTAATTACCAGAAATCGGAGGCTCTCAACATCTCATTGCCGCAGTCCCTGGTGGATGAACTGTCGCAATCCTTCTCTTTTAAGTGGGCCAGGGACTCCCTTAAATACCTGGGGGTTCGGCTAACCGGAGACCTATCTCGCCTTTACGCAGTGAATTACACTCCGCTTCTTCAACTGGTGAAGAGCGATTTAGATTCCTGGACGTCGGGCACCTTCACCTGGTTTGGTAGATGTGCCATCTTCAAGATGAACATTCTGCCCCGGATTTTGTATCTCTTACAGGCCTTGCCGGTACATGTCCCAAGTCCCTTCTTCCAAGCCCTGTTGTCTCTACTCCACAGATTTATATGGGTGGGGAAACCAGCGCGTATCGCGCGGTCCCTGCTTTTTTGTGCCAAGTGTGATGGTGGCATTGGTCTCCCGGATTTTGTCTCCTATCACCAGGCCTCTCATTTGACACGAAAATTGGACTGGTTCAGGCACACGGGGATCAAACAGTGTGTGTCTATGGAACAGTCCTTTTTTGAGGTCCCATTGCAGGCCCTGCCCTGGTTAGGCACACAGGTCCCCCTCTCGGCTCGAATGCATCCGACAATAGGGTCCACCCTGGCGGTCGTGACTCTTTCCTCGGAAGGAGATCTCTCCGTCCCCATCGCCATTGTTCCCTATCTTGGGCAACCCGGCATTCCCACCGGGACAGGAGGGGGGCCCCTACCGACACTGGTTGAGGGCGGGCAAGGGCTATGCGGATAATTTTATACAGGATTCAGCCTGGATGACCGGTTCACAGCTGTTATCCTTGTCAGAACCCATCTCCTTTTCCGCCTGGCAGGTCACCCAGTTAAGACATTTCATTACATCCCTATCTAACCTTCAGGCATATTCGCGAGACTACACACCTTTCTAAAGACTATGCAGGGGCACGACCTCGGTGCGCCACTCATTGTCCAGGCACTATGCGCTGCTGATCTCCCCCTCTACCCTTTCCACACTTTCATATTTGAGTTGCTGGGAGAGGGACATAGGTCTTACATTCACCGCAGAACAGACGGATCGTCTGTTTACAATGTCACACAAATCATCCATGGCCAGCCGAATTCAAGAAGCAGGATTTAAGATCCTGTCGCGTTGGTATAGGGTGCCTTCCAGATTGCATGCAATGATTCCGGCGGTCTCTCCGTTGTGTTGGAGATGTGGGGGCCAGGTGGGCACGATTTTGCATATCTTTTGGGAGTGCCCGCAGCTGTCAGACTTTTGGGCTGAGGTGTGGCGCATTTCTTCTAAATTTACGGACTTTCCTCTTCCGCGTTCTCCGGCTCTGTTCCTGCTCCATTTGTGCGAGGTCCCCTTATCTACGTGCCGACGCTCGGTGGTTCGCCACTTGGTGAATGCTGCTAGGGGTTGTGTTCCCGTGTTATGGAGACAAACCTGTCCACCTACAGTGGGCATGTGGTTCGGCAAGATTCAGGAGATCATGAGAATGGAGGACCTCACGGCATCAATGAGAGGGGCTCATGCCAAATTTATCCAAACATGGCGTGAGTGGATTCGATTCCAATCATCCGTGGAGTATAGGACCATTATGGCCTCCTGATGTGCTTCCTAGATTTATGTGTGTGAGGTCAGCTTCCTCCCCTACCTCCCTTTCCCTTTCTCTCTGCCCCCCCCCTTCTTTTCTGTTCTTCTATGTTTCTAGTCTGTCCTTCTTTGGTTTTATGCATGGCTGCTGGTTCGGGATGTATAAAATTTGTTGTTTCTTCCGGATTGATGCAGATGTCGGTCAGAGCTGTGTATTGTATCTCTTGCATTGCACTTATTGTTATCGTACTTACTGGCCTGCGAGCCGATGTCTGTGCTGTTTATGTCGGCACTAACTTCTCGGTGTTTGAAAAATGAAAATAAAAGAATTTATAAAAATATGTTTACATTCTTTCATGATATAGCAGGGGTTTTCCCCTATGCACTTTGCACTCTTATATATGTACTTGCAGCACATACATAGAATCAATGCATTCAGGCATAACCTCCTCAGAAAATAAATAAATAAATATATATATATATATATATATATATATGTATATATATATATACATATATGTGTGAAAACATTTAGCCTATTCTAGATAATCCCTACAGCATAGATTGTTTTACAGTAATCTTCAACTGTGTTGAACAGAATGTAGATCGCCGGGCCAGCTCCCTTTCCTTTTTTCCCCACACTCCCTCCCACTGGACATGGTCTGCATGTGCGCGGGTAGCCGCATCATGTTGTCATGGTGACGGTCCTGACGCATGCGCAGTCAGTGTGGCAATACGCCGTCTTTCCTTCACGGCGCAGCGTACCTCCTCCGGGTGCACTGCGCATGCGCCGAGGCCGCCATCAGGTGCACATGGTGCCGGCCTTGGCGCATGCGCACTGCACACGAGTGGACGCCGACTTGTGCCACACCGCTTGTCCATTGGAGCGTGGAGAGGGGTAAGTGCCCCCTAGGGTGCATACTATCGCACTAATAATTGCTATTTATTGATGATACTATATAATATGACCACACTCGCACATGCAAATTAACCCCTGAGGAAGCCACATTGTGGCGAGACGCATGGGGCTTACTATCCCCTTTTCCCCTCATGGTTCAGGATTGGGATTTGTTGGTTTGATGCAACATTTTTTTTGCTATATGTTTCATATATAGAACGCTTGTTGAGGGGTTTAGGTGAGTGAGTGGGGGAGTTTATTGTTTGACACTTATCAGGGTGGCCCCCCTCCCAGAGATTCTTGTTTAGCATTCTTATGCTAATTTTAAATGTTTTTATCATTTATGTGGTGTATTAACTTTAAATAAATATATTTGTTTGTTACTAATACAGTTATTTCATGGTATTTTTTTTGCCTCATATACATACCCATTTGGTGTTTTGAGTTTTCATACTGTGGCTTACAGGGTATGTGGCAATATTCATGTGGTGGGCCGCCGGTGGATTATATGAATAAATATCCGTTGCCACTGATCTCAGAATTGTTCGATCGTATACGTGGTGCCAAAATGTTTCTTTACAAACTAGACCTGCGTGGGGCTTACAACCTAATCCGGATTTGCCAGGGTGATGAATGGAAGACTACATTTAACACCCGTGATGGACACTATGAATATCTAGTAATGCCCTTCGGCCTGTGTAATGCTCCCGCGGTCTTCCAGGAGTTTGTTAATTACATTTTCCGTGACCTCCTCTATGTTTGTGTTGTGGTCTATCTTGATAACATCTTGATTTTTTCTTCAGATCCTATGACTCATCAGAGACATGTCCGTCAAGTTTTGCTGCGGTTAAGGGAGAATCGTCTGTATGCCAAGTTGGAGAAGTGCGTGTTTGAAAAAGATGCTCTACCCTTCCTGGGCTACATCGTCTCGAATCGAGGTCTCGAGATGGATCCTGAAAAGGTAAAGTCTGTCCTGGAATGGCCATGCCCTCAAGGCTTGAGGGACATACAGCGCTTTCTGGGATTCGCCAATTTTTACAGACAGTTCATTTCAAACTTCTCCTCACTGACATCTCCTATCTCTAACCTCACTAAGAAGGGCATGAACGCCAAGGTGTGGACTCCTGAGGCAGAGTCCGCATTCAATAGCCTGAAGAGTGCCTTCACATCAGTCTCTATCCTCCATCATCCAAATGTTTCTCTACAGTTCTCATTGGAGGTGGATGCATCCTCTGTCGGTACTGGTGTACTCCTGTTCCAGAAAGGTTCCAAGGGCAAGTCAATGGTATGTGGATATTTCTCCAAGCTCTTCTCTTTTGCAGAACGCAACTACTCTATTGGAGATCGAGAGTTACTGGCCATCAAACTGGCCCTGGAGGAGTGGAGACATCTACTAGAGGGCGCAGCTCATCCCATCCTGCTTTTTACAGACCACAAGAACCTCACCTATCTTCAGACTGCCCAACGGCTGAACCCTCGTCAGGCCAGGTGGTCTCTGTTCTTTACCAGGTTCCAGTTTGAGCTCCATTATCGCCTGGCCGACAAGAATGTGAGGGCCGATGCCTTGTCCAGGTCTTATGAGACAGAAGACACCATGGAAATTCCACAGAACATCATTGATCCATCTTGCATTGTCTCCCCCCTGCAAGTTGGGGACATTCCTCCAAGAAGGACTTTTGTGCGCCTGGCTGACAGAGGGAGAATCCTCCGCTGGGGACACTCCTCTAGACTGGCAGGTCATGCGGGGACCCGTCAGACCCGGGATCTGATTGCTCATCATTTCTGGTGGCCCGCGCAGCCCAAGGACTTTATGGACTTTGTTTCTTCCTGCTCAGTGTGTGCAGCTAACAAGGTCGCTCACTCCAGACCTGCTGCAGCCATTGGCCGTGCCCAATGCTCCCTGGCAGCATATAGCTATGGACTTTATTACTGACCTGCCTCTCTCTGCCGGATGCAGTGCTGTCTGGGTGGTGGTGGATCGATTTTCGAAGATGGCCCACTTCGTTCCTCTGACTAGTCTTGCTTCTGCTCCTCAACTGGCCACATGTTCATCCAACACGTCTTCCGCCTGCCTGGTTTACCGCAGCATATTGTGTCTGATCGGGGGGTTCAGTTCACTTAGAAGTTCTGGAGAGCCCTCTGCGGACTCCTAGGTGTGAAGTTGGACCTTTCCTCGGCCTACCATCCTCAGTGAAATGGTCAGGTTGAGAGGATCAATCAGATCTTGAAGAACTACTTGGACCACTTCATCTCCAAGCAGCATGATGACTGGGTGCAGTTGCTCCCGTGGGCTGAGTTCTCTTACAATGATCACACCAGCGAGTCCACACAGAAGACACCGTACTTTATTGTCTATGGCCAACACCCACAAATGTTTCTCCCGGTCCCTGATATGTCCGAGGTACCAGCTGCTGACACGGCTTTTAGGGACTTTTGTCAGATCTGGCAGCAGACTTGATCCTCCATCCTGCTGGCGGTCGACCGCATGAAGCGGAAGGCGGACACAAGGAGAAGAGAACCTCAATGCTCCTACCCTTCTGAAGAAGTTTCTCTCTCACTCTGGCCCCAAGAAGAGTGGGCGTAAGAGGGGGGATACTGTCATGTCCGTGGCTGCGGGCCATCAGGTTCACTCTCCTCCTGACGTCCGCAGCCATGGGTCTGCGAGCGCTGTCCCCAGTCTCCTCCTCAGGAGACGCCAGTGCTCACTTCCACTCACCTCGGCCGGGTCCCGTAGTGTGCGCGCGCCCTTAAAGGGGCAACGCGCGCACCGGACTTTAATGTTAATCAGCCCATGAGTGCCCTGGACTATAAGAGGGGCCCAGCCCCTTTCTTCGATGCCTGAGCGTTGTTTGTCGTATCCTAGTCTGTCTAAGCAAATGGTCTCCTAGTGTTTTCCAGTTCCCAGTGTTTCTGTATCCAGTGCTATACTGGTCAAGTGCTGTGCTGTGCTGTATTCTACGCCTGTCCTGCGACTCCACGCCTGACGTCTACCCGCTGCCTAGTCTCAGCCAAGCCTGCCTTGCTACTGTCCGAGCTGCCACAGGTACCCTATATGAACTATAGACTTTGACCTGCGCCCTGTTGGCCAGCTGCCATACCGCCAAGGCGGTACGGCCCAGTCGGTCCACGAACCCTACGTGGCACTGCGCTTTGTTCTGGTACTGTATATATGTACTGAGCTTGGTTTTTGAGCTGTATTTATGTATTGAGCTTGGTTCTGGGGCTGTATTTATGTACTGAGCTTGGATCTGGGGCTGTATTTATGTACTGAGCTTGGATCTGGTGCTATATTATGTACTGAGCTTGGTTCTGGGGCTGTATTTATGAACTGAGCTTGGTTCTGGGGCTGTATATATATATACTGAGCTTTGTTCTGGTGCTGTATATATGTACGGAGCTTAGTTCTGGTGGATGTATATATGTACGGAGCTTGGTTCTAGTGCTGAATAAATGTCAGAGCTTGCTTCTAGTGCTGTATTTATGCACTGAGGTTGATTCTGGTGCCGTATATATCAGAGCTTGGTTCTAGTGCTGTATTTATGTACTGAGGGTGGTTTTGATGCTGTATATATGTATTGAGCTTGGCTCTCGTGCCGTATATATGTATGAGCTTGGTTCTAGTGCTGTATTTATGTACGGAGCTTGGTTATGGTACTGTATATATGTCATAGCTTGGTTCTAGGGCTGTATTTATGTACTGAGCTTGGTTGTGAAACTGTATATATGTAGGAGCTTGATTCTGGAGCTGCAATTATATAGAATATATTTATAATAACAAAATTGCAGTTCAGATGGAATTGCTTTCAATTCATTGTATATTTAATGGGAACCTGTCTGGTAGTTTTAACCCCTTGAACCACCACCATGCGGTAATACATGACCTGACAATATTTCCAAATGCATGTTTTTTTCAGATGCAGCAAAATCTTTCAAATCAAATTTTAAAACGGTACACACTATATGCTGATTACTCATTAAATGGTCATGGGGTGGTGCCACTATCCTGAAGAGTCACATAGTCCTGCCTCCAAACCCACCTTTCCGTTTGTTATTGACATCCCCCTGGCTGATACAACTTTCTCGGATGCACCATTTCCTTGTACTACTTGGGGGGCTGTGTGGCACTATATACAAGGGGGGCTTTGTGGCACTATACACAAGGGGGAGCTGTGTGGCACTATATACAAGGGGCTGTGTGGCACTATCTACTAGGGGGGGCTGTATCGCACTATTTACAAGGGGGAGGGCTGTGGCGCAATCTACAGGGGGCTGTGTGGGGCACTGTCTACTAATGGGGGCTGTGTGGCACTATATACAGGGGGAGCTGTATGGCGCTATATACAGGTGGGCTTTATAGCGATATCTACAGGGGACTTTGTGGCACTAGCTACAAGGGGAGGTAGGAGCGCTATCTACAAATGGAGTGTGACACTGTCTACAGGCGGGGCTGTATAGCACTGTCTACAGGGGGGGCTGTATGGTACAATCTACAGGGGGCACTATAATAAGGGGAGCTGCGTGTGGCACCTGGGGGGGCCCCAGTCAAGAGTTTGCTATGGAGCCCAGTCTTTCCTAGTTACACCCCTGCCCCCACTCCCTGCACCCTAATGCACTTCATGTCTGTCATACACAGACACTGGCTGGTGACCGGCTCATGCAGTTTTATGTGTACTACCACATATGTATAAAAGATGGCTGGACCATTGTACTTAAGCATTTTTTACATTTTGTGTCTCCCTTATTTCCTCATAGATTGTAATTTCTTGCGAGCAGGGTCCTCACTCCTCTTGTTTGAATTGTAAATTAGTTTTGTCACTATGTAATGTCTTATATTGTCTGTACGATGTACCCCCTGAACTGTAAAGTGCTGCGGAATATGTTGGCGCTATATAAATAAAAAATATTATTATTATTATCTCATCTTATGGACGGTGCGGCCCTGGGTGAGCAGAGCTGTAAATACTCTTATTGGGCGCTAGACTGTGCAGAGAAAGGCAGATCAGGTTTAACCCTACAGTGCCCCTGACCTATCCTGTGTACACTACAGCTCTCATCCGACAGTCTTTGGGAGTTTACCAGAGCTGAGATACATCTTCTTACCAGAGTCTCTGCCCGTCAGCACTCTGCCTGTGATCATATAACAGGAGTCTGTGAGTTAACAACTAGCTTTACACTGCACCCTTGTTTCTTTTTTCCCCTTTGCTTTTACCATCCTTTTCTGCCCAGTCTCTGCCCACCGAGGCCCCCCCATAAGCAAGTGACTTTAGACACTGCATACATAAATAATGTAATCATTTATAGTCGTGTGATAAGGTCCCTGTCGATTTTATGTGTAGCATAAATTTTCTTTGAATTGACCTCTGCTGCTTTAGGAAAATCACTCTACACCAACCATTGCTCACTCACAAGCACATCAGAGTCTTGACATGTAATAGTGCAAAAATTGTACAATTATATAAATGCGGTTTACACAAAAACCTGATTGTTTCTAATGCCTTATTCACACAGTGCCGTTTTGGTGCAGTTTTTTTCATGCAGTTTTGAAACCATACCCAGGAGTTGATTATAAAGACAGAGGGGAAGTACATAGGAAAGATACTACTTCTCTTTGTTGAATCCTTTCCTGGTTGTGGCTTCAAAAACTGCGCCAATAAACTAAACGAAAACTGCACTGGGTGAATATACCCTAAGAGAATGTGTTTTGTACTAGCTAATTAAAATGAATATCACTCTGTGCAGTCTAACCTCCACTTCTCAGATAAGGGTACTGTATATTTGCAAAGGGGATTTCCAAGACAGGCAAAAATCTGGCCAAGGAGTCAGGGAAAAAGGCCATGAAACAATAAAAGACCCATTACTCACCTGACAAATCCAACGCAGCCTCTCTGGTGCACTTTGTTGATAGTGCTGCATCAATGACATGGCCATAACCAAGTTATTGCTGCAGCTAAACACTGGCCGCAGTGGTATGCGGCACAATACCACTAAGGTCAGTGATTTGCTGAAGAAATAACCTGCGTATAGAGGCATGTAAGGCTGGATTCACACGGCCATGTTACGTCCGTAATGGACGGAACGTATTTCGGCCGGAAGTCCCAGACCAAACACAGTGCAGCCGGGCTCCTAGCATCATAGTTAGGGTATGTTCACACGAGGTCATTACGTCCGTAATTGACGGACGTATTTCGGCCGTAAGTACCCGCCCGAACACAGTGCAGGGAGCGGGGCTCCTAGCATCATAGTTATGTACTACGCTAGGAGTCCCTGCCTCGCTGCGGGACAACTGTCTCGTACTGAAAACATGATTACAGTACGGGACAGTTGTCCGGCAGTGAGGCAGGGACTCCTAGCATCGTACATAACTATGATGCTAGGAGCCCGGCTCCCTGCACTGTGTTCGGTCCGGTACTTGCGACCGAAATAAGTCCGTCAATTACGCACGTAATGACCTCGTGTGAACATACCCTTACTGTAATCATGTTTTCAGTACGGGACAGTTGTCCTGCAGCGAGGCAGGGACTCCTAGCATCGTACATAACTATGATGCTAGGAGCCCGGCTCCCTGCACTGTGTTCGGTCCGGGACTTCCGGCGGAAATACGTTCCGTCCATTACGGACGTAACATGGTCGTGTGAATCCAGCCTTACTGAGCAGCACTGTCAACAATGAGCTGCAAGGAGCACTGAAAACATCCCTATGTGGTCATGATGATGAGGTTACTCAATAACAGTATGGTGGTATTATTCAGTCACTATGTGGTTATGGTGTGGGGGTATTATTCAGTAACGGTATGGGGGTATTATACAGTCACTATGTGTTTATAGTGTGGCTGTATTATTCAGTAACTGTATGGGTGTATTATTCAGTCACTATGTAGTTATTGTGTGGAGGTATTATTCAGTATCAGTATGGGGGTATTATTCAGTCACTATGTGGTTATGGTGTGGTGGTATTATTCAGTAACAGTATGGGGGTATTATTCAGTCACTATGTGGTTATGGAGTGGCGGTATTATTCAGTAACAGTATGGGTGTATTATTTAGTCACTATGTGGTTATGGAGTGGCGGTATTATTCAGTATCAGTATGGGGGTATTATTCAGTCACTATGTGGTTATGGAGTGGCGGTATTATTCAGTAACAGTATGGGTGTATTATTTAGTCACTATGTGGTTATGGTGTGGTGCTATTATTCAGTAATGGTATGGGGGTATTATTCAGTTACATGGTGGTGGTGGTAATATGTGGTTATGATTTGGAGGTAGTATTCAGTAGCAGTATGGTGGTATTATTCAGTCACTTTGTTGTGGTAATATGTGGTCATGGTATGGAGGTATTATTCAGTAACAGTATGGTGGTATCATTCAGTCACCATGAGGTGGTATTATGTGGTTATGGTGTGGAGGTATCATTCAGTAACGGTATGGTGGGGTAATATTGGACATTGTATAGTGTGTTTTATTCAGTAACGGTATGGTGGTATTATTCATTCAATATGTGGTGGTAATATGTGGTCATGGAATGAAGGTATTATTCAGTAACAGTATGGTAGTATTATTGAGTCACTATCTGGTGGTAATATGTGGTCATGGTGTGGAGGTATTATTCAGTAACAGTATGGTAGTATTATTCAGTCACTATGTAGCGGTAATATGTGATCATGATGAGGAGGTAATATTCAGTAACGATATCATGGTATTATTTAGTCACTATTTACTGGTAATATGTGGTCTTGATGAGGAGGTATTATTCAGTAACAATATAGTGGTATTATTCGGTCGCTATGTAGTGGTAATATGTGGTCATGATGTGAACTTATTATTCAGTCATTATGTGGTAGTAATATTTGTCTTTGTATAGTGTGTTTTATTCAGAAACAGTATGGTAGTATTATTCAGTCACTATGTGGTGGTAATATGTGGTCATGATGTGGAGATATTATTCAGTAACAGTATGGTGGTATTGTTCAGTCACTATGTGGTCGTAATATGTGGTTATGGTGTGGTGATATTATTTAGTAACAGTATATCAGTATTATTCAGTCACTATGTGATGGTAATATGTGGTCATGATGTGGAGGTATTATTCAGTTCCAGTATGGTGGTATTATTCAGTTACTATGTGATAGTAATATGTGGTCATGTTGTGGAGGTATTATTCAGTAAGGGCGGGTTCACACATAGCGGAATTTCACTTAAATTCCGCTGCGGACACTCCGCAGCGTTAATCCGCAGCGGAGCCGTTTCTCCATTGACTTTCACTTTAATTTAGCAGTGTTCGTTTACACGATGCGTACAATTCCGCTGCGGAGCATAGGCTGCGGAGCGGAATTTGGTGTCCGCAGCATGCTCTGTCTGTTGCGGAGCAGTGGCGGACTGGTTGCGGACTCATGGCGGAATTTCTCCATTGACTTCAATGGAGAGTCAAAATTCCGCAATGAAGTCCGCAGATCTTATGTGTGCTGCGGAGCGTATTGTTTTTACTACCATGACATTTCTTCATTCTGGCTGGACCTATGTATTTCTAGGTCTACAGCCAGACTGAGGAAGTCAATGGGGCTCCCGTAATGACGGGAGCGTTGCTAGGAGACGTCTGTAAATAGTCACTGTCCAGGGTGCTGAAAGAGTTACGCGATTGGCAGTAACTGTTTCTGCACCCGGGACAGTGACTACCGATCTCAATATACATGTATCTGTAAAAAAAAATATAAGTTCATACTTACCGAGAACTCCCTGCGTCTGTCTCCAGTCCGGCCTCCCAGGATGACGTTTCAGTGTAAGTGACGGCTGCAGCCAATCACAGGCCAAGCACAGGCTGCAGCGGTCACATGGACTGGAGCGTCATCCAGGGAGGTCGGGCCGGATGCCGAAAGAGGGACGCGTCACCAAGACAACGGGCGGTAAGTATGAATTTCTTTGACTTTCACTAGGGAAAGTGCTGTCCCTTCTCTCTATCCTGCACTGAATAGGGAGAAGAGAAGCACTTTTCCTGCAGTCCGCAGCGGCCAGTCCGCATCAATTTTCTGCACATTTTGTGCAGATCCGCTGCAGAATCTGCAACGCAGATTCTGTGCGGCATTGATGCGGACAGTTGCGGAGGAATTCCGCCATGTGTGGTCATGCCCTAACAGTATGGTGGTATTATTCAGTCACTATGTGGTCGTAATATGTGGTTATGGTGTGGTGATATTATTTAGTAACAGTATATCAGTATTATTCAGTCACTATGTGATGGTAATATGTGGTCATGATGTGGAGGTATTATTCAGTTCCAGTATGGTGGTATTATTCAGTTACTATGTGATGGTAATATGTGGTCATGTTGTGGAGATATTATTCAGTAACAGTATGGT
Source organism: Rhinoderma darwinii (assembly GCF_050947455.1). NCBI lineage: Eukaryota > Metazoa > Chordata > Amphibia > Anura > Rhinodermatidae > Rhinoderma > Rhinoderma darwinii. Next base: position 205,460,882 of record NC_134691.1, read on the forward strand.
GGTATTATTCAATCACAATGTGGTGGTAGTAATATGTGGTCATGGTGTGGCTGTATTATTTGGCCCTTCTATAGTGGTTCTACATGGTAACCGTGTGACCGTATTACTTACTTAGAGGCCTACTATCTTACACAGATTAGTTTTTATGACAGGGCAAATCATTTGGGGGCAGGTCTACTATCAATACATGTTTCAGCACCAAAGAAATTATTTTAATTCATCAGTGTAATATCCAGGGACAGTTTACTGCTGAGCAATTTTTTTGTCAGCCTATTACGCGTTATCAAAGTTGTCTTCCCTATCTATCTATATTTGAAGGAGGGCATAGGTATTGGGGCTTGTGCCCCTGATCTTTTAAGACCCCAACAAGGCCCCTGCAGCACACGGACCTATGCAATTCAATGGAACTATTCAGACGTCAGTGATTTTTCACACAGCGTGTTTCCGTTGCGTGAAACTCACTGCATGTCCTATTCTGGTCCGTTTTGCGGACCACGTCGCCCATTAAAGTCTATGGGTGCATGGAAATCACGGACAACACATGGATGTCATCCGTGTGCTGTCCGTGATTCACGCACCAGATGCTAAAGAACTGCAGAGAAAAAAATTTATTTAAAAAAATGTACACCAAAACGGTAAAAAACATGTAAAAATGTAAATGCAAAACAGACACGTTCGTGTGAATCAGGCCTAAGTTTTAGACAGTATAAGGCAGTCAGATAATGCACCAAATTTATCAAGGTGGTACACGCTGTGTGATAAATTTGGAGCATCTAGCAAGATACTGCACCCAAGTTAGTCCCATTCATTGGACATAATTTGCGTGTGGCTAATCATCACTACTTTTGCAGTGAAAAAACGCCACAGAAACCGATTAAACGTTATTTTAGCGAGGTGGATTGCAATTCCTCTAGCTTAAATTTCGTGCTGTATAAATAACAGGGCAGTATCCCATTAAAGACAATGGGAGTTTTTTTACAATCTTTTTCATTCTGATTCCGGTGTGGAAAACACATCAAAATCAGTGTAAAAATTCTGCAATATGAACAGGACCATAATACACATGGCGCACGGCGTGTATGCCAGAGTTCTGGCTCAATTTGAGCCAGAATTCTGGTGCCTTTTGAATAGTAAATCTGCTTTAGTATATGTTAATAGAGTATTGAAGCAATATCATTCATGTAAATGTACTGCACATGTAGTTAGGGAAGGATTTCACAATTGATGATTTAGTAATTAAGAGACAAAAAGATATCTTAGGAGTAGAATATAAATCATGTCCAAATTTAATGTTGAGGGGGGCGTGGCTTGGACATGGCGCTGACCAGACATGCTGCTTGAGAGCTCCATTCCTGCACTTCCATAACCCGCTTATAAGCATACTAAAAGACACGCTTGAACCTACCTAATGGTCAGGAAATCTAAGGCAACCACGGGGACTCCATACTGTACGAGGCAGATGTCTTCAGCCGGCTCCATTCAAAGATTCCTCACCGACGCTGCTGCCGGGCCGTCTCCCGCCGGGCCGTCTCCCGCTGGAGGGGAGACGAACTGGAACAGGATTCCCGCTTGCAGAGGAGTCTTCTTCGGGGGTTGCCGCTGCAGCATCAGGTACCGACAGTACCCCCTCTTCGATCTCTGGCTCCCTGGGTTCGTTTCCTTCTCTGCTGGCGGGGGTAGAGATGGGTCCTTCTGGAACTTTCATGGCGCTTCCCGCTCCGTTCTGCTCGCCACGTGGTGTTAGTCATGGCGCCCGGGTCTCTCATTCCTCATCCTCTGGCATGCTGGGGTCTGCATCGATGCCTGCTTCTCCTCGGGATCTGGATCCACATTCCTCTCCCCACATTGTTGGCTCTGCTAGCATGGGAGATGATTTACAGGGCCTGAGACAACAGCTCGCCACATTGCCCACTAAACAGGACATGGAGCGTTATGTGAATCGTCTTGAGATGACCTATAAATCTGAGATACAGGCTCTTACAACTAATGTCTCTCAATTGTCCGATCAAGTTCAGCGCATAGAAGGCGACGTTTCCACTGTTACACAGCAGCAAGTCTCTCATGCAGAACGGCTGGATCAGCACTCCCAGCAGATTCATGCTCTATTTAACCTGGCTGAAGATCATGAGAATCGGAATCGCTGTAACAATATTCGGCTTCGGGGTATTCCTGAGGATATATCTTCGGGGCAACTCATACCTGTCTTACAGTCCTTGTTTAACTCCCTGCTGGAGCGTCCTGCTGATGATCCATTGGAGCTGGATAGGGCTCACAGGACTCTTGGCCCTCGTAACCCGGATCCTGATAGGCCAAGAGATGTGCTATGCCATGTCCATTTTTTCTCTCTGAAGGAGCAGATCATGAGGAAGGCCCGAGATAAAGGAGAAGTCTTATTACAAGGGGTCAAGATCCAGCTGTTATCCGATTTGTCCAAGATGACCCTGGACAAACGCTGAGTGCTTCGTCCTTTACTGGATGTGCTGAGAGAGCATGAGATCTCCTATTCCTGGGGTCACCCCTTCCAGCTGCAGGTTCGCAGGGACGGGACATTGCTGAGTGTTCGAGACCCAGGAGATGTCCCGGACTTCTGTGCTGCCCTCCAGGTGCCGAGAGTTTCCCTGCCTGATTGGCCGTATGTCCCTCTACCACCACAGCGTCCAAGGCCACGCCGGCGTGGTCGTTCTCCCGCTTCTCCTATGGGTCGTCCTGGTGGGCGACGTGCTGATCCGCTGTGATTTTGTCTGGAGGTTTCTTTGTCGGCCAGCAGTCGGCCTAGGCCTGTTAAGCTCAATTGTTACTGCCTATATCTTGGGTGGCGAAGGTCTGTTGTGTTTCATGTAATACCCAGTTATGCCTGTTCTTTCGCTCTAGGTAGGGGCTGCAGGTGATCAGATAGGCCAGCTGCCCGTGATTAATTAATGTTCCTCAGCTGCCAGTACTACTGCACTATGTATGTTATGTGATTATCTACGTTTTTACTAATTACATGCCTGTACATTCATGCGGTAACTGTGTAAATTTCCGGGAATGTATTGTTATGCTGGCATCTCTGTTTGATCCTGACCAAATGTCGGCCATTACTTAATTTTCTCGTGATATTGAGCTAACTGCCTTGATTTTCTTTCCATTCATGTTTTGGTTCTAAGATGTGTGATATTTGTACTGGGTTGGGGGGTGCGGGGCGCTGGCTAGACCTTGTCCTGACACTTCTACTCTTAGGGACTCACTGGTTATATTCGGTGTATTTTGGATTGTTTCTCCTTGAGTAGCTCAAGGAGTGGGTGATTATTTCACCTGTCTGTTTGTCTTTGTGGTCGTGTCTCCCTTCCTTGTTTGTCCTGTTGTTGTTCGTCTCGCCTCTGCTTAGTGCATTGCTCTACGAGCTCCTTCAGTGAGAGGTGGCGATGGCACAATTGAAGGCTTGTACCTTTAATGCTAGGGGGCTTAATGTCCCAGAAAAACGCTCACAAATTTTATATAACATGCATAAAGAGCGGGTACATATTTTGTTCCTGCAAGAGACCCACTTTCAGGCGGGCCATACGCCACAGTTCACGAATCGATATTTTCCGGCCTGGTTCCACAGTACCAACCCAGAATCCAAGTCCAAGGGTGCCAGTATATGTATTCTTAAGTCACTCTCTCATAAAATTCTTGATGTTCTGGTTGACCCGGATGGTCGATATGTTTTTCTCAAGCTATCCATACGTAATAAGATCTTTACTCTGGCTAATTTGTACCTCCCCAATAAGGACCAGGCACGAGTGGGCCGATTGTATTTAAGGAAATTGGAGGAGTTCACTGAGGGCGTTCTAATTGTTGGAGGTGATTTTAATCTGACTTTCGATTCCAGACTTGACACCTCCTCGGGCAGGTCTGTTGTCCCTAAGTCGCATTTGGGGGCACTGAAAACTGTGATGCATTCCATGCAGTTGATTGACGTGTGGAGGATCCTACACCCTCAGGTAAGAGAATACACTTATTTCTCCCCACTGCATAAGATGTACAGTAGGATAGACGCTTTTTTGGTTAGCCACCACTTGCTTACCTGGCATCCTACCTCTGACGTGGGCCCTATGATTTGGTCGGATCATGCCCCTGTGTTTCTGACCCTTACATTTCCTAACTCGTTGCCTAATTTCCAATCCTGGAAACTTAATGACAATTTGTTACGGGATGCAGTATGCGTGGCGGCCATTAAAGATTCACTTACCGGTTTCTTTGAGGTTCATGAACATGAAGCTACTCCCTTGCCACTCCAGTGGGAGGCACTGAAGTGTGTCATTCGAGGGGTACTGATACAACATGGGGAGCGATTGAAGCGCGAAAAGGGGTTTGCTATTGCACGTCTCTTGATTCAGATACGGGATCTGGAATCCTGTCATAAACAGGTTCCATCCTCACAGATTTTTGCGGAGCTCACTACAGCGAGAGAATCCTTACGTTCTTTGATAGACCAGTCACACGCTTGGTTCAGGGATCGGATGCGCAAGCACTCCTACGAACATGCGGATAAATGCGGTAGGTCTCTGGCACGGATGCTGCATCCCCGTACACAGGCGTCATACATCCCTAAAGTTTCATCTCCCTCGGGCGGTGAGGCTCATGACCCGGTTGGTATTACTGACTGCTTTAAACACTATTACTCGGCGCTATACAATATTAAAGGCCAATTTCATGATATGCAGGCAGAAGCGTTACGGGATAAAATCGACCGTTATGTTCATGATACTGTGTTGCCGACCTTGGAGGAGTGGGTGGCTTTGGAGCTTGAGGAGGATTTTTTGGAAGCCGAAGTGGAGCGTGCTATTGGAGAGTCGCCCTTGGGCAAGAGCCCGGGGCCCGATGGGTTTAATAACAAATTTTATAAGGCATTTAAAGATCAATTTGCTCCTTTTCTGACTAAAGTTTTTAAATCGGTGTCCTCCTCGTGTCCCTTTGCGCCTCAATCCCTCGAGGCTCATATAACTCTCCTACCAAAACCAGGCAAGGACCCAACGGTGTGCGCAAACTTCAGGCCCATATCGCTAATCAATGTAGATGTGAAGCTTTTCGCGAAGTTGCTTGCCTTTCGTTTATCGCCGTTACTACCTGGCTTGATCGTGGATGATCAGGTGGGGTTTGTATGTGGTCGGGAAGCGCGGGATAACACTAACAAAACCCTCCTTTTGACGTCATACTGCAAAACCCGTAAGATACCGATGTGCTTACTCTCGATAGATGCCGAAAAGGCTTTTGATAGAGTGCACTGGGTGTTCCTCCGCAGGGTCCTGACGCAGGTTGGCCTTGGCACCACCACGGTGGATAGGATAATGGCCTTGTACCAAAGGCCTACTGCTCGAGTTCGTGTCAACGGACTATTATTTGACCCTCTGTCTATTGCTAATGGCACGAGACAGGGGTGCCCACTTTCGCCTCTTTTGTATGTTCTGGTCATGGAACACCTGGCCGTGGCGCTGCGGAACAACCCTAATATTAATGGTATACGCATTGGCTCACAGCATCATAAATTGGCGTTATACGCGGATGACCTCCTGGTATACATCACTACTCCCATGATTTCTTTGCCATCTTTAACGGAGGAGTTTGAGTGCTTTGGTCATTTAAGTAATTTTAAAGTCAATTACTCTAAATCGGAGGCCTTGAATATCTCTTTGGATCACCTTCTAGCTGCCCATCTCGCTCAGGTTTTTCCGTTCAGGTGGCAACCTACATCTTTAAAATACCTAGGGGTACATGTCCCCACGCAACAGTCAGATTTGTATGCTCTGAATTATACGCCCATTCTACAGCGTACCATGAAGGACTTGGTGGAATACGGCGGGAACCGCATGTCGTGGTTTGGACGTATCAATGCGGTTAAAATGGATATCTTGCCCAAATTTCTATATATCTTCCAGATTGTCCCTATTGCCGTACCATCCAGTTTTTTCCAGGTTTTACATAGGGCCATAACCAAGTTTGTGTGGGGCTCCTCTAAGCCTCGTATCCGGTTTGCTGTCCTTAGCCGGCCAAAAGTAGACGGGGGCGCGGGTCTCCCAGACTTTAAACGATACCACCAAGCTGCGATAATTATGAGAGTAGTGGATTGGTTCCGTTCGGAAACAGGTAAGCAATGGGTGCGCATTGAAAAGGCTATGTCTCCTCTTGCATTATCCTCTCTGCCTTGGCTGTCAGTCCTTCAGAGACAAACTCTCTCTCTACCTTTCCTCACACGTCAGTTTCTCATGGTATGGGAATGGATCCTGGGTACTACGGGCCTTGTTCATCGCCCGGGTCCCTTGACTCCTCTTTTTGATAATCCTTCTTTCCCTCCGGCGGAGAGTGTTGATACATTCCTCTGTTGGGAGAGAGGAAATGGTGGATGTTTGTCTGAGCCCCTTACTCCAGACGGAGCCATGTTGCCAATGACTGATGTATCTGCTGCCTGCCCGGGGAGGCGGTCAACCTGGTGGTCCTATTTGCAGTTGCGGTCCTATCTCTCTTCCATGGGTGACTGTCTGGTATTACTACAGGATAAGACTCCTCTGGAACTCTACTTGTCCTTGCCCACAGCCCCATCTCATGTGTTGTCCCACCTACATGGGATCCTTCTGCCAAAATTTTCTTTTTCTCAATTATCCTTCACTGCCGCATGGGATGAGGAAATGGGGGTTGGACACTCTGAAGAAGAGTGGGGTACCGCTTTCTTTTTAGCCCATAAGTTACCGATGTCTTGTTTTGCCCAGGAAAAGAATTACAAAATACTTACCAGGTGGTACCGTTGTCCGACCTTGTTACATAGGCTATACCCTGATGTGTCTGCTGATTGTTGGAGGTGTGGGGGGGGGACTCCTGGAACTATGTTGCATATTTGGTGGGACTGTCCCATGCTACGTCCCTTTTGGGGGAAGATTTTTGATTTAGGCAACAAGCTTTTCCATACTGAGGTTCCGACCTCGGCTTCCATAGGCTTGCTTTCTATGGTTCCTGGATCACTCCCACACCTCAAAAAGGGGATCTTTCGACATTTCTTGACCGCAGCGAGAACGGTGATACCTCGTCACTGGAAGTCGCATACTGTACCGTCCCTAGCGGAATGGGTAACGGAGGTGAACGGGATTATGAGGATGGAGGAGTTGCTGTCCGCTGATAAGGGCAAATCAGGGCTCTTCGTCCAAACTTGGATGGTGTGGTCTGGATTCCGGGGTGGTACTGATCTACCTCTCTGGCTGGATGGAATGTTCTGAATGAATCATATTACCTACCTGAGGCGCTTTGTCTGTATGTGTTTTCCCTTTGTTGTCTGGTGTTATGTGTTGTGTGTCCATTTCTTCAAAAGTGCTCTTATATGTGTCACTTCTCACTTTACTGGGGGGGGCGGTCTCCCTGACTATTGCACTGATTTGATGCGAACATGGTACAGTTATTGCCGTTATATCTCTCTTATCACTCAATTCTGATAGGTGGGAGGCTACCTTCTACTGTTGTTCTTATACATGTATATATATATATATATATATATATATATATATATATATATGCATACTGTTGTTATACTATGATACTTCACTTAAATGTATTGCACTGCGTGCAAATTTCTATTTTTTTGCACAAACCGTGAAATGTTTATGTATTGTTATATTTTCTAAATAAAAATCTTTGATAAAGAAAAAAAAACAAATTGAATGTTGAAATGCATCGTATATCTGCTAGACAGTACAAACTTATGCCACTAGAGGACTCCAAACCACTAAATTCAATCCTATATAATATCTTTGGAACTTACTGTATATGCAATACTTTTCTCAAATTTTGGGACAGTGCATTTTGAATGTGACTTTGAATGTGACAACCAATTCTCTGCTGCCCAATAGTATACAGGGATCAGTCCATGATATCAAGGGCTGATTCAGACGTGCGTGGCGTTTTTGCGTACGCAAAACACGCGGCGTTTTGAGTGCGCAAAAGCCACTTACCTGCTCCGTGAGGCAGCATCATATGATGCGAGGCTGCGTGGTTTTCGCGCAGCCGCCATCATTATGACACGCCATTCGGATGTTTGTAAACAGAAAAGCACGTGGTGCTTTTCTGTTTACATTCATCCTTTTGACAGCTGTTGCACGAAACAGGCAGTTAGCACGGAAGTGCTTCCGTGCGACCTGCGTGGTTTTCACGCACCCATTGACTTCAATGGGTGCGTGATGCGCAAAATACGCAGAGATATTGACAATGTCGCGCTTTTTGCGCAGCGGACAAACGCTGCGCAAAAAGCACGGACTCTCTGTACTGCCCCATAGACTTGTATTGGTCTGAGCGTGGCGCGTGAAAACCACGCGGCCCGCACGGACGCAATACACGTTCGTTTGAATCCAGCCTTAGGGCATGACCACACGTGGCGGATTTCCTCCGCAACTGTCCGCATCAATGCCACACAGAATCTGCGTTGCAGATTCTGCTGCGGATCTGCACAAAATGTGCAGTAAATTGATGCGGACTAGCTGCTGCGGACTGCGGGAAAAGTACTTCCCTTCTCCCTATCAGTGCAGGATAGAGAGAAGGGACAGCACTTTCCCTTGTGAAAGTCAAAGAAATTCATACTTACCGCCCGTTGTCTTGGTGACGCGTCCCTCCTTCGGCATCCAGCCCGATCTCCCTGGATGACGCGGCAGTCCATGTGACCGCTGCAGCCTGTTATTAGCCTGTGATTGGCTGCAGCCGTCACTTAGACTGAAACGTCATCCTGGGAGGCCGGACTGGAGACAGAAGCAGGGAGTTCTCGGTAAGTATGAACTTCATTTTTTTTTACAGATACATGTAGATTGGGATTGGTAGTCACTGTCCCGGGTGCAGAAACAGTTACTGCCGATCGCTTAACTCTTTCAGCACCCTGGACAGTGACTATTTACTGACGTCTCCTAGCAACGCTCCCGTCATTACGGGAGCCCCATTGACTTCCTCAGTCTGGCTGTAGACCTAGAAATACATAGGTCCAGCCAGAATGAAGAAATGTCAAGTTAAAAAAGCAAGACATCCGGATCCGCAGCACACATAACATGTGCATGACAGCTGCGGACTTCATTGCGGAAATTAGAATCTCCATTGAAGTCAATGGAGAAATTCCGCCATGAGTCCGCCACTGCTCCGCAACAGACAGAGCATGCTGCGGACACCAAATTCCGCTCCGCAGCCTATGCTCCGCAGCGGAATTTTACGCCTCGTCTAAACGAACACTGCTAAATTAAAGTGTAAGTCAATGGACAAACGGCTCCGCTGCGGATTAACGCTGCGGAGTGTCCGCAGCGGAATTTAAGTGAAATTCCGCCACGTGTGAACCCAGCCTTAAAGTGAAGGTTCAGATTAACACCGAAAATTTTTTATTTTCGTATTGGCTTTACAGTATCTGGACCTATAAAAGATGCTGCGGTATGAAATCATTCTCTTCTACATTGAGACTACACTTCTTTCTACCTCATCCACTCTAGCCTGTATATATATATATATATACACTACCGTTCAAAAGTTTGGGGTCACCCAGACAATTTTGTGTTTTCCATGAAAACTCACACTTATATTTATCAAATGAGTTGAAAAATGACTAGAAAATATAGTCAAGACATTGACAAGGTTAGAAATAATAATTTTTATTTCAAATAATAATTTTCTCCTTCAAACTTTGCTTTCGTCAAAGAATGCTCCATTTGCAGCAATTACAGCATTGCAGACCTTTGGCATTCTAGCTGTTAATTTGCGGAGGTAATCGGGAGAAATTTCACCCCATGCTTCCAGAAGCCCCTCCCACAAGTTGAATTGGCTTGATGGGCACTTCTTGGGTACCATACGGTCAAGCTGCTCCCACAACAGCTCTATGGGGTTGAAATCTGCTGACTGCGCTGGCCACTCCATTACAGATAGAATACCAGCTGCCTGCTTCTTCCCTAAATAGTTCTTGCATAATTTGGAGGTGTGCTTTGGGTCATTGTCCTGTTGTAGGATGAAATTGGCTCCAATCAAGCGCTGTCCACAGGATATGGAATGGCGTTGCAAAGTGGAGTGATAGCCTTCCTTATTCAAAATCCCTTTTACTTTGTACAAATCTCCCACTTTACCAGCACCAAAGCAACCCCAGACCATCACATTACCTCCACCATGCTTGACAGATGGCGTCAGGCACTCCCACTTCTCTTTCTACTCTGGTTAGAGCCTATTTTTGCTGTCCTCTGAAGGGAGTAGTACACACCGCTGTAGGAAATCTTCAGTTTCTTGGCAATTTCTCGCATGGAATAGCCTTAATTTCTAAGAACAAGAATAGACTGTCGAGTTTCACATGAAAGCTCTCTTTTTCTAGCCATTTTGAGAGTTTAATCGAACCCACAAATGTAATGCTCCAGATTCTCAACTAGCTCAAAGGAAGGTCAGTTTTATAGCTCCTCTAAACAGCAAAACTGTTTATAGCGGTGCTAACATAATTGCACAAGGGTTTTCAAGTGTTTTCTAATCATTCATTAGCCTTCTAACACAGTTAGCAAACACAATGTACCATTAGAACACTGGAGTGATGGTTGCTGGAAATGGGCCTCTATACACCTATGTAGATATTGCATTAAAAACCAGACGTTTGCAGCTAGAATAGTCATTTAGCACATTAACAATGTATAGAGTGTATTTCTGATTAATTTAATGTTTTCTTCATTTAAAAAAACTGTGCTTTTCTTGCAAAAATAAGGAAATTTCTAAGTGACCCTAAACTTTTGAATGGTAGTGTAAATACAGCCCCAGAACCAAGCTCAGTACATAAATACAGCCCCAGAACCAAGCTCAGCACATATATACAGCACCAGCACCAATACAGCTCAATTTAGTGCAACCCCTGCTGTATAGGTTTGTATGGATAAAACTACAGCTCCCAGCATGGCCCGAACAATGGTAAGGATATGCTGGGAGTTGCTGTTTCCCCCCAAAAAAATATACCACCCATCATCTCGCTGCAGATCATACAGGGACTACAGTACTGATTAGAGGCAGAATAAACATTTACATTAAGTGACTTACCGGTGACTTTTTATTTTAGATTCTAGTTCTTCTTTTCCTCTTTTATTCTCCATCCGATTCAGACCTCTATGACTTCTCCCGGCCACGGCCCATTTCTGAAGTTTTCCACTCCGATGTCCTGGGCTTCTCACTTTTCAAACATTTCTGCATCTATAAACAAAGATAAAGTTATCATGGTGCGGCACAATAAGTTAGGAAGAAAACCAAGAGAAAGCGGTGTCTTTAAGGCCAATAGAGTGGAGCATGTTAAGTAGGAATTTGTGGTCTACGGTGTCAAAGGCTGCAGAGAGATCCAGAAGAATCAGGAGAGAGTATTTGCCGTTAGTAAATAACTTCACTAATTTAACTCCTCACTGCTATTATTTTGAACAAGCCCCTTAAAATTCATGATTAAATGACTCAGAAAAAGAGGTATGCATGTCACTAAGGGCGGATTTACACGAGCGTGTGCGTTTTGCGTGCGCAAAAGGGACTTAACAGCTCCGTGTGTCCTCACCATATGATGCGCGGCTGCGTGATTTTCGCGCAGCCGCCATCATTATGACACTCTGTTTCATTCATACTTTTTACTGCTGTTGCGCGAATCACGCGCGTCACACGGAAATGCTTCCGCGTGGTGCGTGTGATTATCACGCACCCATTGACTTCAATGGATGCATGATGCGCGAGAAACACAGAAATATAGTACATGTCATGAGTTTTACGCAGCGGATATCCATATGCACGGCCCCATATTTGTACTTGGTGTTACTTTCTCCTTTTTGGATGTGTGATATGTTCTCACAAACAGTTATGGGTATTCATTCTCTATCTTTTTTTGATATGTGCGGACGTTTATTGTAACGTTAATCATTTGGTCTGTATCAATATAGGTATTCATCAAAGATTTCAAAGGAGACTGGGGTTTCAAGATGTGCTGTTCAAGCGCTTTTGAAGAAACAAAAGGAAAAGGGCAATGTTGAGAACTGTGGATGCACTGGTCGGCGAAGGAAACTTAGTGCAGCAGATTAAAGACACATCATGCTTACTTCCCTTCGAAATCTGAAGATGTCCAGCAGTGCCATCAGCTCAGAACTGACAGAAACCAGTGGGACCTAATTACACCCACATACGGTTTGTAGAAGTCAGGCCAAAAGTGGCCTTCATGGAAGAATTGCGGCCACAAAGCCATAATAAAATAATTTTTGGCTGTAACTGAAGGTAGTTTGTTCGCCAAAGGGCTGGAGAGCGGTACAATAATGAGTGTCTAAAGTCAAATGTGAAGTATGGTAAGGTTGCTTGCAGGTTTGGGGCTGCATTTCAGCAAATGGAATTGGGGATTTGGTCAGGATTAATGGTGTCCTCAATGCTGAAAAATACCGGCAGATACTTATCCATCATGCAATCAGGGGGGTGTCTCATTGGCTCAAAATGTATTCTGCAGCAAGACAACGAGCCCAAACATACAGCCAATGTCAATAACACTTTCCTGACCAAGGCTCATTAACCCCTTCCCGACATTTGCCGTATGGGTACGTCATGGAAAGCCATGACTTCCCGCATTTTGCCGTACCCATACGCCAAATGTTTGGCACCGGTTCAGAAGCTGAGCCGGTGCCATCATCGTCGGATCCCAGCTGTATCCTACAGCTGACATCCGAGTGTAACGGCGGGGACCGAAATTAGCTTCGATCCCCGCCGTTAACCCCTTAAGTGCAGCGCTCAAACGCGAGTGCTGCACTTAAGGTGTTTGCAGCTCATCGGAACCCCAGCAATGAAATTGCCGGGGTTCCGGTGGCTGCAATGGCAACCGGAGGCCTAATACTGGCCTCCCGGTCTGCCTAGCACGGAAACCGGTCAAGATCCGCCCGGCGGCGGAGCCTGATCGGCTTCCGTAGCTGCCGGCAAGATGGCGCCGGGTCAGGAGCTGATCCGGCGTCATCAGCGGTGGAAGTCAGCTGTATGTTACAGCTGACATCCACCTGTAACGGCAGGAACCGGAGCTAGCTCCGATCCCTGCCATTAACCCCTTCGATGCAGCAATCGAAAGCGATTGCTGCATCGTAGCGGTTACTAGCAGATCGCCAGCCCTGACAGGCAATCAGGACTGGAGACTGCTACTATGGCAACAGGAGACACAATGGTCTCCTGCTCTGCCATTACGGAAGCCGATTAGGCCCCGCCTGGAGGCGAAGCCTAATCGGCTTGCTGTCAGTGAATAACTGACAGATCTAATACATTGCACTACGTAGGTAGTGCAATGTATTAGAAAAAAATAAATCTGACAAATGGACCTTCAAGTCCCCTGGGGGACTTGAGAAAAAGTGTAAAAAAAGTATAAAAAAGTGTAAAAAAAAGTGAAAACAATAAAAGTTTGAAAACAATAAAAGTTTCAAGTAATAAAATAAAACACAATCCCCCTTTTACTCTTATCAAGTCCTTTATTATTGAAAAAAAATAATAAACCATACGTATTTGGTATCGCCGCGACAGTAACGACCTGAGGTATCAAAATATTATATTTATTGCACGCGGTGAACAGCGTAAAAAAAAGCGTAAAAAACCATACCGGAGTTTGTTTTTTGGTCACTTTGCCCTATGAATATAGGAATAAAAAGTGATCAAAAAGTCGCACGTATTCCAAAAATGGTACCTATAAAAACTATAGCTCGTCTCGCAAAAAACAAGCCCTCATATAGCTCCGTCGACAAAAAAATGAAAATGTTATGGTTCTCACAACTTGGCGACAGAAAAAATACATTATTTTTACAAAAGTAGTTTTATTGTGCAAAAAGTTGTAAAACATAAAAAAGTCCTATAAAATAGGTATCGCCGAAATCGTACTTACCCGCAGAATAAAGGTAACATGTAATTTATAACGCATGGTGAACGCTGTATAAAAAACCCTAAATAAAACTATGCCAGAATTGCGGTTTTTTGTTTACCTGGCCTCCCAAAAAATAGGATAAAAGGTGATAAAGTGATAAAAGGATAAAGTCGCATGTACCCCAAAACGGTACCAATAATAACTACAGCTCGTCACGCAAAAAACAGCCCTCATACCACTACGTCTATGAAAAAATAAAATTAGTTATGGCTCCAATAAGTCAGAAAATAAAAAATATGCAGTTGTGCTGCCCGAGGGGAACATTTCTTCTGTTTCAAGAGGCGATTTATCAAGGACCTAAAATTAGGGAACCAGGAAAGGGAGGGCCCAAACATATCCACTGGAAGCGACGGTGCCCGTATTATACCAGGACAACACTTTCCCAGCAAAATTCCCCAAACTGCAAAGGTGCGGAGTGTGGACCAAAAGGGAGATAAGAAAGGACGCCATTTATCAGTGTGACACCGGCCTGTGCAGAAAGGATTGCTTCACAGCGTAACACACATCTATGGATCATTTTATTGTTTTTTTACCCCATTATTATCTCACCTGACTATGTCCCTCAGGTACTCTGCCCAGCTTACATGTGCCCCCACATTATAAACGGAAACACCAGCAATACTCAAACAAAACTACTACCAAGCAAAATCCGCTCTCCAAATGCCAAATGGCGCTCCATCCCATCTGAACCCTACAGCGTGCCCGAACAGCAGTTTCCTTCCACATATATGGCACCGCCATACCCGGGAGAACCCTTTTACCAATTTTTGTGATGTGTGTCTTCAGCGTCAAAAGCTGGGCATGACATATTTGCCACTGAAATGGCATAGCTAGGGAAAAATATAAATTTTTAATTTGCACCATCCGCAGTGCATTCATTTATGGAAAAGAACTGTGGAGTGAAATACTCACTACACCCCTTAACAAATGCCTTGAGTGGTGTAGCTTCGAAATGGGAACCAATACTTTGTAAATCGCCAAATTAGGCCTCAATTTTACATGGTGCCCTTTCACTCCTGAGCCTGGTCGAATGTCCAGGCAAAAGATTAGTGCCCCATGTAGGGTGTTTATAAAACCAGGAAACCCAGCATAATAATTGGAGAACTGTCTTGTTATGGTGGCACAAGCCAGGCACCACATATTGGCATATCTATGGAAAAAATTCAATTTTCACTCTGCAACATCGAGTTCACACTAATTTCTACAAAACACCTGCAGGGTTAAAATGCTTACTACACCCCTAGGAAAATGCATTGATGGGTGTAGTTTCCAAAATTGGGTCACTTCTGGGGGGTTTCCACTGTTTTGGGCCCACAGGCACCCAGAAACCAATCCAGCAACATCTGCACTCCAAATGGCGGTCCTTCCCTTCTGAGCCCTGGCGTTTGCCCAAACAGCAGTTTATGACCACATATGGGGTATTGCCGTACTCGGGAGAAATTGCTTTACAAATGTTTCGTTCCTTTTTTCCTTTATTTGTTGAGAAAATGAAAAAATTTGCGCTAAAGCTACGTCTTATTGAAGAAAAAGGATTGTTTTTATTTTCACTGCCAAAATCTAATAAATTCTATCAAACATCTGTCAGGTCAAAATGCTTACTACACCCCTAGATGAATTCCTCAAGAGGTGTAGTTTCCTAAATGGAGTCCCTTTTTGGGCGTTTTCATTGTTTTGTCCCCTCAGGGGCTTTGCAAATGTGACCTGGCCTCCGCAAACCATTCCTGCTAAATGTGATCTCAAAAAGCCAAATAGTGCTCTTTCCCTTCTAAGCCCTGCCGTGTGTCCAAACAGCCGTTTATTACCACATGTGGGGTATTGTTTTACTCGGGAGAAATTGCTTTACAAATTTTGTGATGCTTTTTCTCCTTCAGTCCTTCTGGAAATGAGAAAAAATTAGCTAAACCTACATTTTCTTTGAAAAAATGTAGATTTTTATTTTCAGGGCCTACTTCCAATAATTTCTGCAAAAAAACTGTTGGGTCAAATCGCTCACTATACCCCTAGATCATTTCCTCAATGGGTGTAGTTTCCAAAATGCGGTCATTTGTGGGGGGTTTCCACTGTTTTGTCCCCTCAGGGGCTTCGTAAATGTGACATGGCCTCCGCAAACCATTCCTGCTAAATGTGAACTCCAAAAGCCAAATGGCACTCTTTGGGTATGTTCACACGCTGAGCCAAAAACATCTGAAAATACGGAGCTGTTTTCAAGGGAAAACAGCACCTGATTTTCAGACATTTTTTGAGCAACTCACGTTTTTCGCTGCGTTTTTGCGCCATTTTTTTGACCGTTTTTGGAGCTATTTTCAATAGAGTCTATGAGAAAACGGCTCCAAAAACGTCCCAAGAAGTGTCCTGCACTTCTTTTGACGAGGCTGTAATTTTCCGCATCGTTTTTTGACAGCTGTCAAACGACGACGCGTAAATTACAGGTCGTCGGCACAGTACGTCGGCAAACTCATTCAAATGAATGGGCAGATGTTTGCCGACGTATTGGAGCCGTATTTTCAGGCATAATTCGAGGCATAATACGCCTCGTTTACGCCTGAAAATAGGTCGTGTGAACCCAGCCTTTCACTTCTAAGCCCTGCCGTGTGTCCAAACATCCGTTTATTACCACATGTGGGGTATTGTTTTACTCGGGAGAAATTGCTTTACAAATTTTGCAGTGCTTTTTCTCCTTCAGTCCTTGTGGAAATGAGAAAAAATTAGCTAAACCTATATTTTCTTTGAAAAAAATTAGATTATCATTTTCCAGCCTACTTCCAATAATTTATGCAAAAAACCTGTGGGGTCAAAACACTCACTATACCCCTAGATAATTTCCTCAATGGGTGTAGTTTCCGAAATGGGGTCACTTGTGAGGGGTTTCCACTGTTTTGTCCCTTCAGGGGCTTTGTAAATGTGACATGGCCTCTCAAACCATTCCTGCTAAATTTGAGCTCCAAAAGCCAAATGGTGCTCTTTCCCTTCTAAGCTTCTGCCGTGTGTCCAAATATCCGTTTATTACCACGTGTGGGGTATTGTTTTACTCGGGAGAAATTTCTTTACAAATTTTGCAGTGCTTTTTCTCTTTTAGTCCTTGTGGAAATAAGAAAAAAAATCGCTAAACCTACATTTTCTTTGAAGAAATGTCAATTTTAATTTTCACGGCCTACTTCCAATAATTTCTGTAAAAAACCTGTGCGGTCAAAATGCTCACTACACCCCTAGATAATTTCCTTGAGGTGTGTAGTTTCCCAGATGGGGTCACTTTTGGGGGATTGTTACTGTTTTGGCACTGCAAGAGCCCTTCAAACCTGACATGGTGCCTAAAATATATTCTAACAAAAATAAGGCCACAAAATCCCCTAGGTGTTCCTTTGTTTCTGAGGCCGGTGCTTCATTCCAGTAGCACGCTACGGCCACATGTGGGATATTTCCTAAAACTGCAGAAGCTGGGCAACAAATATTGAGTTGCATTTCTCTGGTAAAACCTTCTGTGTTATAAAAAATTTTTTAATTCAAAATGTATTTCTGCAAAAAAATATGAAATGTGTAAATTTCACCTCTACTTTGCTTTAATTCCTGTGAAATGTGTAAAGGGTTAAGACATTTTCTAAATGCTGTTTTGAATACTTTGAGGGGTGACGTTTTTAAAATGGAGTGACTTTTTGGGGGTTTCTAATATATAAGGCCCTCAAAACCACTTCACAACTGAACTGGCCCCTGTAAAAATAGCCTTTTGAAATTTTCTTGAAAATGTGAGAAATTGCTGCTAAAGTTCTAAGCCTTGTGAGGTCATAGAAAAATAAAAGGATGTTCAAAAAACGATGCCAATCTAAAGTAGACATATGGGTGATGTTAATTAGCAACAATTTTGTGTGGTATAACTGCCTGTCTTACAAGCAGATACATTTAAATTGAGAAAAATGAATTTTTGCAATTTTTCGCTAATTTTTGGTGTTTTTCACAATTAAATACTGAACATATCGAGCAAATTTTGGCAGTAACAAAGTACAATGTGTCACGAGAAAACAATTTCAGAATCGCTTGGATAGGTGAAAGCATTTCGGAGTTATTACCACATAAAGTGACACATGTCAGATTTGAAAAATGAGGCTCTGTCAGGAAGGTCAAAAGTGGCTAAAGAGGGAAGGGGTTAATGCAGGTCAGATTTTCCATTGCTGATATGCACTTCTTTAAACGATAATATCTTTGCAACCGCTTTAAATGTCACAAATATTTTTACTTAATTCTTTACAGGACTTATGAGGCTTTCATTTTCTAGAGTAGTTTAATTAATTTCATGTTTTTAATTTTTAGTATAATCAGACAATATATATATATATATATATATATATATATATACACATATACAAACACACACACACACACACACACACACACACACACACACACACACACAGTTGCAGCTCTGTAACAATTAGTCGTCTTAGCTCTCCGTCAGCTTGGATCACTGTGAGGGAAGAGTGAAGAGAGCTATAAAGCCACGTTCACACGACCGTTACATTTGAATCCATTTCCCAGCTGTCTGACTGTTTTTAACCGCCATCTGCCATCCGTTTTTCAAGGACGTTTAAAAATAAAAAATAAAAAAAAATGGATGAATTTTATTATTTGGCCAAGTCACCTGAAAACACCAGTGCCCATGTAGATAGTGACGCAATACCACTGTAGATAGTGCCACATTGCCCACTGTAGATAGTGCCAGTGCCCACTGCAGATAGTGCCCACTGTAAATAGTGCCACAGTGACCACATAATTCCCACTGTAGATAGTGCCCACATATTGCCACACACAATTCCCATGTAGATAGTGCCAGTGTCTCCTGTAGGCAGTGCCCATATAATGCCACAGTGCCCATGTAGATAGTGCCACATCCCCTGAATATAGCATCCCCTCTGTAGAAGGCACCACACCGCCTATAGATAGTGCCACCCCCTGCAAATAGCGCCACTCCACCTGCAGATGGTGCCCCCCTGTAAATGACACCCCCTTCCTGTAGATAGCATCACTGTATCTCCCTGTAGGAGCGGAATCCCTCTGGTTGGGAATTCCGCTCTTGGAGGGAGTCCCTGATGTCTCAGTCCCTGATGTCACTGACCATATATGGACAAACTCTAAAAGCAGAATTCCCACCAGAGTGTCGGCAGTGCTCTGGCCGTGGATTCCACTCCAGGGGTAGCCCCTGACGTCACTGTACATATACGGCTAGTGACGCAAAGGGCTTCTCCAGTAATGGAATCCCCGGCCACAGTGTCCGCCGGGGATTCCGCTCTTAGAGGGAGCTTAGGTGGCGCTATCTACAGGAATGGAGGGGGTGCGATGCTATCTACAGTGGGGGGGGGGTTGCTATCTACAGGGGGGGTGGCACTATTTACAGGAGGATGGAGAGACACCAGGGGCTCCTTCTAGGAGGTGAATCCCCGACCAGGGCGCTGACAGGGGATTCCGCTCCTAGAGGGAGCTTAGGTGGCACTATCTAAAGGGGGGGTTTTGCGCTATCTACAGTGGGGGTGTATTCCGGGGCTCAGAATTACCTGGCAGACATGAGTGCTGTGCTGCTCACACTGAAGCAGCACTGCCCTCATTAAACCCCGTTCCAGACTGCCAACGTTCATATACACGACAACTGCACAGGGCATCGGCCATTGAAACATATATAGCCGTATGGCAATCATGAAGGGGTTAAGAACTATCTTCAGTGTAAAGACGAACAAGGAGCCCTGGAAGTGAAGATATGGTACCAGAGAGCACTAATCTCAACATCATCGAGTCTGTCCAGGATTACATGAAGGCAACCTAGCCCCTCTGCTGCCTGAGGCGAGCTATAAAAAACCGCCCCCCCCTCCTCCCCAAATCTTTTTGCGTTTTCTCATTACTAGCTTTACACAACAAACACGCAATATATAAAAAAAATTAAATAGGAAAACTTTTGTTGTTTATTTGCTAAAGTGCTATTTGAGGTATAGAAAAGATTTAAAGAATGCTACTTACTGTATTACTTTAGTATCATAGATCAGCAACGCAGCATTAACACTGAAAATGCCCCCTTTTTATTACCTAATTGACTTATGATTTTTAACCCTTTCAGGACCGAGCTCATTTTGGCCTTCAGGACCAGCCCCATTTTTTAAAAATCTGACATGTGTCAATTTATGTGGTAATAACTCTGGAATGCTTTTGTCTATCCAAGCGATTCTGAGATGGTTTTCTCGTGACATATTGTACTTTATGTTAGTGGAAAAATTTGGTCAATAAATTCATTGATTATTTGTGAAAAACCCCAAAATGTAGAGAAAATTTTCAAAAATTATGATTTTTCTAATTTTAAATGTATCTGCTTGTAAAACAGATAGTAATACCACACAAAATAGTTACTAATTTCACATATTCCATATGTCTACTTTATAATTTGCATCGTTTTTTGAACACTATTTTATTTTTCTAGAACGTTACAAGGCTTAGAACTTTAGCACCAATTTCTCACATTTTCAAGAAAATTTCAAAAGGCTATTTTTACTGGGACTAGTTCAGTTCTGAAGCGGCTTTGAGGGCCTTATGTACTAGATAGACCCCAAAAATCACCCCATGTTAAAAACTGCACCCCTCAAAGAATTTAAAACAACATTCAGAAAGTTTCTTAACCCTTTAGGCGCTTCACAGGAATTAAAGCAAAGTAGAGGGGAAATTGACAAAAAAAAAATTTTTTTCTGAAATTCATTTATAATACATTTTTTTCTGTAACACAGAAGGTTTTACCAGAGAAATGTAACTCAATATTTATTGACCAGATTCTGCAGTTTTTAGAAATATCCCACATGTGACTCTAGTGTGATAATGGACTAAAACACCGGCCTCAGGTTTGAAGAGGTCTTGTAATGCCAAAACAGTGGAAATCCCCCAAAAGTGACATGGTTTTGCAAACTACACACCTCAAGGAATTTATCTAGGGGTACAGTTAGCATCTTGCTATTTTTATTGGAGTTTGTCTGTGAAAGTGAAAATCTACTTTTTTTCTGAAAAAATATTTAAAAAAATAATATTTGCAAGGAATAAAGAATAAAAAGCACCCCAAAACCTTGTAAAGATACTTCTCCCGATTACGGCAATACCCCATATGTGGTACTAAACTGCTGTTTGGACCCACGGCAGAGCTCAGAAGGGAAGGAGCGCCATTTGGATTTTGAAGCGCAGATTTTGCTGGATTGGTTTTTAGTGCCATGTCGCATTTGCAAAGCCCTGGAGGGAGCAAGACAGTGGAAAGTAGAGGGGAAATTTACAAAAAAAAATTTTTTTTTCTGAAATTCATTTATAATACATTTTTTTCTGTAATACAGAAGGTTTTACCAGAGAAATGTAACTCAATATTTATTGCCCAGATTCTGCAGTTTTTAGAAATATCCCACGTGACTCTAGTGTGATAATGAACTAAAACACCGGCCTCAGGTTTGAAGAGGTCTTGTAGTGCCAAAACAGTGGAAATCCCCCAAAAGTGACACGGTTTTGGAAACTACACACCTCAAGGAATTTATATAGGGGTACAGTTAGCATCTTGCTATTTTTATCTGTGAAAGTGAAAATCTACTTTTTTTCTGAAAAAATATTAAAAAAAATAATATTTGCAAGGAATAAAGAATAAAAAGCACCCCAAAACCTTGTAAAAAATACTTCTCCCGATTACGGCAATACCCCATATGTGGTACTAAACTGCTGTTTGGACCCACAGCAGAGCTCAGAAGGGAAGGAGCGCCATTTGGATTTTGAAGCGCAGATTTTGCTGGATTGGTTTTCAGTGCCATGTCGCATTTGCAACGCCCTGGAGGGAGCAAGACAGTGGAAACCCCCCAAAAGTGACCCCATTTTGAAGACTACATCCCTCAAAGAATTTTGACCCCACCGTTTTTTTGCTGAATTTACTGTGGGCGGTCGGGAAGCAGTTAACTGAATTCAGTGGCTCGGCGTGGACGACCTGATGCAGTGACGTCATCGTACCGGGCAGTTGACGTCATCAGCCTGCTCCCAATCTCTTGTAGGCCTCAGGCCTAAACCAGGCTGTGGCCTACAAGAGCAAATGGCGGAGCAGGGGTTTCTATTGTGGCAAATTTAAGTTTTTTTAAATTTTATACTGCTAACTTTTTTTTGGTAGGTTCCGCTGGACCATTTGGACTACGTCGTAGATTCATTGGACTACTTCAATGATCTACTTTAAAAAAAAAAAATAAAGAATAATTGTGAAAGAGGGATGCATGGGTCAGTTTTGATTTCAATTAAAAAAAAAATTCTTATGTCTGTTTATTTTAATACTTTATTATGGCCTTAGGGCTGTTGTCTGATTGACAGCGTTCAATTACTAAGGCTGGGGCTTAGCATTAGCCAGTAAAAAGGCTATCACTAACCCCTATTATTACCCCAGTTCCCACTGCCGCCAGGGATACCTGGAAGAGTAGAGTACGATTCAGTACCTGGCCATCTGAAACGACGGTTAGGCAGCAGACTGGTATTATCAGGCTGGGAAGGGCGAAAAAATTTGGCCCTTCCCGCCCTGGTGATGCTAGGCTGCAGCTGCTTTATTGTATCTGGCTAGTTATGAAGAATAGCGGGAACCCCAGGTCATTTTTTAAAAAAAAATTGAAAAAAAAATTACGTGAGATCCCCTCCATTTTTCATAATCAGCCAGATACAATAAAGCAGCAGCAGCAGCCTAGCATTACCATGGTGGGAAGGGCCATGGTTTTTGGCCCTTCCTAGCCTGATAGTACCAGCCTGCGGCCACCCCAGTACCCTTCACTTCAGATGGTCGGGTACTGGATCATTTTCCTGGTGTCGGTGGGTAGCGAGGTAATAATAGGGGGTTAGTTGCAACCTTTTTACTGGCTAACACTAAGCCCCTTCTTAGTAATTAACGCTCTCAATCAGACAGCTGCCATTACTAAGGCGCTAATGAAGTATTCAAAAACAGAGACATAAAATAAAAAGTTTTATTGAAATAACTCTTCCACACAATCCACTTTAACCATTTTATTGAAAAAAAGCTTAAAGTGTAACTAAACGTTTGACAAACCTCTGACATGTCATAGTGACATGTCAGAAGTTTGGATTAGTGGGGGTCCGAGCACGGAGCCCCCCATTAATCGCTAGAACAAAGCAGCTGAAGCACTCATGTGAACGCTCAGACAGTTCGTGTCTGTTCGGCTTTTTCCGGAAATAAATGTATCTGTGTACAGGCTCATAGACTTTCTATTGAGTCCGTACACAGATACATTTATTTACGGAAATAGCCGAACAGACACGAAGCAGCTGAGCACTCACACGAGCACTTCAATTGCTTCGTTTTAGCGATCGGTGGGGGTCTCAGTGCTCGCTCCCCCACCAATGAAAACTTCTGAAATGTCAGTACGACATGATAAAAGCTTAGTTACAGTTTAAAGGCTATGTGCACCTTTAAAAACTTATTTTATATATATATCAATGTGATGGGTGCAAGTTTTAATTACTTTTGATTGAAAATAATTTTAACTTTTTGAGATACAGCTGCTTTGTATCCTGTACACAGAGCAGCTGTATCTAGTGCTGAAACCTGAATTCATTAGGTCACCTATTATCGATCACATCTAAGTTATGAACTTAGATCTGATCGGTAACAGCTCGATGCTGCCCCTACTAATTTAATAGGGGTCGGCCGACGCTGGGGGGCCGGGAGTATACTGCAAGGGGGGTCTGGGCGTTTTACTGACAGCAGAGGGCTCTATAAGGGGGAATAATCCCCCCATAGAGCCCTCACTAGTTACTATACTGAAAGGTTAGGGGGGTCTGAGCATCCGACTGACTGCTCTAAAGGGGGGACAGAATACTCTCCCTATAGAGCCCTCTGCAGTAAGTCAGACGCTCAGACTGCCCCTCCTCTGCATCCCCCTATCCTTCCATTATGGTAACATGAGGGCTCAATAGGGTGGATTATTCCCCCCTGTCAGTAAAATGCCCAGACCTGCCTTGCAGTATACTCCCGGGTCCCGATCCCCCAGCTACGGCCGACTGACACCTTTTAAATTAGTGAAGGCAGGAGCATGAGCACTGTAAGAGGCGCTCAGTTTTTAATGCAGGCCACCGCGTGCCTCGTGCATCTCGTCACTCCTCTTCTTGAGGAGAGAGCACTCGACCGCTCCTTCTGCAGACCTGCTCCTCTCTGGTGGCGCGTGCTGTGTACAGCGTCAGAGAGGAGGAGGAGTGTTCTTACAGATAAGCACCATCATGCGTCACGTCAGGTAAGTAAAATAAGGCATGCCCCTCCCCCATTCCAGTCCGTCGCTGGTTCAAAATGCCGCCCAGGGGCGCAACTAGGAAAGACTAGAATAGCAGTCAGACAAAAAATCTTGACTGCCCCCCCCAGGTGCCACAAGCAGCCCCCCTTATAGATAGTGCCCCCTGTAGAATGTGCTATACAGCCCCCCTGTAGACTGTTTATAGGCGGGGCTGTATAGCACTGTGTCACAACCCACACCCCACTTGTAGATAGCGACCCCCACCTCCCCCCCGTAGATATCGCCATAAATCCCCCCTGGTATATAGCGATATACAGCTCCCACTGTATACAGTTCCACACAGCCCCCCTCCCTTGTATATAGTCCTGCACTGCCCACCCCTTAGTAGATAGTGCTACACACAGACCCCTGTAGTTTGTGCCACACACAGCCCCCTGTAGATAGAGCCACAGCGCTCCACCTTGTAAATAGTGCCACACAGCCCCCCCTTAGTAGTGCCACACGGCCCCTTGTATATAGTGCCACACAGCCCCCTCATGTGTACAGTGCCACACAGCTCCCCTTGTATATAGTGCCACACAGCCCCCCTTTGTGTATAGTGCCACAAGGCAATGGCGCATCCGAGAAAGTTGTATCAGCCAGGGGATGTCAATCAAACATGGAAAGTTGGGTTTGGAGGCAGGACTATGTGACTCGTCAGGATAGCGGCACCGCCCCATGACACTTTAATGAGTAATTAGCATATAGAGTGCGCCGTTTTAAAAGTGGATTTTAAAGATTTTGCTGCATCTGAGAAAAAAACATACAGGGGAAATATTGTCAGGTCATGTATTACTGCATGGTGGCGGTTCAAGGGGTTAAAACTACCAGACAGGTTCCCATGAAATATACAATGAATTGAGAACAATTCCATCTGCCCTGCAATTTTGTTATTATAGATATATCCTATATAATTACAGCTCCAGAAACAAGCTCATACATATATACAGTACCTGTAATGACGGGGGTAAGGAAACAGACAAGTGAGCCCTAATCTACCCGCCACTCAGTCCCTGCCTACTTGCAACGACCCGCCCTAGGCGACGGGGTACAACTGGGCGACAGTCCCTACGCTCAATATGTGCACGACAGACAAACAGACAAAGGTACACAGAAGCAAGGGAAAAGGGGCAGTTGACCACGGCAACACCGAGAGCAACAAGAGTGGTGAACGAGCCGAGTCAAACCAGGAGTGTACGAGGTACCAAACGCAGAGCAGGAGAGTAGTGAACAAGCCGAGTCAAACCAGGAGTGTACGAGGTACCAAACGCAGAGCAGGAGAGTAGTCAGTAAGCCAGGGTCAATATGAAGCAGGGTCAAATAGATCAAGAAGCTGCAGCAGGGCCAGGAAACCAAATGAAAAGAATCACAAGCAAGGAGGAACAGGAAAGGCAGGTATAAATAGACGGGTCTGAAATTCATGGGGATCTACCAACTGTTCGGGGATAGAAGAGGAGGGGATCGCAATCGTATACTTCTACAGAAGGAGACTATGTGGATTTATACATTGGGTACCCTAAATCCTAGAGGATTAAACAATGAAATAAAATTTAATATGTTCCTTTGATCTCCCATCGGGGAGGGAGCAGGTGGACTTCCGCTGGGATGGCTGATTACCAGCGTCTTCAGTGGTCTCCACCTGGGCCCCCCCATATTCTATTTATGCCATATCCCATCACATGATCAGGACATTTAGATGATCTTGACCTTAGGGAATATATGATGGATTGGTTTTGAACCCGGTAATTCCAGTCGTAGCATAAGAATGCAGAAATCTCTTGGAATAATTAACTTGAGACCAAAGGGGTAAAATTGACT
The DNA here is from genome assembly GCF_050947455.1 of Rhinoderma darwinii. Classification (NCBI taxonomy): domain Eukaryota; kingdom Metazoa; phylum Chordata; class Amphibia; order Anura; family Rhinodermatidae; genus Rhinoderma; species Rhinoderma darwinii. Next base: position 205,486,898 of record NC_134691.1, read on the forward strand.
GGTGGACTGTGTTTTCAAATATAGAACATACAATTGGTTAGGTAAATGACTTTTTATTTGTTCCTCTCATGTAAATAAGTCCCTGTATATTGCATATGGAATATTGAGGGAGAAAAGATCTCAATACTTGTAGTTGATATTATTTTCCTTAAGTATCTATTGAGACATACTATGGATTATCTATCCTGTTCCCTGATATTTATTTAAAAAAAAAATAATTTTTTTTTTGAATATGTGGGGAATTATACATCATGTTTCCCAGGGTTGGTGGGGACCCGGGTTCCATTGCTTTCTTAGGCATAGGAACCCCTTCCCTGCCCTCCCTGGGACACTAAATGAATTCCACCCACATATGTTTCTGCCACAAAATTGGGAATTACTCATGTGGCAGAATTATATTAGTGGACGAATTGAAAAAACTGACATGAATATTTTGATATTTAATATGAGACACTTATTGGCTCTTCTCATATATGTCTCTTGGTAAAAACATGTAATATAAAGTGGGCAATCGGTGCAACGTTATAATACTATATTGAGGTAGGAAATAACTTCCCTTTATACCCGAGACTCACATATACATTTGTGTATGAAGGCACACCATTGATTATCCATTATTTATATAGGGATTAAAATACCTTGTGAAAGTCGATTAATACTCTGTCTCCTGAATTTTTGGAGAAGTTTGAATATGTGGGGAATTATATATTATGCTTTCCAGGGTTGGTGAGGACCCGGGTTCTATTGCCTCTTTAGGTATATGAGCCCCCTCCCTGTCTCCCCTGGAACGCTAAATAAATTCCATCCACATATATTTCTGCCATAAAATTGATAATTTACTCATGTGGCAGAACTATTCTATGGAGGAATTGTAAAAAATTGGCATGAATATTTTGATGTTTGGTATGTAATACTTATTAGCTCTTCCCATATATGTTTCTTTGTAAAAATACGCAATATAAAATGTACAATTAGTGCAATGTTACAAAATCATATCGAGGCATGAAATAAGTTTCTTCCATGCTTGAGATGCACATATCTATTTGCGTGTGAAGGCACACCACTGACTATTCAATAAATATACAGGGATTAATAATACCTTGTGAATGTGAATTTATATTGAATGATTTAATTGTCATTTCTTTCTTAAATATTCATTTGGATGTAGAAATGAAATTATAGTTATTATATCTTGGAAGGAACATGTTGGTAATCTTGCAATAGCATAGATTTTTTGTGTGGAATATTTTATTCTTAATTGTAGAACCACTAAAAGCATGTTGGATACTATAAATACAATGAATTTGGCTGAACTTGCGAAGACAGCTCTGAGGAAATCCCGACAAGGGATGAAACGCGTCAGCTGACCTAATCAAGCGAGGCAGGTAGTGACGTCGAGACTCTGCCTTGTGAATCCCTGACTGTGCTGGGAACATCACATGAAAAAGGTTACGATGTGGTTCGGAAACTTACCCTCTTGAAAGTGTGGGCCCCTCTTTCTCTTGGATCAAATACCTCTTGACGCTTATGGTGGAGTAACCTTGTACATCGGAAATAAAAAGCCTTTATTGAAAACGCAATCTCAAAGGCTGGAAAGAATATACGAGCACATGGGCTGAAAATCACCTGGTGAGAGCCATTGGAGCCTAAGCTGTGCCTGCTGCTTTTCCACGTGTTTCCCCGGATGACTAAAGGTAAAAACCATGTGGACAATGGAAGTAAGATGTACCGTATAAATCATAAGGAACGACGCTCTCTGAGATAACGATAACGTTAGGGATCAGGAGGAATATATATTGACCGTAATGGTCTAAAAACAGACTGCTGGTTACCCTCGATTCCCTAGGAAAGATCTGCTTTTGAAAGGGAGGAACGAGAGTTACACACATTGAAAATATAACCTCATTATTATAGGATGGCCTTATCCCTATAAAGGAACGATCATATATAGGAAAGTCTTCCTTATCCTATTATTAAATCTCTTTAATAGGAACTGTTGCCATCTTTCGAGGAATACATAGAGAAATGTACATAGAGAAAAACCGCAGGTGTGAATGTAACCTAGCGTTTTTTTTCGGTCTATGCTATTGACCCCAATTTTTTGGAGGATATAAGGTGTACATGAATGTTATATTAATTAGCTATACAATCTGTGTATGGGAGGTATCTGTATCCATATGTAACCTTTTCCTGGCCAGGAGAAAAAAATGTTTTACATTTGTGTGAATATACTTATATTTTAAAAATATTTGGAGTTTAACCGGTTAAGGACTAGGCTGTTTTACAGCTAAATGACCAGAGCAAATTTCACAATTTTGCTATGCGCTTCTTTAGATGACTATAACTCAGCAGGTAAATAAAGTTCATCTTTGAATTTTACACTCTTTTTAAAGGACAGATAGGGCTTTGTTTTAGTGGCATTTGTCAGTATATATAATTTTTTTTTTTTTCTCTAAAGTGGGCAAAATTGGAAAAAAATGCAAGAATTTAACAATTGCGTCGGTTTATGCTAGCATTTTTCACACACGGTATGAACCACGGCCAAAATTAATCTCCTTTCACATTCTTCCACTTCTCCCGTGCATGGGGATACCAAATATGTGAGCCTTATTCACTGTGCGGGCATGTGCCAGGGCTTGGCATAAAAGGAGGCTTTTTGGCCTTTTCGGTCCAGGAATTTTGCATTTGATTTTAGAGCCGTATACTGTTTTCTGGGGGGCCTAATGCTGCTGAAACATTAGAAACACCCCATAAATGACTTCATTCACACAAGTAGACCCCACAAGGTTTCCTTCAAGGGGTTTATCATATTTTTAGCAAGTCCAGTTTTCTTCTGAAAGTTTCTTGAATAAGATGGAACAAAATAAAATCAGCACTTTTTTAGCAAATGCGTCAGTTTAGGCTAGTATTTTTCACACACGGTATAGACCACGGACAAAATTCATCTCCTTTCACGTTCTTCCACTTCTCCCGTGCATGGGGATACCAAATATGTGTGCCTTATTCACTGTGCGGGCATGTGCCAGGGCTTGGCATAAAAGGAGGCTTTTTGGCCTTTTCGGTCCAGGAATTTTGCATTTGATTTTAGAGCCGCATACTGTTTTCTGGGGGGCCTAATGCTGCTGAAACATTAGAAACACCCCATAAATGACTTCATTCACACAAGTAGACCCCACAAGGTTTCCTTCAAGGGGTTTATCATATTTTTAGCAAGTCCAGTTTTCTTCTGAAAGTTTCTTGAATAAGATGGAACAAAATAAAATCAGCACTTTTTTAGCAAATGCGTCAGTTTAGGCTAGTATTTTTCACACACGGTATAGACCACGGACAAAATTCATCTCCTTTCACGTTCTTCCACTTCTCCCGTGCATGGGGATACCAAATATGTGTGCCTTATTCACTGTGCGGGCATGTGCCAGGGCTTGGCATAAAAGGAGGCTTTTTGGCCTTTTCGGTCCAGGAATTTTGCATTTGATTTTAGAGCCGCATACTGTTTTCTGGGGGGCCTAATGCTGCTGAAACATTAGAAACACCCCATAAATGACTTCATTCACACAAGTAGACCCCACAAGGTTTCCTTCAAGGGGTTTATCATATTTTTAGCAAGTCCAGTTTTCTTCTGAAAGTTTCTTGAATAAGATGGAACAAAATAAAATCAGCACTTTTTTAGCAAATGCGTCAGTTTAGGCTAGTATTTTTCACACACGGTATAGACCACGGCCAAAATTCATCTCCTTTCACGTTCTTCCACTTCTCCCGTGCATGGGGATACCAAATATGTGTGCCTTATTCGCTGTGCGGGCATGTGCCAGGGCTTGGCATAAAAGGAGGCTTTTTGGCCTTTTCGGTCCAGGAATTTTGCATTTGATTTTAGAGCCGCATACTGTTTTCTGGGGGGCCTAATGCTGCTGAAAGATTAGAATCACCCCATAAATGACTTCATTCACACAAGTAGACCCCACAAGGTTTCCTTCAAGGGGTTTATCATATTTTTAGACAGTCCAGTTTTCTTCTGAAAGTTTCTTGAATAAGATGGAACAAAATAAAATTACCTTTTTTTTTTAACAAATGCGTCAGTTTATGCTAGCTTTTTCACACACAAAATGGACCACGGACAAAATTCATCGCATTTCACATTCTTCCACTTCTCCCGTGCATGGGGATACAAAATATGTGTGCTTTATTCACGGGCATGTGCCAGGGCTTGGCATAAAAGGAGGCTTTTTGGCCTTTTCGGTCCAGGAATTCTGCACTTGATTTTATAGCCGCATACTGTTTTCTGGGGGGCATAATGCTGCTGAAACATTAGAAACACCCCATAAACGACTTCATTCACACAAGTAGACCCCACAAGGTTTCCTTCAAGGGGTTTATCATATTTTTAGACAGTCCAGTTTTCTTCTGAAAGTTTCTTGAATAAGATGGATCAAAATAAAATTAGCAATTTTTTAGCAAATGCGTCAGTTTATACCAGCATTTTTCACACACGGCTTAGACCACGGTCAAAATTAATCTCCGTTCACATTCTGCCACTTCTCCCGTGCACGGGGATACCAAATATGTGGCCTTATTTATCACATAGAGATGTAGGAGGGCGGAGGATAGAAGAAGATTATTTCACAAATCGCTTTTTTTCAAAGCTGGTTTTACAAAACTCAACAGAGTTTCTATAACACTTCCAAAATATCTGCTCTTGAAGCAGAAATCCCAAAATATTCATCTAGGGGTATAATGGGAATTTATTTTTTGGGGTTTTCTAAAATAAGAAATTGCAGGTTTATGCAAATGGAGCTCTCCAGCAGATGAACTTTAGAGAATATGCAAACATGACATCCACCCCCCACCCACCCATTCCCTCCCTCACCCTTGGAGTAAAATCAGGGGAAAAATAAAAACGTAATGTAGGGCAAATATATTTTCAACAAATTAACTAAAATCTAATAATTCAGAACAGTGTGGTATTTTTTAAAACATGGCTCAATGCACAGGCCTGGTTGCGAGGGACATGAGGGACAGAAATATCGGGAATCTTTGCGGTGCCCGTCTTTTCTGCAGACGCGGCACTTTTTCTGGGGGTTGCTTCTGGTTGCTGTTGGGGGAATCCGACTGATGAAGTGTCTTTCAGTCAGTCGCGTGACATCCTCAGACTGGGGGCATTCTCGGGTGTCCTGAACATCAAAAATGAGGCCTTCAATAATTTTCTCCTGGAAATCCAGGTATGTGTCTCTGCCTCTGTTTTTTTTGTAGAGCACAAATGAGTTGTGGATGGCCACCTGTAACAAATAAATGGCCACCTTTTTGTACCAGGTTTTAGTTTTGCGTTTTACTAAATAGGGCTGTAAAACCTGGTCGCTTAAATCCACCCCCCCCATGTACTTGTTATATTCGGACACGCTCACTGGTTTGTGCTTGTCCGATGTTGCCCCTCTTTCCCTCACTGCCACTGTTCCTGCGGTATGAATCGTGCTTAGCACATACACATCTTTGCGATCCCTGAACTTGACCGCCAGCAATTCCTCAGATGCATAAGCACAGGAGTCCCCCTTTACCATGCGCTTCCCCACTAATTGCTGTGGAAAACCAATTCTGTTTTTGCGCATGGTACCACATGCCCCAGTCCTTGCAGCATGCAAATGCCTAAACAGGGGCACACTCGAATAAAAATTATCACAGTACAGGTGGTACCCCTTGTGAAGCAGAGGCTGCATTATCTCCCACACAATCTTACTGCTGGTGGAAAGATCAGGGGGGCATCCAGGAACATTTATTGTGCGGTCCCGCCCTTCATAAATCCTGAAGGCGGTGGTATATCCTGACCCGCTTTCACACAATTTGTAGAGCTTAACGCCATATCTTGCCCTTTTGGAAGGTAGATATTGGCGAAAGCTAAGTCTGCCATGAAAGTTGAGGAGGGATTCGTCCACACTTACATTCTGCTCAGGGGTGTAGAGTTGCAGAAATAAATTATTCAGGGAATTTATTAGCGGTCTTATTTTGAACAACCGATCCCGGTTTGCATCGGTACTTGGGGGGGCCTGTGCGTTGTCATTGAAGTGGAGGAACCTCATTATTGTCTCATAACGAGACCTGGGCATTACTGCAGAATATACTGGGGTGGCTTGGGCGGGTCTTGTTGACCAGTAAGACCTAATGGAGGGCTTTTTGACAATACCCATATTTAGGGTGAGCCCCAAAAAATTTTTTAATTCCTGCAAATTGGTGGGCATCCAATCTCTGGCATGGGTGGATGAAGGTTTCTGCCTTATATTGCGTGGCATATAAATTTGTTTCGTGGACAATCTGATTTAGGATGTCGTCCGTTATAAATAAATGGAAGTAATCCATTTGGACAAAATTTGTATTGTCCACGGTTATGCCAGGAGTGGCCGTAAATCCGTGGATTCTAGGCCCAAAAGATGGGGCAGGTGCCCATACAAGAGCCTGGACTGGAGGGACCAGGCTGTCCCGTGCTACAGCGCTACTTGGCCCTGCGCTTTCATGTTCTGCAGTTTCGACTGCATCAGGGACAACGTCCCCTGAAGATGAACCTGAAGTGACGCTGTCATCGTCACTACCTAAAACAGGTTCCATCTCGGACGCCATCTCTGATGCGGTCTCCGACTCAGACCACAGCATGGCGTATGCCTCCTCGGCGCTAAACAACTTCCTCGCCATAACGTAACTAACACGAACACTAACTAAACAAATTTTTTTTTTTTTTATAAAACACACAAACTAACTGCTATATATATCTACACTGCCGCTAACAAAAAAATAAACCGCTATTGCTATATATATATTATATATGTGGATATATATATAATTATATACTCCCTACCTGCCTATTCTAATAGAATAAAAGAAAGAAAGGTAGATAGATAGAAAAAAAGATAGATGGATAGATAGATTGTATAGATAGATAGAAATCTATCTATACAGAGAATGTTTTAGTGTAACTGTATTTTTTTTCACTGTATTCTTCTAGCAGCAATTCTCCCGAGTCTCTTCTTCTCCTCAAACTGAAACAATGTTTGAGGAGAAGAAAAGAGGCAGGAGATTTACTGCCAGAAAAGTCAAAATAAAACAAATGTGGTCGCTGTGATAGGTTTTCACAGCGACCACATGATCAGGGACCATCAGATTGGTCCCTGATACTCTGCCCAGTGCCCAGAGCTGTTGGTAACAGCGAGGGCACAGGGCTGTGTGCACGCGATCGCGTGCACACTGTTTTCTATGCAGAAATGCATGTGATCGCTGTGATTGGTTGTCACAGCGATCACATGTTCAGGGGCCAAAAGATTGACCCCTGACATTCTGCCCAGTGCCCATGGCTGTTAGCAACAGCCAGGGCATAGAGCTGTGTGCACGCGATCGCGCGTGCACAGTCTCTGAAGTGCGGCCGTATATATACTATACGCCGGACTTTAGAGACCCTGACCGCTGGCCGTATATTTACGGCCAGCGGTCGGGAACCTGTTAAAGAATAAAATAAATTTTCATAATTTTTCAATGACCCAAGAGTGCCTTGTTATATTCTGATATAATCTTTCTTTTTTGTTTTGCATAAATAGACAGAGGGCGGGAGCTAGCTCCGTCTGGCCAGGCTATGATAGGCTCTCCCACTCCTAAGCCTGCCATCCTGAGTGGTGGAAGATGGAGTCAGTCTCCCAGACATAGAAGCAGGTGCAGACTGATTACCTATGGCCGTGGATACAGAAGCTGTGCCTGGCAGATCCTTAACAGTACCACAACCAAGCTCAGTACCTAAATACAGTACTAGAACCAAGCTCTGACATATATACAGCACCAGAACCAAGTTCATACATGTATATATATATATACACACACACACACACACACACACACACACACACACACACACACACACACACACACACACACACACACACACACACACACACACACAGCACTAGATCCAAGCTCATACATAAATATAGCACCAGAACCAAGCTCAGTAAATATATATACACAGCACTAGAACAAACCTCAGTACATATATAAAATACCAGAACCAAGCTCAGTACATAAATGCAGCACTAGAACCAAGCTCATACATATATACAGCACCAGAACAAAGCTCAGTACATATATGCAGCACCAGAGCAAATACAGCTCAATTTAGTGCAACCCCTGCCGTATAGGTTTGTATGGGGTAAAACTACAGCTCCCAGCATGGACCGAACAATGGTAAGGATATGCTGGGAGATGCTGTTTCACACAAAAAAATCCTACCACCCATCATCTCGCTGCAGATCACACAGTGACTAGATTACTGATTAGAGGCAGAATAAACATTTACATTAAGTGACTCACCGGTGACGTCTCAGATTCTAGTTCTTTTCTTCTCCCTCCGGTCCAGACCTCTATGATTGATTTCTCCCGGCCACGACCCATTTCTGCAGTTTTCCGCACAGATGTCTTCAGCTTCTCACTTTTAAAATATTTCTGCACCTATAAACGAAGTTAAAATTCTCAAAACCTCTAAATATAATAGCGCCATACACTGTGTCCCTGATTATAATAGTACCATACATGGAGTCTGTAGATAGTACCTCATATATAGCTCCCACAAATAGTTCCCCCTGTACATAATGCCCTACATCCCCATATAAAGACCCCCCTGTAGATAGTGCCCCACATATAGACCCCCCTGTAGATAGTGGCCCACATCCCAACATATATACCCACCTGTACATAGTGCCCCACATCCCCATATAGACCCCCCCTGTATATAGTGGCCCAGATCTCCATATAGACCCCCCTGTATATAGTTGTCCACATCCCCACATATAGACCCGACCCCCCAACCCTGTATACAGAGGCCCACATCCCCACATATAGACGACCCCCCCCCCTGTAGATAATAAAACTTTACATACTCACATGATACCGTCCGGTGGCAATGCAGATCTGCTCTAGCTGAACGACGCGTCATTCAAAGGCACTGATTGGCGGTGCAGAATGACTTGCCCAGTCAATCAATGCCTTTCAAGCACGGAAGCGGCGCGATGAAGTCATCGCGACGCTAGCGTTGTTGAAAGGCGCTGATTGGCGGGGCAAGTCATTTCACCCCACCAATCAGCGTCATTGTAAGGCGTTGAATGGTCGGGCAATCAGCACTAATGCATGTATTTGTACGTGCGTGCTATAGACGCAGGTACAATTACTGCACGACAGGGTGACTCTCACGTGCTAGCGACGCCCCTGGGAATGAGGGGGCCCATGTCGACCGGCCCATAAATGTTAGAGGCTCGGTGGTGCGGGCCCCGTAGTAGCGTCGCTACAGCAGTAGTAGCCATAACAGCTGCTAGCGGCGCCACCGGGCATATAGGGGGGTGTCGGCTAGCGGCACGGGCTCCCTTAAGCCACGGGCCCTTAGCGGCCGCTACGGCTGCTACCGCGGTAGTTACGCTACTGCTGCCGCCCCATGAGGCTGTCGGCTCACCTCGCCTCATGGCAGGTGCGGCACTGCATGAATGGACAAAAGGATTTGAGGAAGCCTACATCCACAGAAGATTTGTGGTTAGTTCTCCAATATGTTTGGTACAACCTCCCTGCAAAGTTCCTTCAAAAACTGTGTAAAAAAGTGTCTTCAAAACAGCATCAATTCTTCTAAGTAAGGGGTGGTCGCACCAAATATTGATTTGATTTAGATTTCTCTTCTGTTCATTCATTTTGTGTTTTGTTAATTTAATGATAATAATAAAAAAAATATTTAACAAAACACTATCAACCACTTAATAACCGGGCCTGAAAAGACCTTAATAACCAGCATTTTCGGTTTTTGCCCTTCTCTGCATTTCAGCAGCCATGACTTTTTTATTTTTTCACTGATGTTGCTGTATGGGCCTTCTTTTATGCGGGAGAAATAGTATTTTTTACCCCGCAGTTTGGTGATAGAAAAAGTTTACTTTTACGGCGTGAATATAGGAAAAAGCGATTCTCACCATAGTTTTTCTTGTTTTGTTTTTAACCCGTTCACGTTTCACGCTAAATAACCTGTTAAATTAATTTTTCTAGTTATTACGGTCGTGTAGATACCGAATATGTGTAGGTTTTTTGTTTTTATGTAATGTAGGAAAATATATTTTATGCAAAATACTGACTTTTTATGGAACTTTTTTAAATGTATTTATTTTTACTTTTTTTTAAAATCCCATTAAGGGATAACTTTATATACAACTTTATTTTTTACTTATAATGTATTAGCATACACGAATACATTATACTGTATAACTAGGACACAGGCTGCTGTTAGGGCAGCACATATTGTGCCCTAACTGCAGGCAAACTAACAGACAGCCCTGGGGTCCTTTGTAGGTCCCCAGGGCTGACTGCAGAGGGATTCCCCGGTCTTTGATCACGTCATCGGGTTTCCGATGACGAGATCAAAGAGGGGAGTTCCCTTTGGTCATGCCGCGGTTCACGGACCGCGGCGATCAAAGGGTGAAACAGCTAGGGGTCTGAATGTTTTCCGACCCCAGCTGTATTTAGCAGGCTGCTCTAAGATCAGGAGCCGTTAGTTAAATCTCCTGCTTAGAAGATGGGTGCTCACAGGAGAGCTCATCAGCCTCTTCTACAGCGACGCCAAAAGACATCGCTGTAGATGAAGCACCTACACGTCTTCCGTCAAAAGACGGTGGGCGGTCATTAAGGAGTTAAAGGCTATATAAACCTTTGGCAGGCAATTTTTTTTTGAAAATAAAAAGATGTATCAGTGTATTTTCTGTAACTTTGTAAATACTTTTTATTAAAAATTAGTTTTACTTTTTTTAGATATTACTGCTCTGTATTCTCTGTACAGATCATCTGTATCGTTCGCTGATCACTAAAACCGGGTCTCCACCTGTAATCTATCACATCTTAGTTATGAACTTCGATGTAATGCTAACTTCTATGCTCCTGCTCTGTCCTCCCCCCTTCCCTCGCCATGGACTTATTTGGGCAGCATGTAAACTCAAGCTTTAGTGAGCTGATAGTCTGTCTTTTCTTGAGAATATGGATTTAGCAGTAAATTCAGAGTGAGTGACCACGGAGGGCGGGGAAAAAAAGGAACCTGATCAGTGGAAAAAGAGGCATTTTTCTCTAATAAGATATATTACAAAGTTTCTTATATCTGTTTATACTATCGATTTATGCAGTTTACTCAAAGTGCAGTGCCGATTGCAGACAGTAAGGGTATGTTCACATGGCTTATTTTCGGCCCGTAAATAAGTAAAGTAAAGAAGGAGGGGCTTTTATGTTTCCCTTCACTTCTTTAACAGCTGGAGCACGAATCACGCTCGTCACCCAAAGGTGCTTCCGTGTGCCGCGTGCGATTTGCACCCACCCATTGACTTCAATGGGTGGGTGCTGCGCGAAACACGGGCAAGTATAGGACATGTCGTGAGTTTTACGCAGCAGACATACACTGCATGAAAATCACGACCGGTCAGAACGGCCCCATTGACTTACATAAGTACGTGCGACGAGCGTGATTTCCACGCGCGTAGCACAGACGTAATACACGTTTGTGTAAATAAGGCCTAATACTGTAGTAGCAGCAGCAGTGGATGAGATTTGAACAAATCTCATCCACACGCTGCGTAAATGATAAGCGGATAAAACGCTCAGAAATTGACCAGTGGTGTGTTTTTTTTAACCTGCAGCATGTCAATTGTATTTGCGTTTTTTGCAGCGGAAATGATGAGATTCTGCGGCAAAAAAACACAACCTCAGACAAAAAAATTTATCTTATACTCACCCAGAATTCTGTGCTTCTTCATCCAGGCCGGCCTCCTGGGATGACGTTTAGTCATCACAGGCCAATCACAGGCTGCAGCGGTCACATGGGATAAAACGTCATCCCATTAGTCCGGTCTGCAGAACGTCATAGAGCAAGTATGTGTTGTTGTTTTTTTTTTTTATACGTGCAGTTTTCCACAGCAGACTCTCCGGACGAAAAACTGCACCACAATTTGGTGCAGTTTTTTAGCCGGAATTCCCAGCGGCGCATGGGGCGGATACGCTGTGTGCTTTTACGCAGCGGATCCGCTTTGTGTGAACATAGCCTATATGTTACTATTGACTAACGGAAAACATTTAGCACCAGCATTTTTAATACTAGGTTCCCGACATTTTTTTGCTATACAATTGAGGCACAAACATTTGACATCATCATTCTGTTCAACATATTAAAAGTCAGCTTTTGACAATTTTTTTTGGGTGTCCCTGGGATCCTAGCAGGCCCGTTTACAAAAGTTTTAAGTCTTAACGAGGTGGTCTGAATGCGGACATTGGAAACACTAGACGGCAAAAAAACGAATGCTGCTATAACAGGATGCAACTGGATGTGTACATGGTTGAATTCTGTTACTGTTGACTTCTATTGCCATAAAAACAGTATACGTTCCGATGTATGTAAATGCAGCCTAAGGCCTTATTCACACGAACGTGTCCTTTTTTCTTGTGTTGCAGTTCCGTGTGACATCCGTGTACGCGTTTTTTACGCGCGTATGTCACCCGGTTTTTTACACCGGCTTTTTCTCATCATTTCTTTAGCAACTGTTGCGTGAATCACGCACAGCACACGGATGACGTCCGAGTGCTGTCCGAGATTTTCACGCACCCATTGACTTTAATGGGTGCGTGATGTGCAAAAAACGCACAAGAATAGGACATGCAGTGAGTATCACGCAGCGGACACATGCTGCGTGAAAAACACTGAATGTCTGAATGACCCCATTGAATTGCATAAGTCCGTGTGACGTCCGTTGTTTTAACGCGCGTAACACGAACGTGAAATACGCTCGTGTGAATAAGACCTTAGGCCATCAAGTCCAACCTATAATCCTACCGTGTTAATCCAGAGGAAGGCAAAACCCCCATGAGGTTGATGCCAATTGCCTCATTTGGTAAAAATTCCTCCCTGACTCCAAATATGGAAATCAGAATAAATTTAGTAAAGAATCCCAGTCTGTGATGGTGGTGAAACCTTTTCTCCTCTAGAGGTAGAGGATGCGACCTTATCCTAGTTACAGGCCTAGGTGGTAAAAAGATTAGAAAGATCTAATTGCAATGTACAAATATATAATTGGATAGTACAAAAATCGCCCCTAAGCCGTCATTTTTCTAAACAGAATAGCCCCAAGTTTGATAACCTTTCTTGGTACTGCAATTCACCCATTCATATCCATACGCCAAAGTCGGGTAGGGGGAAGTATGGAGCGGGCTCACGCAGTGAGCTCGCTCCATACGATGCCGGTGTCGGCTGTATGTTACAGCCGACACTTCAGAGTAACTAGCGGCATCGCGATCGAGGGCGATCCCGCTAGTTTAACTCGTTAAATGCTGCGGTCAATACCGACCGCAGCATTTAAATCGTCAGAAAGAAGGGGGGGCGACCCCCTCTAACAGCTCATCGCGCCCCCCGCAACGCAATCGCGGGCGGGCGATGGTTGCTATGGCTGCCTGGGGGCTTAATGAACGCCCCCAGGTCCGCCATCTTTGTACACCTATTAAGCCTTGCCTCCGGCAGGTCTTAATAGGTGCCTATCAGACTCACGATATACTGCAATACATTAGTATCGCTGGTTGAAGTCTCCTAGGGGGACTAATAAAAAAAAGTAAAAAGAGTTCGTTTTTTTTTGTGTAAAAAAAAATTACAAAAATTAAAAGTTAAAAAAAAAACCCTTTTACCATTTTCCCCCTAGAGCATAGTAAAAAATAAATAAACAAACATAATAGGTATCGCCGCATGCGTAAAAGTCTGAACTATTACAATATATCATTGTCTATTTTTTGGTCACCTAATCTCCCACAAAAATTAAAATAAAAAGTGATCAAACCGTCGCATGTACATCAAAATGGTATTATTAAAAACTACAGCTTATCCCACAAAAAAATAAGCCCTCATACCACTTAACCGACAGAAAAATAAAAACTTATGGCTCTCGGAATTTGGCGATTCAAAATAAATTTTATTTTTTGCACTTAGGTTTTTACATGTAAAAGTAGTAAAATATAGAAAAAACTATATATATTTGGTATCGCCATAATGGTATTGACCCACAGAATAAAGTTAACATGTTGTTTTAATTGTACAGTGAATTCCGTAAAAACGGCACGCAAAAAACCATGGAGGAATCGCTGTTTTTTTTCATTTTCTACCCCACAAATAATTTTTTTCCCGTTTGCTAGTACGTTATACGGCAAAATAAATGGTGCTACGAAAAACTACAACTCGTCCCGCAAAAATCAAACCCTCATAGTACTATATCGACGGAAAAATAAAGACGTTATGGCTTCTGGAATGTGGGGAGGAAGAAACTAAAATGAAAATCTGAAAGTTGTTTACGACGGGAAGAGGTTAATTACCTCGGTCGCCCTTCTTTGTACCCGTTCTAGTTCAGCCGTGTCCTTCTTATGCACAGGTGCCCAAAATTGTACACAATATTCCATATGTGATCTGACTAGTGATTTGTAATCTTCTCCTCAGGGTCCCCTAGCTGACTGACAGTTGACCACCCGACCTGCTCCTGCAATTAAGGAAGAGCAGGAATTTTAATGCTGTATTATAGTTAAAGGGGTTGTCCACCTTTCAAAAACAATTGTGCACTACATATGTAATGAAGTATCTTTGTAATATATTTACTGTTTCAAAGGTGTAGAGGTTTTCTACTACAGAGTTGTCAGACCCGCCATCTATCTGACAGTTATGACATATCCTGTGGATGTGTCATAAATGTCTCTCGTGGGAAAACCCCTTTAAGGCCAAAACAGGCTGTGTCCTTCAGGGATTAATGGCAGATCGTGCAGTATAATACTCTGTCATTAAAGAGATTGAGCAGATACTGTGCAAGCCTGATCCTCCTGAAGTGACAGGGAGCTAAAATGATCAGCTCGCGGTCACAAAATACATAAAACAGTGTGCTCAAAGTGAGTGCTGTGTTCTGCAATCGAAACCAAATGCAGAGAGATTCCTTCCTGCATTCAGGCTGTTGCCATGGAAACCTGTGATGGCTCGATCATGTCGCAGTTTCCAACAGCGTGATGGAGGAGAGAATGCTGCGAAGACTTTGCACAGTATGGAAAAAGCGTTTTGTCGAAGAAGTGTGTATGAATGGATAGAAAAGTTCAAGGAAGGTCGCACAAGTGTCAGCCATGAAGAAGGAGCCGAGCGCCCATCCACGTCCGACGTTGAGCTTGCACGTTAACTGATTCTATTGCATAGACTATCACCTGTTTGTTCCCCTGAAAGAAGCCCTACAAGGACGAAGATTTACATCTGATAAAGAGGTGAAGACAGCGGTGCATTCGGGGCTCGCAGCTCAACCTAAAACATTTTTTAATATGGTTATACGAAAGCTTGTTGACAGATAAAGTGTATTAACCCCTTCAGGACTGAGCCTCTTTTGGCCTTCAGGACGAAGCCGATTTTTCAAATCTGACATGTGTCACTTTATGTGGTAATTACTTCGGAATGCTTTTACATATCAAAGTGATTCTGAGACTGTTTTCTCGTGACATATTGTACTTTATGTTAGTGAAAAAATTTCGTCGATAAATTCACTATTTATTTGTAAAAAACAGCAAGATTTGGAGAACATTTTCAAAAATTTGCATTTTTCTAAATTTAAATGTATCTGCTTGTAAAACAGATAGGTATACCACACAAAATAGTTACTAGTTTACATTTCCCATATGTCTACTTTATGTTTGCATTGTATTTTTAACATTCTTTTATTTTTCTAGGACGTTACAAGGCTTAGAACTTTTGCAGCGATTTCTCATATTTTCAAGAAAATTTCAAAAGGCTATGTTTTCAGGGACCAGTTCAGTTCTGAAGTGGCTTTGAGGGCCTTATATAGTAGAAAGTCCCCATAAGTCACCCCATTTTGAAAGCTGCAACCCTCAAAGTATTCAAAACAGCATTCAGAAAGTGTTTTAACCCTTTAGGCGTTTCACAGGAATTAAAGCAATTGAGTTGAAATTTACAAATGTCATTTTGTATTGCCAAAATTCATTTGTATTAAATTTTTTTTATGTACCACAGAAGGTTTTACCCGAGAAATGCAACTCAATATTTATTGCCCAGATTCTGCAGTTTTTAGAAATATCCCACATGTGGCCCTAGTGCGCTAATAGACTGA
The DNA here is from genome assembly GCF_050947455.1 of Rhinoderma darwinii. Taxonomy (NCBI): domain Eukaryota; kingdom Metazoa; phylum Chordata; class Amphibia; order Anura; family Rhinodermatidae; genus Rhinoderma; species Rhinoderma darwinii. The sequence goes on from NC_134691.1 coordinate 205,503,049, forward strand.
AGCATCGGCCTCAGAAGGATAAGAGCATCAAAGTGGATTTTGGGGCCTCCTTTTTTTTTAGAATATATTTTAGGCACCATATCATGTTTGAAGAGTTCTTGTGGGGCCAAAACAGTAAAGACCCCCAAAATTGACCCCATTTTGGAAACAACACCCCTCAAGGGATTTATCTAGCGGTATAGTTAGCATTTTGAACCCACATTTTGTTTGCTACATTTATTTGAATTAGTATTTGAAGAGGAAAATCCACTTTTTTTCTGAAAAAACTTATACATTTTTAATTTTTACAAGGAATAAAGGAGAAAAAACACCACAACATATGTAAAGCAATTTCTCCCGATTATAGCCATACCCCATACAGAGGCGTAGCTAGGTTCTCCAGCACCCAGAGCAAAGATTCAGTTTGGCACCCCCCAACCTCTTTTCCGACATCACCTTCCCCCTCGCCGTGTTTGTTTTCTCTATCAATCAATGACGTGTCATTTCTTTTCCACATTTCTTTTTTATGTAACTCGAGCATAAAAACATTTGTACATTTTACAAGCAATACAGTTCTATACACAAACACCAGAACCAAGCTCAGTACATAAATACAGCCCCAGAACCAAGCTCAATACATATATACAGCACCAGCACAAATACAGCTCAATTTAGTGCAACCCCTGCTGTATCGGTTTGTACGGTGTAAAACTACAGCTCCCAGCATGGCCCGAACAATAAGGATATGCTGGGAGTGGCTGTTTCACAAAAAATAAATCATATCATAATCATACCACCCATCATCTCAGATCATAGAGTGGCTACAGTACTGATTAGAGGCAGACTAAACATTTACATTAAGTGACTCACCGGTGACGTCTCAGATTTTAGTTCTATTTCTCCATCCGGTCCAGACCTCTATGATGACTTCTCCCGGTCACAGCCCATTTCTGCAGTTTGACGCTCAGATGTCTTCAGCTTCTCACTTTTCCAACATTTCTATACCTATAAATAAAGATAAAGTTATTATACCACACACTACGCCCCTAAATATAATAGCGCCATACACTGCACCTCTAATTATAATAGCACCATACACCGTGTCCCACACACACACACACACACACACACACACACACACTGTGCCCCCTGTAGATAATGCCCTCAGAGCCCCCTGTAGATAGTGCCCCTATATAACCCACCCCTGTATATAGTGTCCCACAAATAGCTCCCCCTATAGTGCTCTACAGATAGCCCACCCCTGTATATAGCCCCCTGTAGATATAGTCTAACCCTGTATATAGCTCCCTGTAGATATAGCCCACCCCTGTATATAGTGCTCCACAGATAGCCCACCCCTGTATATATACCCCCCTGTAGATATAGCCCACCCCTGTATATAGTGCTCCATAGATCACCAACCCCTATATATAGACCCCCTATAGATATAGCCCACCCCTGTATATGGTGCTCCATAGATAGCACACCCAGTATATAGCCCCCCTGTAGATAGACCCCCCATAGATAAGCCCCCCCTTGTAGATAAAGCCCCCCCTGTAGATACAGCCACATACTTTTTTATTACAATAAAAAAAAATAAAAAAATATTCAAACTCACCTTAATCCCGTTCCCACGCCGGCTGGCAGCAATGGAGACCTGCTCTCTTCTGTGCAGGTCTCCTGGGGGTTGAACAAAGCGTCTATGAAAGGCGCTGATTGGCTGGGCAGAATGACTTTGCCTGTCATTCAGCGCCTTTCAGCGACGGAAGCGCGACTCGTACAAAAGAGCTGAATGGACGGGCATGGAACGTACCCGGCCATTCATTGTTCTAATTGTACCGGTGACCTATAGACACAGGTACAATTATAGTGCAGGAGGAGGTGGCGCTGGCGCCCCCCTCTAAGTTGCTCCCGGGGCACATGCCCCGCCTGCCCCCCTAGCTACGCCCCTGCCCCATATGTGGTAATAAACTGCTGTTTTGACCCACAGCAGGGCTCAGATGGGAAGGAGCACCATTTGGATTTTGGATTTCTGATTTTGCTGGAATAGTTTTCAGTGACATGTCGCATTTGCAATGCACTGGAGGAACCAAAAAAGTGGAAACCCCCCAAAAGTGACTCCATTTTGGAAACTACACTCATCAAGGAATTTTTCTAGGGGTAAAGTTAGCATTTTGACCCCGCAGTTGTTTTGCTGAATTCATTGGAATTAGTCTGTAAAGGTAAAAATCAACTTTTTTTCTGAAAAAACATAGCCATTTTTAATTTTTACAAAGAATGAGAAAAAGCACCCCAACATTTGTAAAACAATTTCTCCCGATTACGGAAATACGCCATATGTTGTAATAAACTGCTGTTTGGACCCACAGCGGGGCTTAGAAGGGAAGGAGCACTATTTGGCTTTTGGAGCTCAAATTTAGCTGAAATGGTTTTCGGGTGCCATGTCGCGTTTGCAAAGCCCCTGAGAGGCCAAAACAGTGGAAACCCCCCAAAAGTGACCCCATTTGGGAAACTACACCACTTAAGGAATATATCTAGGGGTATAGTAAGCATTTAGACCCCACAGGTCTTTTGCAGACTTTATTAGAATTAGGCCGTGAAAATGAACATTAACATTATTTCCACTAAAATGTTGAACGTTTTCCATTTCACAAAGGATAGAGGAGGAAAAAGCCGCCCAACATTTGTAAAGCAATTTCTCCTGAGTACGGCAATACCCCACATGTGGTCATAAATTTTTTTTTCATTAGAAAGTAATTAACCCTTTCCGGACTGAACCATTTTTTTTGCTTTTTCTTTTTTCCCTCCCCGCTTTCCAAGAGCCATAACTTTTTTATTTTTCCGTCAATATAGTGGTGTGCGGGCTTATTTTTTGCAGGAAGAGCTGTCATTTTTATTGGTACCATTTTTTGGTACATACAACTTTTTGAGCACTTTTTATAAAATGTTTTGGTGGAGCTAAGGTGACCAAAAAAATTGCGATTTTGCAGTTTTACATTCTCCATTTTTCACGGTGTTCACTGTGTGAGTTAAATAATGGTATATTGTAATAGTTCTGACTTTTACGGATGCAGCGATACCAATTTTGTGTATTTTTGTAATTTTTTGACATTACTTAGGTTTTTTTTGGGACTTTAAATATTTATTTCATTTTTTTCACTAATAATAACTATTTACTTTTGTTTTTACACATTTTATTAGTCCCCACTTGAACCAGCAATCAGTAGATCGCTGGTTCAATACACTGCAATACTAATGTATTGCAGTATATTGTCATTTTTTACAGGCTCCTGTAAAAGCGCGACTGCTGTTCCTGTCCGTTAGTCCTGGGTGTCAGCTCTAATACACAGCTGACACCCGCAGCGTATGGCGCGGGCTCAGCGCGTGAGCCCGCTCCATACATCACCCCCCACACCACGACATGCTATGTCGGGGTGCACGAAGGGTTTAATGCGCAGCGGATGGTGCAAAGTGAAAATTTAAAATTTTCCACTGATATGCCATTTTAGTGCACAATATGTTGTGCCCAGTTTGTGCCACTCAAGAAAAATACCTCATAAAATATTAACCGGGTTCTCCCAGGTATGGCGATGCCATATTTGTGGACGTAAACTGCTGTTTGGGCACGCTGTAGGGCTCAGAAGCGAGGGAGTGGCATTTGGCTTTTGGAGCGCAGATTTTGCTTGGTAGTAGTTCTGTTTGGCGTTTTGCTGCTATTTCAGTGTATAATGTGGGGGCATATGTAATCTGTGCGGAGAACATCAGGGCATAATAAGAGGGTATAATAATGGGGTAAATAAATAATCCGCATATATGTGGCCAGCATCGCACTGATAAATGGTGCCCAATCTTATCCGCTTTTGGACACACTGCACATTTTGCATCGCCATATTCTGAGAGCCAGAACTTGTTTATTTTTTCTTCACCGGAGCTGTGTGAGGGCTTATTTGTTGTGGGACAATCTGTAGTTTTCATTGGTACCATTTTGGGGTACATGCGTTTTTTTGCATCACTTTTTATTCAATTTTTTGGCTAGCAAGGTGACCAAAAACCATCAATTCTGACGATGGTTTTTATTGTTATTTTTTTACGGCGTTCACACTGGGCTATAAATTACCATTTTACTTTATTCTGCGGGTCAGTACGATTACAGCGATACCATATGTATATAGTTTTTTATATTTTGCAGCGTTTTATAAATAAGGGATTTTATTGCGCAAATAATTTTTTTTTGTGTCAGTTCTGAGAGCCATAACTTTTTTTTTTTTTCAGTCAAAAAGCTGTGTAAGGGCCTGTTTTTTGCGGGATGGGCTGGAGTTTTTCTTGGTACTATTTTGGCGTGCATGTAACTTTTTGATCACTTTTTATTGCATATTTTGGGAGGGGTGGTGACCAGAAAATAGTGATTCTAGCATTGTTTTTTTACTTTTTTTTGCGGTGTTCATCGTGCGGGAAAAATAATATTATAGTTTTATAGTTGGGGTCGTTACGAACGCGGTGATACCAAATATGTGTACTTTTTTAACGTGTTCATTTTTTTCCCTATAATAAAAATTATTTTTATAGGAAAAAAAGCATTTTTTTGTTTATATAACGTATAACTTTTATTTTTACACTTTAAAACATTTTTATTATCTTTTTTTTTACTAGGGGACATTTAGGCTTGCAGATCTGATCGCTGCTAGAACACATTACACTATCTATGTAGTGTAATATGTTCTGTCATTGTGACGTGACGCCATCTTGAAGATCCGGATCAGGTACGGAGGGGGGGTTGATCGGGCGTGTAATAGGGGGTGCTGACCCTTATTTAGACTATTTCTCTCTTCTCTCACAAAATATATTCTGTGAGAGAATAGAGAGAACAAACCGCCGCTGTTTTTACAGCGGTCGCCGTTATTTGTTGAAAAGCGGCGATCACGTGACCGGGGGCGCTATCTTATGCCAAAGCCTTAATGGCCACCGTGAAAACATGTATAGGCGGTCATTAAGGGGTTAGTGTACAGATACAGCACCTGAACCAAGCTCAAAACATGGATACAACACCAGAAACAAGCTCAATACGTAGATACATCACGAAGCTCAGTACATAAACATAGTGCCAGAACCAAGCTCAGGTTCTCAATAGTGTTAAAAAAAATAGCATCAAGCTTAACCCACTAAAGGACAGGTGTCGCGAAAAAAAAATGTTTTATGTAAATTTGCTTTTAGTGTGTTATTTAATAAACAGATTTTTATTGATCCATTATACATCTAATCATTACATACAGCAATGAAACATTGCAAACAAAGCATTGGGATTTTTACAGAAAAAAAACTAAAAAGTAAACATACAAACAAACAAAACTCCGGATCCAGACACAACAAATTGACCACATATTCGACTAAGGTAATCATAAGAGTATGTCGGAGTAAGTAGAGTCAGTCCATTGATCCCATAAGTACGTACGAGTGTAGGACCCTTGAATAGAGGCTAAAGCGCGTTCCATAACACAATTATTGTTAACATATAAAATCACTTCACTCATACTAGCCACTTTTGTAGATTTCCAGTATTTTGCAATCAATATTTTTGCAGACAGCAATACATGAAAAAGTACGTTTCTGACACCCGGAGAGAAATCCACCAATCCCAAATGCAGTAGGGCTAGAGCAGGAGCGAGCTGAATGTCAACCCCTAAAAGAGATCGTAAGAAATGTTCTACTTGCTGCCAAAAGCTGGACAATACTGTACACTCCCAGAAAATGTGGAGGATGGTACCCTTAGAAGTGAGGCACCTCCAGCACCTATCTGATGATGTTGGATATATTCGCGACAAACGACTAGGAGTGTAATACCACCTATACATTATTTTCCTAGACGCTTCCAAATGTGTAGCACACTTAGAGAGAGAGCAAGCTAGATTGAAAGTGGCTTCCAAATCCTGCATACTTATAGGGATTCCCAGATCTCTCTCCCAATGCCCCAGACAATTAAATTCCTCCCGAAGCAAACCCTCACACAATACCTTATAAATTTTTGATATCCCTTTGCATGTTTTATCCAGATTAGTGAATGACAATTCAAAAGGCGTTTTAGGGGAATCAATCAGAGGAGGCAATGTACTCAACAAGTGACGTATTCTAAGGAATTTATAGAAGTCCCTATGGGGTATGTTGTACTTCAGACATATATCATTAAATGCCATTAGATGAGTTCGCTCCATAATGTCAGAAATACACTCAATGCCGGACAACAGCCAATTTTGGATATCAATATCAGGTATCAGAAGCGGAAGCAGTCGAATAGGAAGATCAGAAAATCTCACCGGGATTATAGGGTGAATAACAGTAAATTTTTTCCAGACCTGGAGCCCTGCATCAATCGTTAAAAAAGAAGATTTCGATATTTTAGCACCAGTGGACAATAGCCACATGCGCGCTTCTACAGAAGATCCATCAAGTAATTCCTTTTCCATAGAAATCCAATGTTTCATAGGAACTTTAGTCTTCCACATTCTGGCTTGATCCAAAATTGCTGCATAATAATAATGAGCCAAGTTCGGGAGACCCAAACCCCCTTTAATAATTGGCTGGTATAATACCTCCGCAGCTACTCTAGGGCGGGAGTTTTTCCATATATATTTATTAATTATACCTTTGAGTCTTTTAAGATAAGATACCGATAGCAGAATAGGTAAATTTCTAAATAGATATAGTATTTTTGGGAGGATCATCATCTTAACCGCAGAGATTCTCCCTACCCATGATGCCTCATACTTCATGTACTTGGATAAGTCTGCTTCTATCGCAGATACCAATGGTATATAATTATATTTATATAAAAGAGAGGTGGGGTAGGTAAGTTGTATTCCTAAGTATGAGAAAGAGTGCTCAACCCAAACAAACGGAAATTTCTTCCGGAGAGAGTCCAAAAGAAGACGAGAAATATTCATACTCAAAACCATAGACTTGGTAACATTAAGCTTATAATACGAAACTGCACTAAAAGCCTCCAATATCTTAGTGACCTCTAATAGAGAGGTCTCGGGGTCAGATATAGCAATGAGCACATCATCAGCAAATAAGCCAATTTTATGAGATATATCCCCCACCGTTATCCCACTAATAGCAACAGATGACCTAATGGAAGTAGCCAACGGCTCCATCACCAAGGTAAAGATGAGTGGAGATAAAGGACACCCTTGTCGAGTCCCATTGGTTATGTTAAAAAATTTTGATGTACATCCAGAGGTAAATACCAATGCAGAGGGAGAAGAATATAGGGCCATTATACTATGATGCGCCGTACCATGAATTCCAAATGCCTCTAGAAGTAACCGCAAATATCCCCAATGGACCCGATCGAAGGCCTTCTCCGCGTCCAAGGAAAGAAGCAGAGAAGGCGTCCGATCTCGCTCCACCAAGCCCAACAAGTCCACAAAACGCCTTGTGCTATCAGATGAGAGCCTCACCTTTACAAATCCCACCTGATCCTGATGTATCAAATCAGGCAAAATGCTGGCTACGCGTTCCGCAATTATTTTAGCAAACAATTTTAAGTCTGTATTCAGCAATGATATAGGTCTGAAGTTACCCGGTTTGTCCAGAGTTTTCCCCGGTTTAGGTAAAAAAACTACTGTAGCTTTTAACATTTCCACAGGGAAATTACCACCTTGTTGTACATCAATAAACAGATTCAATAAATGGGGTAGGAGAAGAGAACCAAATTTTTTGTAGTAGTCTACTGTGAGACCATCAGGGCCAGGAGCCTTATGAGGTTTCAAGGACTTTATAGCCTGGAGGATTTCAGCTTCAGATATACAAGCAGAGAGCATCTCCAACTGATGAGAGGTGACTGAAGGCAAATTCATGTCCTGTAGAAAGGAAGAAATCATGGACACAGAAGGCTGTGGGGTATCTAAATTATCCTTGAGATTATATAGATCTGCATAGTAATCTGCCAGTACATTTGCTACGCCTTGAGGATCAAATACCTTTTCATTCTTACTATTATAAAGGAAAGGAATCCTAGATTGAGCCGATCGCTGTTTGAGATGCAAAGCTAATAAGGCGCTTTTAGTGTGTTTTTAAAATAAATTTTATTTATTTGTGTTTTTGTGTTTTACTTTTTTCTTTTTCCCTACTTTTACTTCACTATGTGGGCTGCTATTTTTTTTTTCATCTCTGTATGTGTCGATTGACATCCAGCGCCATTTTTATGTGGACCGGAAGCTGCGGCCGGACAGTAAGATGACTACTTCCGGTCGCGGCTTCCGGACATGTGTTCAGAAGCAAGGACTAGGAGCGGAGGGAGTGGACGGAGCGGCGGCAGCGGCGGCGGCGGGAGCAGGTAAGTTATGTTTGTGTATGTCCGTGTTTTACGGTGTGACTATTACTGTATGTAAGCCTACTACACTGTGCATTCGCTCAAAAAATGGCGGCAAACAGTGTAGGAGGTTTGAACATTCAACCCCCTCCTTTCTCCTGGCACTAGCCAGGAGAAAGGAGGGGGATTGTTTGAGCACACTAGAGCGAGTGTGTCTTCTCGAATTTTGCAGCATAAAGCAATGAGGTTGCTTTACCACATGCCAGTGCTGCAATTTTGGGAATTGCTCCCTCTAGTGACCAGCACATGGAAATGTTATAAATTAGAATCTAATTTATAATATTTCCTGACTTGTGAAAAAATTAAAAAAATTAGAACACTGTGTAATCATGTATATAGTAACTATTTAACTAAAAAAAAATTATAATAATTTTCTAGCGACACATTCCCTTTAAGGACATGGACTAGTTTGCACGTTCAGGACGCAGCCCTATTTTTCAAATCTGACAGATTCACTTTATGTGGTAATAACTTTGGAATGCTTTTACCTATCCAAGCGATACTGAGATTGTTTTCTCGTGACACATTATACTTTAAGTTAGTGGTAACATTTTATCGATATATATTCAGTATTTTATTGTGAAAAACACCAAAATTTAGCATATTTCTCAATTTAAATGTATCTGCTTGTAAGACAGATAATACCACACAAGATAAATGGTAATTAACATTTCCCACATGTCTACCTTAGATTGGCATCGTATTTTGTACATCCTTTTATTTTGCTAGGACATTACAAGGCTCAGAACTTTAGCAGAAATTTCTCACATTTTCAAGAAAATTTCAAAAGGCTATTTTTACAGGGACGAGTTCAGCTGTGAAGTGGTTTTGAGGGGCCCACACATTGCAAACCCCCATAAATCACCCCATTTTAAAAACTGAACCCCTCAAAGTATTTCAAACAGCATTTAGAAAGTTTATTAACCCTTTAGGCATTTCACAAGAATTACAGCAAAGTAGGGATGAACTTTACAAATTTCTTTTTTTTTTGTAGAAATTCATTTTTAATCCTTTTTTTTTCTGTAACGCAGACGGTTTTACCAGAGAATCGCAACTCCATATTTAGTGCCCGGATTCTGCAGTTTTTAGAAATATCCCACATGTGGCCGTAGTGTGCCAATTCGTTGAAATACAGACCTCCGAAGCAAAGGAGCACCTAGAGGATTTTGGGGCCTTCTTTTTATTCGAATATATTTTAGGCACAATGTCCGGTTTGAAGAGGTCTTGTGATGCCAAGACAGTGGAAACACCCCCAAAAAGACACCATTTGGCAAACTAAACCCCTCAAGGAACTTATCAAGGGGTATAGTGGGAATTTTGACCCCACGTTTTTTTTTTCCAATAAAACGTAGACATTTTACATTTTTACAAGGCATAAAGGAGAAAAAACTCCCCAATATTTTAAAAGCAATTTCTCCCGATTACGGAAATACCACATAAATGGCGATAAACTGCTGTTTGGACACACAGCAGGTCTCAGAAAGGAAGGAGAACCATTTGGCTTTCTGAGATCAAGTTTTGATGCAATGATTTTCGGGTGCCATGTCATATTAGCAAAGCCCCTGAGGGACCAAATCAGTAGAAACCCACCAAAAGTGACCCCATTTGGGAAACTACACTCCTCAAGGAGTTTATCAAGGGGTAAAGTGAGCATTTTGACCCCACAGGTTTTTTGCTGACTTTAGTGGAATTAGGCCGTGAAAATGAAAATCTACATTTTTTTCTAATAAAATGTTGACATTTTCAATTTTTACTAGGCATAAAAGGAGAAAAAGCACCCCAACATTAGTAAACCAATTTCTCCCGATTATGGCAATACCCCATAAGTGGTCATAAACTGCTGTTTGGACACACGGCAGGGGTCAAAAGGGAAGGATCACCATTTGGAGGTCAAATTATCTGGAATGGTTTTCGGGTGCCATGTCACATTTGCAAAGTGCCTGCGGGACCAAAACAGTAGGAACCCCCAAAAACTGACCCCATTTAGGAAACTACAACCCTTAAGGAATCTATCTAGGGGTATAGTAATCATTTAGAACCCACTGGTATTTTGCAGATTTTATTGGAATTAGGCTGTAAAAATGAATATCAACATTCTTTCCACTAAAAAGTAGAATTTTTTCATTTTCACAAGGGATAAAGTAGAAAAAGCACCCCAACATTTGTAAAGCAATTTCTCCAGAGTATGGAAATACCCCACATGTGATCATAAACTGCTGTTTGGACACACGGCAGGGCTCAGAAAGGCAGAAGCGCTATTTGGCATGCAGATTTTGCTGGATTGGTTTTTGGGTGCCATGTCGCATTTGCACAACCCTAAAAAGGTATCAGAGTACAGTGGAAGCCCCCAAGAAGTGACCCCGTTTTGGAAATTACATCACTCATGGCATTTTAAGGGGTGTAGTGAGCATTTTGCCCCCACAGGTGTTTTTCCATTAGTATTTAACCCCTTCCCGACATTTGACGTATGGAACGGGCTCACGGATTGAATCCGCTCCATACGATATAGGTGTTGGCTGTATGTTACAGTCGACACTTCACAGTAACGAGCGGAATCTTTTTTTTTTTACACTTCTATTTAACTTTTCTTTTGTCCCACTAGGGGACTTAAGGGCCTGCAGCTCTGATCTTTAGGGCGGATTTACACGAACGTGATATATGTCCGTGCCACCCGCGTGTTTTTCATGCGTATCGCACGGACCTATGCAAGTCTATGGGGCAGTGAACTGTCCGTGATTTTTGCGCAGCGTCAGTCCGCTGCGTAAACCTCACGACAGGTCCTATATTTCTGCGTTTTTCGCGCATCACGCACCCATTGAAGTCAATGGGTGCGTGAAAATCACGCGCACCACACGGAAGCACTTCCATGGGAATTCGCGCAACAGCAGTCAAAAGTATGTTTGCAAACAGAAAAGCACCACGTGCTTTTCTGTTTACAAACATCCAAACGGAGTGTCATAATAATGGCGGCTGCGCGAAATTCACGCAGCCACACATCCTATCTGATGACAAACGGAGCTGTTAAGGCCTTTTGCGCACACAAAACGCAGCGTTTTTTGCGTGCGCAAAAACGCACACGTGCGTGTAAATCCGCCCTTACTCTAATGCATTGCACTACCCACGTACTGCAATGCATTACAGCTGTCAGTCATTCACTGACAGCAAGCCTATTAGGTCCCGTCTGTGGGTGGGGCCTAATAGGATATCGTACATGGCAGACCAGGAGGACATTATTAGGCATTCGGTTGCCATAACAACGATCAGCATCGTCACGATAACATCTCTACAAACCACTAAGATGCCGCGATCACTTTTAACATGTTATTTACACTGCATAGTAAACTGCGTAAATTTATAACGTGAAAATCAGTTGTAATAGCTGCTTATTTTCAATTCTCTCCTAAAATAAAAAGTTAATAAAAGTTAACCGATTTATTATATGCATCCAAAAATGATGCAACTGCAAAATACAACTCCTCCCGCAAAAAAACAGCCCTTTTATGGCTATGTCGACGGAATAAAAAAACAAGTTACGACTCTTGGAATGCGACCGTGAGAAAACAAAAATTAATCCTTGGTCATGAACGCACAAAATGGCCTGGTCATTAACCCCTTCAGGACTTTTTTCAAATCGGACATGTATTACTTTATGTGGTAATAACATCGGAATGGTTTTACCTATCCAAGCGATTCTGAGAATGTTTTCTCGTGACATGTTGTACTTTGCTAGTGAAAAAATTTGGTCGATAATTTTGGTATTTATTTCTGAAAAACACCAAAATGTTGAAAAAATGTAGCAAAAATTAGCATTTTTCTAAATTTAAACGTATCTGCTTGTAAAACAGATAGTAATACCACGCAAAATAGTTACTAGTTAACATTTCCCATATGTCTACTTTATATTTGCATAGTTTTTTGAACGTCCTTTTCTTTTTCTAGGACGTTACAAGGCTTAGAACTTTAGCAGCAATTTCTCATCTTTTAAAGAAAATTTCAAAAGGCCATTTTTTCAGGGACCAGTTCAGTTCTGAAGTGGCTTTGAGGTCCTTATATACTAGAAAATCCCGAAGTCACCCCATTTTGAAAACTGCACCCCTTAAGGTATTCGAATCAGCATTTACAAAGTGTTTTAACCCTTTAGGCGTTTCACAGGAATTAAAGCAAAAGTAGAGGTGAAATTTACAAATGTTATTTTTTTGCCAAAATTCATTTCTAATACATTTTTTTTTGTAACACAGGTTTTACCTGAGAAATGCAACTCCAATATTTTATTGCCCAGATTCTTTAGTTTTTAGAAATATCCCACATGTGGACCTAGTGTGCTAATGGACTCAAACACAGGCCTCAGAAGCAAAAGGAGCACCCAGTGGATTTTGGGCCTCCTTTTTTTTAGAATATGTTTTAGGCACCTTGTCAGGTTTAAAGAGGTCTTGTGGTGCCAAAACAGTCGAAACACCCCAAAAGTTACCCCATTTTGGAAACTACACCCCTCAAGGAATCTAGGGGTATAGTTAGTAATAATGAAGAAAATGCACCCCAACATTTGTAAAGCAATGTCTCTCGATTACGGCAATACCCCATATGTGGTAATAAACTGCCGATTGTACCCACAGCAGGGCTCAGAAGGGAAGGAGTGCCATTTGGATTTTGGAGCACGGATTTTGCTGGATTGGTTTTCGTTGCCGTGTTGCCCTGGAGGGACCAAAACAGGGGAAACCCCCCACAAGTGACACCATTTTGGAAACTACATCTCTCAAGGAATTTATATAGGGGTGTAGTTAGCATTTTGACCTCACAGGTTTTTTGCAGTATTTAGTGGCATTAGGCCGTGAAAATGAAAATCTACTTTTCTTCTGAAAAAGCATAGAAATGTTAAATTTTTACAAGGCATAAAGGAAAAAAAAAGAACCACAAAATTTGTAAAGCATTTTCTCCTGATTACGGCAATACCCCATATGTGGTAATAAACTTGTGATTGGACCCATGGCAGCGCTCAGAAGGGAAGGAGCGCCATTTGGATTTTGGCGCACAGATTTTGCTGCATTTGTTTTTGGTGCCATGTCGCGTTTGCAACGCCCTGGAGGGACCAAATCAGTGGAAACCACCAAAGTTACCCCATTTTGGAAACACCCCTCAGGGAATTTTTATAGGGCTATAGTGAGTATTTAGACCCCACGGGTCACTTGCACAATTAGAATTAGGCCGCGAAAATGAATATCACAATTTATTTCCACTAAAATGTTAAATATTCTCATTTTCACAAGGGATAAAGAAGAAAAAAAAAACAACCAATTTCTGTAAAGCAATTTCTCCCGAGCACGGAAATACCCCACATGTGGTCATACATTTTTTTTCATTAGAAATGAATTAACCCTTTCAGGACGGATTCATTTTTTGCTTTCTTATTTTGGTTTTTCACTTCCCGCCTTCCAAGAGCCATAACTTTTTTCTTTTTCCGTCAGTAGAGTGATGTGAGGGCTTATTTATTGCGGGAGGAATTGTAGTTTTTATTGACACCATTACGGTGTACTGGGAAACTGAAAAAAAAAATTATTTGCGGGCTGATATAGGAAAAAAAACTTAAATAAATCGGATTCCGTTTTTTGGGGTTTTCGTTTTTACAGCTTTCACCGTGCGGTATAAACGAAAACTTTACTTTATTCTGCGGCTAAATACAATTACGGTGATACCAAATGTATATAGTTTTTTTTAGATTATACTACTTTTACAACGAAAAATCTATTTGTTAAAATAAAAATTGTTTTGTTTCACCACATTCTGAGAGCCGTAACGTTTTTATTTTTCGATTGATTGGGCGGTGGGAGGTCTTATTTTTTGCATGACGAGCTGTAGTTTTTATTGGTACCATTTTTTGGTACATAAAAAGTGATCAAAAAGTATTACATTTTTTTTGGAGAGCGAAGGTGCCAAAAAAAAAACAGCGATTTTGGCGGTTTAAATGATTTACGTTTTTTACGGTGCCCACCGTGTGAGTTAAATAATGGTACATTGTAATAGTTTGGCCTTTTACGGACGTAACGATAACAATTTTGTTAATGTTTTTACATTACTTTAGAAGAAAAATGGGAAAAGGTTTTTTTAACGTTGAACTTTTTTCTTTCTCACTACTAATAACTTTAATTCTTCTACACATTTTATTAGTCCCCTTAGGGCACTTGAACCAGCGATCATTGGGTCGCTGGTACAATATACTGCAATACTAATGTATTGCAGTATATTGTTATTTTTACAGGCTTTTGTAATCGCACGATCACTGTTCCTGTCCGTTAGTCCTGGGCGTCAGCTGTAATACACAGCTGACACCTACAGAGTATGGAGCGGGCTCAGCACGTTCCATAGATCAGCCCCCCCCATGACGTGCTATTAAGTGATAGTGCGCAAAGGGGTTAATGCACAGCGGATGGTGTGAATATTGAAATTTTCCACTGGTATGCCATTTTAGTGCATAATATGTTGTGCCCAGTTTGTGCCACTGAAGACAAATACCTCATAAAACGTTAAGCGGGCTCTCTTGGGTATGGCGATGCCATATATGTGTGCGCAAACTGCTGTTTGGGCACGCTGAAGAGCTCAGAAGGGAGGGACGCCATTTTGCTTTTGGAGCGTAGATTTTGCTTGGTAGTAGTTCTGTTTGGGGTATTGCTGGTATTTCAGTTTATAATGTGGAGGCATATGTAAGCTGTGCGGAGTATATCAGAGCAGAGAAAGGGGGTATGATAATGCGGTAAATAAATAATAATTTATAGATGTGGCCGGTGCCCGATCTTATTCACTTTTTGGACACTCTGCACATTTTGCATCGCCATATTCTGAGAGCCAGAACTTTTGTATTTGTTCTCCACCGGAGCTGTGTGAGGGCTTATTTGATGCGGGACAATCTGTACTTTTCATTGGTACCATTTTGGGGTAAATGCAATTTTTTTTTATCACTATTTATTCCATTTTTTTGCAAGCCGCGTGACCAAAAACAAGCAATTCTGATGTTTTTGTTTATTTTTTTGCGGCGTTCACCGCGTGCTATAAATGACCGTTTTACTTTATTTTGCGGGTCGGTACGATTACGGCGATACCATATGTATATAGGTATTTTTAATGTTTTGCAGCGTTTGCGCAATAAAATCACTTTTTTATATACTAATTTATTTTCTGTGTCAACATGTTCTGAGAGCCATAACTTTTATTTTTTAGTCAAAAAAAGCTGTGTAAGGGCTTGTTTTTTGTGGGACGGGTTATAGTTTTATCGGTACTATTTTCGGGTACATGTGACTTTTTGATCACATTTTATTCTCTATTTTGGGAGGGGTGGTGAACAAAAAATAGCGATTCTGGTGTCGTTTTTTATTTTTTTGGGGGTGTTCATCGTGCGGGAAAAATAACATAGTTTTATCGTTGGGGTCATCACGAATGTGGGGATACCAGATATGTGTACTTTTTTTAACGTGTTCATTTTTTTCCTATAATGAGTCTTATTATAGGAATAAAAGCAGTGTTTGTTTATATAACGTCTAACTTTTATTTTTACACTTTTTTTAAAACATTTTTGTACCTACGTAGTGTAATGTATTCTGTCACACTGATAGGAAGCCTCGGAGGACCGGCCTCCGATTGCCACGACAAGCATCGGCAGCCCCCACAATCACTTAGTGGGGGCTGACGATGTGATTTAAACCCCTTAAATGTGGCGACCGCAATCGGTCGCCACGTTTATGGGGTTAATTGCCAAAATCAGCGGCAATGGTCCGCTGACCGTCAAGACTGGAGTGTCAGCTGTCGGGGACAGCTGACCTCCCGGATCCCAAACACTGTCCGTTAGGACAGTGTGCGCCGGGAACTGCTCCACAACTGTACGCCCTGGTGTGGGAAGCAAGCCCTCTGAGGGACGTACAGTTGCGGCACAGTGAATGAAGAGGTTAAGGGGTTAATCCTTTACGGAAAGTAAAGAAAAAGGGAATATAAGGCTGTTCAAAAAAATAGCCCTGCCAGCATTTTTCTTGAAAAACTCAAAATTTATAGGTATAAACTGAAAAAAAAGATTCAGATTTTACTTTACCGACCTAATGTTTAGTGGCATAACCATTGTTTCTGAGAACTGCTTGACATCTGTGTTGCATGGAGTCGACCAACTTCTGGCACCTCAGGTATTCCAGTCCAGGGAGATTGGACTACATTCCACAGTTCTTCCGCATTTTTGAGTTTTGCCTCAAACCACATTTTTTATGTCACCCCACAAGTTCTCTATGGGATTGAGGACAGGGGATTGGGCTGGCCACTCCATTACCTCAATTCTGTTTGTCTGTAACCAAGATGTTGTTCGCTTATTGGTGTGTTTTGGGTCATTGTCGTGTTGAAACAACCATTTCAAGGGCATTTCTTCTTCGGCATAGGGCAACATGATCTCCTCAAGTATTTTGATATATTCAAACTGATCCATGATCCCTTGTATACAATAAATAGGCCAACACCATGATATGAGAAACATCCCCATATCATGAGTTTTGCACCACCATGATTTAGGGTATGTTCACACGCTTAGCAAAAAACTTCTGAAAATACGGAGCTGTTTTCAAGGGAAGCCAGCTCCTGATTTTCAGCAGTTTTTTTTTAGCAACTCACGTTTTTCACGGCCGTTTTTGGATCAGTTTTTCTATAGTCAATGAAAAATGGCTCCAAATACGGCTCAAGAAGTGCCATGCACTTCTTTTTCACGGGCGTTGTTTAACACGGCCGTTTTTCAAAACGGGCAGATGTTTGGAGGAGTGTACTTCTGATTTTATGGCCAGAAAATAAGTTGTGTGAACATACCCTCACTGTCTTCTCAGTGTACTGTGGCTTGATTTTGGTGTTCGGGGGTCGTCTGAAATATGGTCTGGAGCCACTAGACCGAAAAACAACAACAACTTTGCTTTTATCAGTCCACAAAATGTTGCGCCATTTCTATTTGGGCCAGTCAATGTGTTCCTTGGCAAATTTTAACCTATTCAGAACACGTCTTTTTTTCAACAATGGGACATTGCGTTGAGTTCTTGCTGTTAACTTGGCTTCACTTAATAGTCTTCTGATTGTAGCAGTACTTACTGGTAACGTCAGATCTTCTTTGATCTTTCTGGAGGTGAACATTAGCTGAGCCTTTGCCGTTTTGGCCATTCTTCGATCCATTTGAACAGTAGTTCCCCGCTTCCTTCCACATCTTTCAGGTTTTGGTTGCCCCTTCAAGGCATTTGAGATAATTTTAGCTGAGCAGCCCATAATTTGCTGCACTTCTCTATATGTTTTTCCCTCTCCAATCAACTTTTTAATCAAAGTAAATTTTTTATCACAACAATGTCTGGAACGACCCATTTTCCCCAGTATTTCAGAAGAAAATCCACTATATGGCTGGGTTCACACGAGCATGTTACGTCTGTAATGGACGGAACGTATTTCGGGCGCAAGTCCCGGACAGAACACACTGCAGGGAGCCGGGCTCCTAGCATCATAGTTATGTACAACGCTAGGAGTTCCTGCCTCGCTGCAGGACAACTGTTCCGTACTGTAATCATGTTTTCAGTACGGGACAGTAGTTCCACGGAGAGGCAGAGACTCCTAGCATTGTACATAACTATGATGCTAGGAGCCCGGCTCCTTGCAGTGTGTTCGGTCCGGGACTTGCGGCCGAAATACGTTCCATCCATTACGAACGTAACATGCTCGTGTGAACCCAGCCTTACCAACATGTGCAAAATTTGCCACCCTCCCACCTTAAATAAGGGCCAAAATTGACACCTGTTATTGCACAGAATGAATGAATGACTTTACCTATTTAACTCCTCACTGCTATTATTTTGAACAAGCCTCTTTCAATTAATGATTCAATTACTCAGAATGTGCGGCATGCATGTCCTAATTGTTGGCTCTCTTTTTTTTCTACTACACTTACAAGTGAATTATTTGCTATGTAGAAATACAACTTCTACCAAAAACATTGATTTAAAATGTTAATGATGTTGGACTATTTTTTTTTTTAACACTACTGTAAATACAGCAAGAGAACCAAGCTCGGTACATAAATTTTGAATCAGAACCAAGCCTAGTTTATACACTCATCAACATTGAAATTGTAACAAGAAGGGACGTAAGGTTATGCAAATCAAGGAAGTAGCAGGTGTCGCTAAGATCTCCAAATGATCACATTTTTAAGCACCTAGTTGCAATATGTGGCAATGTTCAACGTTGTGTGTCCCAGAAGTTGGGAGAACAACAAACGGAAATTACAGCAAGAGGTGCGCAGAGGAGAACCTCTACACGGACGAACAGTCTGATTGAAAGAATGGCGCTTAAATGATCTATTCTGTACTGCAAGTGAAATTGGACGTCATATCCCAAGCTTAGGGCAGCAACCAGTGTTAACACAAACCACCAGAAGGCGTTTGCACGACAATGGGCTATGAGCCAGATGTCCAGCTACAGGTTTTCCATTGACCATACGCCACCACTCTCAAAGTCTATTATGGTGTACAGCAAGACGGCAATGGAGGTCCATCCTCTTCAGCGATGAGTCCTGCTTTTGTCTTGGTCGCAATGATAGCGTCTGGATACGTGGGCAACGACATGAAGAGGCCTTCACAAGAGAACGTTACATCGGTCCTACTCGCGGGATAATGGTGTGGTAGCCGGATCCCTCTAGTCTTAATTTCAGGTACACTAACAGCTCGGCATTTGTGATTTTGTCGTCGAACCAGTGGCACGGCCATTTAACCAAAGTGTCCCATAAGCTGTTTTTCAACAGGACGCCAGGCTGCATGCTGCTCGTGCTACTGTGAGCAGCCTGCATGGCCTAAAAGTGCTACCATGGCCTGCAGAGTCTCCGGACTTGTCTCCCATCGAGCACATCTTGGATGTCATTGGTCAGCAATTGCAAAGGGAGCTGCCAGCAGCCAATCTTGATGATTTGCGTGCCCAAGTGCAATCAGTGTGGCATAACATTCCTTAGACAACCATTAATAACCTCACTGATAGCATGCCAAGGTGTGTAAGTGCACATGTCAGTCATACTCTATACTGAATAAATCAAGATGTTTGAAAAATGTGGTTTCCACTTTTTTTTATCATTTGCATATCATTAACATGTCTATCGATCCTGTGACAAAACTTTTCGTTCTTGGTGTTGCAATTTGAAGAATGTATATACAGCACCAGAACCAAGCTCAGTACATAAATACAGCACCAGAAGCAAGCTCAGTACATAAGTACAGTACTAAAACCAAGCTCAGTACATATAAACAGCACCAGCACAAATACAGCTCAGTACAGAGAGAATTTGTAAAGTCAGGTTAGATATAGATTTGCATGTAGTGAAACTACAGCTCCCAGTTTGTCTTGAACAATGGTAAGTATATGCTGTCAGTTATTGTTTCACAATAAAGAATGGTATCATCCATCATCTCGCTGCAGGTCATACAGTGACTATAGTACTGATCAAACGCAGTCAGATGCAGACAAACATTTACATCCAGTGACTCACAGGTGACCTCGTCTATGATTAGAATTGTTCTCTTTACTATTCATCTCTATCCGGTCCAGACCTCCATGATTTCTCCCAACCACGAATCATCTCTGCAGAGTTTGCCAGATGTCTTCAGCTGCTCAGTTTTCCAACACATCTGCAACTTTAAACGAACATAAAATCCTCATAATGTCACACACTGCACTCCTGAATATAATAGCCCATACACTTTGCCCCTGAATATATTACTGACACACATTGTGCTCCTGTATACAATACGGACACACACTGCGCCCCAAAATATAACAGCACCATACACTGCACTCTTGAATAGGATAGCACCACACACTATGCCCCTGAATATAATACCACCATACACCGTATCTCTAAATATAATAGCACCATACTCTGTGCACTTGTATATACTGCCACATGTTACGACCAGCAGGTTTGTGGACCCACTGATCTACTCCTCTGGTTTAGTTTAGGGCCACCTCTTAGGGTGTTGTCTAAGTAGCCTCCCCGGTCTTTATCCTTAACCCCTATACAGGGATCTGGTCTTCACTGTGGGGAGGCTTGCAGGTCACTACCTCATGAGGTGGTCACGGCAGAGTAGCAACTGGCCAAACAGACACGAGACAGGCAAAGGAAGATGGTACCTTGACAGATGGAAGTTAGACTGTGGATCACAGGTTACAGGTGTATAGCTATAGTGGATAGCTGGACACAGGCAGGTAGCTGGAAGCGGGAGGCAGGCAGGTAGCAAGTGGCTGGACACAGGCAGATAGCAGGTCACAGGCAGAGAGTGGGCAGCTGGACACTGGCAGATAAGAGATAGCAACAGTGGACTGGATACAGACTGGTACAGGCTGACCACAGATAGCAACAGCGGACTGGATATAGGCAATGGAGAACCAGAAGCAGGCTCATAACTGGTATGAATAGCAAACAGAATACAGGCTGATAAAGGACAACTGGATTAAGGCTGATAACTGGTAGCAATAGGGGCCAGGATCAAGGTGCATACAGGAACCTTTGCTGGATAGGACCTGGTTGGCTAGTGGATAGTGAAAGTGCCTTAAAGAGGCTCTGCACCAGATTATAAGTGCCTAATCTGATAGACGCTGTAATGTAGATAACAGCAGTGTTTTTTATTTTGAAAAACGATAATTTTTGAGCAAATTACGAGCAAATTTAGATTTATTCTAATTAGTTTCTTAATAAACAACTGGGCGTGTTTTTACTTTTTACCAACTGGGCGTTGTACAGAGGAGTGTAGGACGCTGACCAATCAGCATCTTACACTTCCAATTGTTCCAGCCCAGCTTCTTTCCCTGCACAATCACACTGTAACAATGGGCTGGTACAATGAGAACTGTATCATACGGATTGGTCAGCGTCATACACTCCTCTGTACAACGCCAGTTGGTAAAAAGTAAAAACACGCCCAGTTGTCTATTAAGAAACAAATTAACATAAATCTAAAATGGTTTATAACTTGCTCAAAAATGATCGTTTTTCAAAATAAAAATCAGTGTTATCTACATTACAGCGCCGATCAGATTATGTAGGAAACAGGGCACTTCTAATCTGGTGACAGAGCCTCTTTAAATAGTCCTGGGGCAGCAGGGATTGTTAGGACATTTTTTAATTTCACACACGCTGGCCCTCTACGAGGCGGCATTAGGAATAGGGGACCGCCGGAAGGAGCGGGCCACACACTGCATTCCTGAATATAATTGCATCATACCCTGTGCCCCTGACTATAATAGTACTATACACTGTGCATTCTGAACATAATAGCACCATACACTGTGCCCCTGAATATAATAGCATCATACACTGTGCCCCTGAGTATAATAGTACCATACACTGCGCCCCTAAATATAGTAGCACCAAACACTGTGCCCCTGAATAGAATTGTCACATATCGTGCACCCTGAATACATTTGTGTAACACACAGCGCCTCTGAAAAAAACACAAAAAAAAAAAAAAACACACACCCAATAAAAATCTGATCACACATTGTGCCCTCTGAAAATTAAGCATCACACACACAGTGCCATTTAAAAATAGTGCCACACATAGTGCCCCCTGTAGATGTAGTGCTAACCAGTGCACCCTATAGAATGTGCCAGTGTCGCCTGTAGAGAATGCCAGCCACAGTGCTTCCTGTAGAGTGCCACACACAGTGCCCTCGTGGATAATGCCATACACATTGCCCCCTGTAGAGTGCCTGTAATGTCCACATGCTTACCTGCCCGCCGACGTCCACGGCCATGGACAAGTGAGTGCCGGGCGTCATCTCCCTCCTGAGAGATGCCGGCACTCACTTCCGCATCGCTGCACTGGGTCCCGTAGGGTGCGCTCGCGCCCGGCCTTAAAGGGCCAGTGCACACACACGAGTAAAATCTGTAATTAGCCCATGATCACCCTGGACTATAAAAAGGGCTCTGCCCTTTTATTCATTGCCTAAGCGTTGTTGTGTTTACCCGTGTTAGTCTTGCACATGGTCCCTTAGTGTTATCCTGTTCCCAGTGTTCACCTGTCCTGCTACCTGTTTCCAGTGCTACCTTTATTCCTGTGCCTAAGAAAGTTGTAGTGTTGTGCTCCTGGTCACGCCTGCTGCGTTACACCATGCCTGGTGTCTGCTGCCAAGCCGCCATTGCTGTCTGAACGACTATAGGTACCCTTGTGCTTGGACGATATCTATACATTGACTTGGTAGTTTGGCCAGGTACTATCCCGCTACGGCGGTACAGCCCAGTTGGTCCACATACCCACAGATCGTGACAGTACGCTTAGGCCATGGACCCCCCTGGTCAACCCAAGACCTTGACGACATTACAAGCCATGCAGGTGGATATGCTAGTCTGCCAATTACGACAGGACCAACTCCTCCAGGCGATTAACGCCATTACACATCTGCTGGATGCGAAAGCTGCAGTTATCACGCCACCCGTTCCTGTTGTTCCAGCTGTTCCTCCTGCTACACCTCCTTGCAGTACCAGTGCTGACTCCGTATTCTCGCTGCCACTACCTCCTCGCTACAATGGAGACACGAGGACCGGCAGGGGATTTCTGAACCAGTGCCAGATCCACTTCAGTCTACATGCCAGAGCATTTCCTACTGATGGCGCAAAGATCACATTTATAGTATCACTCCTTACTGGCAAGGCCTTAGTGTCACGTTGGGTTCATGGACCCACTGGGCCGTACTGCCTTGGCGGTATGGCAGCTGGCCAACAGGGCGCAGGTCAAGGTCTATAGTTCGTATAGGGTACCTGTGGCAGCTCGTACAGTAGCAAGGCAGGCTCGGCTGGGACTAAGCAGCGGGTAAACGTCAAGCGTGGAGCAGCAGGACAGGCGTAGATACAGCACAGCACGACCACAGCACAGCTCGGCACTTGACCAGGATAGCACAGGATACAGAAACAGGGAACACTGGGAGACCATTTGCTTAGAGAAGCTAGGATATAACAAACAACGCTCAGGCAAGGATCATGAGGGCAGAGGCCTTCTTATAGTCCAGGAAATCATGCGAGTTGATGATTGTTTTCATGTGCGTGCACTGGCCCTTTAAGGGTATGTTCACACGGCAACTCCAAGTACGTCTGAAATTACGGAGCTGTTTTCAGGCGAATACAGCTCCTGAATTCCAGAAATTTTTACAAGTGCACGCGTTTTTCGCGGCGTCTATTATGGACGTAATTGGAGCCGTTTTTCAATGGAGTCAATGAAAAACGGCTCCAATTACGTCCCAAGAAGTGACATGCACTTCTTTGACGCGGGCGTGTTTTTACGCGCCATCTTTTGACAGCGACGCGTAAAAATACACTTCGTCTGCACAGAACACCGTAAGACCCATTGAAATCAATGAGCAGATGTTTGCAGACATATTGGAGCAGTTTTTTCAGGCGTAATTCGAGGCGTAAAACACCTGAATTACGTCCGTAAATAGGGCGTGTGAACATACCCTAAGAGCGGGACACAGTAGACCGGAGCGGAAGTGAGCGCTGACGTCTCCTAGGAAGGAGATGGGGACCAGCGCACACAGTTCCATGGCTGCGGGAGTCGGGGGGTAAGTAAACCGGATGGCCCACGGCCATGGATGCTACACCTAGCATGGGCAAATCCTGTCTGGGAACGTCAAGGACCGCAGAGTTGTGACTTCCAGTGTTTCCTACAGACTTTGCGCACGTAATTTGAGGAACCTGGACGAGTCTCTTCAGCAGCTGCATCTCTTCTGACCTTTCGGCAGGAGGATACCTCCATGGGCGAGTATGCAATTCAGTTCCACACCCTAGCGGCAGAGCTGTCCTGGAACAATGAGGCCTTGCTGGCTACATTCTGGCAGGGACGGTCTTCTAAAATTAAAGACGAGCTTGCCGCTCGTGATCTGCCACCTACCCTGGATTAGCTCATTCTTCTAGTCACCCGGATTGACATGAGGATCCGGGAGCGATCATGGAGAATATCTTTGCCACTTCATCCCCACGCGGCATGATGACTGGGTACAACTTCTTTCTTGAGCCAACTTCTCATACAACAATCACACAAGTGAGTCCACTGCTTCTACACCTTTCTACATTGGATACAGCCAACATCTACGAATCCCTCTTCCTGTTCCGGCTACATCCCAGGTACCACAGCGGACTCTGCATTTGGAGATTTTCTACAGGTCTGGCAGCAAACCCGGTCCTCTATTCTGCAGGCAGCCGATCTCATGAAGAGAAAAGGCGGATACTAGGAGAAGAGAGCCGTCACAGTATCTGCCGGGTACCAAAGTCTGGCTGTCCTCTAGGAATAACAGTCTAAAGGTGCCTTCCTACAAGTTTGCTTCCAGGTTCCTCAGACCCTTTGAGATACTACAACAAATAAACCCTGTCTCCTATAAGCCTCGGCTGCCCCCTATCCTCAGAATCCCCAGCTCCTTTCATGTGTCCCTCCTGAAGCCTGTGGTACTGAACCGCTATAGTAAGACTCGTGGTCCCGCAGTGGCCCCCAGCGGTTCATCTGACGTGTTCAAGGTTAGGGAGATCCTGGACTTCAAAAAAGTAGGAGGAAGAACTTTTTATTTGGTGGATCAGAAGGGGTTTGGTCCAGAGGAGAGGTCCTGGGAGCCAGAAGAGGACCTCAATGCTCATACCCTCATTAAGAAATTCCTCTCTCGCTCTGGTCCCAAGAAGAGGGGGCATAAGTGGGGGATACTGTAATGTCCACAGCCACGGACCGTCGTGCTTACCTGCCCCCGACGTCCGTGGCCATGGACAAGCGAGTACCGGGCGGCATCTCCCTCCTGAGAGACGCCGGCACTCACGCATCGTGGCACTGGTTCCCGTAGGGTGCGCGTGCATGCTTGCCCGGCCTTAAAGGGCCAGTGCACACACGAGTAAAATCTGTAATTAACCCATGATCACCGTTGACTATAAAAAGGGCTGCCCTTTCATTCATTGCCTGAGCATTGTTGTTTACCAGTTAGTCTTGCAAAGTTGAAGTCGTGTTGTGCCCCCCGATCACGCATGCTGTGTTACACCACGCCTGGTGTCTGCTGCCAAGGTCCAGTCTGTGCCGAGCCTCCATTACGGTCTGAACGACTACAGGTACCCTTGTGCTTGGACTATAGCTATACATTGACTTGGTGCAGTTTGGCCAGCTGCTATCACCGCTACGGCGGTACGGCCCAATAAAATTACATACCCACAGATTGTGAATGTGCCACACACAGTGCCCAATAAAATTTAAAAAAAAACTCTTACTCACCTGTCCCTATTCCCCATATTGCCTGGTCATCCAGTGACACAGGCCTGGCCTCTTCTAAGCCAGGTCTGCTAAACGTCCGTCCCTTTAAGATTGCTATAACTACTAGCCTAGCTTCTGGGCGGCTCTGGTTTTAGTTGAGGGGGCCTATCTCACTTCTCTGTCTTTCTTCCTATCAGATTGAAGGTTGGAGAATTTAAATCTGGGTTAGTTCTGTCTTTTGCTTGTGATTCCCTTGTTTGCATGTGTTTTATCAAGCTTCTGATTAAACCCTGTACCTTTGTAAAAAAAATAATAATAATAAAAACACCTCTTTGGGGTCTTTAGACTACTTATTTCATTGACCTGATGTACACCACCAATAGTAGAAAATATATAGGGAAAAGGGATGTAGAAAAGAGGGCTAGAAGTTCAGATACTTAATCTCTATTAAAAGACCGGCTGTGGTAATTAAGGGTTACCATACAGGGATAGGGTTAACAGTCCCTTGTAGAACATCCTATAAATTATCAGATGCCACTTAGCATTGGATGGTATATAAAGCTTTATAGAAAAATGGCAAGTGGGAATGGAGAGGGATAGTGAGTTAAAAAAGTCTGAATTAACCCCTTAAAGACTGGCATATAGTGTTCTTACGTCGGTCGTTCAGGGTAGTTCTTCTGAAGTGTCGGCTTTTCACGTCCGCACTTCAGGAGAACTTTCCCCGCATCGTGCAGGGTGCTGCTTTAAACCGGGCTGCTGGTAACAGCCTCGGGCTACAGGGCAACTATCGGAGACCACTAGCAGTGGACTCCGATCATATTTAACCCCTCAGATGCGGTGCTGAATAGCAAGTGCCGCATCTGAGTGGTTTGCGAGGGAGGGGGCCGCATCGCAGCGGTTTCCACGGGGATCTCTTGAAGACCGGGCTGTTAGTAACAACCTCGGGCTTCAGGGCAACGATCGGAGAGCACTAGAAGTGGGCTCCGATTGTATTTAACCCCTCAGATGCGGCACTCAATAGTAAGTGCAGGCCGCATCTGAGTGGTTTGGGAGGGAGGGGACCGCATCGGAGCGGTTTTCGCAGCGATCTTCTGAAGTCCGGGCTGCTGGTAACAGCCTTGGGCTTCAGGGCAACGATCGGAGACCACTAGCAGTGGTCTCCGATCAGTTTTAACCCCTCAGATGCGGCGCTCAATAGCAAGCGCCACATCTGAGTGGTTTGGAAGGGAGGGGGCCACATCGGAGCGGTTTTCCCGGTCATCGGGTAATCTGCCTTTGAAGCCAAGGCTGTTAGCAACAGCCTTGGCTTCAGAGTGATGATCGGAGACCAATAACAGTGGTGTTCATGTGATCACTATGAGAACCAGTCACAGTGATCACAAAATGAAAAACGAAGTGTTTCTCCTACCTGTCTCTCTGTCTCTCCTCACACTTGTTACTTTGTATGAGAAACGACAGAGAGGGAATTTTACTGTGACAACAAAGACACAAAATTACAATAAATCTAATATATAAACTTTATATAAACTTCAATTGTATACCTAGGCTAGGGTTATCCTTAGGGCACGTTCACACGTGGCAGTTTTTCCGCTGCAAATGTTGCTGCAGATTTGGGGCATTTACGCAACGAATCTGCACCAACATTTGCATATTTGACAGGTAGTTAAGACGTTGCAGAACACACAGTGGACTTGCCACATATTTCAGTTTTTGCATTGCAAAGGCTGAAATACGCAGTGAAATTCCGCTTCTTCTCTGCAATAGACAGCGCATGCTGCGGACAGAAAATTCTGCACCGCAGCCTATGGTCCGCAGCGGAGTTTTCCGCAACGTCTGCACTAACTTTCCTAAAAATGTATAGAAACAAATGTAAAAAACGGCCGCTGGAGAATTCCACTGCGGACTGTCCGCAGCGGAATTCCATAGCAATTCCGCCACGTGTGAACGTGCCCTTAGGGTTAGTCTAGGGTTATTCTAGGTTCTATTCTAGAGTTAATCTAGGTTTAGCCTAGGGTTTTTGTGTAGCGTACGTGTGTGACGTCTGTGTATTTTTTTTGTGCAAAAAAAAATATATATGTGAAAGAGCTCCTGTAACTCACCTCTGTAAACAGAATTTTCACCGATGGTGACTGCCTAATTATGGTCAAGACACATAAGGATAAGATCAAGGAGACCCCTGGCACACCCAAAGCTCAAAGATCCTAAGGAGATCTGGATAAACTCTGGAAAACCAGGTCAGTGGCTTCTTCCTCAGCATCAGCTAAGATGGCGCCGGCTCCCCACGCTGCATCTGAGGATGACTCAGACCGGAGTGAAGATGAAGAGGATAGGAGAGAACTGGGAGTTGCAGGTGGCGCTCCAATAACTAGATCCTTCCTTAAGAAAGCCCTGGCTCAAGCAATGACTCCTCTTATTAAAGAGTTAACAGATATGCGAGCTGATATTAAACATATTGGGAACAGAGTTGAAAACTTGGAAGCAGCACAGAATATGGCGCTGCACTACTCCAAAGCTCTGGGGGACAAGACGGCTCATCATCAACAGCATTTGAATAATGCTTTTCTTCTCTTGGAAGACCAGGAGAATAGGAGTCGCCACAAGAACATACGATTTAAAGGCGTACCTGAATCCTGTGCCCCAGACTCCCTGAAACGAATGGCGCAATCTGTTTTCACAGGTCTTTTAGGCGGGAAGACCGAGCCTCTTCGGTGATCATTGAACATGTCCATAGGGCTTTGCGCCCGAAACCTAAACTAGATGAACCTCCGAGGGATGTGATCTGTGGGCTGCTCAGGTATGTCGACACGGCTGCTATCCTAGCATCAGCGAGAGACAAGCCTCCAATTCTGTATGAGGGCTCCACTATCAAGCTTTTTCAAGATCTGGCAGTCTCTTCTCTCATGAAAAGGAGAAAGATGAAACCCCTCTTGGATATTTTGAAATCTAATGGCATGTCTTACCACTGGTTGGTCCCGTTTGGCCTGGCTGTCTTAAAGGATGGGAGACAAATTACTATACGAGCACCTTCAGATCTATCACAAGCCTGGGAACGGCTACAGTTGGATCCGGTTGAAGTCCCCTCTTGCATGCCGTTAGAGGACTTTGAAACTCTGCCGCCATTGCCTGACCCGGAGAACTGGCAACCCGTCGCTGGCAAGAGTAAATCGCCTAAAGCCAAAAGAGGATCAAGCTTATTGAATCCACCATGACCGCTCATTTCTGCTGAGGCGCCTTATTTGCCTTCAAGAGGCAGTTTTTTTGTACTCTTTTGTGCTTTTTTGTGCTAGTATGTCTAGCTCTTTTACATGTCTGTCTTGACCCTAAGTCCCTTATGGTACTTGTTTTGATTTACCTAAGAAGTGGGAGTAAGAGCATCTAGTCCTGTAACGTCCATATAGGTTATGTTATATTATATGCTCTTGCTAGTAAATTTTCAGTTATTGTATGATTATTCTCTTACATGGTCTGAAGGGGCCTTTGTGTTGCCCTTCGTGGCAGGGAGGGTGGACAAGGTTCATCGCTTAGTTTTCTACAATAACCATTTATTTTATTTTCATTAATTTGAATCACAGTTTACTCAGTTACTAAATATACCTCTTTATAAGTTTCAATCTGGTGAAAATGTCGGGTCGTGTTTACATTGTGATTCATGTTCCGATCAGGATCTTTTCTTTCTCCCTCCCCTCTCATTATTTTCTTCCTAATCTTACCATCTCAGGTTAGTTGCTGGATTGAATGTATTATGGAGATGTTCCCCTTCGTATCTTCCAAGGGGAATATCCTATGTAGATATTGTATTTACTTCGTCAATATTGTTATTTTTGTTTCTGTTCTAATTTGTTCACATGATACATCAAGCATATTTTTCTTTCTCAAGGTATATATTATACATGGCATCTAACCAACCCTTGGCATCATTGAGGATTTCCTCTTTTAATGTGAAGGGTTTGAACAACTCCTCCAAGCGCTGCCAGATCATCTCTCTCCTCGGACGGGAGAAATCTGATGTGGTCTTCATTGAGGAGACACATTTCCGTGTAGCTCATGCTCCTCATCTCTCTCGTTCTCTATATCTGACGTGGTTCCATAGTTGTACTCCGAGATCGGCATCACGGGGGGTTAGTATTGCCAGTCACAAAAATCTTCCCCTCCAGCATTTGGATACTCTCACAGACGCGGATGGCAGATATGTTTTCATTAAGGCAAAGATTGCGAACACTTTAGTCACATTAGGCAATTTGTATGCACCTAATAAAGGTCAAGCAGGATGGCTGCGTTCCACATTACAGGCTTTGTTACTTTTCCAAGAAGGAGTATTGATAGTAGGGGGGAGATCTCAATGTAACTTTAGATCCACTCCTGGATTCTTCTTCTAAGAAGTCAGCATTATCTTATAGAGCTCTTTCCCATATTAAAAAGTCTCTCTCTGACCTTCATTTGGTTGACTATTGGAGGCTACAAAATCCTGACGTACGTGACTTCTCATTTTATTCCTCTGTACACTCCTCCTGGCAGAGATTAGATTATATTTTTGTACAAGAAAATTTCCTCCCACTTGCTACTCATGCTTCTATTGGTCAAGTTACATTATCTGATCATGCCCCTGTTGCCCTTGAATTTCCACTTACCTTTATGCCGTGTCGCGAATATACCTGGAGATTAAATAAAACTGTCATTGATGATGACAAGAGATTATCGGATATTTCCTCTAGATTGCAAGTGTTCTTTGCAGAAAATATAACGCCGGATGTGTCTTTCCCGTATGTTTGGGAGGCGCATAAGGCGATGATAAGAAGTGAGCTTATTGCCTTGAGATCGCGTCTGAAAAAATTGAGAACGAGAGAGATTTCTTCCCTCTTGAAACAGATTTATGTGTTAGAAAAAATACATAAGGCCACTACGGCCCATGAGACTCAAGTGGAACTTTTAACATTGCGGAATAAATTAAAAGATGTACTTAATATTCGCTCTGCCAAAACCTACATGCGCTGCCGTCAGCGTTTTTATGTGCATGGGAATAAAGGCGGTAAGTTAATGACGTCCCTACTTAAAAAACAGGCTACTAAATCCTTTATATCCCAGATTAAAAAGACCTCTGGTACAAATGTTACATCCACATCTGATATTGCTGAAGCTTTTAGAACATATTACTCCTCTCTGTATAACCTAACCAGTGATGCCCCATCTCACCCTTCTTCTGGCACCTCTGAAGTAGTAAACAAATTTCTTTCCATGTTGACTTTACCACAACTTAATCCCGAGCAAAAAGAGTCCCTTATTCAGCCCGTTACTACATCAGAAATTGTGGCTACGCTCAAATCCATTCCTAATGGTAAAAGTCCTGGCCCTGACGGGTTTCCTATAGTTTATTATAAAAAGCTCTTGGACCCCCTCCTTCCTCACCTGGTCACACTCTTTAATGGATTGCTGAAGGGAGATTCTCTCCCTCCACAGGCCTTATCAGCCCATATCACAATTCTCCCCAAAGAAGAAAAGGATTTGACCTTATGTAGTAGTTATAGGCCGATTTCATTATTAAATACAGATGTTAAGCTCTGGGCCAAGGTATTGGCGAGCCGGATGGGTACTATTCTCCCACATATTATTCATCGGGAACAAACAGGATTTGTAAGGGATCGCGAGGGGAGAGACAACTCTGTTAAAATCTTACACTTGATCAGACATGTTCGTTTGAAAAAGGTACCGCTGGTACTCCTTAGCACAGACGCGGAAAAAGCGTTTGACAGGGTTAGATTGGTTATATATAGCAAAAG
Source organism: Rhinoderma darwinii (assembly GCF_050947455.1). Lineage (NCBI taxonomy): Eukaryota > Metazoa > Chordata > Amphibia > Anura > Rhinodermatidae > Rhinoderma > Rhinoderma darwinii. Next base: position 205,534,416 of record NC_134691.1, read on the forward strand.
CCTTAGAGTATTTTGGGTTTCCTGCTCAGTTTGTGGAAGCAGTGTTGTCGCTCTACTCGGACCCTACGGCAAAGGTACAGGTAAATGGTTCTCTATCATCTACGTTTAAGCTCTCTAATGGGACAAGACAAGGGTGTCCTCTATCACCCTCCCTTTTCATAATAGTTATGGAAACGTTAATTCAAAGTATTAGGGAGACACCGCAAATTTGTGGCATTACTATAGGGGGGGGAAACCCATAAGACCGCTGCGTTTGCAGACGACTTGTTAGTACTGATTTCAAATCCCCTCCAAGCTTTTCCAATTCTTATTTCTATATTTGAAAAATGTGGTCGGCTGTCAAATTTTAAAATAAACTATTAAAAATCTGAAGTATTAAATAATTCCCTGAATAATACCTCGGCCGATATTCTAAAACACACTTCTCCGTTTAAATGGGCTGAACATAAAATTAAATATTTGGGGGTTTGGCTGGCCAAGGACACTAAAGGTTTATTTGCTTATAATTATACACCTTTTCTGAATTCCTTGAAATCACAACTTAAGACCTATGATATACCTATGCTTTCGTGGATGGGACGTAAAAATGTTTTGAAAACTTACATCATGCCCACTGTGCTATATTTGATGAATATGGTACCTATTAGATTGCCCCTCCTACTTTTCCGCTATTCGACGTATGTTCTCTCAATATCTATGGGCCCATAAGAAATCTAGGATTGCACATCATACACTTATTAGACCTAAAGGTTCGGGTGGGGTAGGTTTACCAGATGTTCATACTTACTATACCGCTCTCCAACTTGGTAGGTGGCTGGACCTGGTTGGCTCTCCTCCAAGAACATTAGGAATTGTACTTGAACTTACTTTGCTGGGTGCTGACCGATGGCATATGTCGTGGACGGAGTCCCCGAACACTGTTTCGTTAGGAAAAATTTCTGACATTACCGGGAATACTATTTCTGTGTGGCGTAAAATCAATGCCCAACTCCATTTGTCGCCTTTTCCATCCCCCATAGCATCCTCTACGATAATCCCTTATGTATTGGAGGCTTCCTTTAAGGACCCCTTCAATATCTGGAAGGATCTATGGTCCACTCCATGGTCACAATTATTGGTGGATCGGAAATTGCCAACCGAACATGAATGGAATGAGTTCCTGGGGGGGGGGAGACAGCTAGGTCCAGCTTACTTGTCTCAACTCTCTACGGCTTGTACTGCTTTCCTTTCCATAGTGCCACCTTCACGGGATATCTCTTGGTTTGAAACATATGCTATGGTACGCAAACCCATTCCGAAATAGTTATCCACCTTGTACAATAAGTTAATATCTCTACAACATCCGGGAGAGCCCTTATATCTTAGGTACTGGGAGGCGGAGTTGGGCACCACCTTCTCAGACGCGGATCTCCAAGCTTTGAAGAGAAATGCACATGCTTTCTCTCGCTGCATTAAAATGCAAGAGAGCTCCTTTAAATTACTGGCTAGATGGACCCCAGATACATTATATCGTTTAAATATGGCAGATACCGATCTTTGCTGGAGATGCCACACAACCACCGGCTCCTTATCCCATAAATTCTGGTCTGATGTGGAATGTTGTTTGAAGGACATATGATTAATATCTTCCTCTTCATTGGCTAGATGGTAAGCCCCCAGTAATACAAGAATGGCTTGATAAGGTACAAGATGTATATAGACTGCAAGAAATTTCTGGTTGGCATACGCATTCTTTATTTCTCAAAGTTTGGGCCCCCTGGCGCACTTGGAAGCAATCTCAAGATGTCCGAAATACTCAAGATGTCCATATTACTTAGTACTTAACACTTAATGCCTGTTACTTCATTGTTTTCCATTTATTTCTAATTTGCTCAATCTTTGCATATATGCTTTAGGAGAAGATGGATCTCTATGCCAGTATATATTTCTCTGAAGTTACTCAAACTTATTACATATGGCTTTCCCTTGTTGCTGTCTAGACTACAAACGATTGGCTTTACTAAAACGTTTTATTTTTGATTTATGTTGTTGTTACAATTTATCTGTACTTGATGGGTCCTCCTGAATGGAGGACTTGTACCTGCAATGTTATGTGCTGTAAAATAAATAAAGAATTAAAAAAAAAAAAAAAAAGAATATGTAAAAAAAAAAAGTTTTATAGTCTACGTGTATGTTCGCCATCAGTTTTTTGTGAAGCGTGCTTGTGACGTCCGTGTATTTTGTTTGTGAAAAAAAAAAAGAAAAAAAAATGAAAATTTGTCTGCGTGTGTGTCTGGTTACAGTCTTTGTTGTACGTGTGTAATTAGAAAGGCCCATAGAAGGTTCACGGTGGAAGAGGCATACGCCATGTTAATTTCTGAAAGCGATACAGAAACCGCGTACGAGGTAGAAATGTTGTCTGCCAGTGATAGCGACGACAGAGTCCACAAGCTGCAGAGTCCACAAGCACAGGGCATGTAGCAGAAGTACCACAAAATACGGCCCACTCTATTCCCCCAGAATATATTGAGTGGGTACCCACAGTCATTTTCCCCTAATATCCCAGAATTTATTGCCACACCAGGGATAAATATTAATGTGGAAAATTTTATAGCCCCCGATTTTTTTTAAATATTCATTACAGATGAACTATTGGAGCTGGTTGTCATCCAAACCAATCTGTATGCTCGCCAATTTTTTGCTGAAAAGCCAACGTCTTCCTATGCAGTGGCACCCCACAAATACTGGCGAACTTTAAAAAAAAATTGGGGATCATCCTCAACATAGGGTTAGTGAAAAAGCCCTCAATCCGGTCATATTGGGTAACAAGCCCTACACATGCCACACCTGTTTTTTCCAACCGTTATGACCAGAAGCAGATATGAAGTGCTAATGCGCTTCCTTCATTTTAACGACAATCACCAGCCCCCCACCCGTAATGATCCAGGCCGTGACCGCCTGTATAAAATAAGGCTCCTGATAAAAAATTTTGGAGGAGTAATTTATGCCGGTGTACAACCCCGAAAAAAACCTAGCGGTGGATGAATCGCTGATTAGTTACAAAGACAGGCTCTCATTCCGCCAGTATATCCCCTCAAAGAGAGCAAAATATGGGGTTAAAATCTACAAGCCCTGTGAGAGCGGTACAGGCTACACATCTGCCTTTAGAACCTATGAAGGCAAAGACCAGGATATTGGCCACATTATTAACTCATTTACTTTCACACTGTTTTTGTAGGGAGAACCAAAAGGGAGGGTAGCTTATTGGATAATGTTTCACTGTAAAAATGGAGGAATACTGGATTTTCTGGAAAAACCTATTTTTTATTTATTTCCACCTATTTAAAATACTCACTATACCGCTAGATGAATATTAGCAGGACATTTACACTTGTCAAAATGACCTGAAGTACCACGGCAAATATAGCGTGGTTCCCTAAAATCAGCTCTGGCGTAAAAAGGCCTCCAAAAGCCAAAATGGACTCCAATGATATGCCCTATAACGGGTCCATATAATAGACTAGACACACATATTTGGTATCGCCGTACACGGGAGAAATAGCAGAATGTGGAAAGGTATCACTTTTACCAGTATGTCATATGGTGTTTCTAAATGGCTTAAGAAAAGTGACACTTTTGTAAAAAAAAATGCAACTTACATTTTTTTGGCCCAAGTTTGGGCAAATTCTGTAAAAAGTGTGAAGGGTTAAAATAGAAATTGAACCGCTAGAAATAGAATTTGAGGTGTGTATTTTTGTGTATCATGGTCATTTTTGGTAAATTCTGAAAGTCTGCCACTCCAGTACTATGGCAAATGCAGCATGGTGCACTAAAATTAAGTCTGGTGTGACAGGCTTCCAAAAGCCAAAATGGACTACTTCTATGATATGCCCTATAACGGGTTCATATAATAGATTAGACACACATATTTGGTATCACCGTACACGGGAAAAATAGCAGAATGTGGAAAGGTGTCACTTTTACCAGTATGTCATATGGTGTTTCAAAATGGCTTAAGAAAAGTGACACTTTTGTAAAAAAAAAAATGCAATTTACATTTTTTGGGCCCAAGTTTGGACAAATTCTGTAAGAAGTGTGAAGGGTTAAAACAGAAATTGAGAGTGTCTAGTTTGTAGAACACAATGTTTTTTTTACCATTATTTATAGTCCATTACCCATACATTACTACCATGGTGTAAAAAACCAAATTAAGACATTTTAGTGCGCAATTGAAAAAAGGGGCACTTGTGTTTTATACTATATTTCTGGTCAAAAAAAATAAACTACACCTCCAAATCAGGTGTCCTTATGATCAGGATAAATGAAAAAATATATTTCAATACATTTGTATGATACTTTTATTTTCAAACTGTTACATTCTAATGATGAAAAATCTAAATTTTTATTTTTTTTCTATCTTTCCATGGCTATAAAAAAAAGTAACAAAAATGTTACCTATACATATATACCACAAAAAGGAAGCACTACATGTCCCAAGAAAACAGTGCAAAATTCACATTGATACATAAAACACATAGAATTATACTGCGTTACATCTGTGAATAGCAAAACTGCGAAAATTGCTCTGGTCACTAAGGTTTAAAACACCTTCGATATTAAGGGGTTATATACAGGTGTTGAACATTGCTGGAGTGGGGACTGGCAACACTAGTAACAAATGCTGAGCATTGGGTAAACAAGAGGCAAGAAAGTATCAATTCAGACTTCCTTCAAAAAGACACACTATGAATGTGATACAAACACGCACACTTGTGTCTTGTTGGAAAAAATTGTTGCTCTTTCACTTCATGCTAGAACATGGCCGTAATTAGTGGGTTACACTTAGAACTGGCACAAAGACCGTAGAGCAAATGCTGTTGCATTAGAGGTTCTCCTATTATTATAGATCATACTGGATTCCTAGTAGACTCATCAGTGTCTGCCTAGATTTCAGGCATTGATCACAGTGAGCTAACTTATGGGGGAGCAAACCAGAACTTCAGCAGTAATATGAGTCGCTCTAACATTTAGTCTTCCTCCAGGGGCCCCTAGAAGAAGCTGACTGACGTCAACAAAACGCCCGTCGCGACAAACCCGGCTGTCGGTTGACAGCTTAATTGAGGGACAGTAATAAATGCTCGCACCTTTGAACCATAGTTACCCCGCTCAGTTTAATTCACAGTGTTCGCATAGCGGGGTAATCACACCAGACTAGCGAGAAGCTACGCTACGCTATGAAATCCAGCGCCATGTATGCCGGGTGCATATACCGCAGCTGATGATCTGCACGCCCACTTGCAGTGATCGTGTGGGGAGAACACGGTACACATAAATTCCGCCTCTCCGATACAACAGCTGAATTGATGTGATTTCTGCCTGACACGCAAGCATTAGGAGTCTGCTCCCACTGTTCAATGAGTGAGAGCGACTCATATTACTGCTAAAGCTCTGGCTTGCTTCTCCATAAGCTGGCTCACTGTGATCAATGCCTGATATCTAGGCAGACACTGAAGAGTCTGCTGGGAATACAACATAATAGGAGAACCTCTAATGCAACAGCATTGGCTCTACGGTCTTTGTGCCTGTTCTTAAGTGTAACCCACAATTTATGGCCTTGTTCTAGCTTCATATAAAATTGCAACAATTTTTTCCAACAAAACACAAGTGTGCGTGTTTGTATCACATTCATAGTATGTCTTTTTGAAGGAAGTCGGAATTGATACTTTCTTGCCTATGGTTTACCCAATGCTCAGCATTTGTTACTAGTATTGCCAGTACCCACGCCAGCAATGTTCAACATCTGTATTTAATTCAGACTTGTTTAACGCACTATCCCTCTCTATTCCTACTTGGAATTTTTCTATAAAGCTTTATATACCATCCAATGCCAAGTGGGATCTGATCATTTATAGGGTGTTCTACAAGGGACCGTTCACACTATCCCTTTATGGTAACCATAATTACCACAGCTGGTCTTTGAATAGAGATGGAGTATCTCAACTTCTAGCCATCCATTCTCTTTTCCACATCCCTTTCCACTATATATTTACACTGTACCTTTGACTATTTGGAACTGGACCTCAGCCCGTCTCTGCATTTACTCTTTGCTTACTGATTTGGACATTCTGCTCCCGGCTGGTTTTGACCTCGGCAATTCTGGATATCCTCTAGCTTTGCGATTTGGACTTTGTTTACTCTCTGGCTATCTTATCTGTTCTGGTATCGCCTCCATTGCACCTCTTGTCCAAGACTGAACTCTGTTAAAGCAACCTGGGTTCTATGCAGCTAATTCCAACCTGCCTTGTGGTGGGCTCTGGTGAAGACCATGGAGTAGCCTTAGATTCTGCTGATCAGAGTTGTGACAGATTTAAGGTAGAAGTTTACTTGCATGCTTGTTCCAGACAGTCTCCAGCTGCCTTTGGGGAAATCGCTCACATATCAATTCCATCAACTTTCACTCTGGGAATACATCATTGACAAGAGCGGAGTGGCAGGGCAAGGAACTGATGATCCCTGCTCCACAAGTTCTAGTGGAATCAATCAATTGTATATGCGTACCGTAGACGCACATATGATTTAAGTGTGGAGAAGGGACCCCTCAGAGAGGTGGCAGGCCACCGCCTGAGGCAAGATGCTCATTTTGCCTGATGGCATAAGCGGCCCTGGGGTTAACCTGACTTTGCAAATGATCTTCGTATCGGTTTTTATGCTGGTGCTGTAAATATGTATTGTGCTCGGTTCTGGTCCTGAATTTATATAATGAGCTTTCGTTCTGGTGTTGTATTTATGTACTAAGCTTTGTTCAGGTGCTGCATTTATATACAGAGCTTTGTTCTGGTACGGCATATATGTACCGAGCTATGTTCTGCACAGAGTAATTATTTTTTATTATAACATTAATTATAAGTATTAACATTCGGCGACAAAATTTATTTATTTTTTCTTCTAAAATTGTTGTTTAAGAGCTAATGGTGCAAAGACAATTTTTTTTTAATCTGGAGCACTGCAAAAGGGTTTCTTTTTATTTAAAACTTTTATGGACACCGTCACAATACTAATCACACTCCCCTCTTACCCCTCCCTCCCCCCGGGTGGTACAGCACTGCTCACAATAGGCCACACAATTTAATTTTCAGACAGGAGGGGGTTCCCCCTGTTCTTCCATTGTCCCCTCTATGACGAAATCACGGGGTACAGAGCGGTTGCCGTGGAAGCCAGCTTGTATCGCATAGGTGATCCACCGATAGCATGTTAAAGTCCCCATAAAAAGACAAAAACAAAATTAAAAAAAATATGCTTAATAAAATTTTAAAAAAATACAATCTTTTAAAAAGTCCAAACTATTAAAAGATTATATTATTTAAACCGCAGGGTGATCGATGCTAAAAGAAAAAAAAAACACAACGCTAGAATTGCTTTTTTTGGTCAAGCCGCTTTGCTAAAAAAAAAAATTTTAATAAAAACAGTGATCAAAAAGTCGTACGTACCCTAAAACCATGCCAATAAAAACTAAAGCTCGCCACGCAAAATAAAAAAAGCCCTCACACTGGTGCATTGCCAGAAAAATAACAAAGTTATGGGTCTTGGAATATGGTGACACAAAACACTTTATTTTAAACAAATTATTTATCTTTTACTGCTTTAACAAAATAAAAACAAATCGTAATGACCCGCAGAATAAAGTTAACATGCTAATTTTTCTCGCCATTAAATACACTGTTAAAACAAAACCTCAAGAACTCATATGGCTGTGTCGATGGGGAAAAAATAAATAAACTCATGGACTGATGAGACCTCTGATAGGCTGCAGCGGTCACATGCTGCCTGTAAATAAACACTTGGAGGACCAGAATTAGCGCTGGATCAGCAGGGAAAAGAATAGGCGAGTACTGCTATTTTATTTTTTTGTATATTTGAAGCTATTTAACCCTTTAGTGACCAGCCTATTTTGGATGACTTTTTCAGAATGATTTTTTCCCATTTTTTTTTATCTGTGTTCTTCAAAAGCCATAACTTTTTATTTTTCTGTAGACCTAGCCGTGTGAGGGCTTGTTTTTAGTGAAACAAGTTGTATTATTTAATGGCACCATTTTGGGGTAAATATAATTTATTCATTAACTTTTATTAACTGTTTTTGGGGAATAATGGGGAAAAAAATTTTGCCATGCTTTCTTGCGTCTTAAATGTATGCAGTTTACTCTTTGGTATAAATAACATAACTTTATTCTGCAGGCCATCACGATTACCAAATGTATTTATTTAATGTTCTACTACTTTTGCACAATAAAAATACCTTTACGTATTTTATTTTTTTTAAGTATCTTTTTCTGTCACCATATTCTAAGAGCCATAAGTTTGTATTTTTTAGCCTACAAAGCTGTATGATGGCTTATTTTTTGCGGGAAGACTTTCAGTTTTTATTAGAAATTTAGGGGTACAAAACCCTTTTTTAATCTCTTTTTATTGCATTTTTTGCAAGGTAAGATGAACAGAAATCCGCAATTTTGGATTTTTTTTTTATGGCGTTCACCATGCGGGTTATATAACGTAATCGTTTTATAGGTGTGGTGTTGTTCAGATAGCACTAGTTTTTCTCAAATGCGCGGAATAGGGTCCCAAGCCATTTGAACAAATAGAAAGAATTGTATTCGGCACACTGTGTGCCGAATACAATTCTTTCTATGTAATCGTTTTATAGTTCGGGTTTTTACGTGGCAATCATGTGTAGCTTTTTAACTTTTTCTTGTTTTTTCATAGCAAAGCGTTTTGTAATGGGGAAAAGCGTGTTTTAAAACTTTACTTGGGATTTTGACATTTTATTTGTAACTTCATTAACCCCTTCCCACAAAATGACATGCCTTGTAGGTCAGGATTGCAAGTGACTTAGTGCAATCCGACGTCAGTACTTTAAACTGTCAGTGTGTGAAGCGACAGTTACAAAACCGGCAAATCAGCTCTAAAACAGAGTTGCCGGGCAGGGGATGCCGACATTGGACCAATCAGAATGGTCTGTACTGACTGGCCAATAACAGGGAAGAAGTATTGTTTTGCTCGGTCAAGCACGGAACTTGATGCCGTCTTCAATAGAGTTAACCCTTTCAAGACCGAGCTCATTTTGGCCTTCATGACCAGCCCCATTTTCTCAAATCTGACATGTGTCAATTTATGTGTTAATAACTCTGGAATGCTTTTGCCTATCCAAGCGATTCTGAGATTGTTTCCTCGTGACATATTGTACTTTATATTAGTGGAAAAATTTGGTCAATAAATTCATTGCTTATTTGTGAAAAACACCAAAATTTAGAGAAAATTTGCAAAAATTATGAATTTTCTCATTTTAAATGTATCTGCTTGTAAAACAGATAGTAATACCACACAAAATAGTTAAAATTTTACATATTCCATATGTCTACTTTATATTTGCATTGTTTTTTTGACCATTATTTTATTTTTACAGGACGTTACACGGCTTAGAACTTTAGCAGCAATTTCTCACATTTTCAAGAAAATTTCAAAAGGCTATTTTTACAGGGACCAGTTCAGTTCTGAAGTGGCTTTGAGGGCCTTATGTACTAGATAGACCCCATAAATCACCCCATATTAAAAACTGCACCCCTCAAAGTATTCAAAACAGCATTCAGAAAGTTTCTTAACCCTTTAGGCGCTTCACAGGAATTAAAGCAATGTAGAGGTGAAATTTACAAATGTTATTTTTTTTTATGAAATTCATTTGTAATACATTTTTTTCTGTAACACAGAAGGTTTTACCCGAGAAATGCAACTCAATATTTATTGCCCAGATTCTTTAGTTTTTAGAAATATCCCACATGTGGCTCTAGTGTGATAATGGTCTGAAACACCGGCCTCAGAAGCAAAGGAGCACCTAGTGGATTTTGGGGCCTCCTTTTTTTAGAATATATTTTAGGCACCATGTCAGGTTTGAAGAGGTCTTGTGGTGCCAAAACAGTGGAAATCCCCCAAAAGTGAGACGGTTTTGGAAACTACACACCTCAAGGAATTTATCTAGGGGTATAGTTAGCATCTTGACCCCACAGGTCTATTGCTATATGTATTGGAGTTTATCTGTGAAAGTGAAAATCTACTTTTTTTCTGAAAAAATATAAAAAAAAATGATATTTGCAAGGAAGTTAATCCCAAAACTTGTAAAGCTACTTCTCCCGATTACGCCCAATACCCCATATGTGGTACTAAACTGCTGTTTGGACCCACGGCAGAGCTCAGAAGGGAAGGAGCGCCATTTGGATTTTGAAGCACAGATTTTGCTGGATTGGTTTTCAGTGCCATGTCGCGTTTGCAACGCCCTGGAGTAAGCAAAACAGTGGAATCCCCCCAAAACTGACCCAATTTTGAAGACTACACCCCTCAAGGAGTTTTTCTAGGGGTATAGTTAGCATTTTGACCCCACAGTTTTTTTGCTGAATTTAGTGGAATTAGGCCGTGAAAATGAAAATACAATGAAAAAACATAGAAACGTTTAATTTTTACAATGAATAAAGGAGAAAAATCACCCCAAAATTTGTAAAGCAATTTGTCCTGATTACAGCAATACACCATATGTGGTAATAAACTGCTGTTTGGACACAGGGCAGGACTCAGAAGGGAAGGAACAATATTTGGCTTTTGGAGCTCAAATTTAGCTGGAATGGTTTTCAGGTGTCATGTCGCATTTGCAAAGCCCCTGAGGTACCAAAACAGTGGAAACCTCCCAAAAGTCCCTTTAGGTGACTGGAACGAGCGATCATTAGGTCGCTGGTACAATACACTGCAAAACTAATGTATTGCAGTATAATGTCATTTTACAGGCTCCTGTAAAGGCGCGATCGCTGTTCCTGTCCATTAGTCCCGGGTGTCAGCTGTAATACACAGCGGACACCTGCAGAATATGGAGCAGGCGCAGCGCGTGAGCCTGCTCCATATATAACCCCTCGCACCACGACATGCTATTAAGTCGTGGTGCGCGAAGGCGTTAATGCGCAGAGGATGGTGCAAATTGAAAATTAAAATTTTCCACTGATATGCCATTTTAATGCACAATATATTGTGCCCAGTTTGTGCCACTGAAGACAAATACCTCATACAATGTTGAGCGGGTTCTCCCAGATATAAAATATCATATATGTGGACGTAAGCTGGTGCTTGGGCACGCTGTGGGGTTCAGAAGGGAGGGAGCGCTATTTGGCTTTTGGAGCGCAGATTTTGCTTGGTAACTGTTCTGTTTGGGGTTTTGATGGTATTTCAATTTATAATGTGGGGGTATGTGTAATCTGTGCGGAGTACATCCAGGCATAATAAGAGGGCATAATAATGGGGTAAATAAATAATAATTCGCAGATATGTGGCCGGTGTCGCACTGATAAATGGCACCCGATCTTATCCGCTTTTGGAACACTCTGCACATTTTGCATCGGCATATTCTGAGAGCCAGAACTTTTTTATTTTTTCTCCAAGAATTTGTACATGTGATTTTTTTTAGCACTTTTTATTAGATTTTTTTGGCAAGCAAAGTGACATAGAAACATAAATTCTGACAATGTTTTTTGTATTTTTTTTTTACAGTGTTCACCGTGCGCTATAAATTACATTTTACCTTATTCTGCGGGTCGGTACGATTACGGCGATACCATATGTATATAGGTTTTTTATGTTTTGTGGCGATTGCGCAATAAAATCACTTTTCGATAAAATTATTTATTTTTTGTGTCACCATATTCTGAGAGCCATAATTTTTTTATTTTTCAGTAAAAAAAGCGGTGTAAGGGCTTGTTTGTTGCGGGACAGGTTGTAGTTTTTATTGGTATTATTTTGGGGTACATGCGACTTTTTGATCACTTTTTATTCTATATTTTGGGAAGGTTGATGACCAAAAAATTGTGATTCTGACATTGTTTTTTAATTATTTTTTTTGCGCTGTTCACCGTGCGGGAAAAATAATATCATAGTTTGGGTCGTTACGAACGCGGTGATACCAAATATGTGTACTTTTTTTTAACATTTTCATCTTTTTCCTATAATAAAAGACTTATAGGAAAAAAAGCATTTTTTGTTTTTGTAACTTTTATAACTTGTTTTTACAACTTTATTTTTTACTTTTTACTTGAAGACTGGCAGCACTGATCGCTGCTATAATACATTACACTACCTAGGTAGTGTAACGTATTATAAACTGTCAGTGTGACGCTGCGAGTCACACTGACAGGAAGCTTATGAGGACCGGCCTCCGGCAGGTTCTCATAGGCTGTCGTGCATGGCAGACCCGGGGGCTGATATATGGCCCCCGGTTCTGCCTTATAACCGACTGCAGCACCTGCAATCGGTCCCCGGGAAAGTTTGTTGTAGCAACAAACTTTCCAGTTTGTTATAGCAACAAACTTTCCAGTTCGTTGCTACAACAAACTTTTCCTGCGATCACATGACCGGGACCTGAACTAATCAGGTCCCGATCATATCTCTGGGACCAGAGGCAGGTGATAACAGCGCGATCCGGGTGTCAGCACTACTCTGAGACACCCGGATCGTGCTTTTAACACCCACCGTGAATTCACGTCGGCGCTGCACAGAGCCCAGCAAGCGCCGACGTGAATATACAGTGGGCTGTCGGGAAGCGGTTAAAGAAAAAAAAAAAAAAAAAAGGCTGACGATCAGCCCCCTCACCAGCTGCTAAACCACCACAACTACCATCATCATCTGGTGATCAGTGTCACCAGACCAGTCATCGCCTGAACCCAGCTATATACTTTGATTGCCCACTGCCGAGGTCCCAGATAGGTAGCAATGACACCTCATTTAGGGTTTGGTAGGTAGGGTATCCCCACTTTCAAATACAGCATGGTCACTGGTGGATGCTCCGCTCCCATTGTTCAGTTGGGATCGGCGTATTTTTTTTTATACATATGTAAAAAAAAAAATTTTAAAAATGTATAATTTTATATATATATATATATATATATATATATATATATATATATATATATATATATATATACATACACACACACACACATGCAAAATTATCGCAGCACTCCAGAGGTTGATTTCAAATAAAGATGTGGTTTATTATTCCATGTTCAAAGACCAGATAGATAATATATATATATATAAGTAAAATATAAAAAATTGTGGCCAGTCACTCCTGTACTAATATAAATATGAAATACGGCACAAAGGCTTTACACCGCTGATGAGGTACAAAAAATGTCACGGACAGATAAGGACTCAGATGAAAATGAAGCAGTTTTTGCTTTGATCTGATTCCGTATCTATCGACAACTCTGAACCCCCCCCCCCCATCGGCGCCGAAGAGTCGCAGGTCCTGCTATGCCTGAGTGGTCATCGGTAGCTGTTGACAATTGTACCCCCAAGTGCCTGATTTTACAGCCTCCTCAGGTATTCAATTTGATGCCACAGGGTTCAGGGCCATTGGATTTCTTTTCCGTTTTTTTTCTGACTCCAATAAATTTGATGGTTGAGCAGGCGAACATTTATTCTGCTCAGTTTATCTTCCAAAACCCTGACTCCTACTATGCCAGAGGCCAAAATTGGTCTGCAACAAATTCAGCAGAGCTACATAAATTTTGGTGCATATTTTTACGTTTTGGCATTATAAAAACAAAAACAAAACACTATTGGAGATTACTCGTCAACCAATATATTATATATCACCCCTCTCTACCGCACAATAATGAGGAGGACAGGCTTTGAAGCGATAATTAAATTCCTGCATTTTAACCCCTACCCGCACCAGGACGTAACTGTCCGTCGTTGCGGGAAGTTACTTCCCGCACGAGGACGTACAGTTACTGAGTTAATCCCGGTGCACACTGTCGGCGACAGTGTGCACCGGGAACCAGGAGGTCAGCTGTCGCCGACAGCTGACACTCCCCTCTTGCCGGCCAGCGGTCCTTTGCCGCTGATTTCGGCGCATTAACCCCTTAAATTCGGCGATCGGGTGCAATCGCCGAATTTTAGGGGTTTCTAACATATCGGCAGACCCCCGTCCGAAATCGCGGGGTCTGCCGATAGTTAGTATGGCAAACGGAAGCCAAACAATGGCTTCCGGGTCTGCCATGGACAGAAGCCCATCAGGACCAACCTTCGGCTGGTCCTGATAGGCTTCCTGTCAGAGTGACAGAAAGTCACTGTGCCGTTCCCGATGCACACTGTCGGCGACAGTGTGCATCGGGAACTTGGAGATCAGCTGTCCCTGACAGCTGACACTCTCCAGTGTTGCCGATCAGCGGCTCATCGCCGCTGATTTCGGCAATTAACCCGTTACATGCGGGGCTCGATTGCGATCTCCGCATGTAGCGGGTTTGTAGCGCATCAGCAGCTCCCATGCAATCGTGGGGGCTTCTGATGCTTGTGATGGCACCCGGGGGCCAGACAATGGCCCCCAGGTCTGCCATGTATGTCAGCCTATGAGGATCAGCCTCTGCTGATCCTCGTAGACCAACTGTCAGAGTGACTGTGACGTCACACTGACAGTTGGAATACTTTACACTACCTAGGTAGTGTAATGTATTCTAGCAGCGATCAGAGCTGCAGGTCAAAAAAAGAAAGTGTAAAAAGTAAAAGAAAAGTTAATAAACAAAAATATAAAGTGTAAAAAGTAAAAAAAAGTTAATAAAAATGTTTTAGAAAAGTGTAAAAATAAAAGGTTTTGTTTTCCTATAATAAGTCATTTATTATAGGGAAAAAATGAAAACGTTAAAAAAAAAGTACACATATTTTGTATCGCCGCGTTCGTAACGACCCAATCTATGAAACTATAATGTTAATTTTTCCGCACGGTGAACGCCGCAAACAAAATAAACGGAAAACTGTCAGCATCGCTATTTTTTGGTCACCACCCCTCCCAAGATATAGAATAAAAAGTGATCAAAAAGTCGCATTTACCCCAAAATGGTACCAATAAAAACTACAACCCGTCCCGCAAAAAACAAGACCTCCCACAGCTTTTTTGACGAAAAAATAAAAAAGTTACGGCTCAGAATAGCGTGTCCCAGAAAATATATTATTTTATAGAAACTTAATTTTATTGTGCAAACGCTGCAAAACTTAAAAAAATCTATACACATATGGTATCGGCGTAATCGTACCGACCGGCAGAATAAATTAAAACGTAATTTATTGCGCACGGTGCACGCTGTAATAAATAAAGAATTTAAAGCGCCAAAATCGCTGTTTTTTGGTCACCCTAGCTCTAAAAAAGATCCTGAGGGGCCAAAATGCTCACTATACCACTAGAAAAATTCCTTAAGGGGTGTAGATTCCAAAATGGGGTCACTTTTGGCGGGTTTCCACTGTTTTGGTCCCTCCGGGGCGTTGCAAACCCGACATGGCACTGAAAACCAATCCAGCAAAATCTGCACTCCAAAATCCAAAAGGCGCTCCCTTCCTTCTGAGCCCTGCTGTGGGTCCAAACATCAGTTTACGACCACATATGGGGTATTGCCGTAATCGGGAGAAATTGGTTTACAAATTTTGGGGTGCTTTTTCTCCTTTATTCCTTGTAAAAATGAAAAAATTCTATGTTTCCACAGAAAAATAGGTGATTTTCATCTTCACAGACTAATTCCACTAAATTCTGCAAAAAAACTGTGGGGTCAATATGCTATCTATACCCCTAGAAAAATGCCTTGAGGGGTGTAGTTTCCAAAATGGGGTCACTTTGGAGGGGTTTCGGCTGTTTAGGTACCACAAGACCGCCTCAAACCTGACATGGTGCCTAAAATATATTCCTAAAAAAAGGAGGCCCCTAAATCCGCTAGCTGCTCCTTTGCTTCTGAGGCCTGTGTTTCAGTCCATTAGGACACTATGGCCACATGTTGCATATTTCTAAAATCTGCAGAATCTGGGCAATAAATATTGAGTTGCGTTTCCCTGGTAAAACCTTCTGTGTTACAGATTTTTTTTTTATTACAAATGAATTTCGGCAAAAAAAATGACATTTGTAAATTTCACCTCTACTTTGCCTTAATTCCTGTGAAACGCCTAAAGGGTTAAAATATTTTCTGAATGTGGTTTTGAATACCTTGAGGGGCGCAGTTTTCAAAATGGGGTGATTTATGGGGACTTTCTAATATATAAGGCCCTCAAAGCCACTTCAGAACTGAACTGGTCCCTGAAAAAATAGCCTTTTGAAATTTTATTGAAAATATGAGAAATTGCTGCTAAAGTTCTAAGCCTCGTAACGTCCTAGAAAAATAAAAGTACGTGAAAAAAAATGATGCAAACATAAAGTAGACATATAGGGGATGTTAACTAGTAACTATTTTGTGTGGTATTACTATCTGTTTCACAAGCAAATACATTTAAATTTAGAAAAATGCTAATTTTAGCAAATTTTTGCTAAAATTTGAAGTTTTTCACAAATAAATATTGAATTTATCGACCAAATTTTTTCACTAACATAAAGTACAATATGTCACGAGAAAACAATCTCAGAATCGCTTGGATAGGTAAAAGCATTCCGGAGTTATTACCACATAAAGTGACACATGTCAGATTTGAAAAAATAGGCTGTGTCCACAAGGCCAAAACAGGCTGTGTCCTAAAGGGGTTAATGACAAAAGTCACTGCCCGTGCACAGATGCCCCAAATTTTCACTGGCTCCTCAAAATAAGGCCAATAATTAACTATTATTGTCATAAATATTCCCAATATTATACCCCTATTTAAAATATTGCGGTGAATGAATCCCTTGTTTGCTTTAAGAGAAGGCCCAGGTTTAGGCAGTACCTTCCAAACACCGGGAGTGCCAGCGGTTATACCCATCGCTTCACAGTTTATGAGGGAAAGGACTCTAAAATTGATCCCCCTGAATGTCCACCCTTCCTAGGAGTCAGTGGGAAGATTGTGTGGCACCTTGTGCGTCTGCTGTTTGACAAAGGGTACCATTTGTACGTAGCTAATTTCTATAATAGCGTCCCGATCCACATTGCCCTGGAAAAAACTGAAAAGCCTCCCCAAAACTCTGCTGAGACAGTCAGTAAGGGTGGGAGAGAGAGAAGTGCCATCTGCAGCGAAAATATGCTGCTCCTCAGATACAGAGACAAAAGAGATGTCCTGATTCTGACCACCATTTAGGAGGGCAGCAGCAGCAGCCTTGTCCTTGTACGCAGGTCCACCACCCAAGCCCTCAAACCCCAGTGCGAACAGGAGTACAATAAATATATGGGTGGCTAGGGCTGGGCGATTTTGCCCAAAAATTAAATCTAGATTCTTTTTCAACACTTTGTGCGAATTTCGATTTTTTTTCCCGTTTATTTAACAGTAATACCAAGAGATAATTTAATAAACTTTTCTTCATATAAATAACTAACATATATTACTATTATAAATTGTACATAACGTCACAACTTTAAACCTCTGCAAATACTTTTTTATTTTTTTATCAGAAATACAGTTGGAGAAATGTCTATCTAATGGATTATAACTTCTGAGTTCCCTGGCCGGGAACAGGTTAACAGAATCTATATTTAATGATGCACTGGTGCACCAATATCCCTCTCTGCCCGTCACCACCTCAGCCAGTCTCCAACATTGCAGGTGCTGCGATCTGCAAGGGGGGGGAGCGACGGTGCTGCCATCCGCAAGGGGGGGCGTCGGTGCTGCCATCCGCAAGGGGGGGCGACGGTGCTGCCATCCGCAGGGGGGGGCGACGGTGCTGCCATCTGCAAGGGGGGGGCGACGGTGCTGCCATCTGCAAGGGGGGGCGACGGTGCTGCCATCTGCAAGGGGGGGCGACGGTGCTGCCATCTGCAAGGGGGGGGGGGCGACGGTGCTGCCATCTGCAAGGGGGGTGCTGCTGCCATCTGCAAGGGGGGGTGCTGCTGCCATCTGCAAGGGGGGGGGGTGCTGCTGCCATCTGCAAGGGGGGGTGCTGCTGCCGGTGCTGCTGCCATCTGCAAGGGGGGGGTGCTGCTTCCATCTGCAAGGGGGGGTGCTGCTGCCATCTGCAAGGGGGGGTGCTGCTGCCATCTGCAAGGGGGGGGTGCTGCTGCCATCTGCAAGGGGGGGTGCTGCTGTCATCTGCAAGGGCAGGTGGTGGTACCATCTACAGAGGGGCGGTATCACTCTATACTAGGAGTCCCTGCTTACCCGCCGAACTGCTATTCCGTACTGTATAATTTTGTTCAGTACAGGACAGCAGTTCGGTGGGGAAGCAGGGACAGAACGGGGCGGACCAAGCAGGTGGCGTGGCGAAGCTTCCTCCTGCAGCAAAATAGCTAAAAAGTAAAAAAGCTTATTTTTTTTACTATTATTTTTAAACTTTAAGCCAAAAAATTCTAAAATAGCAAAAACGATGTGTATAAAAATGATAAAAAAAAAAAACCTGAATTGTCTACGGAAAAAACAACGCCAAGATCACGTCGCTAGCCCAAATAAAAAATAAAAGTTATAGCCGTTTTAATAAGGAGTGCTAAAAAGGGCTAAACGGTGTCTTGTCCTGAATAATCAAAATAGCCCGGACCTGAAGCGGTTAAGTTGGTTGCAAAATTTGGTCGATACATTCAGTATTTAATTGTGAAAAAAAACTAAAGTTGCATTTTTCTAAATATAAATGTATCTGCTTGTAAAACGGATAGCAATACCACACAAAATAGTTGCGATTTAACATTTCCCAGATGACTACTCTAGATTGGCATAATTTTTGGGCCAATCTTTTCTTTCTCTAGGACGTTACAAGGCTTAGAACTTTAGCAGAAATTTCTCACATTTTCAAGAAAATGTTAAAAGGCTATTTTTACAGGGACCAGTTCAGTTGTGAAGTGGCTTTGAGGGGCCTTTACAAAACCCCATAAATCACCCCATTTTAAAAACTGCACCCTCAAAGTATTCAAAACAGCATTTAGAAAGTTTCTTAACCCTTTAGGCATTTCACAAGACTTAAAGCAAAGTAGGTGAAATTTTTATTTTTTTTGCAGAAATACATATTTAATTTTTTTTTCTGTAACAGAGAAGGTTTTACCATATAAACGCAATTTAATATTTATTGCCCAGATTCTGCAGTTTTAAGAAATATCCCACATGTGGCCCTAGTGTGCAATGGACTGAAACACAGACCGCAGAAGCAAACGAGCACCTAGAGGATTTTGGGGCCTCCTTCTTAATAGAATATATTTTAGGCCCCATGTCAGGTTTGAGATGTTTAAAGGACTAGTGTCACGGAAAAAACATTTTTTAGACCAATTTGCTTTTAGTGTTTTATTAAACATTTTTTTATTTGTGTGTTTGTGTTTTACTTTTTTTTATTTTTTCACTTTTTCTTCCCTATGGGGGCCGCCATTTTTTTTCCATCTCTGTATGTGT
This sequence comes from Rhinoderma darwinii, assembly GCF_050947455.1. Taxonomy (NCBI): domain Eukaryota; kingdom Metazoa; phylum Chordata; class Amphibia; order Anura; family Rhinodermatidae; genus Rhinoderma; species Rhinoderma darwinii. The sequence goes on from NC_134691.1 coordinate 205,553,727, forward strand.
CGATTAACGACACATACAGACATGGAATACGGCACATACAGTCCCATAGTGAATGCGAACGGGGCCCGTTCCATCCACTATGCTGTACGCCGTGTGTGTGGGAACGGCGCATGCGCCGCTCCCACACAGTCCAAATAGAACTGTGCGACGTCCGGCGCCATTTTCTTGTGGACCAGAAGTCGCAGCCGGACAGTAAGATTACTACTTCCGGTCGCGGCTTCCAGACTTGTGCACTTGGAGCGGAGGTAGCAGACGGAGCGGACGGACCGGCGGCGGCAGGAGCAGGTAAGTTAGGTCTGTGTATGTACGTGTTTTACTGTGTGTTTACTACTGTATGTAAACCTACTACACTGTGTGTTAGCTCAAAAAATGGCGACACACAGTGTAGGAGGTTTGACCGTTCAATCCCCTCGTTTCTCCCGGCACTAGCCAGGATAAAGGAGGGGGGATTCTGAGAGCTCACTAGAGCGAGTGAGTTTTCTCAAATTTTGCAGCATAAAGCAATGTGGCTCCATCTAGTGACCAGCGCTGGGAAATATTATAAATTAGAATCTAATTTATAATATTTCCTGACTCGTGAAAAAAATTAGAACAATGTTTGTGTTTTACTTTTTTTTATTTTTTCACTTTTTCTTCCCTATGGGGGCCGCCATTTTTTTTCCATCTCTGTATGTGTCGATTAACGACACATACAGACATGGAATACGGCACATACAGTCCCATAGTGAATGCGAACGGGGCCCGTTCCATCCACTATGCTGTACGCCGTGTGTGTGGGAACGGCGCATGCGCCGCTCCCACACAGTCCAAATAGAACTGTGCGACGTCCGGCGCCATTTTCTTGTGGACCAGAAGTCGCAGCCGGACAGTAAGATTACTACTTCCGGTCGCGGCTTCCAGACTTGTGCACTTGGAGCGGAGGTAGCAGACGGAGCGGACGGACCGGCGGCGGCAGGAGCAGGTAAGTTAGGTCTGTGTATGTACGTGTTTTACTGTGTGTTTACTACTGTATGTAAACCTACTACACTGTGTGTTAGCTCAAAAAATGGCGACACACAGTGTAGGAGGTTTGACCGTTCAATCCCCTCGTTTCTCCCGGCACTAGCCAGGATAAAGGAGGGGGGATTCTGAGTGGCTCCATCTAGTGACCAGCGCTGGGAAATATTATAAATTAGAATCTAATTTATAATATTTCCTGACTCGTGAAAAAAATTAGAACAATGTTTAATCACCTACACACTAACTGTTTAACAAAAAAAATATATATATATTTTTCTAGCGACACATTCCCTTTAACCCGTTAGTGACTGCCCCATCGTGTTTCTACGTCGGTCACTAACGGGCCTTATTCCGATGCCATAGACTTTTTACGTCGCGGCATCGGAATAAGTAAACAGAGCAGGGAGCTGTCAAATCTCCCTGCTCTCAGCTGCTAGAGGCAGCTGAGGGCTGGGAGCGTCCCTGCTCTGCCGGGTGAGATCGATATTAGTATCGATCTCACCCGTTTAACCCCTCAGATGCGGTGCTCAATAGCGAGCACCGCATCTGAGTTGTTTTGGAGAGAGGGAGGGAGCTCCCTCTCTCTCCCACCGACACCCGGCGATACGATTGCCGAGTGTCTGTGTCTCTAATGGCAGCATGGGGCCTAATAAAGGCCCCAGGTCTGCCTGGAGTGAATGCCTCCTAGATCATGCCGCAGGCATGACCTAGCAGATGCCTGTCCGTGTTAAACGGACAGGCAGTAATACACTGCAATACAAAAGTATTGCAGTGTATTATAAATGCGATCGCAGAATCGCATATTATAGTCCCCTAGTGGGACTAGTAAAAAAGTGAAAAAAAAGTTTAATAAAGTTAAATTAAAAAAAACGGTGAAAAAAAATGAAAAACCCAGCTTTTCCCCTTACAAAATGCTTTACTATTAAAAAAACAAAATAAAGTTAAAAAGTTACACATATTTGGTATCGCCGCGTCCGTAACGACCCCGACTATAAATCGATTACATTATTTAACCCGCAGGGTGAACGCCGTAAAAATGTAATAAAAAACTATGGAAAAATTGCTGTTTTCTGTGAATCCTGACTTTAAAAAAATGTGACAAAAAGTGATCAAAAAGTCGCATCTACTCCAAAATGGTACCAATAAAAACTACAAGTCTTCCCGCAAAAAAAAAATCCCTCATACAACCGCATCGATGAAAAAATAAAAACGTTACGACTCTTCAAATATGGAGACACAAAAACAAATAATTTTGAAAAAAAAGCGTTTTTACTGTGTAAAAGTAGTAAAACATACAAAAACTATACAAATTTGGTATCGTTGCAATCGTAACAACCCGCTGAATAAAGTTATTGTGTTATTTATATCACACGGTAAACGGCGTAGATTTAAGACGCGAAAAAGAGTGGCAAAATTTCAGGTTTTTTTCTATTTCCCCCCAAATAAAAGTTAATAAAAGTTAATCAATAAATTATATGTCCCCCAAAATGGTGCTATTAAAAAATACAAACTTGTCACGCAAAAAACAAGACCTTATACAGCTATGTCGACGCAAAAATAAAAAGGTTATAGCTCTTGGAATGCGACGATGGAAAAACTTAAAAAATGGGTTGGTCATTAAAGGGAATGTGTTGCCAGCAAAACATGTTTTGTTTTTTTTAATTAAACATTTAGTGTGTAGGTGATAAAACATTGTTCAAATTTTTTTTATTTTTTTCACGAGTCAGGAAATATTATAAATTAGATTCTAATTTATAATATTTCCCATTGCTGGTCACTAGATGGTGCTATTCCCAAAATTGCAGCATTGCATGTGGTAAAGCAACCACATTGCTTTTTGCTGCAAAATTGGGAAAAAAGCACTCGCTTTAGTGAGCTCTGAGAATCCCCCCCTCCTTTATCCTGGCTAGTGCCGGGATAAACGAGGGGATTGAACGGTCTAACCTCCTACACTGTGTGTCGCCATTTTTTGAGCTAACACACAGTGAAGTAGGTTTACATACAGTAGTAAACACACACAAACACGAACATACATAGAAATCTCTTACCTGCTCCTGCCGCCGCGGCTCCCTCCGGCCCGTCCGCTCCGTCTGCTGCCACTGGTTCAAGTGCACAAGTCCGGAAGCCGCGACCGGAAGTAGTAATCTTACTGTCCAGCCGCGACTTCCGGTCCACAGGAAAATGGCGCCGGACGGCGCGCATTTCAAATTGGACTGTGTGGGAGCGGCGCATGCGCAGTTCCCACACAGACGGCGTACACAGAAGTGGATGGGACGGGCCCCGTTCGCAGTCCCTATGGGACTGTGGCTGCCGTATTCCATGTCTGTATGTGTCGTTAATCGACACATACAGAAATGGGAAAAAAAATGGCAGCCCCCATAGGGAAGAAAAAGTGAAAAAATAGAAAAAAGTAACACACAAATAAAATAAAACACTAACATTAAACTGACATGAAAATTTTTTTTGTGGTGACACTGTTCCTTTAAGGTCTAAAATAGGCTGGTCATTAAGGGGTTAAGGTTTTGTGATGCCAAAACAAAAGGAAACACCCCAAAAAAGACCCCATTTCAGAAACTGCACCCCACAAGGAATTAATCTAGGGGTGTAGTGAGCATTTTAACTCCACAGGTGTTTCATAGATTTTATTAGAATTTGGACGTGAAAACTAGAAATTTTATTTTTTTTAAAGACTTAAAGCTAAAAAAAAATACATTTCATTTTCTCAAATAAAGGAGAAAAAGCCACCCCAACATTTGTAAAGCAATTTCTCCAGAGTATGGCAATAGCCCACATGTGGTCATAAACAGCTGTTTGGGCATACAGTAGGGCTCAGAAGCGAAGGAGCACTATTTGGCTTTTGGATTGCAAATTTTGCTGGATTGGTTTCTGGGCGAAATGTCGCATTTGAAAAGCCCCTGTGGGACCAAAACAGTTTGAACCCCTCAGAAGTGACTACATTTTGGAAACTACACCCCTCAAAGTATTCGCCTAGGGGTGTAGTGAGAATGTTAACCCCGCAGGTGTTTTCCAGAAATTTGTGTGCACTAGATGTTGCAGAGTGAAAATGGGAATTTTTCCATAGATATACCAATATGTGGTGCCCAGCTTGTGCCACCATAACAAGACAGCTAATAATTATGCTGCGTTTCCTGGTTTGGGCCTAATCTTTTGCCTGGACATTCGACCAGGTTCAGGAGTGAAAGAGTACCATGCGAAATTGAGGCCTAATTTGGCGATTTACAAAGTATTGGTTCACAATTGCAGAGGCTCAGATGTGAAATAATAAGAAACCCTGGAGAAATGACCCCACTTTGGAAACTATATCCCTCAAGGCATTTATTAAGGGGTGTACTGAGCATTTTCACCGCACAGGTCTTTTCCATAAATCAATGTGCTGCGGATGGTGCAAAGTAAAAAGTTACATTTTTCCCTAGATATGCCAGTTCAGTGGCAAATAGGTTGTGCCCAGCTTGTGCCACTGAAGACACACCCCAAAAATTGTTAAAAAGGTTCCCCCGGTATGGCGATGCCACATATGTGAAAGTAACCAGCTGTTTGGGCACACTGTAGGGCTCAGAAGGGAGGGAGCGCTATTTGGCTTCTGAAGCGTGGATTTTGCTTGGTAGTAGTTTTGTTGAGTATTGCTGGTGGTTTCCATTATAATGTGGGGGTACATGTAAGCTGGGCAAAGTACATCAGGGGCATAGTCAGGTGGTATAATAATGGGTTAAAAAAAAACAAAACCATAAAATAATCCATAGATGTGTGTTAGGCTGTGAAGCAATCCTTTCTGCACAGGCCGGTGTCGCACTGATATATGGCATCCTTTCTTAACCCCTTTTGGTCCACACTCGACACCTTTGCAGTTTGGGGACTTTAACTGGGAAAGTGTCCTGGTATAATACGGGCGCCCTCGCTTCGAGCATATATGTTTGGGCCCTCCCCTTCCTGGTTCCCTAATTTTAGGGCCTTGATAAATCGCCTTTTGAAACGTTCCCCACTGGCCTGTACAATTGCAAAATTTTCTTTCCTGGCGTTTTCGTGCCTTAACTCATTTTATTTTTTCATAGACGTAGCGGTATGAGGACCGTGTTTTTGCGGGACAAGCTATAGTTATTAGGGTATGTTCACACGCCCCATTTACGGACGTAATTCAGGCGTTTTACACCTCGAATTATGGCCAAAAAAATGGCTCCAAACATCTGCCCATTGAATTCAATGAGTCTTACTGTGTTCTGTGCGGACAGGCTTTTTATTTTAGGCGCCGATGTCAAAAGACGCCTGTCTCAAAGAAATGCATGTCACTTCTTGGAACATAATAGGAGCCGTTTTTCATTGACTCCAATGAAAACCAGCTCCAATTACGTCCATAAAAGACGCCGCGAAAAACGCGTGCACTTGTCAAAACGTCTGAAATTCAGGAGCTGTTTTCTCCTGAAAACAGCTCCGTAATTTCAGACGTAATTGTCGTTGCCGTATGAACATACCCTTATTCGTACCATTTTGGGGTACATGCGACTTTTTGATCACTTTTTATCCTATTTTTTGGGAGGCCAGGTGATCAAAAAACAGCTATTCCGGCATATTTTTTTTTTTTTATACAGCGTTCACCTTGCATAATAAATTACGTTAACTTTCCTCTTTGGGTGAGTACGTTTCCGGCGATACCAAATTGATATCACTTTTGTATGGTTTAAATCTTTTTGCACAATAAAATTACTTTTGTAAAAAGAATGTATTTTTTCTGTGACTATGTTGTGAGAACCATAGTGGATTTTTTTCATTGACGTAGCTGTATGAGGTCTTGTTTTTTGCGAGTCGTGCTATAGTTTTTATAGGTACCATTTTTAGAAACATGCGACTTTTTGATCACTTTTTATTCCAATTTTTGTAGGGCAAAGTGACCAAAACCAGAAATTCTGGCATCGTTTTTTACGCCGTTCACCGCGTGCAATAAATAACATAATATTTTTATAGTTCAGGCCATTACGGTCGCGATGATACCAAATATGCATAGGTTATTTTTTTTTCAACAACAAATGACTTGATAAAGGGAAAAAGGGCGATTGGGTTTTATTTTATTACTAGAAACTTATTATAATTTTTACAACTTTTTTTTTGTCCCACTAGGGAACTTGCAAGTCCAACTGTCTGATTTATTTTCTAATACATTGCACTATGTAGTGCAATGTATTAGATCTGTCAGTCGTTCACTGACAGCAAGCCGATTAGGCTTCGCCTCCGGGTGGGGACTAATCGGCTTTCGTAACGACAGAGCAGGAGTCATGTTAGGCCCCTGTTGCCATAGCAGCAGTCGGCATCCCTGCGATCGCATGCCGATTTTGCTACCAACCGCTAAGATGCAGCAATTGCTGCATCTAAGGGGTTAATAGCAGGGCTCCACCGTTACAGGTGTATGTCAACTGTAACATACAGCTGGCATCCACCGCTGCGGACGCCTGCTCAGCTCCTGAGCCGACGCCATCTTGCCTTCAGCTACGGAAGCCTATTAGGGGCCAGGAAGCCTTCCGTACTAGGCAGACCTAGAGGCCAGCATTAGGCCTCCGGTTGCCATTGCAGCCACCGGCAATTTCGTTGCTGGGGTGGCAATGAGCTGCAAACACCTTAAAGGCATTGTGTTGCCAGAAAAACATGTTTGTTTTTTTTAAATTAAACATTTAGTGTGTGGGTGATTAAACATTGTTCAAATTTTTTTTATTTTTTTCACGAGTCAGGAAATATTATAAATTATTTCTAATTTATAATACTACCCATTTTTGGTCACTAGATGGAGCTATTTCCCAAAATTGCAGCATTGCAACATTGGGTTAAAATCCCTCGCTCTAGTGAGCTCTCAGCATCCCCCCCTCCTTTATCCTGGCTAGTGCCGGGATAAACGAGGGGTTTGAACGGTGTAACCTCCTACACTGTGTGTCGCCATTTTTTGAGCTAACACACAGCGTAGTAGGTTTACATACAGTAGTAAACACACACAAACACGAACATACATTGAAATCTCTTACCTGCTCCTGCCGCCACGGCTCCCTCCGGCCCGTCCGCTCCGTTTGCTGCCGCTGGTCCAAGTGCACAAATCCGGAAGCCGCGACCGGAAGTAATAATATTACTGTCCGGCCGCGACTTCCGGTCCACAGGAAAATGGCGCCGGACGGCGCCAATTTCGAATTGGACAGTGTGGGAGCGGCGCATGCGCAGTTCCCACACAGACGCCGTACACGTAAGTCAATGGGACGGGAGCCGTTCGCAGTCCCTATGGGACTGTGGCTGCCGTATTCCATGTCTGTATGTGTCGTTAATCGACACAGACAGAAATGGAACAAAAAATGGCAGCCCCCATAGGGAAGAAAAAGTGTAAAAATAAGAAAAAGTAAAACACAAACACACAAATGAATATAAACGTTTTTAATAAAGCACTAACATCTTTAACATATAAAAAAATAATTTGTGATGACACTGTTCCTTTAAATGCAGTGATCGCTTCTGATCATTGCATTTAAGGGGTTAATGGTGGGGATCGGTCCCCGCAAATACAGCAGGGTGTCAGCTGTAACATACAGCTGACACCCGGGGATGATGGCACGGACTCTGAGACTGTCATCCATTTGTCGTAAGTATACGGCAAATTGCGGTAAGCACTAGCTTTACATGACGTATACTAACGGACAAGTGTCAGGAAAGGGTTAACAGTAAAAGCAAAATGCCCTTTTCCCATTTCCCCCCAAAAGCAATGTAAAAAATAAAATAAAAATTCACATAACGGTTATCGCCATGTCCAAACAAGAATAAAACATTATTTAACCCGCACGGAAACCACAGTTTTAAAAAAAAAAAAAAAAAAAAGGAATATATTTAAAAGTGACCAAAATGGGACTAATAAAAACTACAACTGCCCCACATAAACAATCCCTCATACCGCTCAATCAACTGAAAAATAAAAAAGTTATTGCTCTCAGAATGTGGTGACACAAAACAAATTTCATTTTTAATAATTCGTTTTTAAACTCGTAAAAGTAGGAAAACATTTCCGCCCCACATTCCAAAATGCATAACTTTTTATTTTTCTGTCAATATAGCTGTATGAGTTCTTGATTTTTTTTTGGGGGGGGCAGGTTATAGTTTTTCTTGGCACTATTTATTGTATCATATGATGTACTAATAAACTGGGAAAAAATTATTTGTGGAGTAGAATGGGAAAAAAAAACAAAAAACAGATTTTTCCATAGTTTTTAGGGTTTTGTTTTAAGGCTGGGTTCACACGAGCACACTACGTACGTGATGGACGGAACGTATTTCGGCCGCAAGTCCCGGACCGAACACACTGCAGGGAGCCGGGCTCCTAGCATCATAGTTTTGTACAACGCTAGGAGTCCCTGCCTCGCTGCAGGACAACTGTCCCGTACTGTAATCATGTTTTCAATACGGGACAGCAGTTCCACGCAGAGGCAGGGACTCCTAGCGTCGTACATAACTATGATGCTAGGAGCCCGGCTCCCTGCACTGTGTTCGGTCCGGGAAATGCGGCCGAAATACGTTCCGTCCATTACGGACGTAACATGCTCGTGTGAACCCAGCCTTACAAGCGTTCACCCGGAGGTAAGAACAACATGTTAAATTATTACGGGGGTCGATACGATGACAATATTAAAAATTCATATCGTTTTTTTCTTATGTTTTACTACTTTCACAACGTTAAATGTATCGCCATATTCTGAGATAACTTAAGGGCTTGTTTTTTGCAGGCAGAGCGGTAGTTTTTATTAGTACCATTTTGGGGTACGCGGGACTTTTGATCACTTGTTAATCCATTTTTTGTGGGAGACGAGGTAGCCCAAAAAGGTTTTTGCATTTTTTTTTCAACTCTTGACTATGCTTTTTTTCCTACTAGAACTTGTCCACACGTAGCAGAATTGCGGACGTAAAATAAGCAGAATACAGTAGTTTAACAAATCTCATCCACACGCTGAGTAAAAAAAACCCGCAGGAAACGGGAACTTTTTTCCACAGCGGATTGCATGTGAACAAGCACTTAGTCCCCCGAGAAAACTTGAACAAGCAATTGTCGGATCGCTTGCACAATACCTACGTATTACAGTATATTGTATTTTTTACGGAAACTAAGACCCGTATCGAACACACAATTATGGTATTTTCCGTGGATAAATCATAAAGGTCTTAACCCTTCAGGGGGTTAAACACTAAAGGACCACAACAGGCTGAATTCAGTATGTAATACATGCGCCTTCTAGTCAGTGGAGTTATTACCATTGACACAGAAATTCTCATACTTAGTAGTTATTCAGCTACAATTGCATAATAACAAAACATATTTCCTGACACAAGGGAACAAAAAACTGGAGACGCATTTGCATCAAAACATGGCAGCTTGCCGCGCACACGTGTAAGGAACGCTCCTTCTAAAAATACACTCCTGCAACTATATTTGGTGTAACCGGATCTCCCTCCGCCTCCTACAACAAACCGCCCGTCTTCTTGTGAATGGAACTGTGCTATCTCTATCTTCCGTGAACTAAATTTAGCAAAGACAGCTTACGTCAATCAAGCGCTTATATGCGTCATACGCAGGCTCTGTGAGCACCACCCCTGGAACATATGACAATACAGTCCGTGTCAGGATTGGGTCCTGTGACTTACACGATGGTGTCACATGCTCATGTGAGTGATCTTCATTGGAGCTTTTGTAGTGGAAATAATTTTATGTTTCAAGGCGCCGCCGATCTGATTTTTACACGACGGATAAGCATTTCTCCCGGCTTTATATGATAGAAAATCTATTGCTGTGTTGAACGATTCTGTGTGTGATTTTTTTGTGGTTTTAAATATAAGTTGTTTGTGACTCCCTTGCTTACCATATTGCGCTGACACTATTGTTTTCTAGCTGCACTGTACTCATATTTGTGCACTATAATCTTATTTTTATCTATTCCTGCTTTTACTGACCAAACCATGCAGTATCTTTTCAGTTGATGGTTCTGTTCACATAAGAGCAATGACAACTTTGATGATTCTGTTCTCAAACGGATCCAAGAGAATTTTGACGGATCCCATTGACTTAGGGCCTGTTCACATCACCATTTGCTTTCCGTTCCGGGGTTCTGTCGGAGGTTTCCGTCGGGTGAACCCCGCAACGGAAAGTGAAACCACAGCTTCCGTTTCAGTCACCATTGATATCAATGGTGACGGAAACATCGCTAATGGTTTCCGTTCGTCACTATTCCGGCAGGTTTCCGTCTTTCCGACGGAAAGGTGTTCGCGTTCAATGGAAGTGAATTGCGGTCCGCAAAAACTGAGGTTTTTTACGGTCGTGTGCATGGGGCCTTAGGCTTTGTTCGCATCTGCTTTGGGACTCCGTTCGTGGCTTCCGTGGGAACTTTCTGTCATGGAAAGCTCCGACGGAACCCATGAACGGAGTCCCAACGCAGATGTGAACAAAGCCTTAAAGGGGTTTTCCCATGTGGGACATTTATGACCTATCCATCTCTGGGGCCTGCACCTGTCTCTAGAACGGGGCCCCCTAAACCGTTCTAGCTTTTTGTGCTCATGCTGTCACCCGGCCACTAACTGATTACATGGTCGGGAGTTATGGAAACAGCGTAACTCCCTAATCTACGCTGTTTCTGTAACTCCCATAGAACTGAATAGTAGTTACGAAAACAGCGTAGCTCACTTGCATCTCTGCTTCCGTAACTGCCATTCACTACTATGGGAGTTATGGAAACAGCGTTGTTCAGCGAGTTGCGCTGTTTCCATAACTCCCGACCATGTAATCAGTAAAGGGCCCTGGAGGAAGTGTGAGCACAAAAAGCTAGAACGAGGTTTAGGGGGCCCCCTTCTAGAGATAGGTGCGGGTCCCACCTGTGGGACCCGCATCTCTCTGACATATGTCATAAATGTCTCTCATGGAAAACCCCTTTAAGCTTCTGTTTACATCTGCGTTGGAGGCTGTCAGGGGCCTCCATCGCAGATCCGGCAGAGATTACCGATATTGTTTCGGGTAAAACCCCGGACCCCCCAACGGAAAGCCGACGGAGCCCGTTAAAGTTATTGGGTTCCAAGGGCCGCCTGTGGTGCAACGGAATCGTCATTTTTCCAATTTTCTCTTGTTCTGCTCCTCTGACCGAGCGGAGCAACTGAAAGCAGCGATGCAGGTATGAACATAGCCTAATCTGTGTTCACATTTACACTTGGAGCTCCATTCGGAGCCTTCATCGTCAGTTTTGTCACCTTTGATGGCGAGAATAGAGCAACTAGTAGCTTTATTCTTACCGTTACCCAATAATAAGGCAATAGGGTTCATTAGAAGCTGTGTAGATCAATAGCATGAGGGATCCGACAAATTTTCGTGGCTTCCATTATGAACAGAAGCCATAATGCAGATGTGAGCAGGGCCTTATAATGGTGTCAGTCAGGCTCCTGTTGTTGTTTTTTCCCCCAGCAAGTATAGCCCTGCAAGTCATGGTATTACTGCCATCAAAAAGATACGGAAACATGACTGAACGAAACCCAGCACCAGTGTGAAAATGTTTTGGTTTATAGAGCACTAATATTTATTACAAAGTGCCGTAAAAATAAATAAAACATTAGGGAATTGATAAAGTAAATTAAACTACATGAGCCAAACGACATATGAATTAGACCAGGGGTCTCAAGCACGTGGCCCGCGGGCCTTATAATGGTGTCGTGGCAGGTGGGCTAACACTTTTTGATCAAAATGTGCACTAAGAACCTCCCTATTTGTAGGTAGATTTAGCTTTAGTGCATATCTATTTATATTTAGTGGTTTAGGTGGCATTAGTGTTGCAGGGTGCTGTCGCCATTTTTTTATATCTGCTGTATATCTGCAGTCATAGGTGTTCTTGCACCTGCGTATTTTGTATCATTTAGTTGGAATGTGCTGTTCAATTTTTGTTGTGTTTATGGGATCCATATATGTGGGGTTAGTGACTGCCTCCACTTGTTGTTCTTGCACTCCTCCCATTCTGCCCTGGCTGATTTTAATCAGTTCAATGCTGGATCCTACCATCCCCAGGTATATATGTAGGCTTAGTCCCAGTTCTGGGTGTATGTGCAGCGTAGGTTCCCACCTTACAGAGGTCGCCTTGTCGTGGCAGGTGGGCTAACACTTTTTGATCAAAATGTGCACTAAGAACCTCCCTATTTGTAGGTAGATTTAGCTTTAGTGCATATCTATTTATATTTAGTGGTTTAGGTGGCATTAGTGTCGCAGGGTGCTGTCGCCATTTTTTTATATCTGTTATAATGGTGTCAGTCAGGTTCCTGTTGTTGTTTTTCCCCCAGCAAGTATAGCCCTGCAAGTCATGGTATTACTGCCATCAAAAAGATACGGAAACGTGACTGAACGAAACCCAGCACCAGTGTGAAAATGTTTTGGTTTATAGAGCACTAATATTTATTACAAAGTGCCGTAAAAATAAATAAAACATTAGGGAATTGATAAAGTAAATTAAACTACATGAGCCAAACGACATATGAATTAGACCAGGGGTCTCAAGCACGCGGCCCGCGGGCCGCATGCGGCCCCTGGGGCTGTCATCTGCTGCCCGTGGGACACAGAGGCGCTAGTACAGACTCTGCTCCGGGACTCTGGAATTCCCTGACATCGCTGTCCACATATGGACAGCGATGTCTGGGGCTTCCCCAGAGCCGGAGTCCTGTGCAGAGCGCTAGTATAGGCTCTGCTCCGGGACTCTGTGCAATTCCCTGACATCGTTGTCCATATATGGACAGTGTCTCAGGGTCTCCCTCAGAGCGGAGTCCCGGGCAGAATGCTAGTATCGGCTCTGCTCCAGGACTCTGTGGAATTCCCTGACATCAGTGTCCATGTATGGACACACGATGTCTGGGGCTTCCCCAGGGCTGGAGTCCCGGGCAGAGCGCTAGTGTAAGCTCTGCTCTGGGACTCTGGGGAAGTCTCTGACATCGCTGTCCATACATCGACAGTGATGTCAGGGGCTTCCCCAAAGCAGGAGTCCCAGTGATGTCAGGAGAACAGCTGGAGTCCCAGGAAGAGCCTACTAGCGCTCTGCCCGGGACTCCAGCTCTGGGGTAGCATCTACAAAGGGCACTGTGGCAGCATCTACAGAGGGCACTGTGGCAGCATCCACAGAGGGCACTGTGGCAGCATCCACAGAGGGCACTGTGGCAGCATCCACAGAGGGCAATGTGGCACTATCTAAAAAGGGGCTGCCCAATCTTGACATGTGTGTCTGCCAAACGCTGCTAACTGAGCCGCAGGACTGCATTTAGCGACACTTAAACTGGATTGTTGAAATAAGCACGTGGAGAATTCTCTAAAATTTGAAACCTAGCGGAATTATCATAGTAATGTAGTATTATTATTATTATTATAGTAATGTAGTAGTATTATTATTATAGTAATATAGTGTTATAGTAGTTCAAATAACTAATTGATTAACAATAATTTTGTATTGTATCAAATTTGAAAGTAATGCAGCCCGTCAACTTCCCATTTTTTCTATATGTAGCCCACTTACCTGGCCGAGTTTGAGACCCCTGAGTCAGACTTTCTTCACACATACTTTTTCTGTGGCCTTTTTTGTTCCAAAAAAACGATTTAACTCAAAAAATTGGGGTTGAAAATAGTATATGCGTTTATTTTATGGCTTGTTTTTGTGGTGTTTTACTACCTGCGTTCTTTAGGATTGCGTTTTTCACATTGTTAATTATGTAATTCGAAGATAATGTGATGCATAGATTCTTCTTAAACTATTGCGCCAGAAAAAAACGTAACATATTGACACAGGTTTTTTTGGAGAGCCAAAAAAACCTATGGAGGTCTATGAGAGAGAAACGCCACTAAATACTGGGAAAAGCCAAAAAATGCTACTGAGCCAAAAAACGCATGACAAAATAATTTAAAAAAAGCCACCTAAAAAAATGCCATGTTTGTAGGGTATTTTATATTTCCCCATGGGCTTCAAAGTTACATCTCGCAGCAGCGTTTTTGCAGTACAAAAAGCACAAAAAACGTCAGAATAAACTTACGCACTAAAAATCCTGCGTGTGAATCCACCGTTAAAGAGGCATTCCAGACATAAAAATTTCTAACCTGTCTACTGCTAAATGTTAGATTGATTGTGCTCCGACCCTGGTTTCTTCCAACCACACTACCATGGCGAGTAGGAGCTTGAATGGAGCAGTAGTGGGTCATTCATGCTTCCACTCCAATCAAACTCTATGGGAGTGATGGAAACAGCTGAGCTTTTGCAATCGGTGGAGTCCTTCCTTTAGGCTGGGTTCCCACATAGCATAAATGCTGCAGAATTTCCACAGCGGAATTATGTGCGGAAAATCCACAGCATTTACAGTAGCAGCAAAGTGGATGAAATTTGAAGGAATCTCATGTACACGCTACGGAAAAAGTCCGCTACAAAGACATTCATAATTTGACCTGTGGTACGGATTGTAAATCTGCAGCATGTCAACTTATGCTGCGGAAACATTGCTCTTTTGTTGCGGGTTTTCCCCAATGAGCTGTAGTGTGGTGAACTTCTCTTCTTTTTCGTTTGGCGAAATAATGATTGATACATATACATCATCTGTTTTATTGAATATGTATTGTATATATTTTTTGTACACGTTTTACTATTATGTAACAAGTTCATTGACGTTAATCGAACAAATCTATAATTCACCTGGGAGACACTGATCACGATTTTCACAGGCTGAAATGTACCTCGTGACTATTTGTATCTACCTATTTAAGATGATGCTTTTAGATATGATGTTTGGCTTGAAAAAGACCCTTTACCCACTATGGGTCGAAACGTTGCCTGTTTGCCATAAGATGTTTTGACAATAAAACCTTTTTGAAGATTTGGAGACCTGTGCTGTTGTCCTACTACTTCTCTTGGAATTCGCATTTTGCCAGAGTGGGTTTGCCTGGCTTGACAGCATGCACCGCACCAGAAACTCGGGACTTGTGCTGCTTAATTTTCTTCTACTTTGGCTTAATATTGTACTTTATGTCACAGGTAAAATTTGAGAAAAACACAGATGGCTAGACAGATGGCTATACGACACAAAATAGCAACTAATTAGCATTTCCCATATGTCTACTTTATGTTAGCAATGTTTTTTGAACATCCTTTAATTTTTCTACGACGTAACAAGTCTTATAGTTTATAGAAATTTCTCACATTTTCAAGAAATGTTCAAAAGTCTATTTTTTTAGGGACCAGATTGTCAGGTCCGTATTTCAGGGTATCTTCCTTCCCCCTGTTATTTCACACCGAATAACCACCTCTGTAAATTGAAAGCTGAAGGCATGCCTGGAAAGAAGTAAACCAGCCAGAGATATTGGTACACAGCTTTCCCCAAATCAGACAGGAAGCGAACTGTACTTCATTCAGAACAAAGAAAAACAGGAAAAGACACATGCCCCCTCCCTAGGGATGTGGGAGTGCCCAAGCCCCCACCGGCTTCTCAGCTGCAAGTTCTCAGACTCACTCTTCTTGCATCCCAGGGGCGGTGTCTTCCATAGGTGTGTCCGACATGAACAAAGAACTTATTATATATCAGTATATTACACAAAGAACTGAAATGTATATACATATGTGTGAGGATAATATTTTTCAAACAATATACATGGTAATGATCCCTGACAGTCCCCCCTAAAAATATTATTACTCTATCCCTGAGTCTTGCCTAGCAACCGACCACTGACCACTCGAACCAGGCGGGTAGGGGTTTTGGATTTCTTCACCAGCTTGAGACGAGCTACTCCTTATAAGTAACCCCCCTTTGTACCTGGACTTCCAAGGTTTCTGAATGGTCCTAACTTTCCCTATTCTCCTCAGGATACAGGATGGTTGTCTTGGTATAATCTACAAACCGCTGCTGGTTGTAATATATATATAATTAATCCAGTCTACATTTTTGTTAATGGTAATAATTGTCGCACTGTCACTTACTGTCCTAATGGGACTTTTACCCCTGCAGATATAACAGGTCATGGGCAGCACAGTGACCTTCACCTCACACCTTCACATAAAACTCCTCAGATTGTAATTTGCAGCACTGTGGCATATTTACACACATTATAATTATAAACCTCAGACATTATAAACAATAGGGCCTCAACTAATAACATAATGCTATCACCAATCTCATGCTATCATCCTCAGGTTTCGGGTCCCATCAGTTCATTGCCAGTCCTGTACATCATCGTCCTCTTCTTCTCCTGTCTTCTGCTCTTCACTGACTGTCACCCTCAGGGTAACCCACACAATTGTGGAGTCAGACTACGTTGGTGTCCAGTGGGGGAGTTATTATTACCCCCTCCTAGCCACTTACTTATCAAAACACTTGATACTGCTGACGGATTCACTCAGGTCTTTGGTCTTTACTTTGATCTTTGCTGATGTCATCAGGACTTAGTTTGGTCCTTCTCATCTGTCCGACACCGTCTCCTTCAGTTTACGTCACCGTGCTGTACATAACACCTCATGCTGTGAGCCTGGGGTGAGATCCCACGTAGACGGAGTAGTGGAGTTGTATTGTGACTACCACCAACCCTCCGCATCTGTCCTCTTCCTCCGGTAAGTTACTTGTCTGGGTGGCTGCTTAAAATTGTGACACTGCCGTCAGTTCATGATAAACGCGTTGTACTGGCTCAGGCTGCGCCTGCCGCACCTCAGTGATGGAGTTCATCGTGTTAAAAGTCTTTTAGTTCATATTTACTGGCACTTGCCGTGGACCCCCAACTCTTGTCAATTGTTAAAATAAATACTAATCTGGTGATAACATCATCCGCATACATTATAAACGTCGTTCTAAGTACATACAATAATGTCAGGCCCTTAAATGACATCAAACACCTTTATATAAGGAAAAAAAACTTCTCTGTTATAATGGACAGGGCACCTAGAAGATGTGTGATTACTGGGTACATTTCATTTGCACTTGGTGATACTTTTCCAGCAGGATTTGCATCTTGATCTCAGCTGATTGCCTAGAACATCTCCACCTCAAATAAATATACACAGATTCCACATGTTTATCTGACAAGTGTCTCAAACCAATTTTTTCTTACTCTAATCTGGTTCGTTCTACCTGGGAAGGCCTCTCAAGGTCGGTTCTCTTTGTGGGAGGCGGGTATGATAAGGTTGGCACCGGTCTGCCAGGACTGTTCTGTAGGCAAATCAAACAGCTCTAACAGAATTTAGCAGCATCAGCTGTAAAGCCTGGGACATACCAATTAGATCTTACCACGTCGATCCTTGCAGTCTTGGGGCATATGTGAGGTCATACACCATCAATACAAGTGCTATCAAGAATGCATTGGGCGCTACCGGTTTACCTTCTTTATCCATCCACATTCTGTCAGAATCTGGTTCTCACGCCTTCCGCTCCCAGTTGTACTCTTCCTGTGAAGAACAAGCTTTTCATAGCCTAATCAGTAATTGATCTTAATCAGATAATTAACTTGAAGAAAAATATTAACAATAACAGATTTATGTTAAACGTTCACACTGGTCAGTAACTAAAACTGATACCTACAAACTGATTCTTCTTCTTTATATATATCTATACATACACATATACACTGCACAGAATTCTCTGCTCTAAAATTTCTTTTTCACAACAACAACAAAAATAACAAATAAAAATGTTTTCGAATGGGAATATTCCGCTTCTGTACCTTTTATCTGACACATCCAACAGTCCAATGCTGAGGCTAGTCTAGAACTTTACATAAAACTTAACCTCAGTATTTAAGATTCCCACAACACTTCTTAAATACAGTTATTAAACAAACTAACTTTGGGATAACACTGTTCCCCTGTCACTTACACACAACGTCTGCAGTGGGGAAGATACCGGCCAGGCTTCAGCCCCCCTGAGAACAGGTCTACACACACGAGCACCTTGTCATACACTTCTACCTCGGGTAGTTGTATGTTCTGCAGTCGCTGGGACGGGTAATCTGGCCGGGCTGCACTTTTCACAGGTACCTTTGCTGTTTTACCTATGTCATGCCGTGCGCATATCGTGCAGGCTGCTACAAACCTAGTGGTGGCATTATTCTATCCAGGGACAAGCCAATTTACTGACACCTGGCTGCACATACCCTTGTTGTCAGTTCTGTCTTCTCTCGCTCTCTCAATTGGCTTACCCGATGATCCAATAAAGTTCCTACTACCAATGGGCCCATTATTGAGGGCGATGCCAAAAGCGTACCTAGAGTCAGTGTAAATGTCGGCCGTCTTACCTTCTGCCATGTTACAGCCTCAGCGAGCACCTCCAGCTCCGCTCCTTGAGATGAACAAGAAGGTGAGAGTGGTTTCTGGGTAATTTACCTGGTGCCTCGTATCCTGTCTTGTACATACTGTATATGATGAAGTATCTCTACATTACAAATTTACATTAAAAACCTATTTCACATATAGATAGAACATCTCAAAGGGGTGGCGTCTTCATTCTCTAAAATAAAACCAAATGTTATACACTTCTCCACACTCATCTGATAATCCAGAACACTTTGAGAATTTCACTTTTATCAGGGTCTGTAAATACTTGATTAATACAAAAACAAATAAAAATATATTATTGAAATCTGGCATAAAATAAACAATGTTCAGACAATTTATTTTTTTTTTTTGCTTTTTGTTTTGACTTCTCCCCCATCTAAATCTATAAAGGCTCATCTGTGAGTGACGTCACCTCTGCCTCCTGTGTAAATTTGCTGGAGGGGGATGGTCTTTTACATAATACCTCATATTGGGTGGAGACTACAGCACAGCTTACCCAGTGCCATATTCACCGTTCTGGAAAGATCTGGAACCATCTACACAGAAAAACCTCAACATTTAGTTTACTCTCATACACATTTAATCTGGATTACTCATTCGGGTCTCATACACATTTTGTAGATCTCCTGAAACGAAATTAATTAATTCAAAACAAACCAAAATTGTACCTGATCAGTTCCTTCACCATTCCCCCCTTTGTGGACTCTGCGAAAGTAATGTAGCAGAGTTCAAAACTACCTCTCAACATAACAAAGTCGGGCACTAGTTTAACCCCCTGTAATGTACAACAGCCTGAAACAAAAATGACTTTTTCCTGACGAAAATACATTTTATCTTTACAATGACATAATTCATGTGTGAAATAAAAAACAAAACAATTGTAGTTAGTTATTCAATAAAACAGAAAATATTATATCTGATAACATTAATTACTGCAAACCAATAAACTGTATATAAAAATAGGGAACGGTGGGGGGCACATACATTTTCAAAACCCCGTGACATACTCACTACTCACAGCTACGTTCAAAACATCAAACACATAATCAGTAACAGTCCAATCTGTCGGCCACCATCTCTATATTATGATGATGTGTTGTTTCATCAGTGAACAGCGTCCAGCACACTAGAATGGAATCTAAAATAAAAAAACAAACACTGCAGCATGTGTTACAAATGACAAAATTAACAAGGCGATAAATTTCATACTGATTTGGTTGGGCCGGGCGTGGCCACATCAGGGGCAGGGGGGTTTCCTGCCCACAATGAGGACACACTCAACATGAGGTACGGACGCCATTACCGGGCGTCGGCTGGTCCTGTGTCTTCTAATACATATAACATACAATACCTTTCTTATTCCTAACTTCCTCTTCTGCAAATCCCTCTAAAGCACTTTCCATCAACTTACTACCTTCCAACTTCCCTTTGTTCTCCAGAATACCTTTTGCCCAATCTGCGGCTTGGAGCCTCCCTCCTCTATGGATTCCACACACATCCATCAATTTCTTCATTTTACTCACATACTTCTTCCCTTCCCTTCCCTTCACTAAATCATACGAATAGGTCTGTCCGGATACGGACGATCCTGTAGATTTGAATATGGACCGTAAACCATCCATTCTAACAGTCTATATTATACACGTAATTTATATAACAATCTTCGGTCTATAACTCTCTGACCTGGTTAATATATATATTACCCACTACTTATCACACAACTTAACAGTTTTTTTTTCCAGTTTATACACCCCGCATGTACCTTATCGCATGACTTATCAGTGTTTTTTATCAGTTTATACACCCCGCATGTACCTTATCACATGACTTATCAGTGTTTTTTATCAGTTTATACACCCCACATTTACCTTATCGCATGACTTATCAGTGTTTTTTTATCAGTTTATACACCCCGCATGTACCTTATCGCATGGCTTATCAGTGTTTTTTATCAGTTTATACACCCCGCATGTACCTTATCGTATGACTTATCAGTGTTTTTGTACAAGACAGGTTATATTTTCTATCTAGTCCCTAATTACCCAGAGGATGGTTAGTCAGGCGCGACTAATGTCTCACAGGTTTGCGACCTCACAGCGGAAAATATTGCCTCTGTCGCCTGAGATAATCCAGGAAATCAACAAAAGGGTTCTACAGTTCACCACAAGACTGTCCACTAACACAGATAAGACGAAGATTTATAAAATCAACTCGCTTACCATGTTATTGTGGAGGTGATCAAATTCCTTATCAGTGGGCAATCCTGGGTCCTCTGTTTCACCCTGTGATTGTCGGTTATCCGGATTTTGATATTTCCTCGAGTGAGGTCCCCGTTCGGGCGGCAAAAATGTCAGGTCCGTATTTCAGGGTATCTTCATTCCCCCTGTTATTTCACACCGAATAACCACCTCTGTAAATTGAAAGCTGAAGGCATGCCTGGAAAGAAGTAAACCAGCCAGAGATGTTGGTACACAGCTTTCCCCAAATCAGACAGGAAGCGAACTGCACTTTATTCAGAACAAAGAAAAACAGGAAAAGACACATGCCCCCTCCCTAGCAATGTGGGAGTGCCCAAGCCCCCACCGGCTTCTCAGCTGAAAGTTCTCAGACTCACTCTTCTTGCATTTCAGGGGGCGGTGTCTTCCATAGGTGTGTCCGACATGAACAAAGAACTTATTATATATCAGTATATTACACAAAGAACTGAAATGTATATACATATGTGTGAGGATAATATTTTTCAAACAATATACATGGTAATGATCCCTGACAAGATCACTGAAGTTGCTTTGAGGGGCCTATATATTAAAAACCCCATTAATCACCGCATTTTAAAAACTGCACCCCTTAAAGTATTCAACATAGTACATAGAAAGTTTCTTAACCCTAGGCGTTTCATAGGAATTAAAGCAAAGTGAAGGTAAAATTTACAAATCTAATTTGTTTTTGCAGCAATTTCATTTTAATCCATCTTTTTCTGTAACACAGAAGGTTTTACCAGAGAAAGCACGAATCAATATTTATTGCCCAGATACTGCAGTTTTTTAGAAATATCTCACATGTGGACCTATTGTGGTACTGGACTGAAGCACAGACCTCAGAAACAAAGGAGCACCTAGTGGATTTTGGAGCCTTCTGTTTATTAGATTATATTTTAGGCACCATGTCAGGTTTGAAGAGGTCTTGTGGTGCAAAAATAAAGGAAACACCCTAAAAAAGATGTCAATTTGGAAACTACGCCACAAGAAATTCATCTAGAGGTGTAGTGAGCATTTTGACCCCACAGGTGTTCCAAAGATTTTATTAGAATTTGTCACTTTTTTTTAATAAGATGTCTTTTTATCTAAAAAAAATATTTTCCACAAGGAAGGAAGGAAGGAGAAAAAGCCCTCCAACATTTGTAAAGCAATTTTTTCTAGTACGGAAATACCCCATGAAACACTGCGGGAGCGTTACACAGTCCGAAAGGCATCACCAGGTATTCGTAGTGCCCGTCCCGGGTGTTAAATGCTGTCTTCCATTCATCACCCCGGCGAATCCGGACTAGATTGTAAGCCCCACGCAGGTCTAGCTTAGAAAAAAATTTGGCCCCTCGTATGCGATCAAACAGCTCAGAGATGAGAGGCAGCGGGTATTTGTTTTTGACTGTGATCAGATTGAGGCCCCTGTAGTCAATGCAGGGACGAAGGGATCCATCCTTCTTTTTAACGAAGAAGAATCCAGCCCCGGCCGGGGAGGAAGACTTTTGTATAAAACCCCTCTCCAGATTCTCCTTGATATAGGCCGACATGGATAGAGACTCTGGCAAGGAGAGAGGATATACCCGTCCACGGGGTAGAGAGGCATTAGGAACCAGTTCAATCGGGCAGTCATAAGTCCGATGTGGAGGCAGCGTCTCAGCCTCCCTTTTGCTGAAAACATCTGCATACTGAGCAAATTGGGAAGGCAATCCCGCCGACGACTGAGGCAGAGGAGGCTTGACAGGGTGGATCTGCAATAGACAACGACCATGGCACTTGGAGCCCCATTGGAGAACCTCTCCAGAATTCCAGTCCAGGACTGGGGCATGTAGTTGAAGCCAAGGCAGGCCCAGCAGAACAGGATTGATGACTTTGGGCAAAACAAGGAAAGAAATATATTCAGAATGAAGTACTCCAACCTGGAGCTTCAACGGCTTGGTTATAGAGATAATGGGATCAGGCAGAGGCAGTGCATTAACTGAGGCAACAGCCAAAGATGTCTCCAGGGGAACTGTGGGCAACTGAAGATGATCCACCAGCTTTTTCTGGATGATGTTTGCAGCGGAGCCAGAGTCAAGATAGGCAAAAACCTGATGCGTCCTCTCGCCGGATACCAGGGTCACAGGAATAGTCAATTTGGAAGCGAATGCTCTGTTAGGCTCCGTTCCACTTAGGGTCGTCTCTCCAACCAATCCTAGGCAATGGGGTCTCTCCGGCCTCTGGGGACACAGACGCACAATATGGCCTCCATGGCCGGAATACAGACAAAGTCCAGAAGTGCGTCTGCGTTTTTTCAATTTGACATAATTGCCCTGCATCGGATCCACTGGTGGGATGACTGAGGGGGATTGCGGGACAGCAGAATCCAGCCTGGGGAGTTCTCTCCCCCGGAGAACCTCTTGGGAATGTTCCCGGATCCTCATGTCGACACGGGAGGCGAGTAGGATAAGATCGTCCAGGGTGGATGGCAGATCACGAGCAGCCAGCTCGTCCTTGATCCCTGAAGACAGTCCCTGTCAGAATGTAGCCACCAAAGCCTCGTTGTTCCAGGTCAATTCAGCAGCCAGGATACGGAACTGGATGGCATACTCGCCCACGGAGAGGTCTCCTTGGTGTAGGGTTAGCAAGGATGCAGCAGCCGAAGAAACTCTTCCAGGTTCCTCAAAGATCGAGCGGAAGGTCTGTAAGAAGCACTGCAAGTCATGGGTCTCTGGTCCCTGATGTTCCCACAGAGGATTAGCCCATCCCAGGGCTTTCCCCGTAAGGAGAGAGATGATGAAGGCGATCCTGATGTCATCCGAAGAGAAGGACCTGGCATGTAGTCTGAAGTGGATCAGGCACTGATTCAAAAATCCCCTGCAGGACCTCGGATCTCCGTCATAGCATGGAGGTAGCGGCAAGAAACACAGGGGATTGGTACTGGTACAGACAGGAAGTGTAGCAGGAGGAACCACAGGAATGGGTGTGGTGACTACTGTGGTTGGAGCAAGCAGCCGATGGGCTATGGCGTTCACCGACAGGAGGAGCTGGTCTTGTCGTGACTGGAGATACTCCATCTCAGCCAGCATGGTTTGTATTGTCAAAGTCTCAGGTTGAGCAGCGGGGTCCATGACCTGAGCGTACTGTCACGAAGCGGGTTAGTGGACCCACTAGGCCGTAACGCCGTAGCAGGGAGGCAGCTGGCCAAACAACTGGAAACCCCAGCAATACATTGTCCCGCACAAGGGTACCTGGATAGTCCAGACGGTGGCCGCAGCTCTGGCACTGATGGAGATGGTTGCAGCAGATAACGCCAAACGTGGCGGATGACTCAGGTTTAGTCGGATTCCTCTGAACGTGGCAGAAGACACAGGACGTGGTGGATTCCTCCGGACGTGGCAGATGACACTGGACGTGGCACGACTTGATACTAAAGGCACAGCACGGGAAACCGGAACAGGGAACAAGGCATGGGTAACAACTGGAACGGGAAACATTAAGGGACCATTTGCAAGACAGATTGGGAAAACTAACAACGCTCAGGCAAGGATCAGAAGGCCTGGGGCCTTCTTATAGACCAGGAAATCATGGCAGTTGATGATGATGATGATTTCCTTTGTGCGCGCGCTGGCCCTTTAAAGTCGGGCACGAGCGCGCACGCGCAACCTACGGG
This sequence comes from Rhinoderma darwinii, assembly GCF_050947455.1. Taxonomy (NCBI): domain Eukaryota; kingdom Metazoa; phylum Chordata; class Amphibia; order Anura; family Rhinodermatidae; genus Rhinoderma; species Rhinoderma darwinii. The sequence continues at coordinate 205,577,948 of NC_134691.1, forward strand.
ACACAGCAGAATGGAGCGGAAGTGAGCGCTGGCGTCTCCTAGGAAGGAGATGGGGACCAGCGCTCACGTATCCATGGCTGCGGGCGTCGGGAGGTGAGTAAACCCGACGGCGCGCGGCCATGGACGCTACAGAAGGTAAGGGACAAAAAAATGGAGCGTGGTCCGACCAAAACATGGGGCCCATCTCAGAAGTAGGGTGCCAGGTAAGCAAGTGCTGGCTAACGAGAAAGGCATCTAAACGACTGTACATATTGTGTAACGGAGAGAAATAAGTATACTCTCGTACCTGAGGATGGAGAAGCCTCCACACGTCAATCAATTGCATAGAGTGCATCTTGGTCTTCAAGGCCGCCAGTTGTGTCTTAGGAACACCAGACCTGCCCGAGGAGGTATCAAGCCTGGAGTCAAATGTCAAATTAAAGTCACCTCCCACAAGTAAAACGCCCTCCGAAAACTCATCTAATTTCCTGAGAAATACTCGGCACACCCGAGCCTGATCCTGATTGGGAAGATAAAAGTTAGCCAACGTGAAAATCTTATTCCTAATGGACAGCTTAAGAAAGACAAACCGACCACCCGGGTCAATTAGGACATCAATGGTCTTATGAGAAAGCGATTTGTGGATACAAATACTAGCCCCTTCGGACTTAGCTTCCGGGTTGGCACTGTGAAACCAAACCGGATAATACCGGTTCGTAAACTGTGGTGTATGGCCTACTTGAAAATGAGTTTCTTGCAGGATCAAGATATGCACCCGCTCTTTGTGCATGTGATACAGTACCTGTGAGCGTTTTTCAGGGACATTAAACCCTCTAAGGGTATGTTCACACGGCCTATTTACAGACGTAATTCGGGCATTTTATGCCTCGAATTACGTCCGAAAATGCGCCTCGATAGCGTTGGCAAACATCTGCCCATTGAAAGCAATGAGCTGACGTTTGTCTGTTCACACGAGGCGTATATTTACGCGTCGCTGTCAAAAGACGGCGCGTAAATAGACGCCCGCGCCAAAGAAGTGTCATGTCACTTCTTCAGACGTAAATGGAGCCGTTTTCAATGGACTCCATGGAAAACCAGCTCCAGTTACGTCCGTAATGGACGCGGCGTTCAAGCGCCTGCACATGCCGTTACGGCTGAAATGACGGGGCTGTTTTCTCCTGGAAACAGCCCCGTCATTTTGGCCGTTACGGACGCTGCCGTGTGAACATACCCTAACTTTAAAGGTACAGACTTTCAACTGTGCCATCTCACCGTACTGAGGATAAGCAAGCCAATACTGTGTACTAATGCAACAAAGACAAAGACAAGACAAACATGGAAGGGATAACACGACAACGAAGACAAACAAAACGGGTGAAATAATCACCCATTCCCTGATCTAATCAAGGAGAAACAATCCAAATACAGTAAACACCGGATACAACCAGTGAGTCCCTAAGGCTGGGTTCACACGAGCACATTAACGTCCGTAATGGACGGACGTATTTCGGCCGGAAGTCCCGGACCAAACTCAGTGCAGGGAGCCGGGCTCCTAGCATCGTAGTTATGTACGACGCTAGGAGTTCCTGCCTCTCCGTGGAACTACTGTCCCGTACTGAAAACATGATTACAGTACGGGACAGTTGTCCTGCAGAGAGGCAGGGACTCCTAGCATCGTACATAATTATCATACTTTATCATATAAAAATTGTCATATTTCAAGACCTCTCCAAACTAACTTTGGACCTAAGACGGCAATTACAACCTCTAACCAAAACACTAAGAGAGAGAAACATTCTATACAGGTGGATGTTCCCCTTTGGCCTTGCTATATCTCTACACAATAAAACATTGACCATCAAAACACCAGAAGACTTGGAATTTGTTCTCAATAAATTAGACCTCTCTCATCTACAAATACCAGACTGGACTCGCCCAGAAGATGAATTCAACTTCCCACAACTTCCAAAACAGGATAACTGGGAAACAGCTACCCCAAAGAAAACAAAGAAGATGAAAAAGACCGACCTGGAAGCTGGGAAAACTCTGAAAAGATGAGGAAGATAGAAAATGACTTCAAATATCCTTTTGCGAAATGTAATTGATATTGTTATATCTGTATGTTTATTATAATTCTTTAGACTTGCTGGAAGAATTTGGTTCTAAAATGTAAATGATCTCTCTTGCTACGCAAACTTTTTCAGGTTTAGATACCACCCCCCCCCCCCCCGGGAAATTTGATTTATGCTATAAACCCCGGTCGAGATTGGAATGATTTCCAATAGATCTCCACCGGCAGCATATTTGTATTGGATATATATAAATATACCAACAATCATACGTTCACCCTATCTAAAACACACCCAATTGTTTAAGATGTGTTTAATTCTTGTTATCGTTATTACTGTTCTGTCTCTGCTGAATTTTACTATCATAACAAATTATATGTACTATTTAAATAATGGCTGACCTTAAAATAGCTACGTACAATGTTAAAGGCATCAATGTCCCTGGTAAGAGACTACAAATACTTCAATTCTTAGAAAAGGAGAAAATAGACATAGCATTTCTACAAGAAACCCACTTCAAAAAAAATTATACCGCATTAACAAAAAATAAAATCTTCACGAAATGGTACAACGCTTCAACACCCCTTAAGAGATCTAAGGGTGTCGCCATCATCATTAATAAAAAAGTTCCCTTCACCTGTAAAGATGTGTTTCTAGATACGGAAGGTAGATATGTTCTTCTGAAGGGGTATATACTTGGTAAAATATTCACATTCGCAAATCTATACGTGCCTAATAATAACCAAGACAAGTTCATCAAACAATTGATGCAAAAATTGGAACAATTCAAGGAAGGTGAATTGATTCTAGGAGGCGACTTTAATATTCCACTCCAACCCTCAATAGACACTTCTAACAACAGTTCATCAATTTCATATAAAAAAATTAAATATATAAAAAAACACTACTGGCTGAAGCTCACTTGGTAGACGCATGGAGAATTAAAAATTCTTCTAGCCGAGATTATTCATTTTACTCGGCGGTCCACAAAAAATATTCTAGAATAGATTACCTATTTGTACCTCACTCTCTTATCAGCACGATAACTCAAGTAAAATATGGTTCTATCACACAGTCGGACCATGCGCCACTCTTGTTACTCCTTTCTTTCACCCAAAAACAAAATGGCAACTATTTTAATTGGAAATTAAATGACAGTTTGCTCACCAACAAAGAGGACAAAACCTACATACTCTCACGTATAACAGACTATTTCCTAGACAACTGTCCAGACAACATATGTAACTCGAATATCTGGGAAGCTCATAAAGCCGTAATAAGAGGCTTTCTAATTGAACTAGGCGCTAGGAAAAAAAAAGAAACAAACAAACAAATTACAAACATTTTAGAAAAAATTAAAGTATTGGAATTGAAACATAAAAAATCATTAAGTATAAAATCAGAAAAGGATCTATTCAAACTGCGTGCAGAACTGAAGGAGCTACTGAACTATAATACCGAAAAAAACTTCTACTTCGCGAAGTTCAAAAGGTACATGGCAGCAGAAAAATGTGGAAAGAGACTAGCCAATGTAATCAGAAAAGAACATTCAAATACATTTATACCTAAAATAAAAGATAAAAGAAACAAACTACTGCATACAACGGAAGATATATCCAGGGAATTCTGTGGCTTCTACTCAGAATTATACCACCTACAAAACCAAGACCAAACACTGATCCAAAAAACGGATCTAATAAATAAACTACTCGACAATATAAACCTCCCTCACATTTCAGAGACACAAAGTCAAATACTAACCTCTCCTTTCACAAAACAAGAAATAGAGAACGCTATAAATAATAGCCCGAAAGGTAAAAGCCCAGGTCCGGACGGGTACTCTATGGCATACTATAAAATATTTAGAGACACTCTATCCCCCTTTCTGACACAGTATTTTAACACCATAGATCTTAATAACCCATTCTGTAAAGAGTCACTGACCGCTCATATTACCCTAATACCCAAAGAAGGAAAAGATCCCACCCTCTGCGGTAGTTACAGGCCCATCTCTCTGATAAATAATGATGTCAAACTTTTTGCAAAAATAATCGCAAATAGAATGAAACAATTCCTACCAAACATAATTAACCTAGAACAAGTGGGCTTTACACCAGGCAGGGAAGCTAAAGATAACACGGTTAGGATTCTGAACGTGATTCAAATAGCCAAGAGTAAAAACGTTCCTATCGCTCTGCTGACTACTGATGCTGAAAAGGCATTTGACAGAGTAGACTGGTTGTTCCTAAAATTGACACTACAAAAATTTGGCCTTCCATCTACATTTATAGACAAAATTATGGCTTTGTACAAAAATCCATCCGCGAAACTCAAAATAAACGGAGAATTCTCACCCCAAATAGAAATGAAGAACAGCACAAGACAAGGATGTCCATTGTCTCCATTGTTATTTATAATGACCATGGAAGTCCTGGCCCAAAAGATTAGGGAAAACAAGGGGATCACTGGACTTATGTGTAATAAAGTAGAACACAAGATCGCCGCATTTGCAGACGATATGTTAATCATCTTATCCAATCCAAGAAAATCGATTAGAGCCCTATTACAAGAGTTCAAAATATTTGGAGAGGCTTCTAACTTCAAAGTTAATACAACAAAATCAGAACTATTAAACGTAAACATAGACCCTAAAAAGTGGAAGGAAATGTCTAAGAACTTCCCCTTCAAAAACGACTGTTCTCACATTACATACCTAGGTACGAAGATAAATAATTCCTATAAAGATCTCTTCGACTTAAATTACAAGCCACTGCTGACTAAAATAGAAGCGGATTTGGAGAAATGGAATACCTTACCAATCTCGTGGTTCGGAAGAAATAACATTATAAAAATGGTAATATTACCAAAAATACTTTATCTACTACAAGTGCTACCAATTGACATCCCCGTGACATTTTTCAATAAACTGAAAAAGATAATAATAAAATTTATATGGCAAGCTAAAGGATGTAGAATTAAATATTCAACACTCGTAAAACACAAAAATGCAGGTGGAATTGGCCTACCAGACATAGAAAACTACAAAAACGCTGTTCACCTATGCAGATTTATGGAGTGGCAAAGCCCTACGAAACGCAAACTCTGGGTCGATCTCGAGCTGAGTTTACTAAAAAATAGAGTTGAAGATATCATATGGCCAACACCTTATAATAGATTTAAATATTCTGATATACTCAATCCTTTAACGAACCAAACTATCAGAATATGGCACAAACTGAACAAAAAACACCATTTTATACGTAATATAAGTAGTCACACACTAATCTATTATCTGATACCGAATAAACTCAAAAAAATTAAGAAGAAATTATCCACGAACACGAAAGAAGCTTTACTCTCAGCAAGTAAGTTTATTTTAAACAAGAAACTGATTACAATGGAAGAAATGGAAATTACATTTCCTAACATTAAGTTGGATGAGCAGACATTCAATATAATCGCCGACTCAATTAAGGCCTTTCTGTCGGATATTCTACATACAAGTTCAGTCAGTTTGTTCACTAACTTTTACTCCTCTAAGATTGTTCCCAAAAAGGCAGTTTCAAAAATTTATCAACTTCTCATTGCTAAATCGGAAATACCCTCATTCATGACAAAATGGGAAAGAGAATTGGGTAAAAAGTTCACTAAGGAACAGACAGACTGAATATTAAAAAACTCGCAGTCCACTTCCAGTTCTACAAAAATACAAGAGCTAAATTATAAAGTAATAGCACGTTGGTACAAAACGCCAGAGCTTCTGAATAGAATAGATCCCAACCAAAGCCCAATATGCTGGCGCTGCAAAAAAGAAACAGGGAATCTGTCACACATCTGGTTTAACTGTGATCTAATCAAGCCATTCTGGGAGAAAATAGAAACAATTATAAATACTGTTGAAGATATCAATATCACTTTGACATTAGAATTAGTAATCCTGAATCTGGACATGTCATACCGGATCATAAACCACAATTCTTTAATTCCCCACCTTCTAAATGCAGCGAAACTTATAATTGCTAGACACTGGAAGGAGATAGATACGCCATCCACCTCGGAATGGATGGCCGAGGTCTGTTCAGTACAGTCATTCGAAAAGACTAAATGGTCAATTGAACAAAATCTAGATAAATATTACAGGACTTGGAATAGATGGATAGATACTCAGAACACAGATGCTTTGTATAACATAATGGGTTAGATCACATTACAAAATTCCAAACCAAAACTAAATTGGTAACATTAACCAAATTTGTATAACTTGAAGTACATGTAAACTTATGTGGAGAGTATATATGTAGCTCTCTGAATTTGAATATAATACAGCAGAGACAACCGTTAATTGTTATGTTATTTCTTTGTATTGGCTTATTATGTTACCCCTGTTCCCCATCCATTCCTTTCTGTACCCCTATCCCCCTCCCCTCCTTATTATGTCTCAAAAATGTAAACAAATAAAAAATTTACAAAAAAAAAAAAAATAGAATAAAAAAACAATAGTAGAATTGCTGTTTTTTAGTCACCACGCCACTTAAAAATAGAATAAAAATGGATCAAAAAGTCGCATGCACCCCATGAAAAGTACAATTAATTCCTCAAGGGGTCAAGTTTCCAAAATCTGGTCACTGTTGGGGGGTTTCCACTGTTTTGGCACCACAAGACCTCTTCAAACCGGACATGGTGCCTAATAAAAAGGAGGCCTCATAATCCTCTAGGTGCTCCTTTGCTTCGGAGGCCGGTGCTTCAGTCCATTACCGCACTACAGAATCTGGGCAATAAGTATTGAGTTGCGTTTCTCTGGTAAAATCTTTTGTGTTATAGAAAAAAATGGTATAAAAAGGATTTTCTGACAAAAAAAAAAAGTACATTTCACATCTACTTTGCTCTAAGTTCCTGTGAAACACCTAAAGGGTTCATAAACTTTCGAAATGCTGTTGCAAAAACTTTGAGGGGTCTAGTTTCTAAAATGGGGTGTTTCATAGCGGTGTCTAATATATAGGCCCCTCAAAGCAACTTCAGAACTGAACTGGAACCTAAAAAAATAAATAAATGAGGCAATACTTCGCTTCTTACATTATACTGATAATGAGCAGTGCCCACCCCCGAGATGGCCCCAGTTTTGACCGTTTGTATAAACGGAGACTCCTATCAGACAGTTTCAGTGCCCGGTTTTCCCAAGCATACACCCCAAGAAGTGTATTTCTATTGATGAGTCCTTGGTAGATTTTAAAGGGAGGCTTCTATTCCGCCAGTACATGCCGAGTAAGAGGGCAAGATATGGTGTGAAGTTGTATAAGCTGTGCGAGAGTGCATCAGGGTATACCTACAAATTTAGGATATATGAAGGGAAGGACATCAGTATTCAGCCCCCAGAATGCCCCCCCCCCCTTACTGGGAGTTAATGCAAAAATTGTGTGGGATTTGGTGCACCCACTGCTGGACCAGGGTTACCACCTGTATCTGGATAATTTTTATACCAGCGTCCAACTCTTCAACTGCCTCTCTTCCAGTCCTGCGGCATGCGGCACGGCTAGAAGAAATCTGAGAGGCCTCCCTAAGACACTGCTTGGGCAAACAAGAAGGTGTGAGAGCAGGGCACAATCTAGCAGCAACATATTGTGTGTCAAGTACAAGACAAGAGAGATATCCTTGTATTGAGAACAATACATGGCCACACCAGTACCCATGTACCTGTATGAGGTACCAGTACACAGACCCCCAAACCAGACTGCATCCTGGACTACAATAGGTACATTGGAGGGGTGGACTTGTCAGATCAAGTCCTGAAGTCCTACAGCGCCATGCGGTGTGGTATAAGAAGCTGGCCGTGCACATCATTATCAAGAACCTAATCTTTAGGGACCAAGAAGGGGGCACACAGTACTTCTGGAAGCGAGGCCACACGCATCGTACCAGGGCAACACTTTCCAGAAGAAGTTCCCCAAACTGGCAAGAAGGGAAAAAGTCAAAAGAGGTACAAAGTCTGCTATAAGAGGGGGATAAGGGAGGACCCACTATATCAATGTGACACATGTCCCGAAAAACCAGGGCTCTGTATGAAAGAGTGTTTTAAAATTTATCATAGATCCCTTAGATTTTTCATCCACCCTGATGCACTCCGCACAGCTTATCCCCCTCATCTTTCCCTTCTGAGCCCTGCTGTGTGCCCAGGCAGCTAATAACAGCCACATGTAGGGTATTGCCGTACCTGGGAGAACCCACATTACAGTTTATGGGGTGTATATCTCCGGTGGCACATGCTGGGCACACTATATCGGACACTGAAATGGCATAGATATATAGAAAATTGCAAATCTCACACTGCCCCATCTGCTGCGCATTATCTTTTACACAATACCTGTGGGGTCAAAATGCTCACTACACCTCTAGATGAATGTCTTAAGGGGTGTAGTTTTTAAAATGGGGTCACTTCTCAGTGGTTTCAACTGTACTGGTACCTCAGTGGCTTCTACATACATGACTTAGCAGCAGAAAAGCTCCAGTAGGCCAAATGGTGGTGTTTTCCTTCTGAGTCCTCCCATGGGCCCAAACTTCAGTTTATCACCACAAATGGGGTATTGTTGCACTCAGGAGAAATTGGGCAATAAAATGGGGTATTTTGTTCCCTGTGAAAATAAGAAATTTTTATCAAAAATTACATCTTACTGGAAAAAATTAAATTTTTTTAATTTCACAGCCCAATCCAAATACGTGCTGTGAAAAAACTGTGCGGTCAAAATGGTAACCACAACCATAAATTAATTCCTTGACGGGTGTAGTTTCCAAAATGGGGTCACTTCTGGTGGGTTTCCATTGCTTTCATACCTCTGGGGCTCTGCAAATGCGACATGGCACTCGAAAACCAATCCAGCAAAATCTGGACTCCAACAAACACATAGCGCTACTTTGCCGTTTGGGCCCATGGGAGGGCTCAGAAGGAGTTTTTTCACCACAAATGGGGTATTGCCGCACTCAGGACAAATTGGGGAACAAAATGGGGTATTTTATTTCTTGTGAAAATAAGAAATTTTATCAAAAATTACATCTTATTGGAAAACATTTCATTTTTTAAATTTCACAGCCCAATTCAAATACGTGCTGTGAAAAAACTGTGTGGTCAAAATGGTAACAACAACCATACATGAATTCCTTGAGGGGTGTAGTTTCCAAAATGGGGTCACTTTTGGGGGATTCCTACTGTTTTGGCACCTCAACACCTCTTCAAACCTGGCATGCTGCCTAAAATATATTCTAATATAAAAGAGGCCCCAAAATGTACTAGGTGCTTCTTTGCTTCTAGGGCTTGTGTTTTAGTCCACAAGCGCACTAGAGGCACATGTGGGACATTTCTAAAACTGCAGAATCTGGACAATACATATTTAGTAGTGTTTCTCTGGCAAAACCTTCTGTGTTACAGAAAAAAAATGGAGTAAAATTGAAATTCAGCAAGAAAAATGAAATTTGCAAATTTCACCTCCACTTTGCTTTAATTCCTGTGAAATTCCTAAAGGGTTAAAAAACTTTCTAAATGCTGTTTTGAATACTTTGAGGGGTCTAGTTTTTAAAATGGGGTGTTTTATGGGGATTTCTAATACATAGGCCCCTCAAAGCCACTTCAGAACTGAACAGGTACCTTAAAAAAAAGGCTTTTGAAATTTTCTTAAAAATATGAGAAACTTCTGTTTATGTTCTAAGTCTTGTAACGTCCAAGAAAAATAAAAAATGTTCAAAAAAAAGATGCTAATCTAAAGTAGACGTATGGGAAATGTGAACTAGTAACTATTTTGGGGGGTATAACCATCTGTTTTACAAGCAGATGCATTTAAATTCAGAAAAATTTTATTTTTTCAAAATTTTCTCTAAATTTTGCAATTTTTCACAAATATACACTGAATATATCGACCAAATTTTACCATTAACATGAAGCCCAATGTCTCACGAGAAAACAATCTCAGATTCGCTTGGATAGGTTTAAGCATTCCGACGTTATTACCACATAAAGTGAAATATGTACGTTTTTAAAAATGGGCTCTGAGCCTTAAGGCCCAAACAGGGCTGCGTCCTTAAGGGGTTAAGGGGTTATGGGGTGTAGTGAGCATTTTCATCTCACAGTTCTTTTCCGTAAATTATTGCGCTGCGGATGTGCAAAGTACAAATTGCAATTTTTCCCGAGATATGCCATTTCAGTAGCAAATATGTTGTGCCCAGTTTGTGCTACTGGAGACACACACCCCGTAAATTGTTAAAAGGGTTCTCCCTGGTTTGGCGATTCCATATATGTGGAATTAAACTGCTGTTTGGGCACACTGTAGGGCTCAGTAGGGAGGCAGCACCATTTGGATTTTGAAGCGCGGATTTTGCTTCATAGTAGTTTTGTTTAAAGTTTTACGGGTATTTCAGTTTATAATGTGGGGGCATATGTAAGCTCGGCAGAGTACATCAGAGGCATAGTCAGGTGGTATAATAATGGTGTAAAACGATAAAATAATCCATAGAGGTGTGTTATGCTGTGAAGCAATCCTTTATGCACAGGCCAGTGTCACACTGATAAATGGTGACCTTTCTTATTCCCCTTTTGGTCCACACTCCGCACCTTTGCAGTTTCGGGAATTTTACTGGGAAAGTGTTGTCCTAGTATAATACGGGCACCCTCGCTTCCAGCAGATATGTTTGGGCCCTCCCCTTCCTGGTTCCCTAATTTTAGGGCCTTGATAAATCGCTTCTTGAAACAGAAGAAATGTTCCCCTCGGGCCTGCACAACTGAATTTTTTTTCTTTCCTGACTTATTGGAGCCTTAACTTATTTTATTTTTTCATAGACGTAGTGGTATGAGGGCTGTTTTTTTATGGGACGAGCTGTCAGGCCTCCTGTTGCCATAGAATACCTACCAAGACATATACAGACAATAAATCTAGAATGTAAATCACCAGTAGTACAAATATAGCACTAGCCAATATATAAAAAAATATCTTTATTAGAATATATAATAAAAACACATGTAGACCATCGCACAAAATATAAAAAACAACACATAATAAAAATGTGGTAGTGGTATGAGGGGTCAAAATGCATCACATTAAATATACGTGTGATAGGGCGGTATAATATATAGACAGACACTATACAAAAGACACCTCTTAAATTACCATTATATAAATACATAAACACTGAATAGGAAGTATAGGTAAAGAGGTGAAACCACGATCAAAGATCCAAAATAATGTCAAATACCAACCCATATTTTGCATGTTTGCCCCTTAATAAGACAAACCACAGACCGTGACCAAACACCCCGACGCACGTTTCACCGTCAGCTTTTTCAAGGGGTAATGGTCAGTGAGCAGTCTTGGGCTTAAATAGGAGGAACAGAATCATGTGTTCCAATCAGAAAGTACCCTGTGTATCACAACCAGGTGTAGTATAAACGAGTCATATTGCTTTGAAATACCTTGTGAGTAGTTCACCTGCAAAAACATGCAGCGCCGCCATAATCACTTCCCCCCGGAACAGCAGGGAGGCGGAGGACACATATTCATGTGTGCCCACATCACCACACGGCGCCGGGGGGAGGGGAAAACACGGCAGCGCACACACAGCATACAAGTGCCAGAGGCCATTTTAAAAGAAGGCAAAATTGCCAGAATAATACATACTTGTTAAACTTGTTAGCACAGTGCCGCCATGATCTCGTCCCCCCAGAACATCAGGGAGGCGGGCACCGCATGTCCATGTGTACTCTCATCTCCATGTTGTGGCGGGGGGAGGGGAGCAGGGCGGCGCATACACGAAACAAGCGCTTGCAGCCATTTTAAGAAAGGGCAAAGTTGGCAGGACAATGCTTACTAGTTGATAGCATTAGCACAGCGCCGCCATGATCCCATCATCCTGGAACAGCAAGGAGGCGGGCAACGCAAATCCATGCATACCCACGTCTCCATGCTGCGCAGGTAGGAGCGGAGCAGGACAGCGTAAATATGTCACAAGGCTACATATGACCATATTGCATAAGGGCAAAATTTGCCCATAGTATACATATTGAGCTCTCCATATCAACGTAAATGTCCACCACTATAGATCAAGATAAAGGAGAAACACCATATATCCCAGACAAATATGAATAGAGGTTTTTCAAAATTTTCAAGGGACATATAAAAATTAATTAGACCACATATATCAAAATAGTCTATTAAAAAAACCGTCATCTATATTAATATAATATTTGTGTATGAAAATATATCATCATAACTGTGTATGAATACATCGAGGATCCTCAATTCAGAGAATCCTCCATATAGTCATAAAAAGTATATAAATATAATAAATATAATATATATAAGTAAAAATTAATAAAGTGAATCAAAAGAAAATATATATAAAATAAAAACACCCAAAACGTGACCACACGTGAATAAGTGCCAATGAAAACTTAATATACAAACCTCCACCTCTGTGAACAAAAGATTTCATTAGAATCCACATAATATACAAAATATGGACATTATAAAAAGTCCATTAGATATATGGATAAATATATGTTAGAACCACCTCCTAAAGATTGTATGTGTATCAAGTAACGAATATAATATACGAGGCCACCACTCATGCCTCAATGTTACTAAATACACATATATATAAAGTGGAAAATTAGTGCATATTTTAATATTGGATATATAACCACCATATCTGTAATTCATGCATGACACAATTTAAATGGTCAAAAATAGACCATAGACTACATTTTAAGAAATATATATTCAAAGTGCATATATAGTTAGTATATTTTCACCCAAAAGAAGGAAAAAGGACCCTTGAAAAAGCTGACAAGAACAATATATAGATATACCTCCAATACATCAGATATTGCAATATTATAAACCCAAAAATAGGAATACAATAGACCACATCATATGTAACAATACAAGGCCAAAAAATAACAATACAATGGATCACACACCTGCTGGAACCTATAAAGTATAGAAACATCCATTTCCAGTTCTGAATTGTATCCAGCGAAAGCCATCATGTGTAACGGAATGAGCAGCACCAATAGTAAACCAACCTATAGCCAAAGATGAAAGGACACTTCTTTAGATGGATAATTACCACACGATTCACTCACAAGGATACTCAAGGACTGATAACCACAGGGGTTACAAACCTATATCGCAAGAATATTCCTCACTGACTTTAAAAATAATTGTATAAACAGGACATATATAGATACTGCAGGACCCAAATTAAAGAAATGATGCAATGGACATTTTTTCGTTTAGTCCAAAAAGGAGAATTGGTTTTTAGTTTGGTAATCCACTTACATTCAATACATTCCAATTTTCGAAAAGTGTCACCACCACGAGAACTAATGATGATCTTATCTATACCACAAACTCTTAGGTCTTGCCATCTATTGTTGTGATATTCTCGGAAATGCCTAGGGATAGGTTTTAATTTGTCAATCTTCTCCCAATTATTACATTCAATTGTACCTGCTTTCTTGATGTCCCTCACGTGTTCTTGAATACGTGTTCTCATCCCCCTTGTGGTCATCCCCACATATGAGAGACCACAAGGGCAAGTCGCCAAATACACCACAACTGTGGTACTACAGTTGATAAAGTGTACAATATTAAAGGACTTCTGATTGTCAGAATAAGAAAATGTATTTGTTTTTATAATCAATTGACAAATAGAACAATGGCCACAAGAGAATGAGCCCCAATCGGGTCCCTTCGAGTCAAAGAGATAGGTATCTGATTTCGGAGCACTATAATGGCTATGAACCAGATAGTCTCTCAATGTTTTGCTTCTTTTAGCTGCCAATTGTGGTCTCAAAGGTAAACATTTTTTGAGCTCAGCATCCGATAACAAAATTGGCCAAAATCGAGCCACAATGTCCCTCATTTCTGTCCACGGCGTATTAAACGTGGTGATCAACCTTACCACAGGATCTAGGTTTTTTCATTTATGTTGAGTCAGAAGATTATTCCGGTCAGTTGTACATGCTCTTTGGTACCCTTTTTCAATATCTTGTTTATGGTAGCCTCGCTGTAAAAAATATATCTTTTAATTGGTATGCCTCATTTTCAAAATTTGACTTGGAATCAAAGACCCGTCTTGCTCTCAAAAATTGGCCTGTAGGAATGGCACGTATGGTATGTCTAGGATGAAAAGATAATGCATGTAACAAAACATTTACCGATGTTTCTTTACGGAAGATGGTGGTATATTGATCCTACCTGTATTATTGGCCGTAATTTTGATGTCTAGGAATTCCATCGCCTCTTGGCTAATTACATAGGTTAGTTTGATGTTCTGTTGGTTACTATTTAAAATAGTCAAAAACCGATCTAATTCTGACCGCGTTCCCTGCCAAAGGAAAAGTATATTGTCAATAAAATGCATCCATGTAACAACACATCCAGAAACCATGTCCATTGCCTCCTGTACACAATTCTGCTCCCAAAAGCCCAGAAATAGGTTTGCATATGAAGGGGCACACGTTGCCCCATGGCTGTACCACGTTGTTGTAAAATAAACATAAAATAATTGTGTTCAAGGATAAAGCGCATAAGAGTAATAAGAAAATCTACCAATTCAGAATCATGTTTCTGTATGCGGAAAAAATGTGAAATGGCACATTGCCCCAATTCGTGATCAATACACGTATATAGAGACTCAACGTCACAGGATACTAAATACATGTCCTGTTCTAATGTTACTCCATCCAGACGTTTTAAAACGTCGATGGAGTCCCTAATGTATGATTTTAAATTTTCCACACATGGATTTAAATAGTAGTCCAAAAAACGACACACAGGTTCACAAAGACTCCCACAGCCTGACACTATTGGGCGACCGGGGGGTCTTTTCTGATCTTTATGGACTTTGGGTAAGCGGTATAGCGTTGGAGTGATGGGGTATTTAACAACCAATCCTTCAAAGACCTTTTTGGAAATGATGTTGCTTTCACATGCCTCAAAAAGAAATTTATCAAGTTGACCCTTAAATATTCCAATTGGATCGGATTTCAAACGTCTTTAGCAATTGCCATCATGTAATAGCCTGTACACCTCAGACTCATACATATCAACTGGCCATACCACTACATTTCCACTCTTATCTGCGGGTTTAAAATTCACATTATTCATATTCTTAAGCTCATTCAAAGCTCTCCGCTGTGCCCGCGAAAGATTATCATAGCCCCTGTCCTGAGGCAGCTTACGTAACTCATCAACCACCATCCTTACAAACATTTCCATTGATCGATTTAATGATAAGGGTGGAAATGTAGTGGATTTGGGATCTATATACACTACCGTTCAAAAGTTTGGGGTCACCCAGACAATTTTGTGTTTTCCATGAAAACTCACACTTCTATTTGTCAAATGAGTTGCAAAATGACTAGAAAATATAGTCAAGACATTGACAAGGTTAGAAATAATGATTTTTATTTGAAATAATAATTTTCTCCTTCAAACTTTGCTTTCGTCAAAGAATGCTCCATTTGCAGCAATTACAGCATTGCAGACCTTTGGCATTCTAGCTGTTCATTTGCTGAGGTAATCGGGAGAAATTTCACCAGGGTCTTCCCCAGAGCGGAGTCCCGGGCAAAGCTTCAGCACATACACAACATGCGTCATACTTAAAATCTGCACTTATATAATGAATCATACCAGCAAGGGAAATGAGTTCATCCTTTTTTTAGGGAAAGGCTACTTTTGCCATGTCCTGCAGGTTTTGTCCAGCGATTTCTGGGGCTTCCCCAGAGCTGGAGTCCCGGGCAGAGCACTAGTATAGGCTCTGCTCTGGGACTCTGCGGAAGCCTCTGACATCGCTGTCCAAACATCGACAATGATGTCAGGGGCTTCCCCAGAGCAGGAGTCCCAGTGATGTCAGGAGCACAGCTGGAGTCCCAGGAAGAGCCTACTAGCGCTCTGCCCGGGACTCCAGCTCTGGGGTTGCCCCTGACATCTCTGCCCATATATGGACAGTGATGTCAGGAGCAGAGCTGGAATCCCAGGCAGAGTGCTAGAAGCGGCTCTGCTCCGGGACTCGAGCTCTGGGCAAGCCCCTGACATCACTATGGCAGCATCTTCGGAGGGCACTGTGGCAGCATCTTCGGAGGGCACTGTGGCAGCATCTGCGGAGGGCACTGTGGCAGCATCTGCGGAGGGCACTGTGGCAGCATCTGCGGAGGGCACTGTGGCAACATCTACGGAGGGCACTGTGGCAACATCTACGGAGGGCACTGTGGAAGCATCTATGGAGGGCACTGTGGCAGCATCTACGGAGGGCACTGTGGCAGCATCTACGGAGGGCACTGTGGCAGCATCTAAGGAGGGCACTGTGGCAGCATCTACGGAGGGCACTGTGGCAGCATCTACAGAGGGCACTGTGGCAGCATCTACAGAGGTCACTGTGGCAGCATCTACAGAGGGCACAGTGGCAGCATCTACAGAGGGCACTGTGGCAGCATCTACAGAGGGCACTGTGGCAGCATTTACAGAGGGCACTGTGGCAGCATCTACAGAGGGCACTGTGGCAGCATCTACAGAGGGCACTGTGGCAGCATCTACAGAGGGCACTGTGGCAGCATTTACAGAGGACACTGTGGCAGCATCTACAAAGGGCACTGTGGCAGCATCTACAGAGGGCACTGTGGCAGCATCTACAGAGGACACTGTGGCAGCATCTACAAAGGGCACTGTGGCAGCATCTACAGAGGGCACTGTGGCAGCATCTACAGAGGGCACTGTGCAGCATCTACAGAGGGCACTGTGGCAGCATGTACAGAGGACACTGTGGCATTATCTAGGGGTGTGTTGCATTATCTACAGAGGGCACTGTGGCATTATCTACAGAGGGCACTGTGGCATTATCTAGGGGTGTGTTGCATTATCTACAGAGGACTCTGTGGCAGCATCCACAGAGGGCACAGCTGCAGCATCCACAGAGGCACTGCGGCAGCATTCACAGAGGGCACTGCGGCACTATCTAAAAAGGGGCTGCCCAATCTTTACATGTGTGTCTGCCAAACGCTGCTAACTGAGCCGCCGGACTGCATTTAGCGACACTTAAACTGGAAAACTGGATTGTTGAAATAAGCACGTGGAGAAATCTTTCAAATTTTAAACCTAGCACTACTATTATAGTAATGTAGTATTGTTATAGTAATGTAGTATTATTATAGTAATGTAGTATTGTTATAGCAATGTAGTATTACTATTATTATAGTAATATAGTGTTATAGTAGATCAAATAACTAATTGATTAACAATAATTTTATATTGTATAAAATTTTAAAGTAATGCGGCCCGTCAACTTTCCATTTTTTCTATATGTGGCCCACTTACCCGGCCGAGTTTGAGGACGGGTGTTGGGAATTTTTTTTTTTTTACATAATATTGCTTTTAGTATGTTATTAAAATTAATTATATTTATTTGTGTGTTTGTGTTTTACTTTTTTCTTTTTTCTAACTTTTACTTCACTATGGGGGCTGCCATTTTTTTTTTCATTTCTGTATGTGTCGATTAACGACACATACAGAGATGGAATACGGCAGCTACAGGGCATAGGACTCAATGAACGGGAGCCGTTCCATTGCTTCTGCTCTCTGGCTCTGTACTGCGCAGACGCAGGTCAGAGTAACACAGCAGAGCAGCTGTTTGCAGGGAGATAGCAGGCGCCATCATGAAGACCAGCTGCACTGCAGGTAAGGTGTGTGTCTCTGTCTGTCCCTCTGTCTGTCACAGACCGCCGCTCTCGTGACCCCCAACGCCCCCCCCCGACCAGCCCCTCCCCCAAACGGCCCCCCCCCGACGGCCCCTCCCCCAAACGGGCGCCCCCCCCCAACGGGTCCCCCTGTAGTCGTGCAGGAGAATCTGTATAAAGGACACACGATGTTAGGGTATGTTCACACGAGGTCATTACGTCCGTAATTGACGGACGTATTTCGGCCGCAAGTACCGGACCGAACACAGTGCAGGGAGCCGGGCTCCTAGCATCATACTTATGTACGACGCTAGGAGTACCTGCCTCGCTGCCGGACAACTGTCCCGTACTGTAATCATGTTTTCAGGGCTGGATGGACGGGCTGAGGGTGCACAGGGTTTTTGGTGATCCCCCTCTGTCATGTGATCGGACCTAGGTTACCGGTTCTGATGCAGACGGGGTTCATGTTTCTATAAATCTGTCCATAACAAGAGTGTAATGATGGGGGTAAGGAAACAGACAAGTGAGCCTTAATCTACCCGCCACTCAGTCCCTGCCTACTTGCAACGACCCGCCCTAGGCGACGGGGTACAACTGGGCGACGGTCCCTACGCTCAATAAGTGCACGACAGACAAACAGACAAGGGTACACAGAAGCAAGGGAAAAGGGGCAGTTGCCCACGGCAACACCGTGAGCAACAAGAGTAGTGAAAGAGCCGAGTCAAACCAAGAGTGTACGAGGTACCAAACGCAGAGCAGGAGAGTAGTGAACAAGCCGAGTCAAACCAGGAGTGTACGAGGTACCAAACACAAAGCAGGAGAGTAGTCAGTAAACCAGGGTCAATATGAAGCAGGGTCAATAGTTCAAGAAGCTGCAGCAGGGCCAGGAAACCAAACGAGAAGAATCACAAGCAGGGAGGAACAGGAAAGGCAGGTATAAATAGACAGAGGGCGGGAGCTAGCTCCGTCTGGCCAGGCTGTGATAGGCTCTCCCACTCCTAAGCCTGCCATCCTGAGTGGTGGAAGATGGAGTCAGTCTCACAGACATAGAAGCAGGTGCAGACTGATTACCTATGGGCGTAGATACAGAAGCTGTGCCTGGCAGATCCTTAACAAAGAGACAGTTAACTCAGGACAAGCCCTGCCCTCATGCCATAGTTGTATGGTTCTGTCTGCAGTGATGGCGCTGGGTGGCTCTGACACCCGCCTCCCCCGTCGGGTCATCTCAGGACAGAAGGGTTGCTCGGATTGGAGACACAGCGCCGCACCTGTCCTCATATTGTGTCTGGTATTGCAGTTCACCTCCATTGAAGTGAATAGGACAGAGCTGTAATACCACACACGACCTGAGGATAGGTGCGGCGCCATGTTTTCCTGGACGACCCCTTTAAGAAATTTCCTGTGTGTGTGTGGCAGAGCAGAGTGTGCACGGGTGCCGCTGATACTTCATAGCCGTTATCAGCTGTTTTGAAGAATCAGCGGCGGGCACCCCCCCCCCTCCACACACACACAAATCCCCCCAAACACGCAAAATCAAGTGTAATCAAGCGTTTTTTTTATGTGGTTTTTTGCACGTAAAAAGTGCAAAAAAAAAAACGTGTCAAATACACGGCGTGTGAACCGGTCAACTGAAAAGTCATTCACTTCACTTTCATCATTCTAAGGGTATGTTCACACACAATGTTTTCAGCTGAAAAATCGGAAGCAATGGGAAATACGGCGTTCTGTTCTGACAGGGCGTTTTTTTACGTGGTCGTTTTCCAAAACCGACACGTAAAAAGACGGCCACCAAAATGAAGTGCACGTCACTTCTTGGGACGTTTTTGGAGCCGTTTTTCATTGACTTTATAGAAAAACAGCTCCAAAAATGGCCGTTAAAAAACGTGAGTTTGATTAAAAAATGGCTGAAAATCAGGAGCGGTTTTCCCTTTGTTTAGTAAGCGTGTGAACATACCCTTAGCCTTTTGGTGTGTCCTAGAACTTCTGCCAGCTGCAGACTCACACATAAAATGGCTGCCGGACACGGCTTAGCAATTTGAAGACACCTTTTCCTGACTTGTGGGAGGGAGGGTGAGATTCCCTCCCATATTTACAGCAGCTGTGAGTCAGGTTGCTTTGCCTTATTCACCTTGCTGTAATTCTGGGAAGTACTCCCCCTGGTGGCCAACATAGGAAAACATGTCAAATTATTATTTCATTTTTAATATTTTCCACCATATGGAAGAAAAAAAAATACAGCAAAAAACGTAAAAAATATAATAGGAATAAGTAACGACACTTAAAAAAAAAGGTTTAATTCGCGACACATTCCCTTTAAACTGGAAAACTGGATTGTTGAAATAAGCTTGTGGAGAAATATCTAAAATTTTAAACCTAGCGGTATTATTATAGTAATTTAGTATTATTATTATAGTAATATAGTGATATAGTAGTTCAAATAACTAATTGATTATGTAATGGCAGGAAGGAGGTGAAGGGAAAGTGAGCCCTAATCTACCCACCGCCCTGTCCCTGCCTACTTGCAACGACCCGCCCTAGGCGACGAGGTACAACTGGGCGGCGGTCCCTACGCTGTCTAAGTGCACAGGAAAACAAACAGGGAACACGCAAGGGAAGGGGCAGTAGCCACGGAACGCCACGAGGAAACGGAGCGGCGAACGAACAGTCAGGACCAGGACGAAGTGAGTACACCCGAGCGGGCACGGAGACAGAAGCAAGCCAGGGGCAAAGCAAAGCAGGTCAAGCAGAACTGCAGCAAGGCAGAAGCACGGCAGAAGCAGGCTGGAGCAAGCAGCAGTGGGGCCAGGAATCCAAAAGAATTACAAGCACTGAGGGAGAGAACAGGGCAGGTAATAAAGGACAGGGGGCGGAGCTAACTCCGACAGACCAGGCCGCGATAGGCTCTCCCACTCCTGAGCCTGCCACCCTGGTTGGTGGGAGATGGTGTCAGTCGAACAGGTCTGGCCTCAGGTGTGGATTGATTAATCCCAGGAGTATACCTAGATGAAGTACCTGGCAGATCCCTAACAGATTAAGGCCTCATTTACACGAGCGTGTGCGTTTTGCGCGCGCAAAAAACGCTGCGTTTTGCGTGCGCAAAAGGCAATTGACAGCTCCGTGTGTCATCAGTGTATGATGCGCGGCTGCGTGATTTTCGCGCAGCCGCCATCATAGAGATGAGGTAGTCGACGCCCGTCACTGTCCAAGGTGCTGAAAGAGCTAACTGATCGGCAGTAACTCTTTCAGCACCCTCGACAGTGAATGCCGATCACAATATACACCAACCTGTGAATAAAAAAAGACGTTCACACTTACCATGAACTGCCTGCTTCCTCCAGTCCGGTCTCCCGGCCGTTGCCTTGGTGACGCGTCCCTCTCTTGTCATCCGGCCCCACCTCCCAGGATGACGCGGCAGGCCATGAGACCGCTGCAGCCTGTGATTGGCTGCAGCCTGTGCTTGGCCTGTGATTGGCTGCAGCTGTCACTTGGCCTGAATTGTCATCCCGGGAGGTCGGACTGGAGGAAGGAGCCGGGACTTATCGGTAAGTCAGAACTTCTGTTTTTTTTACACGTATATGTATATTGTGATCGAAAGTCACTGTCCATGGTGCTGAAACAGTTTAAGTCTTTGAGCACCGTGGGCAGTGACTGTCTCCTGACGTCGCGTACCCGAACATTTTTTGCCGGGTTCGGTTAAAACGAGTTCGGCCGAACCCGGTGAAGTTCGGTGCGCTCATCTCTAATTTGACACTCCGTTTGGATGTTTGTAACCAGAAAAGCACGTGGTGCTTTTCTGTTTACATTCATCCTTTTGACAGCTCTTGCGTGATTTTCGCGCATGCAACGCAGGACCGTCAGTGTGGCATGCGTTGTTTTCATGCACCCATTGAAGTCAATGAGTGCGTGTTGCGTGAAAAACGCAAGAATATAGAACATGTCGTGAGTTTTACGCAACGCACTCACGCAGCGCAAAATTCACGCATCGTCTAAACAGCCCCATAGACTATTATAGGTGCGTACGACACGCGTGAAAAGCACGCGCGTCGCACGCGCGTATAATACGCTCGTGTAAATGAGGCCATACAATAATTTTGTATTGTATCAAATTTGAAAGTGATGCGGCCCGTCAACTTCCCATTTTTTCTATATGCGGCCGAGTTTGAGACCCCTGTGTTAAACCATTTTCAGTGTTAATGCTGCGTTGCTGATCTATGATACTAATGTAATACAGTAAGTAGAATTCTTTAAATCTTTTCTATACCTCAAACAGCACTTTAGCAAATAAGCAACAAATGTTTTCCTATTTATTTATTTTTTATATATTGCGTGTTTGTTGTGTAAAGCTTGTAATGAGAAAACTCGGATAGATTGGGGAGGGGCGTCGTTTTATAGTTCGCCTCAGGCAGCAGGGGGGCTAGGTTCACCCCTGGTGCGCCACATATAGCCCCCACATATAGCCCCCCCCTGTAGATAGTGCACTGATTGGAAGGGTGCCTTACCCTATCATTTAACGACGCAAGCGGCTCGATGACATCATCGCACCACTTACGTCATTCAAAGGCGCTGAATAGCCCTGTACGGCTGCTATTTTAGATGTGTAATGGGGAATGTTTCCTGCTCCTCCTCTATACACCAGATTAGAGTTTCATATAAGCCGACTGAAGCTGCGTTCTAACACCACTGCCACATTATTGGCATTATCTCTAATCCACCAAGCAGCATACAACAATTGTATTGCCACAAAATACATATTTAAATTTGCCAGATCGCCTTGTTCATAAGAGGCTTTTAACCCCTTCCCGCTCCTTGACGTACTATTACGTCATGGCAGCTGTATCGTTCGCGCTCCATGCCGTAATAGTACGTCACGGGAGTAACGGCCGTTTCGGCCGTCCTCCCGACACATACAGGAGCTGTGACGCTGCTGTCTTGTTCAGCAGCTGTCACAGCTCCTACAGCGGGGACCGATCGCTGTGTCCCCGCTGATTAACCCCTTAAAAGCCGCGTTCTATAGAGATCGCGGCTTTTTAGGGGTTAAGCTGCCATCGCCGGCCTGTTACGCGACAGCGGCCGGCGATGGTGACTATGGCAACCGGACACCAAACAATGGCGTCCGGCTATGCCATAGACGGAAGCCTAGTGGGTCCTGACAACGTCAGGACCCACTATGCTTGCTGTCAGTGAGTAGCTGACAGTTCTAATACACTGCACTACGCATGTAGTGCAGTGTATTAGAATAGCGATCAGAGCCTCCTGCCCTCATGTCCCCTAATGGGACAAAGTAATAAAGTTAAAAAAAAGTTAAAAAAAGATGTGTAAAAATAAGAAAATAAAAGATTTAAAAGTATTAAAAGTAAAAATCCCCCTTTTTCCCTTATCAGTCCTTTATTATTAATAAAAATATATAAACAAACAAATAAACTATACATAATTGGTATCGCCGCGTCCGTAACGGCCTGAACTACAAAATTATTCCGTTATTTATCCCGCACGGTGAACGCCGTAAAATAAAATAATAATAAACCGAACCACAATCACAATTCTTTGGTCACTTCACCTCCCAAAAAATGGAATAAAAAGAGATCAAAAAGTCGCATGTACCTAAAAATGGTCCTGATCGAAACTACAGTTCGTTACGCAAAAAATAAGTCCATGCACGGCTTTATTGATGGAAAAATAAAAACGTTCTGGCTCTTAGAATAAGGTAACACAAAGTGAATGATTGTTTACAAAACGTATTTTATTGTGCAAACGCCATAAGACATAAAAAAAAACTATAAACATCTGGTATCGACGTAATCGTATCGCCCCGCAGAATAAAGTGAACATGTCATTTATAGCGCACGGTGAACGCTGTAAAAAAAAAAAAGAAAAATAAACAATCGTACAATTGCTGTTTTTTAGTCACCACGCCACCTAAAAATAGAATAAAAACTGATCAAAAAGCCGCATGCACCCCAAGAAAACTACAATGGATTCCTCAAGGGGTCTAGTTTCCAAATTGGGGTCACTTTTGGGGGGTTCCCAATGTTTTGGCACCACAAGACCTCTTCAAAACGGACATGGTGCCTAATAAAAAAGAGGCTTCAAAATCCGCTAGGTCCTCCTTTGCTTCGGAGGCCGGTGCTTCAGTCCATTACCGCACGAGGGCCACATGTGGGATATTTCTCAAAATTGCAGAATCTGGGCAATAAGTATTGAGTTGCGTTTCTCTGATACATCCTTTTGTGTTATAAAAAAAATGGTATAAAGAGGATTTTCTGACAAAAAAAAAAGGAAATTTCACCTCTACTTTGCTCTAAATTTTTGTGAAACACCTAAAGGGTTCATAAACTTTCTACATGCTGTTGTGAATACTTTGAGGGGTCTAGTTTCTAAAATGGGGTATTTGATAGGGGTTTCTAATATATGGGCCCCTCAAAGCAACTTCAGAACTGAACTGGAACCTAAAAAAATAAATAAATGAGGCAATACTTCATTTCTTACATTATACTGATAATGAGCCGTGCCCACCCCGAGATGACCCCAGTTTTGACCGTTTGGATAAACGGAGACCCCTATTAGACCGTTCCAGTGCCCGGTTTTCCCAAGCATTCACCCCCGAGACGTGTATTTCTATTGATGAGTCCCTGGTACATTTTAAAGGGAGGGTTCAATTCCGCGAGTACCTGCCGGGTAAGAGGGCAAGGTATGGCGTGAAGATGTATAAGCTGTGCGAGACTGTATCAGGGTATACCTACAGGTTTAGGATATATGAAGGAAAGGCCACCCCCAAAGCAGACTGCATCCTGGACTACAATAGGTACATGGGAGGGATGGACTTGTAAGATCAAGCCCTGAAGCCCTACAGCGCCATGCAGTGTGGTATAAGAAGCTAGCCGGGCACATCATACAGATGGCATTGTACAATGCGTACGTGCTACGTCGATGTGCAGGCCAGACGGGAACTTTCCTGGAATTTCAAGAGGTGATTATCAAGAACCTAATCTTTAGGGACCAAGAAGGGGGGGCACCCAGTACTTCTGGAAGCGAGCCCACACGCATCGTACCAGGGCGGCAACACTTTCCAGGAGAAGTTCCCCAAACTGGCAAGAAGGGAAAAAGTCAAAAGAGGTGCAAAGTCTGCTATAAGAGGGCGATAATGGATGACACAATATATCAATGTGACACGTGTCCCGAATAACCAGAGCTCTATGAAAGTGTTTTAAAATTTATCATACATCCCTTGGTTTATAATTTACCCCAATTTTACTTACCCTGATGCACTCCACACAGTTTATCCCCCCTCGTCTTTCCCCTCTGGGCCCTGCTGTGTGTCCAGGCAGCTGATAACAGCCACATGTAGGGTATTGCCATACCCGGGAGAACCCACATTACAGTTTATGGGTTGTATGTCTCCGGTCAAAATGCTCACTACACCTCTAGATGAATGCCTTAAGGGTGTAGTTTTTAAAACGGGGTCACTTCTTGCGGGTTTCAACTGTACTGGTACCTCAGGGGCTTCTGCATACATGACTTCGCACTACAAAATCCCCAGTAGGCCAAATGGTGGTCCTTTCCTTCTGAGCCCTCCCATGGGCCCAAACGGCAGTTTATCACAACAAATGGGGTATTGCGGCACTCAGAACAAATTGCGCAACAGAATGGGGTATTTTGTTTCTTGTGAAAATAAGAAATTTTCAGCCAAAACTACATATTATTTGAAAAAAATAATTTTGTTTTCATTCCCAGCCCAATTCAAATAAGTTCGGTGAAAAAACTATGGGGTCAAAATGGTCACAACACCCATAAATGAATTCCTTGAGGGGTGTAGTTTCCAAAATGGGGTCATTTGTGGTTGGTTTCTATTGCTTTGATACCTCTGGGGCTCTGCAAATGCGACATGGCACCCGAAAACCAAACCAGCAAAATCTGTACTCCAAAGAACACACAGCGCTCCTTTCCTTCTGAGCCCTCCCATGGGCCCAAACGGCAGTTTATCACCACAAATGGGGTATTGCCGCACTCAGGACAAATTGGGCAACAAAATGGAGTATTTTATTTCTTGTGAAAATAAGAATTTTTGAGCTAAAATGACATATTATTGGAAAAAATATATATTTTTTTAATTCCCAGCCCAATTCAAATAAGTTCTGTGAAGAAACTATGGAGTCTAAATGGTCACATTACCCATAAATGAATTCCTTGAGGGGTGTAGTTTCCAAAATGGGGTAACTTCTGGTGGGTTTCCATTGCTTTGATACCTCTGGGGCTCTGCAAATGCGACATGGCACCCGAAAACCAAACCAGCAAAATCTGCACTCCAAAGAACACACAGCGCTCCTTCCCTTCTGAGGCCTCCCATGGGCCCAAACGGCAGTTTATTGCCACAAATGGGGTATTGATGCACTCAGGAGAAATTGGGCAACAAAATTGAGTATTTTGTTCCCTGTGAAAATAAGAAATTTTGGTAAAAAATTACATCTTATTGGAAAAAATGTCATTTTTTTAATGTCACAGCCCAATTGAAATAGGTGCTGTGAAAAAACAGTGTGGTCAAAATGCTAACAACAACCATAAATGAATTCCTTGAGGGGTGTAGTTTCCAAAATGGGGTCACTTTTGGTGGGTTTCCATTGCTTTGATACCTCTAAGGCTCTGCAAATGCGACATGGCACCCGAAAACCAATCCAGCAAAATCTGGACTCCAACAAACATATAGCGCTCCTTTCCTTCTGAGCCCTCCCATGGGCCCAAACGGCAGTTTATCACCACAAATGGGGTATTGCCACACTAAGGACAAATTGGGCAACAAAATGGGGTATTTTGTTCCCTGTGAAAATAAGAAATTTTGATCACAAATGACATTTTATTGGAAAAAATGACATTTTTTTCATTTCAGAGCCCAATTCAAATACGTGCTGTGAAAAAACTGTGCGGTCAAAATGGTAACAACAACCCTAAATGAATTCCTTGAGGGGTGTAGTTTCCAAAATGGGGTCACTATTGGGGGATTCCTACTGTTTTGACACCTCAACACCGCTTCAAACCTGGCATGCTGCCTAAAATATATTCTAATAAAAAAGAGGACTCAAAATGCACTAGGTGCTTCTTTGCTTCTAGGGCTTGTGTTTTAGTCCATGAGCGCAGTAGGGCCACATGTGGGACATTTCTAAAAACTGCAGAATCTGGACAATACATATTTAGTAGTGTTTCTCTGGTAAAACCTTCTGTGTTGCAGAAAAAAAAATGAATAAAATTGAAATTCAGCAAGAAAAATGAAATTTGCAAATTTCACCTCCACTTTGCTTTAATTCTTGTGAAATGCCTGAAGGGTTAAAAAACTTTATAATTGCTGTTTTGAATACTTTGAGGGGTCTAGTTTTTAAAATGGGGTGTTTTATCAGGGTTTCTAATACATAGGCCCCACAAAGCCACTTCAGAACTCAAGAGGTACCTTAAAAAAAAGGCTTTTGAAATTTTCTTAAAAATATGAGAAATTGCTGTTCATGTTCTAAGCCTTGTAACGTCAAAGAAAAATAAAAGAATGTTCAAAAAACGATGTCAATCTAAAGTAGACATATGGGAAATGTGAACTAGTAACTATTGTGGGTGGTATAACCGTCTGTTTTACAAGCAGATGCATTTCAATTCTGAAAAATGCTATTTTTTCAAAATTTTCTCTACATTTTGCAATTTTTCACCAATAAACACTGAATATATCGACCAAATTTTACCACGAACATGAAGCCCAATGTGTCACGAGAAAACAATCTCAGAATCGCTTGGGTAGGTTTAAGCATTCCGACGTTATTACCACATAAAGTGAAATATGTCAGATTTGAAAAATGGGCTCTGAGCCTTAAGGCCCAAACTAGGCTGCGTCCTTAAGGGGTTAAAGTGTCTTGCGCTAATTGGGGAGTTTGATTTCCCAACAAAAAAGGAATTAAAAGCTTATCTATAGTAACAGAGAGCGCCTTGGGCAAGACCAGTGGCGCTGCTCTGTACAGGTACAATAATTTGGGCAGAAGCACCATTTTAAAAATATTAATGCCTTCCAATATACATACACCGTGTTCCAAATTATTATGCACATTGGATTTAAGTGTCATAAACATTTAATTATTCGTTTTTCAATTACCATGGATGGTATTGTGTCTTAGGGCTCTTTGGATCATTGTAATCAATCTCAGACACCTGTGATAATTAGTTTGCCAGGTGTGCCCAATCAAAGGAAAACTACTTAAGAAGGACGTTCCACATTATTAAGCAGGCCACAGGTTTCAAGCAATATGGGAAAGAAAAAGGATCTCTCTGCTGCCGAAAAGCGTGAAATAGTGCAATACCTTGGACAAGGTATGAAAACATTGGATATTTCAAGAAAACTTAAGCGTGATCATTGTACTGTGAAAAGATTTGTGGCTGATTCAGAGCACAGATGGGTTCGTTCAGATAAAGGCATAATGAGGAAGGTTTCTGCCAGACAAATTAATAGGATTAGGAGAGCAGCTGTTAAAATGCCATTCCAAAGCAGCAAACAGGTATTTGAAGCCGCTGCTGCCTCTGGAGTCCCGCGAACCTCAAGGTGTAGGATCCTCCAGAGGTTTGCAAGTGTGTATAAAGCTATTATTCGGCCACCCCTAAACAATGCTCACAAGCAGAAACGGTTGCAGTGGGCTCAGAAATACATGAAGACTGATTTTCAAACCATGTTGTTTACTGATGAGTGCCGTGAAACCCTGGATGGTCCAGATGGATGGAGTAGTGGATGGTTGGTGAATGGCGACCATGTCCCAACGAGTCTGCGTCGTCAGCAAGGAGGTGGCGGAGTCATGTTTTGGGCTGGAATCATGGGGCGAGAGCTGGTAGGCCCCTTTAGGGTCCCTGACGGTGTGAAAATTACCTCTGCAAAGTACATAGAGTTTATGACTGACCACTTTCTTCCGTGGTACAAAAAGAAGAACCGTGCCTTCCGTAGCAAAATTATCTTCATGCATGACAATGCACCATCTCATGCTGAAAAGAATACCTCTGTGCCATTGGCTGCTATGGGCATAAAAGGAGAGAAACTCATGGTGTGGCCCCCATGTTCCCCTGACCTCAACCCTATTGAGAACCTTTGGAGCATCCTCAAGCAAAATATCTATGAGGGTGGGAGGCAGTTCACATCAAAACAGAAGCTCTGGGAGGCTATTCTGACATCCTGCAAAGATATTCAAGCAGAAACCGTCCAAATACTCACAAATTCAATGGATGCAAGAATTGTGAAGGTGATATCAAAGAAGGGGTCCTATGTTAACATGTAACTTGGCCTGTTAACTTTTTTTTGATTGAAGGAGCTTTTGATTTCTGTAAATATGACCTCCTGATGCTGCAAATTCAACAAATTACCATTTTAGTTCTCTTTACAACCTTTAAAATGTTTTGATCTCTGTTGTGCATAATAATTTGAAACAGTGCATTTTGAGTATTTTACTTCTAAAAAAAAATCTGTTATCATTAGGAGATTTGCTCAATAAAATTTGCATTATACTCCAACGGTTGATGGCTTGAAGATTATACTGACTGTCATTTGCATCGACTATTCAGGAAAATCATCGAAAAATAACATTTGCATAATAATTTGGAACGCGGTGTAAAGCAAGCCTTTGACATAATTTAAGTTTACGAGTAAACTTGGGGAGGATTATCAACTGCTGTATATCTTTATGTATGGCCACACCAAAATAGGGAAACTGGTCCGTTATTATCAAGTTATGTATGACCACACCTAAATAGGGAAACTGGTCCGCAATTATCAAGATAGAGGCAGAGGAAATAGATTCTCCATCTATTGGCCATGATAACTCCACTTAGCCTGAACTTCAACACCATGGCCAAGATTTTTGTTTCTAGGTTAATAAGTGTACCTATCTACCAGGTACAGAATAGACCTAGTCGTATTTACACCCAATCCTGAATATATTCTATATTTAGCCCCCGTCTCAAAAGTGTTTCCAAAGATGCTTTCAAATTAGCTAGGTAGACCAACATATTCTCAATATATAAAGAAAGTCTTTTGGTGATATCTGCTATATCCCACCCTTCAATATTGGCTGTGGGGAATATGGACCCACTGGGCAGCTCCGCCATAGCAGAGTAGCAGCTGATCAAACAAAAGTCAATGATAGTGTCACGTTGGGTACGTGGACCCACTGGGCCGTACCGCCTTGACGGTATGGCAGCTGGCCAACAGGACACAGTCTATAGTTCGTATAGTATACTTGTAAAGGATCTGCCAGGCACAGCTTCGGGGTTAACGCCCATAGATAATCAGTCTGCACCTGCTTCTATGTCTGTGAGACTGACTCCATCTTCCACCACTCAGGGTGGCAGGCTTAGGAGTGGGAGAACCTATCACAGCCTGGCCAGACGGAGCTAGCTCCCGCCCTCTGTCTATTTATACCTGCCTTTCCTGTTCCTCCTTTGCTTGTGATTCTTCTCGTGTGGTTTCCTGGCCCTGCTGCAGCTTCTTGTACTATTGTCCCTGCTTCATATTGACCCCGGCTTGCTGACTACTCTCCTGCTCTGCGTTTGGTACCTCGTACACTCCTGGTTTGACTCGGCTTGTTCACCACTCTTGTTGCTCACGGTGTTGCCGTGGGCAACTGCCCCTTTCTCCCCCTAGCTCTGTGTACCCTTGTCTGTTTGTCTATCGTGCACTTATTGAGCGTAGGGACCGTCGCCCAGTTGTACCCCGTCGCCTAGGGCGGGTCGTTGCAAGTAGGCAGGGACTGAGTGGCGGGTAGATTAGGGCTCACT
The DNA here is from genome assembly GCF_050947455.1 of Rhinoderma darwinii. Classification (NCBI taxonomy): domain Eukaryota; kingdom Metazoa; phylum Chordata; class Amphibia; order Anura; family Rhinodermatidae; genus Rhinoderma; species Rhinoderma darwinii. The sequence continues at coordinate 205,608,488 of NC_134691.1, forward strand.
TGTCTGTCTCCCCACCCCCATCTTTACAATACCTGTGGTAGCTCGGACAGTAGTAAGACAGGCTCGGCTAGGACTAGGCAGCAGGCAGGAGCCAGGTGTGGTATACAGCACGATTTCAGCTCAACACGGCACTTGACCAGGATTACACGGGATACAAGTTACAGGTGCAGGAACGGGAAACACTGGGAACTGGGAAACACTAGGAGACCATATGCTTAGACAAACTATAAGGTAAGACAATGCTCAGGCAAGGCAGGAAGGGGCTGGGTCCCTCTTATAGTCCAGGATGCTCGTGGGCTAATTTTGACTTTGACAGGTGCGAGCGCTGGCCCTTTAAGAGCGGGCACGAGCGTGCCCGCGCACCCTATGGGACCTGGCCGAGGTAAGAGGAAGTGAGCGCTGGCATCTCCTGAGGAGGAGGCTGGGGCCAGCGCTCGCAGATCCATGGCTGTGGCCGTCAGGAGGTGAGTGAGCCTGACGGCCCGCGGCCATGGGCATGACAGATAGTCTCTAGGAGTAGAGTACTTACTGGGAAATACTTATGCCAGACAATCGGAAGCTGGCTTGTCCCGGATGCAGAACACAGATACTGAAGACGTCTCTGACACTGGACTTTGCACCGACACCGGACTTGGCACCAACACTGGACTTGACACCAATGTCACGACTCTGGGGGTATGTGGACCCACTAGGCCGCTCCGCCATAGTAGAGTAGCAGCTTGCCAAAACATAGTCAATGTAAGTCTTTAGAACTAGTGTACCTGTATAGAATTTCTGACAGACACGTGGCGTAGCAGACACTATGGCATAGCAGACTCCTCGGCACAGATGACACTTGGCGTGGCAGATGACGTTTGGCGTGACAGGTGACACTTGCCGTGGCAGATGACACGTGGCACAGAGAATGAACTTGACTACAACACTAGACTTTGCTCAGGAACAAACACAATTACTGGATACGGGATACAGGAACACTGGGAACAGGATACAACTAAGGGACCATTTGCTAATGAACATGGGTAGACACAACAACATTCAGGCGAGGAGGAAGAGGGCAGAGTCCTTTTTATACAGGGGAGTGAATAGGGATTGGGTAGGGAGCTTTTTGAAGGTGCACGTGCCCTTTAAGGCCGGGGACGAGCGCGCGCACCCACCCTAGTCCGGACAGAGGAGCAGATCGGCTGTGAGTGCTGGTGTCTCCGAGGAGGGAGATGCAGGCTGTAACTCATAGGTCTGCGGTCGTGGCCACTCGCAGGTAAGTAATGTCAGTGGTCCGCGACCATTACAAAACGACAATGGACACTGGACGTGGCACCGACACTGGACTTAGCTAGAACACCGGACTGGAGTGATGCAGTCGTCTTGGACCCCCGGGTTGGCACGGGCACCAGATTTGGCACCGACACCGGACTTGGCACCGACACCGGACTTGGCTAGAACACCAGACTGGAGTAGTGGAGTCGTTTAGGACCCTCGGGGTGGCACGGGCATCGGACACAGATAGTGAACTCGTCTTGGGCTCAGACACAGATAGTGAACTCGTCTTGGGCTCAGACAGTAAACTCGTCACGGACACTCGGCTTAACACTGGCAATTGGACACAGGTACTGGAAACCGGATACAGCTAGGAACCATTTGCAAGATAAACACTGGGGAGACACAACATTGCTAAGGCACTGGGATAGACGGCAGTTCAGATTATATAGCCCAAGGTGTTCAGGAATAGGGTAGGCAAAACCTATTTTAGTGGTGCGCATGCTGGCCCTTTAAGAGACCACCAGAGCGTGCGCACGCATCATACGGGAGGGGGGACCAGGAAGCCGCACACACTGCCGGGGAGGAGGAGGGAGACGCCGGCATCAAGGTAAGAGAAGTTGACGGCCGCCAGGGGAGGTAGAATGGCGATGGTCGGCGGCCATCAGTGCTACGGAACCCCCGCTTTACGCCCCCTCTTCTTAGGACCAGAGTGTAGAAGGAACTTTTTGATGACTGCAGGGGCATCAACGTTCTCTTCAGGTTACCACGACCTCTCCTCAGGACCAAACCCCTTCCGGTCTACTAGGTAGAAGATCCTTCCCCCTACCTTCTTGTAGTAGAGGAGCTCCTTTACATCAAAGACATCGGAAGCACCACTGTGAGAAATTGCAGGACCACAGGCTTCAGGAGATCCACATGGAATGAATTAGGAATCTTGAGAGTAGGGGGCAGTCGTAGCTTTTGGTTGATTTGTTGAAAAATTTGAAAAAGGACCAAGTAATCTGGGAGCAAATTTGTAAGAGGGGATTTTCGCACTAATATTTTTTGACGACAACCAGACTTTGCCTCCAGAAGATATTGAGGAGAAATTTTTGCTCTTTATATCGGCATATTTCTTCATGTTGTCCACTGCCTGCAGGATCAAGGACTTGGTTTTTTGCCAGATGTGAAGAAAGTTTCCAAAAGAAGAATTAGCTGCAGGCACTTGAGATGTAGCCGGTACAGGAAAAGGAACACGTGGATGTTGGCTGTAAACAATGAAGAATGGGGAAGAAGTAGTAGACTCACTTGTGTGGTTATTATAAGAGAATTTGGCCCAAGGAAGAATATGTACCCAATTGTCGTGTTGAACAAAAATAAAATGAAGATAATTTTCCAGTACTTGATTTATCCTTTCAACTTGGCCGTTAGGGAGGAAGCCAGAAGGGCGAAACCCAGGGTTGGGCTAGAGAGTTTTGCGTACCGCATGCTCTTTGATCATGATATATGTTTTTTATGCTCATTTATCCTGTAAATATGGAATAAAAGTGTGAAGTGAAGTGGTCCAAAAGGTGTTGCACTATCTGTTCACTTGTTTCCCATTTGGAGATATAGGTTGGCGACCAATTAGAAAATTGAGACGACCGTACCCCTTGTGGAACTACAAGGTGAACAAGGAGGACTTGGAATATCTTTTTGCATACAGGCTGGGGGAGAGTATCCCCCCTGAAAATACTGTTGGACGTTTGGACTGCCTTTACTAGTGATCGTTTGAGCGGTAAAAAATCTATATATTTGGCCGTTAGATTGTGGGTGGTAAGCAGAAGAAAAATCCCAAAAAATTTACACAGGGCTCCCCAGAATTTAGACGTAAATTGTACACCCCGTTCAGACACAATATGGAGGGGTAGTCCGTGCAGACGAAATATATGTTGAACAAACAAATCTGCCAAACGAGGAGCTGAGAGAAGGCCACACAGGGGGATTAAATGTGTCGTTTTATAAAAGCGATCTACCACGACCCAGACAGTGCTACATCCAGCAAAACGGGGAAGGTTGGAAACAAAATCCATGGCAATGTGTTGCCAGGGACCATCAGGAATAGGCAGAGGTTGGGCACAGTTGGTACAAGAAGAGACATGGTCCACAACATCTGTAGGCAGCATGGGCCACCAGTAGTGACGAGAGATAAAGTCCCGAGTCTTACGGACACCAGAGTGCCCAGCCAGCTTGAAATTATGTCCGCAGATGAGATTTTTTTTCTTGTCGGTAGGACGAACAAAAAATTTTCCAGGAGGAATGTCTCTAAGCTAACACTTCGGTAACGTTTGTGTGAGATTACAGCAGAGCAAGCGTAATCTCGTTTTAAATGACAGTTTACAGCGTAATCTCACACAAACGTTACCGAAGTGTCAGGATTCTGAATAGACATCACGTCCTGGCTGGTAGTGATCTCTATTTACTGTCAGGACACTTCAGTAGCGTTAATATGTGAGTAAGTGACTGCACATAGTGATCCAGCTAGAACACTATGTGCTGTGTAAATGAATGGAGAGAAGTGTATGACGCTGATTGGTCAGCGTCATACACTTCTCTCCACAACGCTCAGTTGGTCAAAAAGTAAAACACGACCAGTTGTCCATTAAGAAAGTCATTAGCATAAAGCTAAAATAGGTCATTACTCCGTCAAAAATGATCGTTTTTCTAAATAAAAAAACACTGCTGTAATCTACATTACAGCGCCGATCACATTATGTAGAAGGTAGGCCACTTATAATGTGGTGACAGAGCCTCTTTAAGCGCAACTGGACTTGGTGAACATGCTTCCGATGCTCCGTCAGATCTTGTGAGTAAATCAGGATGTCGTCCAGATCTACCACCACATAGACATACAGTAGATCTCAGAAGATGTCATTCACAAATTCCTGAAACACAGCTGGAGCATTACACAGTCCGAAGGGCATCACAAGATATTCGTAGTGACCGCCTCGGGTGTTGAATGCGGTTTTCCAGTCGTCACCTTTACGGATGCAGATCAGGTTATAAGCTCCACGTAGATCCAGCTTCATGAAAATATTGGCCCCACAAATTCTATCAAAGAGCTCGGAGATTAGTGGCAAGGGGTACTTGTTTTTCACCATGATTTGATTTAAACCACGGTAATCAATACATGGTCGGAGTGATCCATCTTTCTTTTCAACTAAGAAGAATCCGGCTTTGGCTGCTGAAGTAGACTTCCTGGTGAACCCCCACTCGAGGTTCGTCTTGACATAAGCCGACATGGCCTAGGTTTCAGGAGAGAGGATAAACCCGTCCACTAGGGGGTGAAGCTTCAGGGAGCAATTCTATAGGACAATCGTAGGGACAATGAGAAGGAAGGACCTCTGCTTCCTTCTTGCTAAAAACATCCGCGAAACAGGCATACTGTGGAGGCAGGTCAGAGAATGATAAGGGCAGTGGGGACAGGACAGGACGAACTTGAGGCAGGCAGTGGTAAAGACATCGTGATCCCCATCCCAACCTCCCTGGAATTCCAGTCAAGGACAGGAGCGTGTCGGCAAAGCCATGGCAGTCTCAGTAGGATGGGGTTAATAGCTTTTGGCAGGACATAAAAAGCTATTTGTTCTGAGTGAAGGACTCCTATTTGTAGCCTCAGAGGTTTGGTGATGGAAAAGATTGGGTCTGGCAGAGCTTGACCATTTACAGAACCGACCGCCAGAGGTTTCTGCAGAGGAACTGTGGCCAAGTGGAGACGGTCTACTAAGTCCTGTTGAATGAAATTTGCAGCTGCTCCAGAATCCAGAGTGTGATTCATAACCAGAAAAGATAGTCACGGAATAAATAGTTTGGGAGAGAATTTAGAAGTTGGCGTCGATCCACCCAGGGTAGTCTCTCCAATCAACCCTAGGTGCTGGAGTTACCTGGCTTCTGTGGCCATTGATGCACAAAATGACCCTTGTGGCCACAGTACAGACACAATCCTACTGAACGTCTGCGCTGCCTCTCCTGATCAGACAGTCTGAGTCTGTCCACCTGCATAGGCTCATCAGAGGGAACCACCGAAGGAGGCTGTAGGGGTCTCTAGAATTTGGGCGACAGTCGATATGACCTCTTTTCCCGACGAATTTCCAGGGTGCATTCTTGTCGATCCGAATAGCCAGATGAATTAGGGCATCTAAGGTAGATGGAAGATCATGAGCCACCAGCTCATCTTTTATTCGAGGAGCTAGTCCTCGCCAGAAGGTTGCCACTAAGGCCTCATTATTCCAAGCCAGCTCCGCTACCAACATATGGAAGTGGGTGGCGTACTCCCCTACTGTCGATTCCCCTTGACGAAGAGTCGGAAGTGAGGCAGCTGCAGAAGACGTTCGGCCCAGTTCTTCAAACACAGTACGAAAAGTCTCCAGAAATATTTGCAAGTTTGAAGATTCTGGTCCCTCACGTTCCCAGATAGGATTCGCCCATGCCAAGGCTTTGCCAGAGGAGAGAGAGAGGAGAGGGAGACAATAAAAGATGAGCGTGTAACTTAAAGTGGATCTTGCACTGGTTGATGAAGCCGATCGTAACAAGGTGGTAGAGGCAACGAAATTCCAGCCCGAGAACTGGCAGGAGGGTTAAAAGGTGATGGAGTAGAAGGAGCAGACACAGAGGGAAGATCCAAACGATTTACAATTGAGTTAACGGCCTGTAGGAGCTGATCCAGTCGTGCACGGAGGTCATGCATGTCCGTTGCATTAACTGGAACGCTGCCTTGGGTAAACCAGTGGGATCCATGTCCTGAGCAAACTGTCACAGTTGTGGGGAATATGGACCCATGGGCCGCCCCACTGTAGCGGAGTAGCAGCTGATCAAACAAAAGTCAATGATAGTCTCTAGGAAGAGAGTACTTGCTGGGAAATGGCTTATGCCGGACAATCGGAAGCTGGCTTGTCTCGGATGCAAAACACAGATACTGAAGTCGGCACCGGACATAGGACTTGGCACCAATGCTGGACTTGGCTAGAACACCGTACTGGAGTAGTGCGGTCGTCTCGGACCCTCGGGTTGGCACGGGCAGCAGACACTGGACTTTACACCGACACTGGACTTGGCACCGACACCGGACTTGGCTAGAACACTGGACAGGAGTAGTGCCGTCATCTTGGACCCTTGGGTTGGCACGAGTACTGGACTTTGCACCGATACCAGAAACTGGACTTGGCACCGGACTTGGCTAGAACACCGGATTGGAGTAGTGCAGTCATCTAGGACCCTCGGGTTGGCACGGGCACCGGACACAGATGGTGAACTCGTCACGGACACTCGGCTTGGCACAGGCACCGGACACAAATGGTAAACTCGTCTTGGACACTCGGTTTAGCACAGGCACTTGGACTCAGATAGTAAACTCGTCACGGACACTTGGCTTGGACACAGATACTGGATATGGGAAACAGGATACAACTAGGAACCATTTGCAAGACAAACACTGGTAAGACACAACATTGCTCAGGCACTGGGACAGAGGACAGGTCAGATTATATAGCTCAGGGTGTTCATGGATAGGCTAGGAAAACTTTTAGTGGTGCGCGAACGAGGACCAGGAAGCAGCACACGCCAGTGTCCCCAGGGAGGAGGGAGACGCCGTCATCGAAGTAAGAGAAGCTGATGGCCACCAGGGGAGGTAGAGTAGCGGTGGTCGGCGGCCGTCAGTGCTACAGGCATTCCCATTGATCACAATTGACAATGGCTACATCACTAGGGCAAATAACAGGGGTTATAGAGGGCAGGTCTGCCTGGTGCCTCTATGTAAAGATAAGGATTGGGATAAGGTTAAGATTTGCAGGTTGCCATTAAAGAGATGAACCATTGTACTTCTGCCTCAGATATAGGAGAAACAAGTACATTGTCACGTTGGGTGCGTGGGCCCACTGGGCTGTACCGCCTCGACGGTATGGCAGCTGGCCAACAGGGCGCAGGTCACAGTCTATAGTTCGTATAGTGTACCTGTTGCAGCTCGGACAGTAGCAATGACAGGCTCGACTGGGACTTAGGCTGCAGGCAAACATCAGCTGGAGGCAACCGCAGGGCTAGGAGTCTTGGTAAAGCGTTTCAGAACTACCGGCTTCAGGACAGAGACATAGAAGGAGTTGGGGATTTTGAGGGCAGGAGGCAGCCGAAGCTTGTAGGCGACAGGGTTGATCTGCTGCAGGATCTCGAAGGGTCCGAGGAACCTGGGAGAAAATTTGCATGATGGCACCCTCAGTCTTATATTCCTGGAAAACAGCCAGACCTTTGTGACAGGGAGAAATTGAGGAAGTTCTCTTCTCCTCGTATCTGCCTTCCGTTTCATGCGGTCGACTGCCGGTAGGATGGAGGATCGAGTCTGCTGCCAGATCTGCAGGAAGTCTCTAAAAGTGGAATCAGCTGCTGGAACCTCGGACATAACGGGCACCGGGAGAGGAATTCGTGGGTGTTGGCCGTAGACAATGAAGAACAATGTGGTTTTACTGGACTCGCTAGTGTGATTGTTATATGAGAACTCAGCCCACGGAAAAAGCTGCATCCAGTCATCATGCTGCTTTGAGATGAAGGGGCGTAGGTAGTTCTCCAAGATCTGGTTGATCCTCTCGACTTGACCATTGGACTGGGGATGGTAGGCAGAGGAAAAGTCCAATCTCACGTTGAGGAGTCTACAGAGGGCTCTCCAGAACCTAGAGGTGAACTGGACCCCCCGATCAGACACAATATGCCGCGGAAAGCCGTGCAGGCGAAAGATGTGTTGGATAAAAAGGTTTGCCAGTTGAGGAGCAGAAGGAAGGCCGGTCAGTGGAACGAAGTGAGCCATCTTCGAAAATCGGTCCACCACCACCCAGACAGCACTGCATCCCGCAGAGAGAGGCAGGTCAGTAATAAATTCCATAGCTGTATGCTGCCAGGGAGCATCGGGTACAGGCAGCGGCTGGAGCAGATCAGCAGGTCTGGAGTGAGCAAGTTTGTTAGCTGCACACACTGAGCAGGAAGAAACAAAGTCCATGATGTCTTTGGGCAGCATGGGCTACCAGAAGTGACGGGCAATCAGGTCTCGGGTCTTACGGATACCCGCGTGACCTGCCAGTCTAGAGCAGTGTCCCAGCAGAGGATTCTCCCTCTGTCAGACAGGCGCATAAAGGTCCTCCCCGAAGGGATGTCCCTAACTTGCAAGGGGTTGACAGAGACAATGCAAGACGGATCAATAATATTCTGTGGAATCTCCACGGTGTCCTCTTTCACGAATGACCTGGACAATGCATCGGCCCACACATTCTTGTCCGCCGGGCGATAATGGAGCTCAAACTGGAAACTGGTAAAGAACAGCGACCACCTGGCCTGACGAGGGTTCAGCCGTTGGGCCGTCTGAAGATCGGTGAGATTCTTGTGGTTCGTAAAAATCAGGATAGGATGAGCTGTGCCCTCTAGTAGATGTCTCCACTCCCCCAGAGCAAATTTGATGGCCAGTAACTCCCGATCCCCAATCGAGTAATTGCGTTCTGCGGAAGAGAAGAGCTTAGAGAAATATCCACATACCATTGACTTGCCCTTGGAACCTCTCTGGAACAGGAGTGCACCAGCAACGACAGAGGAGGGGTCCACCTCCAACGAGAACTGTCGAGAAACATCTGGATGATGGAGGATAGAGGCTGATGTGAAAGCACTCTTCAGGCTATTGATTGCGAACCCTGCCTCAGGAGTCCACACCTTGGCGTTCATGCCCTTCTTGGTGAGGTTAGAGATAGGAGATGTCAGTGAGGAGAAGTTTGGAATCAACTGTCTGTAAAAATTGGCAAATCTCAGAAAGAGCTGTATGGCCCTCAAGCCGTGAGGGCGTGGCCATCCCAGGATAGACTTTACCTTTTCAGGATCCATCTTGAGACCTCGATTCGAGACGATGTAGCCCAGGACGGGTAGAGCATCTCTTTCAAACATGCACTTTTCCAACTTGGCGTACAGGCGATTCTCTCTTAACCGCAGCAAAATTTGACGGACATGTCTCTAATGAGTCATAGGATCTGGAGAAAAAAATCAATATGTCATTAACCCCTTCCCGCACCTTGACGTAACTGTACGTCAATGTGTGCAGTAAGTTCGCGCAACTTGACGTGCAGTTATGTCTGTGCTTTGACAGTTAACCGCCGTGCGGCGCTACACCGCAGTGGCGGTTAACTGTGCAGGGCGTCTGCCCTGCATTCCCCGTTGCCGATCAGCGGCCAGTCGCCGCTGATTTAGTCAGTTAACCCCTTAATTGCGGCGTTCGATTTGAACGCCATAATTAAGGTGTTTAGGGCCGATCGGCAGCCCCATGTGAAATCACGGGGGCTGGCGATCGTACCCATGGCAACCGGACGCCAGACAATGGCTTCCGGGTTGCCATGTACAGAAGCCTATGAGGACCACCCGGAGGGTGGTCGTCGTAGGCTTCCTGTCAGTGTGACTGTCACGTCACAATGACAGTTGGAATGCATTACACTACGTGTGTAGTGTAATGTATTCCAGCAGCGATCAGAGCTGCAAGTCTAAGTGTCCCCTAGTGGGACAAGTGAAAAAAGTTAAAAAAAGAATAAAAATGTTTTAAAAAAAGTGTAAAAATAAAAGTTATAAGTGACATAAACAGGAACTGCTTTTTTTCCTATAATAAGTCTTTTATTATAGGAAAAAAAATGAACACGTAAAAAAAAAGTACACATATTTGGTATCACCGCGTTTGTAACGACCCCAACTATAAAACTATAATATTATTTTTCCTGCGCGGTGAACACCGCAAAAAAAATAAATGAAAAACAAAGCGAGAATCACTATTTTTTGGTCACCACCCCTCACAAAATATACAATAAAAAGAGATCAAAAAGTCGCATGTACGCCAAAATTATACCGATACAAACTACAACCCGTCCCGCAAAAAAACAAGCCCTTACACAGCTTTTTTGACTGAAAAATAAAAAAGTTACGGCTCTCAGAATATGGTGACACAGAAAATAAATAATTTTCTAAATAAGTTATTTTATTGAGCAAACGCTGCAAAACATAAAAAAACCTATATACATATGGTAATCGTACCGACCCGCAGAATAAAATATAACGGTCATTTATAGCCCAGGGTGAACGCTGTAAAAAATAAATAAAAATCATTGTCAGAATTGATGGTTTTTGGTCACCTTGCTTGCCGAAAAATGGAATAAAAAGTGATCAACAAAATCGCATGTACCCCAAAATGGTACCAATGAAAATGACAGATTACAAATAAGCCCTCACACGGCTCCGGTGGTGAAAAAATAAAAAAAGTTCCAGCTCCCAGAATATGGCGATGCAAAATGTGCAGAGCGTTCCAAAAGCGGATAAGATCGGGCGCCATTTATAATATAAGTGCAACACTGGCCACATATCTGCGGATTATTATTTATTTACCCCATTATTATACCCTCTTATTATGCCCCTGATGTACTCTGCCCAACCTACATTTGCCCCCACATTATAAACTGAAATACCAGCAAAACACTAGAGCTTCTACCAAGCAAAATCTGCGCTCCAAAAGCCAAATGGCGTCCCTCCATTCTGAGCCCTACAGCGTGCCCAAACAGCCGTTTACGTCCACCGATATGGCATCGCCATACCCGGGAGAACCCTGTTAATATTTTATTTGTGGTATTTGTGGCACAAACTGGGCACAACATATAGTGCACTAAAATGGCACATCAGTGGAAAATTTTAATTTTCACTTTCCACCATCGGCTGCGCATTAAACCCTTCGCGCACCATGACTTAATAGCATGTCGTGGTGTGGGGGGTGATATATGGAGCGTCTCATGCGCTGAGCCCGTACGCTGCGGGTGTCAGCTGTGTATTACAGCTGATACCCGGGACTAACGGACAGAAACAGCGATCGCGCTGTTACAGGAGCCTGTAAAAATCACAATATACTGCAATACATTAGTATTGCAGTGTATTCTACCAGTGATCTAACGATTGCTGGTTCCAGTCTCCCAGGGGGACTAATAAAATGTGTAAAAACAAAAGTAAATAGTTATTATTAGTGGAAAAAATTTAATAAATATTTAAAGTCCAAAAATAAACCCTTTTCATATTTTTTCTCTAAAGTAATGTAAAAAAATAAAAAAAATACACAAAATTGGTATCGCTGTGTCTGTAAAAGTCCAAGCTATTAGAATATACCATTATTGAACTCACACGGTGAACGCCGTGAAAAATCCAGAATTTTAAAAGGCAAAATCGCAGTTTTTTGGTCACCTTTGCTCTACCAAAAAATTTAATAAAAATTGCTGAAAAAGTCTTATGTACCAAAAAATGGTACCAATAAAAACTACAGCTCGTCCCGCAAAAAATAAGCCCCCACACCGCTCTATTGATGGAAAAATAAAGACGTTGTGGCTCTCGGAAAGCGGGGAGGAAAAACGAAAAAGAAAAAGCAAAACATGGATCAGTCCGGAAAGGGTTAATTTATTTTCTAATGAAAAAACATTTATGACCACATGTGGGGTATTGCCGTACTCAGGAGAAATTGCTTTACAAATGTTGGGGTGCATTTTCTCCTTTATCCTTTGTGAAATTGAAAAAATTCAACATTTTAGTGGAAATAATGTTGATATTAATTTTCACGGCCTAATTCTAATAAATTCTGCAAAAGACGTGTGGGGCCTAAATGCTCACTATACCCCTAGATAGATTCCTTAAGTGGTGTCGTTTCCAAAATGGGGTTACTTTTTGGAGGTTTCCACTGTTTTAGTACCTCAGGGGCTTTGCAAATTCGACATGACACCCAAAAACTATTCCAGCTAAATTTGAGCTCCAAAAGCCAAATGGTGCCCCTTCCCTTCTAAGCCCCGGTGTGGGTCCAAACAGCAGTTTATTACCACATATGGGGTATTTACGTAATCAGGAGAAATTGTTTTACAAATGTTGGGGTGCTTTTTCTCCTTTATTCCTTGTAAAAAATTTTACCTTTACAGACTAATTCCAATGACTTCAGCAAAACAACTGTGGTGTCAAAATGCTAACTTTACCCCTAGAAAAATTCCTTGAGGGGTGTAGTTTCCAAAATGGGGTCACTATTGGGGGGTTTCCACGGTTTTCATCCCTCCAGTGCATTGCAAACGTGACACGGCACTGAAAACTATTCCAGCAAAATCAGAAATCCAAAATCCAAATGGTGCTCCTTCCCTTCTGAGGCATGCTGTGGGTCCAAACAGCAGTTTATTACCACATATGGGGTATTGCTATAATCGTAAGAAATTGCTTTACATATGTTGGGGTGTTTTTTCTACTTTATTCCTTGTAAATATTTACAATTTTTACGTTTTTTCACAAAAAAAGTAGATTTTCATCTTCACATACTAATTCAAATAAATTTAGCAAAAAAACTGTGGGTTCAAAATGCTAACTATACCCATAGATAAATTCCTTGAGGGGTATAGTTTCCAAAATGGGGTCACTTTTGGGGGGTCTTTACTATTTTGGTACCACAAGACCTATTCAAACCTGACATGGTACCTAAAATAGATTCTAAAAAAAGGAGGCCCCAAAATCCACAAGTTGCTCCTTTGCTTCTGAGGCCGGTGTTTCAGTCGATTACAGCACTAGGACCACATGTGGGATATTTCTAAAAACTGCAGAATCTGGGCAATAAATATTGAGTCGCGTTTCTCTGGTAAAAACTTCTGTGGTACAGAAAAAATTTATTACAAATTAATTTTCGAAAAAAAAAAATGAAATTTGTAAATTTCACCTCTACTTTTCTCTAATTCCTGTAAAACGCCTAAAGGGTTACAACACTTTCTGAATGCTGTTTTGAATACTTTGAGGGGTGCAGTTTTCAAAATGGGGTGATTTATGGGGACTTTCTAATATATAAGGCCCTCAAAGCCACTTCAGATCTGAACTGATCCCTGAAAAAATAGGCTTTTGAAATTTTCTTGAAAATATGAGAAATTGCTACTAAAGTTCTAAGCCTTGTAACGTCCTAGAAAAATAAAAGAATGTTCAAAAAACGATGCAAACATAAAGTAGACATATGGGAAATATAAAATAGTAAGTATTTTGTGTGGTATTACTATCTGTTTTACAAGTAGATGCATTTAAATTTACAAAAATGCTAATTTTTGCTAATTTTCTCTAAATCTTGGTGTTTGTTACAAATAAATATTGAATTTATCGAACAAATTTTTTCCCTAACATAAAGTACAATATGTCACGAGAAAACAATCTCAGAATCACTTGGATAGGCAAAAGCATTCCGGAGTTATTACCACATAAAGTGACACATGTCAGATTTGAAAAATCGGCTTCGTCCTGAAGGCCAAAACAGGCTCAGTCCTGAAGGGGTTAAGATAGACCACAACACAAACATAGAGGAGGTCACGGACAAATTCCTGGAAGACCGCGGGAGCATTACACAGGCCGAAGGGAATTACTAGATATTCATAGTGTCACGTGTGTTAAAAGCAGTCCTCCATTCATCACCCCGGCGAATCCAGATTAGATTTTAAGCCCCACGCAGGTCTAGTTTGGAAAAAATCTTGGCACCACGTATACGATCAAACAGTTCTGAGATCAGTGGCAATGGATACTTATTTTTCACTGTGATCCAGTTGAGACCCAGGTAGTCAATACAAGGATGCAGGGAACCATCCTTCTTCTTCTTCCTGCCAGGGAGGAAGACTTCCGTATGAAGCCCCTCTCCAAGTACACCTTAACATAGGCGGACATGGACAGAGTCTCTGGCAAGAAGAGAGAATATACCCTACTACGGGGAAGGGATGTACCAGGAATCAGTTCGATAGAACAGTCATTTGCCTGGTGTGGTGGCAGCGTCTCCGCCTCACCCATGCTGAAGACGTCCGAAAATGAAGCATAATGACCAGGCAATCCTGCCAATGACCGGGGCAGAGGAGGCTGTGCCGAACGAATCTGTACCAGGCAGCGGTTGTGACACTCGGGGCCCCACTGGAGAACCTCTCCAGAGTTCCAGTCCAGGACTGGGGCATGTAGTCGGAGCCAAGGCAGGCCCAGCAGCACGGGGTTAACGGCCTTGGACAAGACAAAGAACGATAAAAGTTCGGAGTGGAGAGCTCCCACTTGGAGCCGTTCTCGGATCCTTATATTAATCCGGGTGGCCAGAAGGATGAGATCATCCAGGGTAGACGGTAGATCTTGAGCGGCAAGCTCGTCCTTAATCTTAGGAGACAGTCCTGACCAGAATGTAGCCACCAGGGCCTCATTGTTCCACAACAGTTCTTCCGACTAGGGAGCGGAAGTGGATGGCGTACTCGCCCACGGAGTTGTCTCCTTGGCGTAGGTTCAGCAAGGAGGCTGCTGCAGACAAGACTCGTTCAGGTTCCTCAAACACCATGTGAAATGTCCGGAGGAACCCCTGGAAGTCACGGGTCTCTGGTCCTTGTCTCTCCCAAATAGGATTCGCCCATGCAAGGGCCCTGCCAGTGAGGAAAGAGATGATAAAAGCGACCCTTGCGCCATCAGATGAAAACGCCCTTGCATACTGGGTGAAGTGGATCTGGCACTGGTTCAAAAATCCACGACAGGTCCCTGTGTCTCCATCATAGCGGTCAGGAAGTGGCAGACGTCAGGCGTGGTGTAGCAGGGCAGGCGTGGAATACAGCACAGCACGACTACAGCTTAGCACGGCACTTGACCAGGTAGCACGGGATACAGGTACAGGAACGGGGAAAACTGGGAACGGGAAAACACTAGGAGACCATTTGCTTAGACAAACTTAGGGTTCAACAACAACGCTCAGGCATGGGAGGAAGGGACTGAGCCCTTCTTATAGTCCAGGGTACTCATGGGCTAATCTTGACATAAACTACGGGACCCGGCCGAGGTAAGCGGAAGTGAGCGCTGGCGTCTCCTGAGGAGGAGACTGGGGCCAGCGCTCGCAGACCCATGGCTGCGGCCATCAGGAGGTGAGTGAGCCTGATGGCCCGTGGCCATGGACATGACATACATGTGTAATGATGGGGTAGGGAGACAGAAAGGTGAGCCCTAATCTACCCGCCACTCAGTCCCTGCCTACTTGCAACGACCCGCCCTAGGCGACGGGGTACAACTGGGCGACGGTCCCTACACTCAATAGGTGCATGACAGACAAACAGACAAGGGTACAAAGAAGCCGGGGTAATGGGGAAGTTGCCCACGGGAACACCGTGAGCAACAAGCGAGGTGAACGAGCCGAGTCAAACCAGGAGATGAGCGAGGTACAAAATACAGAGAAGAAGAGTGGTCAGTAAAGCCAAGGTCAATAACAAGCAGAGGGTCAGTAGTTCAAGAAGCTGCAGCAGGGCCAGGAAACCAGCAGAGAAGAATCACAAGCAAAGGAAGAACAGGAAAGGCAGGTATAAATAGACAGAGGGCGGGAGATAGCTCCGTCTGGCCAGGCTGTGATAGACTCTCCCACTCCTAAGCCTGCCATCCTGAGTGGTGGAAGATGGAGTCAGTCTCACAGACATAGAAGCAGGTGCAGACTGATTACCTATGGGCATTGACACAGAAGCTGTGTCTGGCAGATCCTTTACAACATGGTTATTTGCTGCTGAAAGAGAGGGAAGAGTGATTGTATTAGGATAGTTAGCGAGCTCCTGAGGGGGATAATTTGCCTATGAGAACTACAACTGTGTAGATATGACACAAATTGGATACATATTTATTTTGCATCCGTAACTACAAACTCCCCCAACCTGTCTGAGCCTAGGATCCCTAAGCGTACCCAATAGAAAACCATAGGATTACATATTGGACTTTTAGACCACATTCAACTATTCCACTAGGAATCTGTAGACTATCACTAAAGAAATAATCCAGCATGATCTCCGATATGACATGCCTATCTTTGTAAAAACAGAACGAGAGCAAAAAGAAATCTAAAGTACATAACACAGTATATAAGCTTAAAATCATTTTACATATACGTCCCAGGTCTTCTAAGGACAGCATACAGGAAAAGTGCGTCAGATTAGCCTGGCTTGCGTGGTTAATGACAGTCAAGCTAGCCAGAGGCCTCCACAAGGGGTATTAAGGAAATTAAGTTTGGTTCCATCTTAGGATAAGGCCACATGTGCATTGCTGCAGAGCCTGGACCGCAAAAAGAACGGACATGTCTTATTACGGCCGTGTTTTGCGGTCCAGGCTCATAGAAAATAATGTACGCGGCCATGTGCACTGCCCGCGATTTGCGGGCGGCTCGTGGGTGACACTCCACTGCTGGCTGACTCGAAAATCACGGCCATGCACACGGCTACGGTCGTGTGCATGAGGCCTTAGCAAAAACGCATGCAGTTCAGCAACAACTTTGGCATTGTGGTCATTAACCGCATGCGGTCGGACATTATGAAGATGCGTTCAACCACACAAAAAAACACATTGTAATATAATAGCAGCAGTCTGTCCATAACAAAAATGTCACCATTGACTTCTATTGAAAAATGACTTGCTGCGGTTTAAAAACGCAACATAAATGCAAACTTGTGGCCTTACCCTTAACTCCTTAACGCCGAAGGACGGATATATCCGTCCTCAGCAGCTGCTAGTTCGCGCAGGAGGACGGATATATCCGTCCTGTGATGGGGTGGGTACTGCCACTGTACCCACGCGATCAGCGGCAGGAGCACGGCTGTTATACTCAGCCTGGCTCCTGCTGCAACTGCCGGAATCGAAGCGCGCTCCGATTCCGGCAGTTTAACCCATTAAATGCCGCTGTCAATAGTGACAGCGGCATCTAATGTGTTTGACAGAGGGAGGGAGCTCCCTCTGTCACCCGATCGGCGCCCCCGCAAACAAATCACGGGTCGCCGTCGGGTTTCCATGACAGCCGGGGGCCTAACAAAGACCCCCAGGTCTGTCTTCCGCAACTGCCTGTTAGGCGATGCCGGAGGCATGACCTCATAGGTTGCCTGACAGGCAATAATGCTTTGGTATACTAAGTATACCAAAGCATTATATATGCGATCAACAGATCGCATAGTGAAGTCCTCTGGTGGGACTTTAAAAAAAAAAATGTCAATCAGTTAAATAAAGTTTGTGGAAAAAAATTAAAATAATTACAGTCAAAATCAAATAAAACTTTTTTATTCAGTAAAAGTGTCTAAACAAATCACACATACACATATATGGTATTTCCGCGATCGTAACAACTTGACCAATAAAATGAACACATTAATTAAACCGCCGGATGAACGGCGTCCAAAAAAAACGCAAAAAACAACGTCAAAATTCTGTCTTTTCTCCCATTCCCCCCATAAAAAAATAAAATAAAAGTTAATCTATAAGTCCTATGTACCCCAAAATAGTACTAATGAAAACTACACATTGGCCCGCAAAAATCAAGCCCACATACGGCCACATCGACGGAAAAATAAAACGGCTCTTGCAACGCGGCGATGGAAAAACAAGTAATTTTTTTCTAAAAGGGTTTTTATTGTGCAAACGTAGGAAAACATATAAAACCTTTACATATTTGGTATCCCCGTAATCGTGCCAACCCATAGAATAAAGTTAACATGTTATTTACGCTGCATAGTAAACGGCGTAAATTTATAACATGAAAATTAATGCTGGAATAGCTGCTTATTTTCAATTCTCTCCTAAAATAAAGTTAATAAAAGTTAATCAATATATTGTAAGCATCTAAAAATGGTACAATTACAAAATACAACTCGTCCCGCAAAAAACAAGCCCTTATACGGCTATGTCGACGGAATAAAAAAAAAGTTACGACTCTTGGAAAGCGACCATGAAAAAACAAAAAATAATCCTTGGTCATTAACTTGCAAAATGGCCCGGTCATTAAGAGGTTAAACTCATAGTCGCGAGGAATACAGCATTGCATATTTGTACCGGCTCCGCACATTCGTGAATTGTCTTCTTTTTTTGCACATCAAATATGAAACTAGGATAAAAGGACAATCTTGTGTTCTCGTATTTAATGTCTCCTTTTTTCCGGACAGCCACCAGGGAAAAAATCACACTCTATGTAGTTTAGCACCTAGGCTCTCCAGGGGGTATCGATCGTGTGGGTATTCTGTGAGCCCGTTTAGTGTCAATGCACACGATGCGTATTACAGGCAGTTTTGCTGTGCAGATTTGCGTGCGGAGAATCCGCAGCATAATACAGTAAAAGCATTGTCAATGAGATTCCAGGAAATCTTATGTACAGGCTGCGGTATTTTTCGGAGCGGAAATTGACCTGTGGTGCGTTTTTAAGAATCCGCAGCACGTCAATTTATCTTGCGTTTCCGCTTGCAAATTGTATCTGCCTAGTGCTGTGGAAAATCGCACCAAAATCTGCAGCATGAAAACGCGCCGAAAAACGCATCAAAACGTAAAAACCGTACCGAAAACCGCACGATTAGGTGTGGTTTTTACATGTGAATTTCCTGTGTATTGCTGCGGTTTTGGTGCGTATTTTCCACAACAAAATACGCAACGTGTGCATGTAGCCCTAATGTTGCAACATTGCAATAAATTAGCTGGGGAGAGAACGTCCCAAAGCATTTGTTCTGCAAGGGAGTCTGGATTTGTCCCCACTGCTCTCTCTGGTAAACCCAGTATGCGGACATTGTTTAGTCTATTGTGATTTTCAGCATCTTCTGCTCTCGCCTGTAGGGTCTTTAAGTGTAAGGGTATGTTCACACGCAAACTCAAAAACGTCTGAAAATACGGAGCTGTTTTCAAGGGAAAACAGCTCCTGATTTTCAGACGTTTTTTAAGCCAACTCGCGATGTTCGCAGCGTTTTTTACGGACATTTTTGGAGCTGTTTTCTATAGTGTCTATGAAAAACTGCTCCAAAAACGTTCCAAGAAGTGACCTGCACTATTTCGCAGCCGTTTTTTTACGCGGCCATTTTTTTAAAAAAACGGCCCGTCGGAACAGAACGCCGTTTTTCCCATTGAAATCAATCGTTAGATGTTTGGAGGCATTCTGCTTCCGATTTTTCGGCCGTTTTTCGTGGTGTAAACGGCCCGAAATACACCTGAAAATACTGTGTGTGAACATACTCTAAGGCTGGGTTCACACGACCATGTTACGTCCGTAATGGACGGAACGTATTTCGGCCGGAAGTTCCGGACCGAACACAGTGCAGGGAGCCGGGCTCCTAGCATCATAGTTATGTACGATGCTAGGAGTCCCTGCCTCTCCGTGGAACTACTGTCCCGTACTGAAAACATGATTACAGTACGGGACAGTTGCACTGTGTTCGGTCCGGGACTTCCGGTCGAAATATGTTCCGTCCATTATGGACGTAACATGGTCGTGTGAACCCAGCCCAACTGACATTTTTTTTTACCATCTTTTAGAGCAAGTGATATTACATTATTTTGTAATTGATATACAGTATTTACCAGAATCTGGAAGCTTCTTTGTTAAAATCCATCCAAACTGGCCATTCCTATCCTATACGGATTCTCTTCAGCGTGAGCACTCACGTGCACCACCCAATGCACTGTTTCACTGTACATCAGGTATTCCCATCACGGTTCTTTTTTTTCTCCCCATTGGCACACTATTAACCCCTTAAGGACATGGTCAATCTGCATTTTTTCATGTTCGTTTTTTTCTCCCTGCCTTCCAAAAGCCATAACTTTTTGATCTTTTCGTCGCCATATAAGGTCTTGTTTTTTTCGGGCAGTTGTAGTTTTTCATGGCACCATTTATTGTACTGCATAATGTACTGGGAAGCTGGAAAAATATTATTTGTGGCAGGGCTTCAAAGGAGTACATAGATTGTAGACCTGGGGGGCCTTCATCAGTGGGACAAAATAAAAAAGTAAAAAAAAACTGTGTAAAAATAAAAAAAAGTTGTAAAGTAATAAAAGTAAAAAGCCCTCTTTTTCCCTTATCAGTCCTTTATTATTATAAAAATAAATAAATAAACTATACATAATTAGTATCGCTGCGTCCGTAACGTCCTGACCGACAAAAGTGTTGTTATATTTCCCGCATGGTGAACAACATGAAAGAAAATAATAATAAACCATACCAGAATCACAATTTTTTGGTCACTTCACCTACCAAAAATGGAATAAAAACAGATCAAAAAGATGTACCTAAAAATAGTACTGATCAAAACTACAGCTCCTCAAACAGCTTTTTTGATGGAAAAATAAAAAAGTTATGGCTCTTAGAATATGGCAACACAAAAAGTAAATGAATAATATATATATATATATATATATATTTTTTAAAGTATGTTATTGTGCAAACGCCATAAGGGCAGATTCACACGAGCGTTGCGTTTTTGCGCGCGCAAACAACGCGGCGTTTTGCGAGCGCAAAAACCATTTGACAGCTGCGTGTGTCATGCGTGTCTGATGCGCGGCTGCGTGATTTTCGCGCAGCCGCCATCATAGAGATGAGGCTTGTCGACGCCCGTCACTGTCCAAGGTGCTGAAAGAGCTAACTCTTTCAGCACCCTCGACAGTGAATGCCGAACACAACAGCGAAAAACCTGTAAAAAAAAAAGATAAAGTTCCTACTTACCGAGAACTTCCCGGCCGTTGCCTTGGTGACGCGTCCTTGGTGACGCGTCCTTGGTGACGCGCCTCTCTTGACATCGGGCCCCACCTCCCTGGATGACGCGGCAGTCCAAGTGACCGCTGCAGCCTGTGATTGGCTGCAGCCTGTGCTTGGCCTGTGATTGGCTGGAGCTGTCACTTGAACTGAAGTGTCATCCCGGGAGGTCGGACTGCAGGAAGGAGACAGGAGTAATCGGTAAGTTAGAACTTCGTTTTTTTTTTACAGGTTCATGTATTTTGGGATCGCAAGTCACTGTCCATGGTGCTGAAACAGTTTAACTCTTTCAGCACCATGCACAGTGAATGTCTTCCGACGTCGCGGACCGGAAATTTTTTTGCCGGGTTCGGCCAAAACGAGTTTGGCCGAACCCGGTGAAGTTAGCTTCGGTTGTCGGGGTACGCTCCTCACAAAGACACTCCGTTTGAATGCTTGGAAACAGAAAAGCACGTGGTGCTTTTCTGTTTCCATTCATCCTTTTGACAGCTGTTGCGCAAACACGCAGTTCGCACGGAAGTGCTTCCGTGCGACATGCGTGGTTTTCACGCACCCATTGACTTCAATGGGTGCGTGATGCGTGAAATACGCAGAGTTATTGAACCTGTCGCGTATTTTGCGCAGCGAACAAACGCTGCGCAAAATACACGGACTGTGTGTACTGCCCCATAGACTTCTATAGGGCATTGCGTGCCGCGCGAAAACCACGCGCCCTACACGCTGCCAAATCACGCTCGTGTGAATCCCCCCTAAGACATACAAAAAACTATAAAATTATGGTATCGCTGTAATCGTATTGCGTCTCATAATAAAGTGAATATATCATTTATAGCGCATGGTGAACGCTGTAAAAAAATTTAATAAAAAAACAATAGTAGAATTTCTGTTTTTTAGTCACCACGACTCTTAAAAAATGGAATAAAAACTGATCAAAAAGTCGCATGCACCAAATGAAAACTACAATTAATTCCTCAAGTCTCCAAAATAGGGTCACTTTTAAGAAGTTTCCCTTGTACTGGTACCTCATAAGCTCTACAAATGCGACATGGCGCCCAGAAACCAATCCAGCAAAATCTACATGCCAAATAGAACTCCTGCCTTTCTGAGCTCTGCCGTATGTCAAACCAGCAGTTTATAACCACATATGGGGTATTGCCGTAATCGGGAGAAATTGCTTTATTCCTTGTAAAAATAAAAAGTTTGCAAGTTTTAACAGAAAAATATGTGATTTTCAATTTCACAGCCTAATTCCACAAAATGCAGGAAAAACCTGTGGGGTCTAAATGCCCACTATACCACTCGATAAGTTCCTTCAGGGGTGTAGTTTGCCAAATGGAGTCCCCTTTGGGGGTTTCTACTGTTTTGGCACCACAAGACCTCTTCAAACCTGAATTGGTGCCTAAAATATATTCTAATAAAAAGGAGGCTCCAAAATCCACTAGGTGCTCCTTTTTATTCCGAGGCCTGTGCTTCAGTCCATTACCACACTAGGGCCACATGTGGGATATTTCTAAAATATTCAGAATCTGGGCAATACATATTGAGTTGCGTTTCTCTGGTAAAACCTTCTATTTTATAGAAAAAAATTTAACAAAAAGGATTTTCTCCATAAAAAATGATATTTGTAAATGTCACCTTTACTTTGCTTTAAATTCCTGTGGAAGGCCTAAAGGATTAAGAAACTTTCTAAATTCCGTTTTGACTACTTTGAGGGGTCTAGTTTTTTAAATAGTGTGTTTCCTTGGGGGTTCTAATATATAGGCCCCTCAAAGCCACTTCAGAACTGAACTGGTACTTAAAAAAATATGAGAAATTGCGGTTTATGTTCTAAGCCTTGTAACGTCCTAAAAAAAAATAAAAGAATGCTCAAAAAACAATGCCAACATAAAGTACCTATAGGAAATGTTAACTAGTAACTATTTTTGGTGGTATAACCATCTGCCTTAGGCCTTATTCAGACGGATGTGTCCGTTTTGAGCGCGCATAAAAACGCTGCGTTTTGCGCACGCAAAAAGTCTGTGTGTCATCAGCATATGGTGCGCGGCTGCGTGATTTTCTCGCAGCCGCCATCATTATGACACTCTGTTTTTATGTTTGCAAACAGAAAAGCACGTGGTGCTTTTCTGTTTTCATTCATTTATTTTACTGCTGTTGCGTGAATCACGCGCGGCACCCGGAAGTGCTTCCGTGTGCCGAGCGCGATTTGCACGCACCCATTGACTTCAAAGGGTGCGTGCAGCGCGAAACACGCCCAAATATAGGACATGTCGTGCGTTTCACGCATCGGACATACGCTGCGTGAAATTCACTAACAGTCTGAATGGCCCCATTTCAGTAACATAGGTCCATGCGACGCGCGTGATTTCCACGAGCGTAGCACGGACGTATTATACATTCGTGTGAATAAGCCCTTACAAGCAGAAACATTTTAATTCAGAAAACTGCAATGTTTTCAAAATTTTCTGTAAATTTTGCTATTTAAAAAAAAATAAACACTGAATGTATCAACCAATTTTTACCACTAACATAAAGTTCAATGTGTCACGAGACAACAATCTCAGAATCGCTTGGATTAATAAATTCATTCCAAAGTTATTACCAAATAAAGTGACACATGTCACAAGACCCAAACTAGGCTGCGCAATTAAGCTGTTAAACGGGCGGAATCAAAGTGATCCTCAATTATTCTGTTTACTCCTTAACTGCTGCCATGTACGTGGTATTTCGTTAAGGGGTTATGGTTAAGGGGTTAAACATGAACTCAAACATGACATAAATTCTGATGTGATGGGGTGTGTCTTCAGGTATGTTCACACCGGCTATTTTCAGCTGTTTTTCGGGCCTTAAATCCCCAGAATAATTGATAAAAATGCGGGGGCTGAACGCCTCCAAACATCTTCCCATTGATTTCAATGAGAAAAACGGCGTTCCGTTCCCTTGGGGCATTTTTTTCGCGCCCGTTTTTAAAAATAGCCGCGTAAAAAAGGCCTCATAAAAAGAAGTGCATGTCACTTTGTGAGCCATTTTTGGAGCTGTTTTCTATTGACTCAATGGAAAAACAGCTCCAAAAACGGCCGTAAAAAACGCAGCGAAAAAAAGAAGCGGCAAAAATGAGGCCGTGAAAATCAGAGGCTTTTTTCCCTTGAAACCAGCTCTGTATTTTCAGCAGTTTTTTGTTAAGCGTGTGAACATATCCAAAGAGCTACTGTTTGCTCATTGCACAATAGTATTTGCGTACTCCCGAGAGCCGCACTGCATATACTGTACTGTGCCGTATACTCAGACTGGCAGACGTCATAGGAAAGTTGTCCTGCCCTTCAGGATCCTTCAACCGCTTTTTTGGAACACTTTGGGAACAAAAAAGTACTTATCCAGAAGGGTCAGGGTATGTTCACACGCTGAGCCCAAAACGTCTGAAAATGCGGAGCTGTTTTCAAGGGAAAACAGCACCTGATTTTCAGACGTTTTTTGAGCAACTCACGTTTTTCGCTGCGTTTTTCGTGCCGTTTTCGCAGCGTTTTCGCTCCGTTTTTTCGGCCGTTTTTGGAGCTGTTTTCAATAGAGTCTATGAGAAAACAGCTCCAAAAACGTCCCAAGAAGTGTCCTGCACTTCTTTTGACGAGGCTGTAATTTTACGTGTCGTCTTTTGACAGCTGTCAAACGACGACGCGTAAATTACAGGTCGTCGGCACAGTACGTCGGCAAACCCATTCAAATGAATGGGCAGATGTTTGCCGACGTATTGGAGCCGTATTTTCAGGCGTAAATCGAGGCATAATACGCCTCGTTTACGCCTGAAAATAGGTCGTGTGAACCCAGCCTAACTGCCATAGATTCACAGATACACAGCATGTGACATGTGACAGATACACAGCACATTAATCGTTTATGTCGGGAGCTATTCCGATGTACACAATAAACGTAGGGGACTAATGCGATGTGAATGGGGCTTAAGGCTGGGTTCCCACAGTGCAGATTTGCTGCAGGTTTTGCCTGCATTTTGTAAAAAAACTGAATTGGATTTAGGAGAGCAGACCTAAGAACTAAGGCCTTTCTTCATATATTTCTTCTGTTTAGGTTCCGTTCCTGGTTTTGGCTTAAAAACCGCATGCAGAAAATCTACACTGTGGGAACCCAACTTTAATTTCCGCAACCTAAGGGCAGATTCACACGAACGTTGCGTTTTTGCGCGCGCAAACAACGCAGCGTTTTGCGAGCGCAAAAACCATTTGACAGCTGCGTGTGTCATGCGTGTCTGATGCGCGGCTGCGTGATTTTCGCGCAGCCGGCATCATAGAGATGAGGCTTGTCAACGCCCGTCACTGTCCAAGGTGCTGAAAGAGCTAAATCTTTCAGCACCCTCGACAGTGAATGCCGAACACAACAGCGAAAAACCTGTAAAAAAAAAAGATAAAGTTCCTACTTACCGAGAACTTCCCGGCCGTTGCCTTGGTGACGCGTCCTTGGTGACGCGTCCTTGGTGACGCGCCTCTCTTGACATCGGGCCCCACCTCCCTGGATGACGCAGCAGTCCAAGTGACCGCTGCAGCCTGTGATTGGCTGCAGCCTGTGCTTGGCCTGTGATTGGCTGGAGCTGTCACTTGAACTGAAGTGTCATCCCGGGAGGTCGGACTGCAGGAAGGAGACAGGAGTAATCGGTAAGTTAGAACTTCGGTTTTTTTTTACAGGTTAATGTATTTTGGGATCGCAAGTCACTGTCCATGGTGCTGAAACAGTTTAACTCTTTCAGCACCATGGACAGTGACTATCTCCTGACGTCGCGTACCGATAATTTTTTTGCCGGGATCGGCCAAAACGAGTTTGGCCGAACCCGGTGAAGTTCGGTACGCTTGTCCGGCTTCGCTCATCGCAAAGACACTCCGTTTGGATGTTCGGAAACAGAAAAGCACGTGGTGCTTTTCGGTTTTCATTCATCCTTTTCACTGCTGTTGCGCGAATCACGCTCGTCCCACGGAAGTGCTTCCGTGTGGTGCGCGTGATTTTCACGCACCCATTGACTTCAATGGGTGCGTGATGCGCGAAATACGCAGAGTTATTGAACCTGTCGCGCTTTTTGCGCAGCAGACAAACGCTGCGCAAAAAGCACGGACTGTCTGTACTGCCCCATAGACTTGTATTGGTCCATGCGTGCCGCGTGAAAACCACGCGGCCCGCACGGACCGAATACACGCTCGTGTGAATCCCCCCTAATTCTGTGCGTAAGTTCCGCAATATTTACAGTTAGCATTAAAGTGAATGGGATTTCTCATGCTCACGCTGCGAGAAAAAAATGCGGCGTAAGGCCTGATTCAGACGAACGTGGCGTTTTTGCGCACGCAAAACACGCAGCGTTTTGCCTGCGCAAAAGCCACTTACCTGCTCCGTGAGGCAGCAGCATATGATGTGCGGCTGCGTGCTTTTCGCATAGCCGCCATCATTATGACACGCCATTTGGATGTTTGTAAACAGAAAAGCACGTGGTGATTTTCTGTTTACATTCATCCTTTTGACAGCTGTTGCGCGAAACAGGCAGTTCGCACGGAAGTGCTTCCGTGCGACCTGCGTGGTTTTCACGCACCCATTGACTTCAATGGGTGCGTGATGCGCGAAATACGCCGAGATATTGAACGTGTCGCGCTTTTTACGCAGCGGACAAACGCTGCGCAAAAAGCACGGACTGTCTGTACTGCCCCATAGACTTCTATTGGTCCATGCGTGCCGCGTGAAAACCACGCCGCCTGCACGGACGCAATTCACGTTCGCGTGAATCCGCCCTAAGGCTGGATTCACACGAGCATGTTCGGTCCGTAAAGGACGGAACGTATTTCGGCCGCAAGTCCCGGACCGAACACACTGCGGGGAGCTGGGCTCCTAGCATCATAGTTTTGTACGACGCTAGGAGTCCCTGCCTAGCTGCGGGACAGCTGTCCCGTACTGTAATCATGTTTTCAATACGGGACAGCAGTTCACTGAGAGGCAGGGACTCCTAGCGTCGTACATAAGGGCGGATTCACACGAACGTGAATTGCGTCCGTGCAGGCCGCGTGGTTTTCACGCGGCTCGCATGGACCAATAGAAGTATATGGGGCAGTACAGACAGTCCGTGCTTTTTGCGCAGCGCTTGTCCGCTGCGTAAAAAGCGCGACATGTTTAATATCTCAGCATTTTTCGCGCATCACACACCCATTGAGGGCAATGGGTGCGTGAAAACCATGCATGCCGCACGGAAGCACTTCCATGCGAACTGGCTTTTTCACGCAACAGCTGTCAAAAGGATGAATGTAAACAGAAAAGCACCACGTGCTTTTCTGTTTACAAACATCCAAATGGCGTGTCATAATGATGGCGGCTGCGCGAAAACCACGCAGGCGCGCATCATATGCTGCTGCCACACGGAGCTGTCAAGTGGCTTTTGCGCAGGCGAAACGCTGCGTGTTTTGCGTGCGCAAAAACGCCACGTTCGTCTGAATCAGGCCTAACTATGATGCTAGGAGCCCGGCTCCCTGCACTGTGTTCGGTCCGGGACTTGCGGCCAAAATACGTTCCGTCCTTTATCGACCGAACATGCTCGTGTGAATCCAGCCTAAGGGCGGGTTCACACATGGCGGAATTGCACTTAAATTCCGCTGCGGACACTCCGCAGCGTTAATCCGCAGCGGAGCCGTTTCTACATTGACTTTCACTTTAATTTAGCAGTGTTCGTTTACACGATGCGTACAATTCCGCTGCGGAGCATAGGCTGCGGAGCGGAATTTGGTGTCCGCAGCATGCTCTGTCTGTTGCGGAGCAGTGGCGGACTCATGGCGGAATTTCTCCATTGACTTCAATGGAGATTCAAAGTTCCGCAATGAAGTCCGCAGCTGTCATGCACATGTCATGTGTGCTGCGGATGCGTCTTGCTTTTTTTACTTGACATTTCTTCATTCTGGCTGGACCTATGTATTTCTAGGTCTACAGCCAGACTGAGGAAGTCAATGGGGCTCCCGTAATGACGGGAGCGTTGCTAGGAGACGTCAGTAAATAGTCACTGTCCAGGGTGCTGAAAGAGTTAAGCGATCGGCAGTAACTGTTTCTGCACCCGGGACAGTGACTACCGATCCCAATATACATGTATCTGTAAAAAAAAATGAAGTTCGTACTTACCGAGAACTCCCTGTTTCTGTCTCCAGTCCGGCCTCCCAGGATGACGTTTCAGTGTAAGTGACGGCTGCAGCCAATCACAGGCCAAGCACAGGCTGCAGCGGTCACATGGACTGGCGCGTCATCCAGGGAGGTCGGGCTGGATGCCGAAGGAGGGACGCGTCATAAAGACAACGGGCGGTAAGTATGAATTTCTTTTACTTTCACTAGGGAAAGTGCTGTCCCTTCTCTCTATCCTGCACTGATAGGGAGAAGGGAAGCACTTTTCCCGCAGTCCGCAGCAGCTAGTCCGCATCAATTTTCTGCACATTTTGTGCAGATCCGCAGCCGTAATCCGCAACCCGGATTAGGTGCGGCATTGATGCGGACAGTTGCGGAGGAATTCCGCCATGTGTGGTCATGCCCTAAATGTTAATAAATTGACCTGCAGTGCAGAAATAAAATCTGTAGCATGTTAATTTATGCTGCATTTTCGTTGCTTTTCTGTTGCAGGTTTTCCCTATTGAAGTTAATGGCGATGCAAAACCCGCAACAGAAAGCAAAGTTTTGCAACTTTTGCGGGTTGCGATCATATGTTACTTTATAGTCTATGGTAAGATATGAGAAAGCCTTCATAGACAGCATTTTGGTTTGTGACGTATATGTAGTGTTTTTTAGGTCAGTGGCATATTTTGTTTTTTTCAAATGCAGCTCGCTGTTGGTATGGCGTTTTTTTTATGCCGCTTTCCCTAGGCTTCTCTTTAGGACTTTTAGCAGATTCACTCTCAACTACTCAAAATCTCAAATACATTTCCTCGACTTGACTATATACATGAGAAACAATAACATACAAACAACAATCTACCACAAACCTACAGGCCGTCCAGCATACCGGAGATGGTACAGCTTTCATCCAAGACACAAAGAAATCCATCATCTACAGCCAGGCTCTGCGGTACATACGGATCTGTTCAGACAGTGAAGGCAGAAAACAACACCTGCTATCACTGAGGCATACATTCCTACAACAGGGATACCATCCAGAGGTTAGGCCCCATGCAAACGACCGTAAAATCGTCCGTAATTGCGGACCGTAATTACAGACCAAGTAATTTCTATGGCCAATGGACACCTTCCCATATATTTACGGGAAGGTGTCCGTGCTGTAGAAACCTTTTGTAAAAATATCCTACTTTTGTCCTATTTTTTTTATTTTACGGACCGTGCTCCCATACTTTATAATGGGAGCACGGTCTGCGGCCGCCCGTGCCCGTAATTACAGACTGTGATTACGGCCACGGTCGTGTCCATGGGGCCTTATAGATGATCAGATCTACAGAGCCACAAGAATTCCAAGGAGAAATCTTCTAGAGTACAAAGAGAAGGTAGACAACAGCAGAGTGCCCCTAGTGGGGCAACCCTCAAATTAACATCTTGTGGAAAATTGCTGCTGATCTCCAACCCATATTACCTAAAGACAATCTGAAGGAAACAGTCCCAGAGTTTGCCTCTCCTCCAATAAAAACAGCCACCAAACCTAAGGATCTCCTGGTCAGTAGTGCCCGCTCATCACCATCAGAGACTGGCACATTTTATTGCAACAGTAGAAAATGCAAAACCTGTACCAACATCTTGTCATCAAGCACCATCCACATACCAAACATGCAACAGGACTATAAAATCACTGGCACGTTCTCATGTACATCATCTAATGTGGTGTACACGATACTGTGTACAAGGTGAATCAGTAAAGGAATCTACATTGGAGAAACAAAACAAAAAACTACAAACCAGGATGAATCTTCACAGACATACAATAAAACAGGCGGTGGTTCACACGGTTAACAAAAAACGTCTGAAAATCCGGAGCTGTTTGCAAGGGAAAACAGCTCCTGATTTTCAGCCGTTTTTTAATCAAACTAGCGTTTTTCTCGCCGTTATGAGAAACGGCTCCAAAAATGTCTCAAGACGTGACATGTACTTCTTTTTCGCGGCCGTTTTTCAAAACGGCCCGTCGGAACAGAACGCAGTTTTTCCCATTGAAATCAATAGGCAGATGTTTGGAGGCGTTCTTCTTCCAATTTTTCGCCCGTTTATGGCCCGAAAAATTGCCGAAAATAAGCTGTGTGAACAGACCCTCAGGCTACATGCAAAGGTTGCTATTTTGCTGCAGAAAATACGCAACAAAACTGCAGGAAATTTGCAGGTAAAAACATTTTGATGCGTAAATTGGTGCGTTTTCATGCTGTGGGTTTTGGAGTGTTTTTCTGTAGAACTAGACAGATACGATTCGCAAGCGGAAACGCAAGATAAATTGACATGCTGTGGATTTTAAAATACGCACCGCAGGTCAATTTAGGCGTAGAAAAAAAATCGCAGCGTGTAGATGAGATTTCTTGAAAACTCATTTACTTTGCTGGTACTGTATTACGCTGCGGCTTTGCCGCATGCAAATACGAATGTAATACGCATCATGTGCATTGAGCCTTAAAAGTCCTAATACTGAAGGACAGGGCCGTCCTTAGGATAGATAGCGCCCCGTGCAGAATTATCTTTCGGCGCCCCACCCATATAATAAAAAAATGCCCTATAAAAAGTATAATGCCCCCCACAGTATAATGCCCTATATAGTGCCCCCACACAGTATAATGCCCCTTTAGCGCCCCCCCATACAGTATATTAATAATATTTAGTAATATAATATATTATAACCCCTTCAAGGACACCGTATTTTGTCCTCTACCTGTGTCCCCTATGTGCCACACACAGTATCTTGCCCCCTGTAGTGCCCTTACACAGTATAATGTCCCTCTCCCCTGGCTGCCACACACAGCCCCCATCTTGTAGATAGTCTCCCCTGTAAATTGTGCCATACAGCCTCCCTGTAGACAGTGCCATAATCCCCCACTCCTCCTTGTAGACAATGCCATACATCCCCCCACCTCCCCCTTGTAGATTGTGGCATACATCCCCCCACCTCCCCCTTGTAGATTGTGGCATACAGCCCCCCACCTCCCCCTGACTACAAAAAAATTGTAGTCACCTAGGCCCCGTTCCCACGACGAACTAAGCTGTGTAGGCCGGCGTGATTCTGTAGCCTAGTACAGAGTTTCCCAACCTTTTTGGACTTGAGGCACCCCTGGAAACCACACATTTCCTCAGGGCACCCCTACCAAAATTTTTAAGAGAGACGGCTAAAAACAAGCACTACACACTTAGGGTATGTTCACACGAGGGCGTCCGTTACGGCTGAAATTACGGGGATGTTTCAGCCTGAAAACATCCCGGTAATTTCAGCCGTACCGGCATGTGCAGGCGCTTGAACGCCGCGTCCATTACGGGCGTAATTAGCACTGCTATTCATTGGAGTCAATGAATAACGGCTCCAATTACGGCCAAAGAAGTGACAGGTCACTTCTTTGACGCGGGCGTCTATTTACGCGCCGTCATTTGACAGCGGCGCGTAAATATACGCCTCGTGTGAACAGACAAACGTCTGCCCATTGCTTTCAATGGGCAGATGTTTGTCAGCGCTATTTTCAGACGTAATTCGGGGCTAAAACGCCCGAATTACGTCCGTAAATAGGCCGTGTGAACATACCCTCAGGGTATGTTCACACAGCGGTTTTTTTTTTAACGTTTTAATTAACAGCGTTATTTTAAGGTTTTTTTCTGAGGTTTTTTTAAGCCATTGAAGCTAATTCAAAAGACGCAGGCAAAGAAGCACTCCAAACGAGCACCGCTGGTATTTTCTGCCTCCTATTAATTTCAATTGGAGGTCAGAGGTGGAAACCACTTGAAGACCATCAGCCCCCACTCACAGTAAAATGACCATCAGCCCCCCCTCACAGTAAAATGACCATCAGCCCCCCCCTCACAGTAAAATGACCATCAGCCCCCCTCACAGTAAAATGACCTTCAGCCCCCCACTCACAGTATAATGACCATCAGACTGCCAGATTCCCCCTGTAGATAGTGCCACACAGCCCCTTGTATGTTGTGCCACACAGCCCCTTGTAGGTAGTGCCACACAGCCCCCTGTAGGTAGTGCCACACAGCCCCCTTGTAGGTAGTGCCACAAAGCCCCCTTGTAGGTAGTGCCACACAGCCCCCTTGTAGGTAGTGTCAGACACCCCCTTGTAGGTAGTGCCACACAGCCCCCTGTAGATAGTGCCTTACAGCCCCCTTGTAGGTAGTGCCAGACATCCCCTTGTAGGTAGTACCACGCAGCCCCCTTGTAGGTAGTGCCAGACATCCCCTTGTAGGTAGTGCCAGACACCCCCTTGTAGGTAGTGCCACATAGCCCCCTTGTAGATAGCACTACCCCTTCCTGTGGATAGCGTCACTGTAGCTCCCTGAAGAAGTGGAATCCCCGTGTGGCCGGGGATTCCGCTCATGGCCGGAGCGCTTTATGTCTCTGTCCATATATGGACAGTGACATCAGGGGCAACTCCTGAAGCAGAATCTCCGTTCCACTCCAGGGGCAGCCCCTGACGTCTCTGTCCATTTATGGACAGTGACGTCAGGAGCTTCTCCTGGAGTGGAAACCCCGGTCACAGCATCGGGAATCCCACTCTAGGAGTAGCCCGACGTCTCTGTCCATTTATGGACAGTGACGTCAAGGGCTTCTCCTGGAGTGGAATCCCTGGTAACAGGGTCGGCAACGCTGTGAACGGGGATTCCGCTTCAGGAGTTGCCCCTGATGTCACTGTCCATATATGGACACAGTGACATCGGGGACTTCTGAAGTGGAATCCCCGGCGCTGTGGCCGGTGTTTTCACTCCAGGAGAAGTCCCTGACTTCACTGTCCATATATGGACACAGTGACGTCAGGGACTTCTGAAGCGGAATCCTCGGTGCTGTGGCCGGTGTTTCCACACCAGGAGAAGTCCCTGACTTCACTGTCCATATATGGACAGTGAAGCCAGGGACTTCTCCTGGAACGGTAGCGCTATCTACAGAAAGGTGTGTGGGGGGGGGGGTGCCATCTATGGGGGGTGTGCTATGTAAAAGGGTCCTGTGTAGAACTACCTACAGGGGGCTGTGTGGCATTACCTAAAGGGGGCTGTGTGGCATTACCTACGGGGGGCTGTGTGGCATTACCTACAGAGGGCTGTGTGGCATTACCTACAGGGGGCTGTGTGGCATTACCTACAGGGGGCTGTGTGGCATTACCTACAGGGGGCTGTGTGGCATTACCTACAGGGGGCTGTGTGGCACTACTTACAGCGGGGGAGTGTGGCACTACTTAGAGGGGGGCTGTGGCAGTATCTACAGAGGGCAGTGTGTGGCATTATCTACAGAGGGAAGTGCGTGGCAAAAAATTTTACAAATTAAATTCATCCGTTTTTAAAAAACGGATGCAAAATGGGTCAAAATCGGCCGTTAAAAACATAAACACGGCCAGGAACAGATGCAAAATGGACGAGAAAAACTGACCAAAACGACACTTGGACCCTATCGTGTGCAGAGCCTTAGGGTATGTGCACACGATAAGTGGCTTTTACGGCTGAAATGACAGCCTGTTTTCAGGAGAAAACAGCTGTGTAGTTTCAGACGTAAATGCTGCTCCTCGTAATATACGAGGCGTCTTTGACGCTCGTAATCTTGAGCTGCTCTTCATTGACTTCAATGAAAAACGGCTCAAATTACGTTTCAAACAAGTGTCCTGCACTTCTTTGCCGAGGCAGTCATTTTACGCGTCGTCGTTTAAATTATTGTACGTATTGTAGCCGTATTTTCAGGCGTAAATCGAAGCATAATACGCCTCGTTTACGCCTGAAAATAGGTCGTGTGAACCCAGCCTTACGCTTCATTCAGACGAGTGTGTTTGATTTGCACACGTAAAAAATGCAGCGTTTTTCCTACATTTCATGTCCGTGTACCATCAGTGTGCGTAGCGTATGGCATGCGTTTTTCACGTCCATGCAAGCACTTCCTTTATTTTATTTTTTATTTCCATGCATTTCTTTGTAACTGGTGCGTGAAACACGGGTGTCGTCCGTGTGCTGTCTGTGGTTTTCACAGACCCAAAGACTTCAATGGGCAACTAGGCGCACAAAAATGCACCAATATAGGACATGCAGTGAGTTTCACGCAACGGACACTCGCTGCATGAAAACTCACGCATGTCTGAAGAGCCCCATTGAAATGAATTGGTCCGTGTGCTGTCAGTTATTTCAACACACAGCACACGGACGAGTATCGTCTGAATGATGAAATTCCTGAGGCAAGATTTCTGACTTCGCTACACTTGTATAGTACTACCATGACCCTCATGTGCGAACATACAACCTAAACAACGTGATGTTCACTAATGAAACATCCTCCCTCACTTGGTTTGACTAATTTTCCAGTCAACAATCTAAAGAATGAAGCGTCTTGGCAGAGGATGGCAGAGTGGAGCAGCGGCTACTGTATCTCAGCCCCTCAGCGGGAACACACAGACACTACGATAAGGGGAAAACTCCCGCCCCTCACACACAGCTCCACACGCGCGGGAAGGAGGAGGCCCGTGACGTCAGCCTCCCATGTTGTCACTATTGACGTCTCGCATTCCTGCCCCTCCACGGGGAGACTTGTAGCGCTCCTCTCATAAGAGATGTTCACACACAGCGAGTGTCTAGTACCGGCTCTGCCTCGCCGCTGCACGTCCACTTTTTCCACCAGGACAGATGCCTCTTTACACTCTCTTCTGACTATGGGAAGCGTTCGGCCGCACGTTATAACTCGATCTTCATAGAAGAGCCGGGACGTTCTCTTCACACAAGACCAGGCATTTCTTTCCAGAAGACATTTCTACAGTGTTGTAAAGACGGAATCTTCACAGCAACCAAGTAGGTATCAGGGGATGCAGCAAAGACTTAGATGTATTAGCCTGAGGAACTTGTGAAGCCCGACTTTACGGGAGAAGATAGCCGTAAGTGAAAGCGATGCCAAGTTACTCACTGCGGTTGCTATGGTAATGATGCTGCCGTGCTGATGGGCAGCAGTCGTGTGTCGCTGGGTCTAGCTAGAGTCTCGTAACCCGATATTATTGACGATACGACAGTCGCTGCTGGACGTGCGTATATATATATATATATATATATATATATATATATATATACACATCTGTACAGGGTATCGCCAATAGTAATATTTATCTGATGTATGTCTAGTCAGAAGCAGCGCTGACTACAGTAGCACCTGCCCCGTGCGCAGCGCTTCTCCTCAGCGAGGGTGGAATGACATGGAGGGGGGAACAGGACGGGGCTGCTGTAATTAGCTGCGCGGCTAAAGTCCCAATGACAGTCCCTTTGGTAACCGGGGGACTTGATGGCGGCTTCTTTGAAGGCACAGAAACAATCGGTATAGTTCAGTTGCAGCGGGTATGTTCACAGTTTTTTTTATATACGCCGGGAAAAACACTAGCAAAACGCCTACAAACCTCTTCCCATTGAAATCAATGAGAAATACACTGTGCTGGTCACATGAGGTGTATTTTTAGGGTATGTGCACACACACTAATTACGTCCGTAATTGACGGACGTATTTCGGCCGCAAGTCCCGGACCGAACACAGTGCAAGGAGCCGGGCTCCTAGCATCATACTTATGTACGACGCTAGGAGTCCCTGCCTTGCTGCAGGACAACTGTCCCGTAGTATAATCATGTTTACAGTACGGGACAGTTGTCCTGCAGCGAGGCAGGGACTCCTAGCGTCGTACATAAGTATGATGCTAGGAGCCCGGCTCATTGCACTGTGTTCCGTCCGGGACTTGCGGCCGAAATACGTCCGTCAATTACGGACGTAATTAGTGTGTGTGCACATACCCTTACACTGCTGAATTAAAAAGAAAAGTGTGGTAAAAAGAAGTAGCATGTCGCTTCTTGAGGTGTTTTTGGAGCTGATTTTCCATTGACACTATGAAAAACGCCTCAGAAAAGCTTCATTTCCAGCTCCAAAAACGTCTTGAAATCAGAGGCTCCGTAATTTTCAGCTACTTTTTGGACGTGTGAACAGTGGTTAGCAGTGTTGTCTTGGGACAACCAAGGACAACATCTGCACGGTGTTGGTATATTCTCCCCGTGTTTGCGTGATTTTCCTCTGCGTACTCCGGTTTCCCCTCCACACCCCAAAAAATATACCGATAGGGAATTTAGATTGTGAGCCCAAATGGGGAGAATAAGTGAGGACCTCTATACAGCGCTGCGTAATATGTTGGCGCTATATAAGTAACTGAAACAAATAAATAAATACCCTAATACGAGCCTTTTACGCTCCTAAATAAGCCATGTGAACATATTGAATTGGCAAAGAGGGATTAAGCTGCAAAGATAAAAAAAAGTAACATTAAGAGCAGGGCATTAAAAATGTAACCAGTTGTGGACCTGTTCAGGGGGAAGATTACTGCGACACTTTCTTCAAGCGATCCTGTGTGTAGTGCATTATAATTCTGGGAATATGCTGAGATCAGGTAACACCTGTAGTATGAAGGGTACTTTATTATAGCTACACCTATTCTGATATTTGTTTTTAAAGCCAACAGGTCGAAAGAGCGGCCATCACAAAGCTCTACTATATCCGTTACTGAACCGGTTCCTGCAAATCTAGAGCTTCCCGAAGTTCATTTTGTAGCCAGTCAGCCAAGTACTTCCACCATTCAGCAGGAAAGATACCATCCAGGTAACCGCTACTACTGATGATCTGTACATATACATTTATATCGAATTGCTCATGCGTACACACATACGTACATACATGTGTATGTATAATATATACATTATAAAAAGTGAAATAATTCTAAAATGATCACCTATTTAGTAGGCGCGATATCAAGCAGAATTGTGAATTTTTTTAGTAAGATATACGTTAGTAATTTATTTATATTTTTTAGCAATCACAAAGTAATGTTTCGGAGTATTTAGTTGCTTAATGTAATCCTAATATATAGTCCTCTCCTCTCATAAACCTATCAGTTGTGTATACTTTGTGGGCTAATAGAACATTGAGATATTTTATATATTCTATTACTTTGTTGTGGTTAATAGTGGTGATATTATTGTTTTGTGCTCCTTGTAGGAGATGCAAACCTTCTCGGGGTTGAAATATCTCCGATAATGTTGTTTACCCAAAGAAGACTTGTCAGGCAATTTTAGAAATATGGCAGTGCTGTTAGCAACGGCTCTAGAAATTGGGAAGGAATGATAAAAGCAGATATTTTGACCTAGTACATACAGACGCCTGGTTTAGCGCCTTGGAAAAAGAAGTTTAGTGCTTTTATTTTTAGCCAAACACAGGTGTGACTGCAAAGGGATGGCTCATATCAGTCATTGCTTCATACTTTTCCTTCTTTTTGGATCCACTCCTGTTTGTCCAAAAAAACAAACAAACCCTGTAGCCTTATTTTTTTTAAATGATGTTTCTTTAGAATGTTAAAGCAAAATTGTGCTTTGACTTGAAAATTGCGACTGCAGTTAAACCTCTTGTATTTTGGGTTAGCTGCGACTCGGTGAACCACTGCAGTCACGCCTGAATTTTCAGGCTTTGAGCAAAAATTTGTCTTTTAGGTTTCGCTTTGTATCATTACATTTTGGTCTGTAAATTTTCTTTATTTATGAAAATGTAAGAAATAACTTTTCTTCATCCGTATTAAAAAAAAAAAAAAGAAAGTGAAATGTATAAAAAAAAATAAATAATAATATAAAATATATTGTAATTTTTAAGTCGGTACCTTTTGTTTGTTTCCCTTCTGCCTCCGAGTAGGGCTGGACGGTTATGACCTCAATCAAAATCACGATTATTTGGGCCACACCCCTTTCTGCATACCATGCCCCTTATTTGCATGCTACACCATTGAATTAATATTTA
The DNA here is from genome assembly GCF_050947455.1 of Rhinoderma darwinii. Classification (NCBI taxonomy): domain Eukaryota; kingdom Metazoa; phylum Chordata; class Amphibia; order Anura; family Rhinodermatidae; genus Rhinoderma; species Rhinoderma darwinii. The sequence goes on from NC_134691.1 coordinate 205,646,245, forward strand.
TCCCCTGAGCATGCTGTAAACTGCTGTATATAATATTCCCCCACACAGTATAATGCCCCCCATAACTGCCCTCCCCACAGTATAATGCCCCCTATAACTGCCCTCCACACAGTATAATGCCCCCTATAACTGCCCTCCACACAGTATAATGCCCCCTATAATGAAATGAATTAACCCTTTCAGGACTGATCCATTTTTTGCTTTCTTATTTTAGATTTTCACTCCCCGCCTTCCAAGAGCCATAACTTTTTTTTATTTTTTCATCAATAGAGGTGTGAGGGCTTATTTCTTGCGGGAGGAGCTGTAGTTTTTATTGGTACAATTTTTTGGTACATAAAAAGTGATTAAAAAGTTTAATTACATTTTTTTTTTAGAGCTAAGGTGACAAAAAAAAAATAGCGATTTTGGCGGTTTCAATCCTTAAATTTTTTTAAGGTGTTGACCGTGCAAGTTAAATAATGGTATATTGTAATAGTTCGGACTTTTGCGGACGTAGCAATACCAATTTTGTTCATTTTTTTTTACATTACTTTAGAAGAAAAATGGGAAAAGGTTTTTTTTTTTTAAACTTTAAAAAAATATATATTCTCACTACTAATAGCTTTAATTCTTCTACACATTTTATTAATTCCCCTTAGGGGACTTGATCTAGCGATAATTGGATCGCTGGTACAATACACTGCAATACTAATGTATTCCAGTATATTGTTATTCTTTCAGGCTTCTGTAACAGCGATTGCTGTACCTGTCCATTGGTCCCGGGTGTCAGCTGTAATATACAGCTGACACCCGCAGCGTATGGAGCGGGCTCAGCACGTGACCCGGCTCCATACATCTACCGCCGCACCATGACGGGCAATTAAGTCATAGTGCGCAAAGGGGTTAATGCACAGCGGATGGTTCAAAGTGAAAATTGCAATTTTCCACTGATATGCCATTTTAGTGCATAATATGTTGTGCCCAGTTTATGCCACAGAAAACAAATGCCTCATAAAACATTAAGCGGGTTCTGCCGGGTATGGCGATGCCAGGTATGTGGGCACAAACTGCTGCTTGGGGATGCTGTAGGGCTCAGAAGGGAGGGAGCACCATTTTGCTTTTGGAGCGCAGATTTTGCTTGGTAGTTGTTCTGTTTGGCGTTTTTGCTGGTATTTCAGTTTATAATGTGGGGGCATATGTAATCTGTGCGGAGTACATCAGGGCATAATAAGAGGGTATAATAATGGGGTAAATAAATAATAATTCATAGATATGTGGCCAGTGTCGCACTGCTAAATGGCGCCTGATCTTATCCGCTTTTGGAACACTGCACATTTTGCATCGCCATATTCTGAGAGCCAGAACTTTTTTATTTGTTCTCCACCGGAGCTGTGTGAGGGCTTATTTGTTGTGGGACAATCTGTACTTTTCATTGGTACCATTTTGGGGTACATGCGATTTTTTTTAATTTTTTTTTTGATCACTATTTATTACATTTTTTTGCAATCCTGACCAAAAACCAGGAATTCTGACAATGTTTTTTTTTTTAGTTTTTTTTTGCGGTGTTCACCGTGTACTATAAATCACATTTTTACTTTATTCTGCGAGTTGGTACGATTACGGCGATACCAGATGTATATAGTTTTGTTTTTTTTTAGCGTTTGCACAATAAAATCACTTATTTATAAAAAAATAATTTTCTGTGTCACCCTATTCTGAGAACCATAATTTTTAGTCAAAAAAGCTGTGTAAGGGCTTGTTTTTTGCGGGACGGATTGAAGTTTTTATTGGTACTATTTTCGGGTACATGCGACTTTTTGATCACTTTTTATTCTTTATTTAGGGAGCGGTGGTGACCAAAAAAATTGCGATTCTGTCGTAGATTTTATTGATTTTTTTTTTTTTGGGGTGTTCATCGTGCGGGAAAAATAACATTATAGTTTTATAGTTGGGCTTATTACGAACGCGGTGATACCAAATATGTGTACTTTTTTAACGTGTTCATTTTTTTTTTCTATAATAAAAGTCTTATTATAGGAAAAAAAAGCTTTTGTGTTTATAGAACTTATAAACTCATTTTTACACTTTTTTTTTTCTCTTTTTAAAACATTTATTACTTATTTTTACTTTTTTTTTTTTACTTGTCCCACTAGGGGACTACAAGACTTGCAGCTTTGTTCGCTGCTAGAGGACATTACACTACACACGTAGTGTAATGTACTCTAACTGTCATTGTGACGTAACTGTCACTCTGACAGGAAGCCGAGGAGGACCGGCCGGAGGCTGCTCCTCCGATGCTTCCGTACATGGCAACCCGGAGGTCATTGTCTGGCCTCCGATTGCCACGACAAGCATCGGCAACCCCCACAATCACTTTGTGGGGGCTGCCGATGTGCTTCAAATCACTTAAATGCGATGACGGCAATCCGTCACCGCATTTAAGGGGTTAATTGCCGAAAGCAGCGGCGATGGTCCGCTGACCGGCGACACTGATGTGTCAGCTGTCTAGGACCGCTGTCTGCGCGGGCTTGTCACTCTGTGTTTACACAGAGTGACAGTTTGAAATACTGACGAAAATGAACGTCATGGTGCGCGATCTAGCAGCCGACGTTCATTTTTGTCATAGGTCGGGAAAGGGTTAAGACTTATTTTAATGTTTATTGTAAAAAAATGTGCATGTGTATTTTTCATTTTAATATTACTTTGTTTTTACTTTATTTTTAAACTTTAATGTACTGGCATATATCTATATGCCAGTACATTAGCCTGTGTACGGATAGTTGGTGGGACATACCTAAGTGTGCCCTAACAACAGGAAATTTGGTAAGACAGCGCTGGGGTCCTTCAATGGACCGTGGGCTGTCTGCCCATATATGGTATGTCCCTCAATTGCGTCACAGGGATTCCTGTGATGCGATCCAAGGGGCATCCCCCTTTCTCACTTCCTCTTGAATTCTGCAGTAAGCTTTGATCGCAGCATTCAGGGGAATAGCGGCGGAGATGAGAGGTTTCTCTGATCGCCGCCGTTTTAGAGCGGGGCTACGGCTCTGTAATTGCCCCGCTCCTGACAACAAGTGCACGCGTGGTCAGCATGAGGGGATGCGGCCGGCGCTGCACTAATGAGCGGCGGCGCAGGCACTGAAGACATAACATGGGGGTATTTTGTAGTGCGCCCACCATGTTCTGTCTTCCGTGCCGCCGCTTATTAGTGCAGCTCTGGCCACATCACTTCATGCTGACCGCGCACACATGTCAGGAGCGGGGCAATGGCTGTATTACACAGCCGCAGCCCCGCTCTCATGCATTCATTTGTTACTATACTTAGCTGTGCGGCTGCACAGCTAAGTATCGAAATACATGAAATAACGGTATCTAACCGTTTGGGGATGCACAGTATCGAAGTTTCGATGTATCGTGCATCCCTTCCCCATTATAAATCCCTCCATGCTGCAAATACAGGGGCCTGTGGGACAGTACAGAAATACAGAATGAGATTCCCACAACAGTTGGTGTCCAGTCGTATGGAAAAAGAAACATTCATGGCACTTGCAAGTGAACAATTACTTATAGTGAAGTGGACCACGGTGACCGTTAGAGGGAGGGGGGCCACCATGGAAAGCAGAAACCTGTCTGTGTAACAGACTATAACAAATTTATGGGGGGGGGGGGGGGTGTACATCTTTCCGACTAGGTTCTACAACCTTACCTGGTGAAGTGCAAAAATAAGACCTGGCACAAATAGGTAGCACTCTACCTAATTCAGATTGATACCTATAACAGATATGTTCTTTTCAAAAGGGCCCAAGGACCGCTCTCTTTTCTACAGTTCCAGGAACAGGTCATTGACTCCACTGTACCTGCACAATTCTGCGAGTCTGAGGATGTGCACAGACTTTCAGAGCGCCACTTTTTACACCCCGTCCCTTCCAGTGAGACCCAAAAATATCCCCAAAATAGGTGCCGGGTATGTAGTAAGCATGAAAGGAGGAGGGATACCTTATTTTACTACCCCATATGTCCATGGCCTTTCAAAACCCATCACACAGTTTCCAATTACTAATATTAACACCAAAAATGGGATGGGGTTATTTTTAGGGAGTCAATTGCTTTATATTTTATTTTTAGTTTGTATGCTTTCCAAGTAGGGAAGATTTATTTTTGGAGAGGTTGTAGAGCATATATTTTTTTCAGACTGAATTTTTTTTTTACCCCTTGTGATTATTTTATTTTTTTTTCGTTATTTGTGGGTGATCAAGTCCTGGAATTAATGGTCCAGTACAAAAGCCCACATCTAGCAATTACAGATAATGTCCCTGAAATAAAATTTCTCATTATTAATGAGGTTTGTTTAAAAGGGAAAACCATCTGTCTGCTCCTACTCAGCTACGAGTGCTGTCCACGTTCAAGTCTCCACATAAAAAGCTAGTTTATGATTGCCAGAATAAATTGAGGCCGTTGTTCACAATCCTGTATTAGTCATTTCTATTTTCCTACACCCCCAATATGAATTTATTAGTGCACAGACACTAGGAGATCATAATTTTGTTATTGAACGAAGCTGCACGTTTTTTAGTTTTGTAACTACAGACATCATGATATAAAATATATGTATTGGATATACCACAATTTTTGTTTCTTTTGACTGTTATGACCATGTCCTGCCATGGTGATATGGGCATGATCTTTTTTAATTAGGAGGATCTCTAATAATAGAGTTGTTCCTTTTGAATACACTATGGACTTCATTTCAGTTTTGTTCAGGTTTTTGCTGGATTTTGAGAACTAGTGATCCTTTACTGTTCCTATAGATGGCTTTGGGCACTGTCCCTTTCTATATTCTATAGGTGATTGGTTGTTTGGTGCACATAGTGGTTCCTACCTTGCCGGATAGGGGCCTGTTATGGTGTACCTCCTATCTTGGCACATTCATCCCGTATATAGGAATTGATGGTGCTCAAGAGATGTTGTATGACCAGTCTCTATGAAAAATAACTTGTCATTAATAGCCCTATAGGTGTTTTTTCATTTTGTGAACAAACTCGAGCTTGCCACGTAGTTTCAAACGTTTTCCTCCATTTTTTTAATATATTGCCCTTCGCTCAGTACAGTTTATTTTTTCCGCTATAATTTGTTACACATCAAACCACAATGCTGTTCACTGCGGCATCCGAATGATACAAATGTGAGACAACTGCTTTGTTAGGCTCAGTTCACATCTCGTTTTGTTCACACGTTTGTGGTATACGGCGACATATACGTTTTTAAGCCCTTAAGGGCACTGCCAATCTTCGTTTTTTTTCACTTTCAATTTTTCCTCCACGCCTTCCAAAAGCCATAACTTTTTTTATTTTTTGGCAACATAGCAGTTTGAGGGCTTGTTTATTGCGGGACAAGTAGAAGTTTTTCATGGCACCATTTATTGTACCACATAATGTACTGGGAAACAGAAAAAAAAATCTGACGGATATGGCGTCCGTCAGATGGTAAAAATGACATGTTCACCTTATTTTACGGGTTGATACAAATACGGCGATACCAATTTTATATAATTTTAATGTTTTACCACTTTTATAAAAAAAAACTGTTTGCTAAAAAAAATAATATATTTTGTGTTGCCATATTATAATATTTAATATATATATTACAGAAGACTTTATTTAAAGGGGTTGTCCAGTCCCTAAAAATTGATGGCCGGTCCTCCGGATACATTTTGTACATTTAAAAAAAATATTATTTAAAGAGGCTCTGTCACCACATTATAAGTTCCCTATCTCCTACATAAGGAGATGGGCGTTGTAATGTAGGTGACAGTAATGCTTTTTATTTAAAAAAACGATCTTTTTTCACAACGTTAGTAGCGATTTTGGTTTATGCTAATGAGCTTTCTTAATGTCCAAGTGGGCGTACTTTTACTTTCGACCAAGTGGGCGTTGTACAGAGGAGTGTATGACGCTGACCAATCGGCATCATGCACTCCTCTCCATTCATTTACACTGCACTAGCGATATAGTTATATCACTATGTGCAGCTACATACACAAACCCTAACATTACTACAGTGTCCTGATAATGAATACACATGACCATCCAGCCTGGACGTCATGTGTACTCAGAATCCTGACACTTCTGACTCTTTTTTTTTTTTTTTTTGTGAGATCCCGGCAAGTGAAACCAAGTCTCGCGAGATCACGGAGCTAACATACAGCTGACACCCGCACAGTATGGAGTTGCTCAGCCCGTAAAATCGCTCCATACTACCCCGTGGCGGCTGTCACCTACATTCAATCTTTCTCACTCAATTACATGTCATTCATTGCTAGATTAGTTATAACCCTCAATACCATTCGTCCGTAAATAAGCACCTAGGCTTTTTTTAAATGCTGACATAGTATCTGCCATCACTACCTCTTGGTGTAGAACAGAGGCCTCAAGCATGCGGCCCCTGGGGCTGTCATCTGCGGCCTGCGGGGCACAGAGTCACTAGTATAGACTCTGCTCAGGGACTCTGGAATTCCCTGACATCGCTGTCCACATATGGACAGCGATATCTGGGGCTTTCCCAGAGCCGGAGTCCCGTGCAGAGCGCTAGTATAGGCTCTGCTCTGGGACTCTGTGGGATTCCCTGACATCGCTGTCCATATATGGACAGTGTGACAGGGTTTTTCCCAGAGCGGAGTCCCGGGCAGAGCGCTAGTATAGGCTCTGCTCCAGGACTCTGTGGAATTCCCTGACATCGCTGTCCATATATGGACAGTGTGTCAGGGTCTTCCCCAGCACGGAGTCCCGGGCAGAGCGCTAGTATCGGCTCTGTTCCGGGACTCTGGAATTTCCTGACATCGGTGTCCATGTAACTGGAAAACTGGATTGTTGAAATAAGCACGTGGAGAAATATCTAAAATTTTAAACCTAGCGATATTATTATAGTAATGTACTATTATTATAGTAATATAGTGTTATAGTAGATCAAATAACTAATTGATTAACAATAATCTTGTATTGTATCAAATTTGAAAGTAATGCGGCCCGTCAACTTCCCATTTGTTCTATATGTGGCCCACTTACCTGACTGAGTTTGAGACCCCTGGTGTAGAGCATTCAATATTATTACTACTCTAACTGTAAATAACCCTTCTCTATATTGATTTCTAAAACACGTAATAAATGTCCCCTGGTCCTTTGTAAAGTTCTTGGAAATAACAGATTATGTGCTAGCTCTTTGTATTGACTCCACATATACTTCTATATATTAATAAGATAACCTGTAAGGCATCTTTGTCCAAGTTAAACACCCAATTTTTCTAGCATTTCTTTGTGAGAGACACCTGCCAATGCCATTTAATAGTCTAGTTGCCCGCCTTTGAACCCTCTCTAGCTCACCTATATCCTTTTTACAATTTGGAACTCAAAACTGAATTCCATATTTAAGATTTGGCCTTACAAGGAATTTACCTACACGTTAAGATTACTTTTCAGTGTTCGATGTCATATGTGTGTATATGAGGAGTAACACTATTTCTGGCTTTTCTATGACTTATATCCTGCATTTTTTATTTTTTTTTAGCAGTTTTTTCCTCTGCAGGCTCTATCTCTTATTCTCAGTTTTCCCTGAGCTATTGGGCTCACTTGCCTGCAACAGTCTTAGGGCAGATTCAGACGAACGTTGCGTTTTTGCGCGCGCAAACAACGCAGCGTTTTGCGCGCGCAAAAACCACTTGATAGCTGCGTGTGTCATCCGTGTATGATGCGCGGCTGCGTGATTTTCGCGCAGCCGCCATCATAGAGATGAGGCTAGTCGACGCCCGTCACTGTCCAAGGTGCTGAAAGAGCTAACTGATCGGCAGTAACTCTTTCAGCACCCTCGACAGTGAATGCCGAACACAATATCGAGAAACCTGTTAAAAAAAAAAAAAAGGAAAAAGTTCGTACTTACCGAGAACTTCCCTCCCGGCCGTTGCCTTGGTGACGCGCCTCTCTTGACATCGGGCCCCACCTCCCTGGATGACGCGGCAGTCCATGTGACCGCTGCAGCCTGTGCTTGGCCTGTGATTGGCTGGAGCTGTCACTTGGACTGAATTGTCATCCCGGGAGGTCAGACTGGAGGAAGAAGCCGTGAGTTATCGGTAAGTCAGAACTTCGTTTTTTTTTTTTTACACGTTCATGTATATTGGGATCGGAAGTCACTGTCCAGGGTGCTGAACCAGTTTAACTCTTTCAGCACCCTGGACAGTGACTATCTCCTGACGTCGCGTACCGGAATTTTTTTTGCCGGGTTCGGACAAAACGAGTTCGGCCGAACCCGGTGAAGTTCGGTTGTCCGGGTTCGCTCATCTCAAAAGACACTCCGTTTGGATGTTTGGAAACAGAAAAGCACGTGGTGCTTTTCTGTTTACATTCATCCTTTTCACAGCTGGTGCGCTGTTTCAGTCGGTTCGCACGGAAGTGCTTCCGTGCGACCTGCGTGGTTTTCACGCACCCATTGACTTCAATGGGTGCGTGATGCGCGAAATACGCGGAGATATTGAGCATGTCGCGCTTTTTGCGCAGCTGACAAACGCTGCGCAAAAAGCACGGACTGTCTGTACTGCCCCATAGACTTGTATTGGTCTGTGCGTGGCGCGTGAAAACCACGCGGCCCGCACGGACCCAATACACGTTCGTGTGAATCCCCCGTTATGCTGTGGATTTTCCACCAAAAATGTCCGCATAAATACATTACCAGAACCAAGCTCATATTTCAAATACAGCACCAGAACCAAGCTGAGTGCATATATATACAGCACCAGAACAAAGCTCAGTACATATATACAGTACCAGAACAAAACTCCGTATATATGTTCACAGCACCAGAACAAAGCTCAGTACATATATACAGCAACAGAACCAAGCTCAGTACATATATAAAGCACCAGAACAAAACTCAGTGTGTGTGTGTGTGTGTGTATATACATACATACACCGCACCGGAACAAAGCTCAGTACATATATTTAATACCAACACAAATACAGCACAGATCATTTGCAAATTAAATTTAACACCTGCCATAAAAGATTGTGCCGCGTAAAACTACAGCTCCCAGTATGGCCTGAACAATGGTAAGGATATGCCGGAAGTTGCTGTTTCATGAAAAGGAATGATCTCACCCATCATCATACTGCAGATCATACAGTGACTATAGTACTGATCAGTCAGAGGGAGAATAAACATTTTACATTTAGTGACTCACAAGTGACATCTTCTCAGATTCTAGTTGTTCTTTTTCTAATTTCTTTGCCATCCGGTCCAGACCTCCATGACTATTTCTCCTGGCAACGACCCATTTCTGCAGTGTTTGGCTCCTCACGTTTCCAACATTACTCCGCCGATTAAACTAAGATCACACACTTCACATCTGATTATGATAACACCACACACTGTGTCCCTGAATACAATTGTGTCAAACACTATGAAGTAAAGCACCTCACACATAGTGCCCTCTGTAGATAGTGCCACTGACAAAGCCCCTGTAGATAGTGCCCCTCATAAAGCCCCCTGTAGATAGTGCCCCTCATAAAGCCCCCTTTAGAATAGTGCCCCTCATAAAACCCCCAGTAGAAAGGGCCCTTCATAACCCCCCCCCCTGTAGATAGTGTCCCTGACACTGCTCCCCAGAAAAAAAACAAATGGTACTTACCTGCCCCCATTCTCGCGCCGTCTTCCAGTGACGAAGACCTGGTCTCTTCTGACCAGGCTTGCTTCAGCGGAGCAATGCAGGCGGTGTGATAATGTCATCACGCCGCCTGCATTACAGATACAGCCCCGAATGGCGAAGCAGGGAACGAATAGTCCCCATGCTTCGCCTGCGCTAGACTACTCAATTGTATCCACGTCCTATGGACGCGGATACGGTTAAGTGCAGGGGGTCCGGTTCTTCTCCATGGTTCTGTGAACCGGCTGTCATTTTAACGACCAGCTCGGGAGAACCGGGCAGATCCTTAGTGAGGGGCAGTGGGGCCCGACACTTGCCTGGGTTAGCTGGGTGCTGACGCCGAGGAGATTATACAGCAGTAATAAGTAGTTTAGCTTAGAATCCAGCACTGGAATGAAATATAAATCTTACCATGCACTTCTGTGAATTTTTCTTCCCCCTCTGCTCCTGCTCTCCTCCTCCCCTCCATAGTCTTTTATGTAAGCTGTAACCTGATGTCCCAGTGAGCTGAGACCCTGTCTTGTCTAAGGCCTAGTTCACACTGAGTTTTTTGAAGGCAGAAAAAAATCTTCCTCCAGGAATTTTGAGGCAGATTTTGAACTGCCGGTGCATTTTTTTCAGCATTTTTCGTGGCGTTTTGTGCCTGTAGCCGTTGAATCTAATGCAAAGACCGTGGGCAACAAAATGCCGCAAAAAAAATGCTCAGAAACAAGTTCCTGGGGTTTTTCCGTCTCCCATTGATTTCAACCACTGGAAGAAAGAACATGCTGGGGTTTTTTTTTTCCACGAGTGGCCAAAAGCCGCCCGAGAAAAAAATAAATGCATCTGCCTCCCATTAAAATCAATGGGGGACTATTTGGGTCGTTTTCTGGCGCTGATTCTGACCGGGTTTCCACGTCAAAATCAGCGCCAAAAAACTCTGTGTGAACTGACACTAAGACCAGACAGAAAAAGGAGTAAATTCAGAGTGAGTGAAACATTTAGAAGGAGGGGTGCCTGATAAGTAGAGAGAGAGGAAATATCTCTAATGAGATATAGTATAAAGTTTATTATATTCGCTTATACTATTGATTTGTACAAAGTTTGTTCATAGTGCAGTGCCTATTTAAGGCTATAGTCAAGTAACAAAATGCAGTCCTTTTCATGTGTGGAGAATGTGCACTGACATGTAAAATAGAAATGTACTTATTATAAGCCTGAGGTCCTGTTCACATCTGTAGACGACCTAAACGGGAACAATAAGGGAACCCAGAGAATCATATGCAAAAAATAGGAAATCTTTATTAAATATAATTCACAGTGACATAATACAGAGTACAAGGATGGACCATAAAAAGAGTTAGCAGATTAGATGAGATGTTGAAAACCTAGTAGTCTGCAGAGACATCCGACCATCAGTAGCCATGAACCACTCCAATATCCCACAGCAACCAGCACATAGTCAGAAGGCAATACCAATTATAACATGCCCACAGATATCGAATATAAATGAAGATAGTCTCTAAAGGTAAAAAAAGATCTATATCTGCTGTGCATAAATATGTGGCCAATATAGATATATATGCTAATTAAACAGCAACACTGATAAGATAGTAATAGGATAACAAGCCGAAAAGGCAAGCTGAAAATTACGATGTTATTCAAGGGTACAGCACAGCAGAAATTGACACATGCCCTGAGACATGGTGGGGAGTGGGACAGGCAACGTTAGGTACTGGCAAAAAAACGGCTGTGTCAGGGGCTCCGTCGTAAAGATTCTGTAGTTATTTTGTCCAGCATAATGACAGAATCCAATGGGAAACCGTTGGTTTCTGTTCATGCGATGGATCCGGCGCTTCCGGTATTCTTGTTGTAAAGCTACCGTTTTGTCAAGTTGTGCATTTGGTGTAAGTGTAATGCAAGTATTTATCTGAAAAAGGTTTGTGTAGAATTTACTAATACTTAATTTACTTAATATTTACATGTTTTTACAGATATGCCCTGTGTACAGTATAATCCCACGCCACCTGGTTCTACATATGTTACCCAGAATTATGGTCATGCCTGTGAATTCAGTGTAGACATGACAAACTCCTCAAGTACAAAATACAACATGGAATTATGCAGCACAGATATCACGGCTTCAGCAACAACATCTTTGCCAAGTTTTAGCACTTTTATTGAGGGATATTCAGGAAGCTATGAACTCAAGCCATCCTGTCTGTACCAAATGCAATCCTCTGGGCAGAGGCCACTGATAAAAATGGAAAATACCCATTTGGCCAGCTACCAAAGTTCAATCTCTCAGCAAACACAAGATGCCATGCCAAGCACTTCAATGTATTTCAAATCATCACCTCCATCGATTTTATCTACACCTGGATTTTCAACTCACCAATCATTACAATGGGAAGAACCTCACACCTTGTCGGGTACACATTCATGTATGACACCCAGCCACTTGATGGATGCCTCCCATAGGACTGTTTCTCCACGATTTCCAATTCTTCACTTTAAGAATTCTCCTCCCCATACACCATTGCTTAATCCCCCAGTGTGCTATGATTCTTCTCATAACTTACCAGTAGGTTCTCAAGGAGATTCAACACATTTACCAGTGGAATCCCTACCATATAATCTGCCAATATCAAAAGTATCGAATCTTGTATTCTCCCCACTTTCCACTGGTCAACCAATTAGTCGGGTAGGCGAGGGGGGTATTCCATCACCATCTAGTAGAAGCTCTTCATCTGGGGAAGGAGCTTGTGCAGTATGTGGAGATAACGCAGCATGTCAACATTATGGTGTTCGAACATGTGAGGGATGTAAAGGCTTTTTTAAGGTAAGATAAAAACATTTAATATTATACATGTGTTTTATACAGTTTGTTATGTTATCGGGGGTACATATAGAAAGAAGTATTTTTGTGTGAAATTGTCCAGTGAAATCCACATATGTAGTATCTACTTAATGAAGTGGACTAGACTAAAGGCATCTTCATCCCTGAAAATGAACTGAAAAGGGGTTCTACGCTAAAACGAAATAAGTGAAATAGTGTCAGAAATGGTAGTAGTATATTTACCATGTTGACATTTGTCGTTTGGAACTGGCCCTTCGGATAATGCTAAGGAGGGAGGCAAGTATTGTTTATATAGCTGCGTACATGCTCATGACTACGGGAGAAGCTGCTTACACATACAGCTATTTAATCAGCTCTGTCTTTAAAGCCACACATATAGACATGATATATATTCCTACACAACTTGGGTTCACACTGTTTAACCTATTTTACTTTTAGCATAAAAACAGCTTTACTGCAGCTGGCATTGAAGTAGAAATAAACATTTGCTGCCAGGTTCTTATGATGTTTACGGCTGTTGGGGTCCCAACAGCAAGACACCACCTTGATCAGCTCTTCCTCAGGGGGGGTCAATTTAACCAACAGCGGTTGTTTGAAGCGGACAACTGTTTAAGGTTTGTAAACATTGGTTAACATTTATTTCACCACCATTAAAGAGGTTGTCTGGTTTCAGAAAATGTAAGTAATTTTTTTGCATAATTAAAAGTTATACAATTTTCCAATATGCTTTCTGTATTAATTCGTCACGATTTTCAAGATTTTTGCTTGTTCTACAATAGAAACATTCATTGTTTATTTCCAGTGGATACAATTCTGTCCATGGTCATGTGATGAGCACACAGGTGCTCGGCTCGTTACAGCATGTGTATTAGAGCTGTGTCTTTAACGATCCCAGCACCTGTGTGTCCATCACATGACGATGGACAGATTTTTATCCACTTGAAAAATGTATGATGGTTCCTTCTGAATGAGCAGAGATCTAGAAAACAGTGAGGAACTAATACAGAGAGTATATTGGAATATGTTATAACTTTTAGCTGTACAAAAAAAATAACACCTTAACGCATATTTACGTACATGCATGTCATGAGAAGGCTTCCCTTAGTGCATTCCGACATTCATGTACGTGATTGTGATTGTGATCGTGCAGGCACAGAAGCTGTGCAACCCCATGATCACCCTGGGAGTCTAGCTGTGACTGAAAGCTGGGCTCCCGCTGTAATGGCTGGGATTGGAGGAGCCTTCAATTCCGTCCGTTTAACACCAATAGTGATCGCAGCAATTAAGTGGTTTGACAGAGGGGGGCTCCCTCTGTCAGCGATCGCCGGCTATTAACTGTTTGCCATGGCAGCCAGGACCCTAACAAAGGACCCCAGGCCCGTCATGGCTTCATGCCAGTTAGGCCATGCCAGAGCATTCTATCAGCGATCAGAAGATTGCATTGTTAAGTCCCCTACGGGACTAAAAAATAGATAATTAAAAAAATAAAAGATTATAGTAAAAATAAAATTAAACCACTTTTTACCATAAAAAGTGGTTTTATTTAGTAAATTTGGGAAAAAAAAGAAAAATACACATTTATGGTTTTCCGCGATCGTAATAACCCAAACAATAAAGTTAACACATTCACTCCAGATGAATGCCGTACAAAAAGCAATGGCAAAATTCCTTTTTTTCCCCATCCCCCACAAAAAAAATTAAGTAAAAGTTAATCACTAAGTCCCATGTACCCCAAAATAGTACCAATGAAAACTACACCTTGTCCTGCAAAAAATCAAGCCCACATATGGCTACATCAATGAAAAAATAAAAAAGTTATGGCTCTGGGAATGAGGCGATCCAAAATAAATTACTTTTATTTAAAAGGGTTTTTATTGTGAAAATGTAGTAAGACATAAAGAACCTGTACATATTTGGTATTGGTGTAATCGTAGCTACCCATAGAATAAAGGTAACCTGTTATTTACAAAGTGAACAGTCCCCGGCTGCCATGGCAACCTATCGATGTCCTGCTATCACATTTACGGGCCGCCGACGGGTGACAGAGGGAGCCAGCTCCCTCTATAAACCAAGATGCCTGGGTCACTATTGACTGCGGCATCTAAGGGGTTAAACGGTCGCAATCGAAGTAAACTTCAATCGCGACCATTAGAGCATTTGTCTGTCTGTCATCAGACAGCTTAGCGCCCACAGTGGACATTCGTGCAGGACTTAGACTAGGCTGCTGTGAAAAGGCCGAAGGCTTGTTGATGACTGCTGTGAAAAGGCATATTGATGGTTACTAACGGGTTGGGCTGTGTAAAACTTTCTTTTTTTTGTGTTAGGTGTTTTTGAACATGTAATAAACATGTTAGGTGTTTTTAAAGATAAATCCCGTTTTCCACCAAAAGCAATGTAATAAAAAAAAATGTAAACATAATTGGTAAGGCTGCGTCTGTAAAACTCCGAACTATTACAATATAAAATTATTTAACCTGCACGGGGAACGCCGTAAAAAATGGATCATTTAAAATGCCAGAATTGCTGTTTTCTGGTCACATAGTCTCCCACAAAAAAAGTTAATAAAAAGTGATCAAAAAGTCTTATTTAATCTCAAAATGGTGCCAATAAAAACTACAGTTCGACCCGCATAAAAACAAGCCCTCACGCCTCACAATGGGCGGAAGAATAAAAAGTTATGGCTCTGAGAATATGGCAACACAAAACAATTTTTTTTTGTTTTGGACAATTTATTTTTTTGTTTATAAAATTAGTAAAACATAAAATAAAAGATATATAAATTTGGTATCGCTGTTAAATAACGTTAACATGTCGTTTGTATTGCACGACGAACAGCGTTAAATCGAAACATGAAAACAATGAAGTGATCGCTGTTTTTTCCCATACCACCCCACAAAGAATTTATGCCAGCCTGTGGTTATTCCCAACGTGCACATTTATGGCACATTCACAGGCTGCGCCATGCATGTGTGATTGGTGCCGGTCCCAGCTCCTCATCGATGTGGAGAAAGGGGGACTGCCAGCCACTGCATCCAGGTGGAAGAATAAATGCAAAATGCCCCGTTCTCCACATAGGTGCGGGTCCCTAAGGTGGTATCCACACTTATCACACATTTATGGCATATCCTTGTAAATGCCCCTTAAATCTTTTTTTTTACTAAACTATAGTAGAACATTTGCAGAAACTGAAAGGAAGGTTTGAATAAGTCCTAGGGATAGCCTATGACTGAATAAGCTTGTAGACGTGTACAGTGAAGGATATGACCAACCAGGCTCACTGTTGACTTCGAAGCCGTTCTGTTAAGCCAGTGTACATGTATAGTAAGGTGCCATATTGTGCATTCTAACACAAGGGTGAAACTCATAGTTTAGCTATTTTGATGAAAAAGGAAAATCATTCTTCCAAAACTTAAATTTTCTATTTCTTTGCAAAACCACCCTACACGAAATCACGAAACATTTTTTTCACATACAATTCATATAGGAAAATCCCATTTGAATTTGGGGTTTGGTTTCAGAATAAACATTATTTCCTTCATTGAAGTATTAAAACGGCATTATCCTGCTTGCTTCTCCAGGTGAAGCAGTGCCTGGAGCTCGCATATTACAGGGCATTTACAATATAGTGGATTTGTATAATATAAAAGAACTGGGCTACGACTAGAATTGGCGACAGCACGTGCTCATTATGCTCACATGAACAAACACCATAGAATAAAATCTAAACATTTTAATACAGTATGCGATAATTTCATAAACAATTTTAAATTTGTTCCAATGTCTTCCTTCAAACTCATTCTGGATTATTTCAATGACAGCCGCTAGACCTGATACGTTTTATCTTCTTGCAGGCTACTGTGTTGGGAAATTAATTTGATCTAATAATACAAATTGCATTGCATGCTTATTATGTGGTAAATTGCATGCCTTGTTTTGTTACTGTCTCCTCTTGTACTTCAATTAGCAAGTATTATGTTTTATATATTCCTCAGAGGACCGTACAAAAAAATGCTAAATATGTGTGTCTGGCAAACAAAAGCTGCCCTGTGGACAAAAGACGGAGAAATCGTTGTCAATACTGCAGATTTCAGAAATGCCTTAGTGTTGGCATGGTTAAGGAAGGTAAAAGTTCCCTGAAATTTTATAAGCTAAGTGTAGCACACCGTGTATTATGATCTTCATTCTATATATCGTATAGTGTTTACAGAATTTTTACAAATATTCGTATGTTGTATAGTTCAATGGACAGTAGTTATGTTACAAGTCTATCTTCTAAGGCTACAATCACACAACAGTGAAAAAAAATGGGCATTAAAAACGGATCAACTGTCAGTTTTTCATGCCCATTTTGCATCAGTGTGTCTCCAAATTTTCATTCATTTCCAGTAGGGCTGGGAAATTTGACCAAAATCAAAATCACAATTAATTGAACATGTAACCTCGATTACAATTAATGAATGATTATTTAGGCCACACCCATTTTAGCATACCACTCCCCCTATTTACATGCTATGCCATTGAAGTAATATTTATCCCCTGAGCCTCCTGTACACTACTGTATATAATATACCCCCTGACGCTTCCACACAGTATATTGCCCCCATTGGCTCCCCACCGTATAATACCCCATTACTGCCCCCACACATTATAATGCCCCTATAACTTCCTCCACACAGTATATGCCCCTATAGTTGCCCTCCACTCAGAATAATGCCCCCATAACTGCCCCCCACAGTATAATGCCCGCATAGCTGCCTCTACATAGTATAATGCCCCATAACGGACTTCCACGCAGTATAATGCCCCCCATAACTGCCCTCCACACTGTATAATAACCCCATAACTGCTTCCTATAAAGTCTCAATACCTATACCAATCCAGGCCAAACAATCCATATAATCTACGTATATCAATGCATAAACATAATACCTATAGACATATATGTAGATGCTACCATGTGAATATTATAATAACATAATAGCACACCATTGGTACCATACAAAAGATTTTTATTACATATAATCAAATAGTAAAAAACTATGGCCATCAATACCTTAAAATGACAAACAAGTTTAAAGCAACATGGTGGTGAGGGGACCACAATATAAAGAGCAGCATATCACAAACATTAACCCCTTAGTGACCACCAATACGCCTTTTCACGTGATTCACTAATGGGCTTTAGGCTAGGCTGACGCCTTTTCACGTCAGCCTAGTCTAAGTCCTGCACGGGTCTCCCGTGCAGGCAGGAGCCGGGGCTCTGCTGTCTGATGACAGCTGAGCTCCTGCTCCAACGCCCGCGATCGAAGTTTACTTCGATCGCGGCCGTTTAACCCGTTAAATGCTGCCGTCAATAGCGACCGCGGCATTTATCTTTGTTTACAGAGGGAGTGCGCTCCCTCTGTCACCCATCGGCGGCCCGCGAATGAAATCGCGGGTCTCCGATGGGGTGTCATGGCAGCCGGGGGCTTGATAAAAGCCCCCAGGTCTGCCCTGGACATATTCCTGTTAGGACGCGCCGGAGGCACGTCCTAACAGATTGCCTGTCAGATTTACACTGACCGGCAATAATGCTCTGGTATACGAAGTATACCAGAGCATTATAGCAGCGATCGGAATATCGCACAGTAAAGTCCCCTAGTGGGACTAATAAAATCAGTCATCAAAGTGAAATAAAGATTATTAATAAAAAGTACAGTAAAAAAATAAATCCATTTTTTTCCATAAAAAGTGGTTTTATTTAGTAAAAGTGTAAAAAAAAAAAAAAAAGTACACATATGTGGTATCGCCGCGACCGTAATGACTCCATTAATAAAGTTAATAGGTAATTTAAACCGCAAAGTGAACACCGTAAAAAAAAACGCAAAAAACCATTGCGAAATTGCAATTTTTTTCCATTGCCCCCCAAAAAAGTCATAATAAAAATGAATCAATAAGTCCCATGCACCCCAAAACAGTACCATTCAAAACTACGTCTTGTCCCGCAGAAAACAAGCCCAAAAAATCACTACATTGATGGAAAAATAAAAAAATTACGGCTCTTGGAAAGCGACGATGCAAAAACAAATAATTTTAGTTCAAAAGTGTTTTTATTGTGCAAAAGTCGTAAAACATAAAAAAACCTCTACATAAGTGGTATCGCCGTAATCGTACCGACCCATAGAATAAAGGTAACATGTTATTTACGTCGCATAGTGAACGGCGTCAATTTAAAAACGCATAGAGCAATGGCGGAATTTCAGGTTTTTTTTATAATCCCCCCCCAAAAAGGTTAATAAAAGTTAATATAAAAATTATATGTACCCAAAAATGGTGCCACTAAAAAGCACAACTAATCCCGCAAAAAACAAGTCCTCATACAGCTATGTAGACGAAAAAATAAAAAAGTTATAGCTCTTTGAATGCGACTATAGAAAAACGAATAAAATAGCTTGGTCATTAGGGCCTAAAATGGGCTGGTCACTAAGGGGTTAATGATCAGGAAGCACAATAATAGCACATGGGAAACCTGTACATATTACATAAAGAGACAGAGAATATAAGCACCCAGTATTCTACTGCATATCAGTGCTGTCTCAAGAATAAAAGAATATTATAGCATAAATAGTACTTGGGATTTAATACCAACCACTGTGCTGCATTATGTGCCCCTATTAACACCAGACCACCACCACAGAGCCCCGACACGCGTTTCGCCGTCAGCTTTTTCAAGGGGTACTGTATGGTGGGATGGATGCACCTTTTATAAGGAAATGCTTTAAATCTAGGGAGGAGATATTTGAAGCACACATGTAGCACATACATAGACATCAACTCTAACATAGGTCTTCCGTATAGGGGAATTATTTACCCACCTGAGTTAAGTATAGTCATGAGGTCGCCGTCTATATGGCGCCTGTCCATGGCGGACACGGCTGTACCGACCCTCCCAGCACGGCGTCCGGAAGATGCAGACCGCGCATGTCCATGCGCGTCTGCAACGCCACACAACCGGAAGGAGAGGGGCCGGGCCAGCGCATGCGCCATACACAGGCGCTGTGCGGCCGCCATTTTGATTCAGGGAAAGAAGGTAATAAATAGCCCACACTAAAGAGAACACATAGTTCAGTGGAACACATCGAGAGAACACCACAATATTTAAAGAGACCTATCAGTGGCTTGAAACATACATGATTCAGGTTTGCACATTAGATTACAAAAGCGATGATACATTATTTCAAAGTCCATTGTATGATATACATATTGAAAGTGACACAATAAGTAAAAAGAGGAAAAAAAATAAATATATATATATATATGAAATGAAATAAAAAACAGAAATAAATGTGTGTGTGTGTGTGTGTGTGTATAAATGTGATAAATAAAAAAGTGAACACACGTGCACAAAAATAAGTGAAAATTTCATATAGAAAAATAATTCTATAGCATATCCCCATATATACATAAGCTCATACATACTCTTATATACATACGTCCATACATGCCTATACATCATATAGGCAACATCCATGCACACGCACACGCACTGTATAAATGAAAATTGTAAAAATACCTACACCCAAAAAAAAAAGGGAGTTATGTTACATATATATAACCTAATATATTCTTCAACAAAAATTATTATAAATAATTTAATAAAGACCCGTCATTATGACAAGTCAGTGTAGATGCTATCAAAAAAAGTTATATAGGGATATAACACCCATCGATATTACTTATATTCACATCAGGGCCATTATGGCCTTAAATGCCCCATGAAAAAGCTGACGTGATCAATAACAAATATTTAAAGTGCATACCAAATTTAAACATATATACAAACCCTTAGCCAATGTAAATCCAAGCCACAAGTAAGGATTATAGACATTTTTCACACTAATAAAAAGTGTTAACGTGTCATCCAAATTCCTATATGAGAGATCATTAATAGCACCCTGAGCCATGATGAATCAGTGAAATTACAATGTTGCCATTGAAGACCTACAGTGAAGGAAATAAGTATTTGATCCCTTGCTGATTTTGTAAGTTTGCCCACTGTCAAAGACATGAACAGTCTAGAATTTTTAGGCTAGGTTAATTTTACCAGTGAGAGATAGATTATATTTAAAAAAAAAAACAGAAAATCACATTGTCAAAATTATATATATTTATTTGCATTGTGCACAGAGAAATAAGTATTTGATCCCTTTGGCAAACAAGACTTAATACTTGGTGGCAAAACCCTTGTTGGCAAGCACAGCAGTCAGACGTTTTTTGTAGTTGATGAGGTTTGCACACATGTTTAGATGGAATTTTGGCCCACTCTTTGCAGATCATCTGTAAATCATTAAGATTTCGAGGCTGTAGCTTGGCAACTCGGATCTTCAGCTCCCTCCATAAGTTTTCAATGGGATTAAGGTCTGGAGACTGGCTAGGCCACTCCATGACCTTAATGTGCTTCTTTTTGAGCCACTCCTTTGTTGCCTTGGCTGTATGTTTCGGGTCATTGTCGTGTTGGAAGACCCAGCCACGAGCCATTTTTAATGTCCTGGTGGAGGGAAGGAGGTTGTCACTCAGGATTTGATGGTACATGGCTCCATCCATTCTCCCATTGATGCGGTGAAGTAGTCCTGTGCCCTTAGCAGAGAAACACCCCCAAAACATAATGTTTCCACCTCCATGCTTGACAGTGGGGACGGTGTTCTTTGGGTCATAGGCAGCATTTCTCTTCCTCCAAACACGGCGAGTAGAGTTAATGCCAAAGAGCTCAATTTTAGTCTCATCTGACCACAGCACCTTATATAATCTATCGCTCACTGGTAAAATTAACCTAGCCTAAAAATTCTAGACTGTTCATGTCTTTGACAGTGGGCAAACTTACAAAATCAGCAAGGGATCAAATACTTATTTCCTTCACTGTATAAGAGATATAGATAACCGTAAATACACAAAATGTGTAGGAACAATCAATAGCTCCTCCTTTTTCCAATTTAATTGGATAACATCCAAAACCACTGCACAAAAAGAACATATTAAAAACTAGGAGGATGCCATAAGAATATACCACTAAAGAAAAGATGCAAACAACATTTTTTCATTAAGACCAAAAGGGGAACTAGTCTTCAATTTCGTTATCCACTTACATTCTATACGTTCCAATTTCCGAAAGGTTTCTCCACCCCGAGATCCAGTGATGATCTTGTCTATTCCACGTACTTTCAGGTCCTTCCATCTGTTGTCATGATGTTCACGAAAGTTTCCAGGAATGGGTTTTAGTTTGTTAATTTTATCCAGATCATCACAACCAATTTTTCCAGCCTTCTTTACATCCCTTACATGTTCCTGTATTCTTAATCTCATTTCCCTAGTGGTCATCCCTATAAAGTCCCCCACACTGTATAATGCCATCACTGCTGCCCCCAATAGTGCCTGATAAGAATAATAATAATATACATACTCGCTTAACCCCGTTCCAATGACGAGTGATGGAGATCCTCTGGTCTGTGCAGCTCGGCACGATGAGGCCACTGCCTTGCATCCGGCGAATGGTAGAGCAGGTCCCTTGCTCTACCATTGGATTCAACTGTATCTGCGTCCTGAAGATGCAGATATAGTTTAAGCCGGGAAAAAATAATTGATAAAACCGAAATTCACAAGATGATGTCTATTAATTGCGCTGAATATCGATTTCTATTAATTGCCCAGCCCTAATTTGCAGTCTGTCTGTCAGTTTTTAATGGCTATTTGCCATCTCTTTTTCATAGCCATTAAAAAAAAATGGGTGGATTTTTTTTTGTCCCAACCCCCTGAAAACACCAGTGTCCATGTAGATCAGGGGTCTCAAACTCGGCCGGGTAAGTGGGCCACATATAGAAAAAATGGGAAGTTGATGGGCCGCATTACTTTCAAATTTGATTAAATACAAATTTCTTGTTAATCAATTAGTTATTTGAACTATTATAACACTATATTACTATAATAATAATACTACATTACTATAATAATACCTCTAGATTTAAAATTTGAGAGAATTCTCCACATGCTTATTTCAACAATCCAGTTTTCCAGTTTAAGTGTTGCTAAATGCAGTCCGGCGGCTCAGTTGGCAGCGT
Source organism: Rhinoderma darwinii (assembly GCF_050947455.1). Taxonomy (NCBI): domain Eukaryota; kingdom Metazoa; phylum Chordata; class Amphibia; order Anura; family Rhinodermatidae; genus Rhinoderma; species Rhinoderma darwinii. Next base: position 205,668,839 of record NC_134691.1, read on the forward strand.
TTGGCAGACACACGTGTCAAGATTGGGCAGCCCCTTTTCGGATAGTGCCACAGTGCCCTGTGCAGATAATGCCACAGTGCCCTCTGCAGATAATGCCACAGTGCCCTCTGCAGATAATGCCACAGTGCCCTCTGCAGATAATGCCACAGTGCCCTCTGCAGATAATGCCACAGTGCCCTCTGCAGATAATGCCACAGTGCCCTCTGCAGATAATGCCATCCACCCACTTGTAGATAATGCCACGGTGCCCCCCCGTAGATGCTGCCACGGTGCCCCCCCTGTAGATGCTGCCACGGTGCCCCCCCCCGTAGATGCTGCCACGGTGCCCCCCCCCCCCGTAGATGCTGCCACGGTGCCCCCCCCCCCCGTAGATGCTGCCACGGTGCCCCCCCTGTAGATGCTGCCACGGTGCCCCCCCTGTAGATGCTGCCACGGTGCCCCCCCCGTAGATGCTGCCACGGTGCCCCCCCGTAGATGCTGCCACGGTGCCCCCCGTAGATGCTGCCACGGTGCCCCCCGTAGATGCTGCCATGGTGCCCCCCCCGTAGATGCTGCCACGGTGCCCCCCCCGTAGATGCTGCCACGGTGCCCCCCGTAGATGCTGCCACGGTGCCCCCCCGTAGATGCTGCCACGGTGCCCCCCCGTAGATGCTGCCACGGTGCCCCCCCGTAGATGCTGCCACGGTGCCCCCCCCCGTAGATGCTGCCACGGTGCCCCCCCCCGTAGATGCTGCCACGGTGCCCCCCCCGTAGATGCTGCCACGGTGCCCCCCCGTAGATGCTGCCACGGTGCCCCCCCCCGTAGATGCTGCCACGGTGCCCCCCCCGTAGATGCTGCCACGGTGCCCCCCGTAGATGCTGCCACGGTGCCCCCCCCGTAGATGCTGCCACGGTGCCCCCCCCCGTAGATGCTGCCACGGTGCCCCCCCCGTAGATGCTGCCACGGTGCCCCCCCCGTAGATGCTGCCACGGTGCCCCCTCCGTAGATGCTGCCACGGTGCCCCCCCGTAGATGCTGCCACGGTGCCCCCCCCCCGTAGATGCTGCCACGGTGCCCCCCCCGTAGATGCTGCCACGGTGCCCCCCCCGTAGATGCTGCCACGGTGCCCCCCCCCGTAGATGCTGCCACGGTGCCCCCCCCGTAGATGCTGCCACGGTGCCCCCCCGTAGATGCTGCCACGGTGCCCCCCCCCGTAGATGCTGCCACGGTGCCCCCCCGTAGATGCTGCCACGGTGCCCCCCCGTAGATGCTGCCACGGTGCCCCCCCCGTAGATGCTGCCACGGTGCCCCCCCCCGTAGATGCTGCCACGGTGCCCCCCCCGTAGATGCTGCCACGGTGCTCCCCCCCCCGTAGATGCTCCCTCCAGGAGTGGAATCCCCAGTCAGAGCGTTGCCGACGCTTTGGCTGGGGATACCTCTGCTGTTGGAGCCCCTGACGTCACTTTCCATACAATGTGATGTCAGGAGATCCTCCTGGACGGGAATGTGATATCAGGGGCAACCCCAGAGCCGGTGTCCCCGAGCAGACTACTAGTATAGGCTCTGCGCCAGAACTCTGGGGAAGCCACTGACATCAGTGTCCATATATGGACAGTGATGTCAGGGGCTTGTCCAGCGCTGGAGTCCCAGGCAAAGCGCTTGTAGGCTCTTCCTGGGACTCCAGCTGTGCTCCTGACAACACTGGGACTCCTGCTCTGGGGAAGCCCCTGACATCACTGTCGATGTATGGACAGCGTTGTCAGAGGCTTCCCCAGAGTCCCGGAGCAGAGCCTATACTACTGCTCTGCCCTGGACTCCGCACTGGGGAAGACCCAGACATCGCTGTCAATATGAGGACAGCGATGTCAGGGGATTCCCTAAAGTCCCGAAGCAGAGCCTATACTAGAGCTCTGCACGGGACTCCGGCTCTGGGGAGACCCCATACATCGCTGTCAATCTGTGGACAGCGATGTCAGGGAATTCCACAGAGTCCCGGAGCAGAGCCGATACTAGCGGCTCTGTGTCCCGCGTGCCGCAGATGACGGCCCGTGGGCCGCCTGCTTGAGACCCCTGATGTAGATCGTGCCGCAATGTCCCTGTAGATAGTGCCCCTGTAGATAGTGCCGACATAGACAGTGCCCACATAGTACCACAGTGCCCACTGTAGATAGTGCCCACATATAAAGTGCCATAGTGCCCTCATAAAGTGCCATTGCCCACATAGGGCCACAGTGACCATTGTAGATAGTGCACACATACGGTAGTACCACAGTGCCCACATATAAAGTGACATAGTGCCCTCATATAAAGTGCCAGTGCCACAGTGCCCACTGTAGATAGTGCCACAGTGTCTACATAGTACCACAGTGGCAGTGCCCACATAGGGCCACAGTGACCATTGCAGATAGTGCCACAGTATTCACATCGTACGACAGTGCCCATATACAAAGTTACACAGTGCCCACATACAAAGTACCAGAGCCCACATAGTACCACATTGCCCATGTAGATAGCGCCACAGTGTCCCCTGTAGATAGTGCCACACCCCCATATAGTGCCACAGTGCCCATGTAGATAGCGCCAAACATAGCAACACCCCCCCTGTAGATAGCACTTCCCTTGTAGATAGAACCCCAACATAGATACTCCCCATGTAGACAGCGCCACTGTAGCTCTCTGTAGAAGTGGAATCCCTCTGGCTACAATGGCGCTTTCTACAGGGGGGGTTGCTATCTACAGGGCGGGTGCTATCTACAGGGCGGGTGCTATCTACAAGGGGGGTCAGGGAGCCACTGACGTCACTGTCCATATATGGACAGTAATGTCAAGGGCTTTCCAAAGACAAGTGTCCCCGGCCAGAGATCTCGCGATGCTCTAGCCGGGACTCCATTGTTGTAAGCCCGACAGAACTGCCCAGATATGGACCGTAATATCAAGGGCTTCCCCGGGCTCAGCACTCAAAGTAGTGCTGTGCCCATGGAGTCCTCGGCCAAGATCAGTTTTTACCGGCAGTTACAAGGATTGATTCCTTAAACTGTTGTTCAAAACTGATCCATTGAGTTCCTTGGGAGCCGCCTGGTCGTGAAAACGGCCAAAAATAGGACATATCCTATTTTTTGACGGTCAGTATTCACGGGCCGTTAAGAAAACGGCAGTGTAAATACACCAATAGAACTTCATTGTTCTGAAAACAGCCATGTGACGACAGTTAAAAAAACGTCACACGGCCATTTTTCACTGTCGTGTGAATGTAGCCTAAGGACATAACATATGGTATTGGAATATTATTGTAGCACTATTATTAGCATCACATGTATTATATATCCATATTTATGCATTGCTGATAAATGGATCATATTTAAAATTCATTGATTACAATATGTTTTATTTATTTATTAATTTAGTGGTAAGAACAGATAGCCTTAAAGGAAGAAGAGGAAGATTGCCTTCTAAACCTAAGAGTCCTTGTCCTCAAGAAATATCACAACCAAATCCACCATCTGCTCCAGTCAGTATGCTGGATGCATTGGTTGAAGCGATGGTAGACTCTTCCCCAAGGGAACTTGACTACTCCACAGTAAGAAAGCTTCATTCATTACTCCTTGTAAGGAAAAATGTGGTAAAATGATAAATTGTGACCATCAGCCTGGAGCCTGCAGGATATGAATTGGTAGTAGTAAATTAAATTAAAATCATTTGTTAGTCTAGTTGTGTTTAATTGTTTATAGCTATGTTTTTGGAGTTAGTATTTCCTTATTTTAGTCATCCATCAAGGGACCAACTTTGTAACAAATGTACACGTCACATGCTTTAGTAGAACTTTGGCTCTGATTTGTTTTCCAACATCCATTTCTTTACAATTTGTGTTGTGGTGATAATCCATTCAGGTGGGTTAAATGCATTCCTGCATCGGCCATCGGTGCTGATTGCGGCTTTATCGAATCACTGTGCCACAGGGCACAGTGATATGGTGGTGATTAGTGCTGTCTAGAACAGCACCAATCCCTTCCATGTGTTGATGAGTAGATGGCATTGGTGCCACCCCCCCTGATCACTATCATTGGTCGGTCTGCATAGACCGACCAATCGCAGTCATGGCGGGTGTTTTTAACACCCTGCACCAGCTCTGCCCACCTCATTCCAGTTAGAAAGAGCTAGAGCTAATGTGAGGGTGAGCTTGCGATCCTGCGGAATCATCTGCATCTTGCTTTTGTGTGATAACTTTTGTGTTTTGTTTTTTTTAGCAGCAGCAGCACTAGTTCTCTCCCTTCCCTAAATTTCCCAGCCCCTGTTCCTGTACCTCTCCCCCTTTTTATGTTATGCGGCTGCTGAGTGCGGATCAGTGACTGCCATCACTGATCGGCCTCTGTGCTCAATTTTTGGCACATGACTTTTTATTATTTTTTTCTGTTTTTTGCACCGTCTCCCTGTGTGCGCCCTATGGCCACTGAATACTGATCAGTGACCGCCATCACTGATCAGCATCTGTGGTAATTTATTTGACGCAGATTTTTTTTTTTTGTCTTTTTCTACCTGCACCAATTCACTGTGTTCATCCTGTGGCTGCTGAGCACTTATCAGTGACCAACATCGCTTATTGGCATCGTTTTTTGGCGCAGGATTTTTATTTTTTTGGCCTTTTTATAACTGCATCTACCTGTGTGCGCCCTGTGGCCAGTGAGTGTTGAGTCTAGAATCCGCCTTAGTGGTAATTTGTTGACGCAGGTTTTTTGGGCCTTTAGCACCCCTGTTCATGTCTGAGGTAGCACTACAATGACCCCCATGCCAGATTGCATCCTAGTCTAAAATAAGTACATGGCAGGGGTTGATCTCCCTCTGATCAAGTACTGAAGCCGAACAGTGCCATTTGGAAAACAAAGGTGTGGTACAAAAAGCTGGCCGTGCACATGGTACAGATCGCATTGTATAACTCTTTTATGTGCTATACCAATGTGCAGGCCGGACAAGGACATTCCTTCAGTTTCAAGAGGTGGTTATCAAGGCTCTTGTATTTGGCAACCATGAAGGGGAGGGCCCCAGTACTTCTAGAAGCGATGGTTCCACATACTGTACCAGGGCAACACTTTCCCAGCGAAATCCAAACCACTGGTAAAAGTGGTTTACAAAAGGGGGAGAAGACGAGAGACAAAATTTATCTTTGCAAAACCTGCCCCAAAAAACATGGCCTGTGCATAAAGGAGTGCTTCAAAGGATATCACACATTCATGGATTATTAAGTGAATCATTTATTTAAATGCTCACTACACCCCTAAATCACTCCCTTGTGGATGGTAGTTTCCAAAATGGGTCACTTTTGGGGGGTTTCCACTGTTTTGGCCACTCAGGGGCTTTGCAAATGCAACATGGCCTCCGCAAACCATTCCAGCTAAACTTGAACTCCAAATGGTTCTCCTTCCCTTCTGAACCCTGTCGTTTGTCCAAACAGCCGTTTATGGCCACGTATGGCGTATTGTTGTACTCGGGAGAAACTGCTCTACAAATTTTGGCATGCTTTTTAACCTTTAGATCTTGTGGAAATGAAAAAAAATTTGCTAAACCTACATTTTATTGAAAAAAATGTAGATTTTCATTTTCACGGCCTTATCCAATCATTTCTGCAAAAAACCTGTAGGGTCAAAATGCTCACTATACGCCTAAATAATTTCCTTGAGGAGTGTAGTTTTCAAAATGGGGTAATTTTTGGGGGGTTTCCACTGTTTTGTCCCCTCAGGGGCTTTGCAAATGCGACAAGTCCTCCGCAAACCATTCCTGCTAAATTTAAGCTCCAAAAGTCAAATGGTGCTCCCTCCCTTCTGAAGTCTGCCGTGTGACCACATATGGGGTATTGTTGTACTAAGGAGAAATTGCTTTACAAATGTTGGGGTACCTGTTCTCCTTTTAGTCCTTGTGGAATTAAAAAATTCTGCGTGTTATTGGAAAAAAATTATTTTTCATTTTCACGTCAAAATTCTAATAAAATCTTGAAACACCTGTGGGGTGTCCAAATGCTAACAGACCTAGATAAATTTCTTGAGGGATGTAGTTTCTAAAATGGGGTCACTTTTTTGGTGTTTCCTTTGTATTGGTCCCACAAGACTTCTTCAAACCTGACATGTACCCCAAAATCTAATCTAATAAAAAGAAGGCCCCAAAATCCACTAGGTGCTACTTTGCTTCTGAGGTCTGTGCTTCAGTCCATTAGCACACTGGGGCCACGTGGGATATTTCTAAAAACTGCAGAATCTGGGCAATAAATATTGAGTTGTGTTTCTCTGGTAAAACCTTCTGTTTTATAGAAAAAAATGTAACATGTAAATGTACATTTTACCTCTACTTTGCTTTAATATATGTGAAATGCCTAAAGGGTTAAGAAACTTTCTAAATGCAGTTTTGAATATTTTGAGGGGTGCAGTTTTTTTTTAAATGGTGTGATTTATTGGGGGTTTGTATTGTATGGGCCCCTCAAAGCCACTTCACAACTGAACTGGTCCCTGTAAATCTAGCCTTTTGAAATTTTCTTGAAAATATGAGAAATTTCTCCTAATGTTCTAAGCCTTGTAACGTCCTAGAAAAATGAAAGGATGATTAAAAAAAACCCGATGCCAATCTAAAGTAGACATATGGGGAGGTTAATTAGCAACTATTTTGTGTGGTATTACTATTTGTCTTACAAGCAGATACATTTGCATTTAGAAAAATGCACATTTTTGTAATTTTTCGCAGAATTTTGGTGTTTTTCAAAATTGAATACTGAATGTATCGACCAAATTTTATCGCTATCATAAAGGCTAATTTGCCACAATAAAATATTCTTAGAATCGCTTGAATATTTAAAAGCATTCTAAAGTTTTGACCAAATAAATGTCAGATTTGAAAAATAAGACTGTCAGGAAGGTCAAAAGTGCCGGTAGTGGGAAGGGGTTAAATACATTGATGTCTTCATTCCAGCATATAGCCCCTTTGAAGAAGCGACAACGAAAGGCGCACAGGGTGGTTTGCGGACAGGAGGTTTTTCTGTATATATATTACCCCATGTTGTCCTGCCATCTAGTGCAGGGGTCTCAAGCACGCGGCCCGCGGGCCGCATGCGGCCCCTGGGGCTGTCATCTGCGGCCCGCGGGACACAGAGCCGCTAGTATCGGCTCTGCTCCGAGACTCTGGAATTCCCTGACATCGCTGTCCACATATGAACAGCGATGTCTGGGGCTTCCCCAGAGCCGGAGTCCCGAGCAGAGCGCTGGTGTCGGCTCTGCTCCGAGACTCTGTGGAATTCCCTGACATCGCTGCCCATATATGGACAGTGTGTCAGGGTCTTGCCCAGAGCGGAGCAGAGCGCTGGTGTCGGCTCTGCTCCTGGACTCTGTGGAATTCCCTGTCATCGCTGTCCACATATGAACAGCGATGTCTGGGGCTTCCCCAGAGCCGTAGTCCCGAGCAGAGCGCTGGTGTCGGCTCTGCTCCGGGACTCTGTGGAATTCCCTGACATCGCTGCCCATATATGGACAGTGTGTCAGGGTCTTGCCCAGAGCGGAGCAGAGTCCTGGTGTTGGCTCTGCTCCGGGACTCTGTGGAATTCCCTGACATCGCTGTCCACACATGAACAGCGATGTCTGGGGCTTCCCCAGAGCCGGAGTCCCGAGCAGAGCGCTGGTGTCGGCTCTGCTCTGGGACTCTGTGGAATTCCCTGACATCGCTGCCCATATATGGACAGTGTGTCAGGGTCTTGCCCAGAGCGGAGCAGAGCGCTGGTGTCGGCTCTGCTTCGGGACTCTGTGGAATTCCCTGACATCGCTGCCCATATATGGACAGTGTGTCAGGGTCTTCCCCAGAGCGGAGTCCCGTGCAGAGCGCTATTATCTGCTCTGCTCCGGGTCTCTGGGGAAGCCTCTGACATCGCTGTCCATACATCGACAATGATGTCAGGGGCTTCCCTAGAGCAGGAGTCCCAGTGATGTCAGGAGCACAGCTGGAGTCCCAGGAAGAGCCTACTGTGGCCTTATCTACAGAGGGCACTGTGGCCTTATCTACAGAGGGCACTGTGGCCTTATCTACAGAGGGCACTGTGGCCTTATCTACAGAGGGCACTGTGGCCTTATCTACAGAGGGCACTGTGGCCTTATCTACAGAGGGCACTGTGGCCTTATCTACAGAGGGCACTGTGGCCTTATCTACAGAGGGCACTGTGGCCTTATCTACAGAGGGCACTGTGGCCTTATCTACAGAGGGCACTGTGGCCTTATCTACAGAGGGCACTGTGGCCTTATCTACAGAGGGCACTGTGGCCTTATCTACAGAGGGCACTGTGGCCTTATCTACAGAGGGCACTGTGGCCTTATCTACAGAGGGCACTGTGGCCTTATCTACAGAGGGCACTGTGGCCTTATCTACAGAGGGCACTGTGGCCTTATCTACAGAGGGCACTGTGGCCTTATCTACAGAGGGCACTGTGGCCTTATCTACAGAGGGCACTGTGGCCTTATCTACAGAGGGCACTGTGGCCTTATCTACAGAGGGCACTGTGGCCTTATCTACAGAGGGCACTGTGGCCTTATCTACAGAGGGCACTGTGGCCTTATCTACAGAGGGCACTGTGGCCTTATCTACAGAGGGCACTGTGGCCTTATCTACAGAGGGCACTGTGGCCTTATCTACAGAGGGCACTGTGGCCTTATCTACAGAGGGCACTGTGGCCTTATCTACAGAGGGCACTGTGGCCTTATCTACAGAGGGCACTGTGGCCTTATCTACAGAGGGCACTGTGGCCTTATCTACAGAGGGCACTGTGGCCTTATCTACAGAGGGCACTGTGGCCTTATCTACAGAGGGCACTGTGGCCTTATCTACAGAGGGCACTGTGGCCTTATCTACAGAGGGCACTGTGGCCTTATCTACAGAGGGCACTGTGGCCTTCTCTACAGAGGGCACTGTGGCCTTCTCTACAGAGGGCACTGTGGCCTTCTCTACAGAGGGCACTGTGGCCTTCTCTACAGAGGGCACTGTGGCCTTCTCTACAGAGGGCACTGTGGCCTTCTCTACAGAGGGCACTGTGGCCTTCTCTACAGAGGGCACTGTGGCCTTCTCTACAGAGGGCACTGTGGCCTTCTCTACAGAGGGCACTGTGGCCTTATCTACAGAGGGCACTGTGGCCTTATCTACAGAGGGCACTGTGGCCTTATCTACAGAGGGCACTGTGGCCTTATCTACAGAGGGCACTGTGGCCTTATCTACAGAGGGCACTGTGGCCTTATCTACAGAGGGCACTGTGGCCTTATCTACAGAGGGCACTGTGGCCTTATCTACAGAGGGCACTGTGGCCTTATCTACAGAGGGCACTGTGGCCTTATCTACAGAGGGCACTGTGGCCTTATCTACAGAGGGCACTGTGGCCTTATCTACAGAGGGCACTGTGGCCTTATCCACAGAGGGCACTGTGGCCTTATCCACAGAGGGCACTGTGGCCTTATCCACAGAGGGCACTGTGGCCTTATCCACAGAGGGCACTGTGGCCTTATCCACAGAGGGCACTGTGGCCTTATCCACAGAGGGCACTGTGGCCTTATCCACAGAGGGCACTGTGGCCTTATCCACAGAGGGCACTGTGGCCTTATCCACAGAGGGCACTGTGGCCTTATCCACAGAGGGCACTGTGGCCTTATCCACAGAGGGCACTGTGGCCTTATCCACAGAGGGCACTGTGGCCTTATCCACAGAGGGCACTGTGGCCTTATCCACAGAGGGCACTGTGGCCTTATCCACAGAGGGCACTGTGGCCTTATCCACAGAGGGCACTGTGGCCTTATCCACAGAGGGCACTGTGGCCTTATCCACAGAGGGCACTGTGGCCTTATCCACAGAGGGCACTGTGGCCTTATCCACAGAGGGCACTGTGGCCTTATCCACAGAGGGCACTGTGGCCTTATCCACAGAGGGCACTGTGGCCTTATCCACAGAGGGCACTGTGGCCTTATCCACAGAGGGCACTGTGGCCTTATCCACAGAGGGCACTGTGGCCTTATCCACAGAGGGCACTGTGGCCTTATCCACAGAGGGCACTGTGGCCTTATCCACAGAGGGCACTGCGGCAGCATCCACAGAGGGCACTGCGGCACTATCTAAAAAGGGGCTACCCAATCTTGGCATGTGTGCTAACTGAGCCGCCGGACTGCATTTAGCGACACTTAAACTGGAAAGCTGCATCTACGGGGGGCATCTACACGGGGCACTGCTGTGGCAGCATCAACACGGGGCACTGCTGTGGCAGCATCTACACGGGGCACTGCTGTGGCAGCATCTACACGGGGCACTGCTGTGGCAGCATCTACACGGGGCACTGCTGTGGCAGCATCTACACGGGGCACTGCTGTGGCAGCATCTACACGGGGCACTGCTGTGGCAGCATCTACACGGGGCACTGCTGTGGCAGCATCTACACTGGGCACTGCTGTGGCAGCATCTACACGGGGCACTGCTGTGGCAGCATCTACACGGGGCACTGCTGTGGCAGCATCCACCGAGGGCACTGCTGTGGCAGCATCCACCGAGGGCACTGCTGTGGCAGCATCCACCGAGGGCACTGTGGCACTATCTAAAAAGGGGCTGCCCAATCTTGACGTGTGCTAACTGGGCCGCCGGACTGCATTTGGCGACACTTAAACTGGAAAGCTGGATTCTTGAAATAAGCACGTGGAGAAATATCTCAAATTTTAAACCTAGCGCTATTATTATAGTAATATAGTGTTATAGTAGTTCAAATAACTAATTGATTAACAATAATTTTGTATTGTATCAAATTTGAAAGTAATGCGGCCCGTCAACTTCCCATTTTTTCTATATGCGGCCCACTTACCCGGCCGAGTTTGAGACCCCTGATCTAGTGACTCTTTTTTACCTATATTTATATATTCTCTAGGTGAATATAATTTCCATTAACTGCTTTGACAATATGATGTGATGTAGATATTGTTTTATTATAGTAAGAACATTTGCACTTAGTCTCTATTATATTATACTTGGTACAGCCAGCTTAATATTTGCCCTGTTGTATGTGATGCTCTGCATTTTAAAGAGGCTCTGTCACCAGATTATAAATGCCCTATCTCCTACATAATCTGATTGGCGCAGTAATGTAGATAACAGCAGTGGGTTTTATTTTGAAAAACAATAATTTTTTATCAAGTTATGAGCAATTTTAGATTTATGCTAATTAGTTTCTTAATGACCAACTGGGCGTGTTTTTACTTTTGACCAAGTGGGCGTTGTGGAGAGAAGTGTATGAGGCTGACCAATCAGTGATCAATCAACGTCATACACTTCTCATTGTTCCAGCCCAGCTTCTTTCACTGCACGATCATACTGTAACAATAGGCTGGAACAATGAGAAGTGTATGACACTGATTGGTCAGCGTCATACACTTCTCTTCACAGCGCCCACTTGGTCAAAAGTAAAAACACGCCCAGTTGGTCATTAAGAAACTAATTTAGCCTAAATCTAAAATTGCTCATAACGTGCTAAAAAATTATAGTTTTTCAAAATAGAAACCACTGCTGTTATCTACATTACAGCGCCGATCAGATTATGTAGAAGATAGGGCACTTCTAATCTGGTGACAGAGCCAATTTAACATATTTTAGATTGTTTGTCATGATGCTATATTAAAATGATTCTTCTTTTGTTAAATATTTTTGAAGGCAAAAAATACCTAGCTATGAAAAAAATACTATTTATATAGATAGTATTTATAAAGATAGTTAATAGATGCTAGATAATAGAACTTGATATCTAGCCATGGGCAGAGCACGTCTGCATACGATGTCATGATTAGTGGCCAGTTTATTGGGTACAAATGTGCATCTGTTCATTCATGCATTCTGAGTGACATTGACCATGAAATTATTGTTGACGCAAGATAGGGTGAATTTGTGTACCTCAGAAACAGCTTAACAGACAACAATCTACAGATTTTACAGGAATGATGCACAAATAAAATCTGGTGGTCACCAGTTCTTTGGGTACATAGTACTTTTGGAAAAATACAATGTCCAATGGATGGGAGAAAGGGAAGGAATATGAGTAAACTATAGAACTTTGTTTTATCTGTATTGATCTAGAGGAAGGTTTAAAAAATAAAAAATTCCCATAAGGCTTCGTTCACATCTGCGTCGGGGTTCTGTTCATGGGTTCCGTCAGACCTTTCCGTGAGGGGAACTCATGAAAGGAATCCATAGCTTTCCGTTTGCATTACCATTGATTTCAATGGTAACGCTTCTCTTGCTAATCGTTTCTGTTTGTCTCCGTTACGCAAGGTTTCCGTTCTTCTGGCGGAATCAATAGTCCAGTCGACTACACTATTGATTCTGTCGAAAAAAAAGGAAACCATTAGCAACGGAAGCATTAATCAATCTATACTAAAAAGGAAAAATTTCCCTCCTGATCCCAAGTAGTAATCAGACTGGATCGACATTCAAACAAGAATTCCACACATTGACATAGGAGGTGATATTTTTTCGTTCAAGGAAATCATCTAAGCCTTTTATAAAGCCATCTGCTGTAGCTACTGTGACCAGCTCCTATGGTAGGCTATTTCACAGATTCACAGTTCTTACAGTGAAGATGGCTTGGAGATTGAACCTTTTTTTCTCCAGACGGAGGGAGTGCTCTCTTCTATTTTGAGGGGATTTTACATGGAACTGGTTCTCACAACATTTTTTTGTATGGGCCATTTATATACTTATACAAGTTAAGCATGTCCCCCATTTGTCATCTCTTTTTAAGGCTTTGTTCACATCTGCGCCTTGACTCCGTTCATGGGTTCCATCTGAGCTTTCCGTCAGGGGAAATCATGAACAGAATACAAATTGAAGCAGATGAAAACCATAGGTTTCCGTTTGCATCACCATTGATTTCATTGGTGACGGATCCGAGGCAAATGGTTTCCGTTTGTCCCCGTTGTCTAAGGTTCCGTCCTTTTGACAGAATCAATACCATATTCAACTACGGTTTCCGTTTGTTTCAGATTGAATTCCGTTCATGGGTTCCCCTGATGGAAAGCTCAGACGGAATCCATGAACAGAGTCCCGACGCAGATGTGAACGAAGTCTAAGGCTGAATTGGTTGAATTCTTTTAATCTTTCCTCCTAACTAAGATTCTCCATGCTTCTTATTAGTTTAGTTGCTTTTGGACTCTGGCTCTGCAGCCAATTTTATACGCATCTCCTTCACTTGCCTACAAACCTTCTGGAGAAGCCGTTGATCATTGCCTCAGTAAATGGACTGCCTCTGCCCGACCGAATATTGTCTGTGACCAAACCGCTGAAGCTTCAAGTGGGAGTCCTTCGTTCCGAGCTCATCTTCTTTTTTTAGTCCTGCCCAGGACCGTCAACCCCGTGCTGCTGGGTTTGCCTTGGCTACACGCCCCAGTCCTGGATTGGAACTCCGGAGAGGTCCTCCAGTGAGGTCCCAAGTGCCTCAACCGCTGCATGGGGCATATCCATCCGGTTCAGCCACCTCCGCATCCGTCATTGACAGGGTTGCCCCCTTGCTACTCTCAATTATCTGATGTCTTCAGCTAGAAGGTGGCAGAGACGTTGCCCCCACACCGGGCGTATGCCTGTCCTATTGACTTGGTTCCTGATTCGCCTCCCCGTGGTAGAATATACCCTCTCTCCTTACCTGAGACCCAGTCTATGTCCGCCTATATCAAGGAGAATTTAGAAAGGGGCTTCATATGCAAATCCTCATCCCTGGCCGGAGCCGGGTTTTTCTTTGTTAAAAAGAAAGACTGATCTCTCCGACCCTGCATTGACTACCGGGGTCTCAATCAGATCACGGAAAAGCACAAATACCCATTGCATTTGATTTCAGAACTGTTTGATCGGATATGGGGACCAAAATTTTGTTCCATTACTAGACCTGTGGGGGGCCGACAACCTAATCCGGATTAGTCGGGGTGACGAATGTAAAACTGCATTTAATACTAGAGATGGGCACTACGAATACCTGGTGATGCCCTTCGGCCAGTGTAACGCTCCGACGGTCTTCCAAGAGTTCGTCAATGACTTCTTCCGTGATCTCCTCTATGTTTGTGTTGTGGTGTATCTCGATGACCTTTTGATTTTTTCCCCCAGATCCAGCAACTCATCAAAGACATGTCTGTCAAGTTTTGCTTAGATTGAGGGAGAATCGCCTATGTGCCAAGCTGGAGAAGTGCGGGTACGAGAAAAAGTATCTACCCTTCTGGGCTACATCATCTCTGATCAAGGTCTCAAAATGGATCATGAGAAGGTAAATGCTGTCCTGGAATGGCCACGCCCTCAAGGCTTAAGGGCCATACGGCGCTTCTTGGGATTCGCCAACTTCTCCCGGCTGTTCATCCCCAACCTCTCACTGACAGCTCCCATCCCTACCCTCCCCAAAAAGGGCATGAACGCCAAGGTGTGGACTCCAGAAGCAGAGGCCACATTCAGGAGCTTAAAGAAGGCCTTCACGTCAGCCTCAATCCTCCATCATCTTGATATGTCTCTGCAGTTTTTGTTGGAGGTGGACACCTCCTCTGTTGGTGCTGGCGCACTTCTGTTCCAGAGAGGCTCCAAAGGCAAGACCGTGGCATGTGGCTATTACTCCAAGCTTTTTTTCTCCCGCAGGGCGCAACTACTCGATTGGGGATCAGGAGTTACTGGCCATCAAGCTGGCTCTGGAGGAGTGGAGACCTCGACTAGAGGGCGCAGCTCATTCAATCCTAATATTCACGGACCACAAGAACCTCACCTATCTCCAGACGGCCCAGCGGCTGAAAACCCGTCAGGCCAGGTGGTCGCTGTTCTTCTCCCGGTTCCAGTTTGAGCTCCACTACCACCCTGCCGACAAGGATGTGAGGGCCGATGCCTTGTCCAGGTCGTTCGAGACAGAGGACGCTATGGCATCTCCACAAAATATCATTGATCCATCCTGCATCATCCATGTCAACCCTTTGCAAGTTAGAGACATTCCTCCGGGGAGGACTTTTGTGCGTCTGTCAGACAGAAGAAGAATCCTCCGCTGGGGACACCGTTCTAAACTGGCAAGTCACGCGGGTGCCTGTAAGACCCGAGACCTGATTGCCCGTCAGTTCTGGTGGCCCACGCTGCCCAAAGACATCATGGACTTTGTCGCCTCCTGCACGGTGTGTGCAGCAAATAAAGTTGCCCACTCCAAACTGGCTGGCCTGCTCCAGCCACTGCCTGTGCCCAATGCCCCCTGGCAGCATATTGCTATGGACTTTGTCACGGACCTGCCTCCCTCTGCTGGATTCAGTTCAGTCTGGGTGGTGGTGGTCCAATTCTCTTAGATGGCTCATTTTGTTCCACTGACTGGCCTACCTTCTGCTTCCCGACTGGCCAATCTCTTCATCCAACACATCTTCCGTCTGCACGGCTGGCCTCTACATATTGTGTTGGATCGGGGGATCAGTTCACCTCAAAGTTCTGGGGAGCTCTCTGCGGTCTCCTCGGTGTGAAGTTGGACTTTTCCTCAGCCTACCATCCCCAGTCCAATGGTTAAATCGAGAGGATTAATCAGATTATGGAGAACTATCTGCAACACTATCTCCAGGCAGCATGATGACTGGGTGCAGCTGCTTCCTTGGGCTGAGTGCTCCTACAACAACCACACTAGTGAGTCCACCGCCTCCAGCCCATTCTTCATTGTCTACGGCCAACACCCACGAATACCTCTTCCTGTTTCCACTACGTCCCAGGTGCCTGCAGCTGATTCTACATTCAGGGTCTTTCTACAAATCTGGCAGAAGACCCAATCTTTTATTCTGCTGGCGGTCAACCGCATGAAAAGAAAGGCAGACACAAGAAGACGAGAGCCTCCCCAGTTTCTTCCAGGCATTAAGGTCTGGCTATCCTCTAAGAATATCTGGCTGAAGGTGCTGTCTTGCAAGTTTGCCCCCAGGTTCCTCGGACCCTTCGAGATCCTGCTGCAGTTGAACCCTGTCTCTTACAAGCTTCGGCTGCCTCCCACCCTCAAGATCCCAAACTCCTTTCACGCCTCCCTGCTGAAGCCTGTGGTCCTGAACCGCTACACCAAGACCTCTAGTCCCGCAGTGGCTCCTAGAGGTTCGTCGGAGACATTCGTGGTGAAGGAGATCTTGGACACCAAGAGAGTAGAGGAAAGAACCTTTTATTTTGTGGATTGGAGGGGATTTGGTCCAGAGGAGAGGTCCTGGGAGCCAGAGGAGAACATCAATGCTCCTGCCCTCATGAAGAAGTTTCTCTCCCGCCCCAAGAACCTCCCTCCTGGTCAGTACACGTAGATGCAGGATATCTGCAAATTAGCCCAGAATGCCTCTGGACTATAAAAAGGGCTATGCCCTTCCAATCCTCGCCTGAGCGTTGTTGTGTTACCCTAGTCTGTCTTTGCAAATGGTCCTTTAGTGTTTCCCAGTGTTCTGTTCCCGCTTTCAGTATCCCGTGCTACTGTGCCCCTGTGCCTTAAAGTGTTGGAGTCGTGTTGTTCTCTCTCTGCTGTGTTGCACCCCGCCTGGTGCCTGCCTACTGCCGGAGCCTCATCTCAGCCTGAAACCACCGCTACTGTCTACATTGCCTCAGGTACCCTTTCCAGAACTATAGACATTGCCTATACCTGTTTGGCAGCTGCTATCCCGCTACGCGGTACAGCCCAATGGGTCCACACCCCGATTGTTGCAAAACGTACAGATATAATACCCTGCAATACATAATTATTGCAGGGTATTAGAACAACGATCCAATTGGATCTTCAAGTCCCTAGTGGGACTAAAAAAAAAATAAAGTTACAAAAAAATGTACAATAGTAAAAAAGTTACATCCCAAAATAATAAAATAAAAAATCGCCCTTTTTCCCTTATCAAAGTCATTTATTATTATAAAAAAATAAATAAACTATGCATAATAGGTATCGCCGCATCCGTAACAGCCTGAACTATAAAAATATTATGCATTTTATCCCGCACGATGACTGCCATAAAAAAAAATAATTAAAAAAATGATACCAGAATCGCTATTTTTAGTCACTTCAGCTCCCAAAAAATGTCATAAATAGGGATCAAAAAGTCGCATGTACTCAAAAATGGTACCAATAAAAACTACAGTTTGTTCTGCAAAAAACAAGCCCTCACACTGCTTTCTTGATGGAAAAAGAAAAAAGTTGTGGCTCTTAGAATATGGCGACACAAAAACGAAAGTTTTTTTAAAAAACGTGATTTTATTGTGCAAACACCGTAAAACATAAAAAAAAGATATACATATGATATCGCCGTAATCGCATTGACCCACAGAATAAATTAAATATTTATTTAATCAGGAGAAATTGCTTTACAAATCTTGGGCTGCTTTTTCTTCTTTATTCCTTGTAAAAATTGATAATTTCTAAGTTTTACTGTAAAAAAATTTAGATTTTCATTTTTACGGACTAATTCCACTATATTCAGCAAAAAACCTGTGGGGTTAAAATGCTCACTATACCCCTAGATAAAGTCCTTGAGGGGTGTAGTTTGCCAAATGGTGTATTTTTGGGGATGTTTCCACTGTTTAGGCCCCACAAGACCACTTCAAACCTGACATGGTGCCTAAAATATATTCTAATAAAAAGGAGGCCCCAAAATCCTCTAGGTGCTCCTTTTGCTTCTGAGGCCTGTGCTTCAGTCCATTACCGCACTAGGGCCACATGTGGGATATTTCTAAAAACTGCAGTATCTGGGCAATAAATATTGAGTTGCGTTTCTCTGGTAAAACCTTTTGTGTTACAGATAAAAATGGATTTACTGACAAAACTTGTCTACTACTTTGCTCTAATTCCTGTGAAACACGTAAAGGATTAAGAAACTTTCTAAATGCTGTTTTGAAAATTTTGAGGGGTGCAGTTTTTAAAATGAGTGACTTATTGGGGTTTCTAATATATAAGGCCCTCAAAGCCACTTCGGAAGTGAACTGGTACCTATAAAATAGGTTTTGGAAATTTTCTTGAAAATGTGAGAAATTGCTGCTAAAGTTCTAAGTCTTGTAACGTCTTAGAAAAAAAAAAGGGATTTTCAAAAAACAATGCCAACATTAAAGTAGACATATGGGAAATGTTAATTTGTAACTATTTTGTATGGTATTGCGATCTGTTTTACAAGCAGATACATTTAAATTTAGAAAAATGCTAATTTTCCAAATTTTCTCAAAATTTTGGTGTTTTTCACAAACAAATACTGTATTTATTGATCAAAATTTTCCACTAATATAAAGTACAATATGTCACGAGAAAACAATCTCAATCGCTTGGATAGGTAAAAGCATTCCAGAGTTATTACTACATAAAGTGACACATGGCAAATTTGAAAAAATCGGCTGCGTCCACAGGGCCAAAACAGGCTCAGTCCTGAAGGGGTTAATCTGTATTATGTTCTTTTGTGAATGGGTATTATTAGTACCCAGTTGCATAACTTCACATTTATCAACATTAACTACTGGCTTCACTTATTATGCTATATTCTGTCATATATATATATATATATATATATATGTCCCTTTTGAAGCCCTTTAAACATTTTCAATAACACTTTGTTAATAAAAGAGTAGTCCGAGGAAAGTGACCAGGTGGTTCAAGCTGATAGCAAGGGAACATAAACTAATACCTATGCATTACAACAGTGGCATGCGGGAAAAGCATCTCTGAACATACACTTAGTTAAACCTTGAAGTTTCTTTCCCAACATCTTAACTGAAGGCTACAGTGGGCAATTATTGACAAAAACTGGACAGCTGAAGACTGGAAAAGTGTTGCCTTCTCTATTGCACCATGTACATGGTAGGATGTAGCATAAGCCGTATGAGTACATTGATCCATCCTTCCTTCACTCAACAGTTCAGGCTGATTGTGATATATTGGTATAAGGAACCACATTGCACAAATTAGAGTCTTAAAGGGGTTACCTGGGTTGGGCTGTAAATTAAATAAATAAACAAAGCAATATGGTAAGTATCCTTGCTTCCCGGTGATCCAGCACTGACGCAATGGTTGTATACATGCATGTAGCATGTGACCTCTGCAGCCAATCAGAGAGCTCCGTGGAAATGTGTTGTATTTCTGCCAGAAATATGATTCGTCACCATTGAGCCCCGCTGAGCCCTCTGATTAGCTGCAGTGTTTACAGTTGTTCACCATGTGGTTTAAATAATGTACCTTTTTATTGTACAGGTCGATCTGGCTGTACCCCATATGTGTATTTTTCTTTTTGACTTTTGCATAATTAAACAACTTTTTTTGAATAAAAATGTATAAAAAAGTTAATGTGAACACTATTTTGAATTAACATTATACAACTTTTAAGAAAAAAAATCTTGGGTCCCATTAAGTGACTTAACATGCTGCGGTCGCTATTCACTGTGGCATCTAAGAGGTTAATCGGACAGGAACAGAGGTAACTCTGATCTCGGCTGTTGCAGTGAATTATTGGCTGTATATAACAACCGGCACCTGCTGTGAATGACGTGTGCTCGCGTCATCCAATAGACTACTGTATACTGTACACACATTTGCGGGAAGGCACCACTAAAATGGATCTACAGTTAAGTCCAAACGCAGGAAGGGGTTAAGTAGTGCTGGGCTATTAATCGGAAAATCAACGTCATCTTTCGCATTTAGTTTTTTTTCCCAGTTTCAACTGTATCTGCATGATCAGGACGCAGATACAGCCGAATCCTATGGTAGAGCAGGGAGCCATTAGTTCCCTGCTCTACTATTCACTGTGTAACGGCCGCTTACGGCTTGGCACAGACAGGTTCAATGACGTCCCTGTCTCACGCCTGTCTGTGCCAATCCGTGAGCGGTTTGGCATGCATATATCCAGAGTCCACTGGACTCCCACCATATACTGGTGTTTCAGGCATCTTTTTGGTCCACGGTGTCCTCAATACCCGCCCCATTTACTGCCACAGCCAGTGTGGTATATACTTGGATGATGGGTGTTATATACAGGGATGATGGGGTAATATACAGGGATGATGGGGTTTATATACAGGGATGATTGGGGTTATATACAGGGATAATGGTGGGCTGGTATATACAGGTATGATGCGGGTCCCTGTATATTACCCCCATCATCCCTGTATATACCACCCCGCCATCATCCCCGTATATTACCCCATCAACAGCAATTCCGCCACGTCTGAATGTGCCCTTAGTGTACACTGTCTAAATATTAGCTCGAATTTGTGAATCTGTGCCATTGAATGCAGAATGTTGCATATGACCGTTATTCGGTAACTTAGTTCAGACGTTGCGGAAAATTAACTGCAGAATTTAGGCTACGGTGCAGAATTTTCACTCCGCAGCATGCCCATTTTGTGGCAGAGAGTCAGCAGAATTTCACTGCGGATTTGCAATGCAAAAACTGAAATCTGCGGCAAGTCCGCTGTGATATCCGCAGCGTCTGAATTACCTGTCAAACATGCAAATGTTGCTGCAGATTCGTTGTGTAATTGCCGCGAATCTGCAGAAACATTTGCAGCGCAAAATTCTGCTGCGTCTGAACGTGCCCTAAAGGTCCTCTTACATGGCCAGTCCTGGGCCGTGTAAACGTGTGCCTATCAACAAGACAGCTCGGTGATCAGTGCTCGTTTGCACCTTTCACAAGGCGCTAGTATGGGGACGAGCACTCATTACTCTGATCGCTCATCCCCATACATTATCATGTCGTCAGCGCGTCTCCCTGTTTACACAGGGAGATGTGTTGCCGACAATGATAATATTTTACACTTTTAAAACAATGCGTTTGCTCGTTCATCTGCTGATCGCTGCCCTGTTTAGAAAGGGCAATTATTGGGAACCGTACCACATTGTGGTGCAGTTTTTCGGTCAGAACTTCCTCTGCGGAATACAGTGCAGGCGAAAAAAAAACTTCCATACTTACCCCCTCCCTCTTCTCTGCGCACAGTACGGCCTCCTGGTATGATGTTACAGGCCATGTGACGCTGCAATCTGTGATTGGCTGCAGCGGTCACATGGGATGCAACGCCATCCCAGGGGGCTGGACTGCAGGAAGAAGGAGAGCGCTCTAGGTAAGTATGACCCGCAACAGAAAATCAACAAAAATGCAGCATAAATTGATATGCAGCGGATTTAAATTCTGCACCGCAGGTCAATTTATTAATGTTTAGTCTGCGTCCTTTTTCCTGCAGCGTGGGCAAAAGATTTTTCTTAATCTTATCCAGTTTGCTGCTAATGTAAATGCTGCGGAATTTCCGCACTGTATTCCGTTGCGGAAATTCCGCACTGTTTACCCTACTTGGGAACCCATCCTGAGGCTCCCTGCCGACGCAGCAGATTTTTTTGCAGATTTAGTGCTTACTGCTGATTTTAAAATTATTTTCTCTTCCATATACTACTTCTTGATGGGCTTAGTTTATGCCAGTTTTTTGTGGCAAAATATTGGTGCAGTTTTGGCGTTTGTCTGAACGTTAAGTCACGCCCCTTTCACCAGACCACACTCCTTTTCCTCTGACCCAAAGCCCTTGTTGAGCGCAGCACAAAAAGTGTCTAAAACAGTAAAGAAACGTGGCTCACTGTATGTGCGGCTGAATTCTAGCTCAATTTGAATAGTAAATCTTCAGATTGCTGGGTGTGAGCTGATCACTATATTTTTTGATTGTTGGAATGGCTATAAGTCTCTCAATCATACATTGTATGTTTAGTTACAGGGCAATGGGATGTAAGAATAGTTTGACTTTGATGTCCAATTGTGTACACATTCAGTGAGGGCTTTGACCAATTATGTTCCCTGGTGGTCATCAGTGCACCGTATGTGAAGACGCATGACAGGCCGTCATGAAGATAATAAACTTCATTTAGGGCAGTATTATGATTATTGTGCTTAGACACTTGAGGTAATTTCTGTGGTGGATTTTAGACATAATGTTATAATATAGACTTAAAGAGGCTCTGTCACCAGATTTTGCAACCCCTATCTCCTATTGCAGCAGATCGGCGCTGCAATGGAGATAAGAGTAACGTTTTTGTTTTTTTAAAACGAGCATTTTTGGCCAAGTTATGACCATTTTTATATTTATGTAAATGAGGCTTTCTAAAGTACAACTGGGCGTGTATTATGTGCGTACATCGGGGCATTTTTACTTCTTTTACTAGCTGGGCGTTGTGTATAGAAGTATCAGCCACTTCTCTTCACAACGCCCAGCTTCTGGCAGTGCAGACACACAGCGTGTTCTCGAGAGATCACGCTGTGACGTCACTCACTTCCTGCCCCAGGTCCTGCATCGTGTCGGACCAGCGAGGACACATCGGCACCAGAGGCTACATTTGATTCTGCAGCAGCATCGGCGTTTGCAGGTAAGTCGATGTAGCTACTTACCTGCAAACGCTGTAAGTTACAGGTCCTGCTTAGAGGATGAGCAATCACGGGAGCACTCATCTGCCTCTTCTACAGCGACGCCAAAAGACATCGCTGTAGACCAGGGGTGGGGAACCTTTTTTCTGACAAGGGCCATTTGGCTATTTATAACCTCATTCGCGGGACATACAAAATTATCAACTTAAAAATTAGCCTTCTATATTTGGTCAAACATTTCATTAACTCACCCCTAATGTAATGGCTGGAACTGCTTCTCTTTGGTGAGGCGTGTGATGTTAGCCGTTATTAATGATGTTGCTACTGAGTCGATCAGTCTGGAGCGCAGTCGATTCTTTGGTAAGTTTTGAAAAAAACTCTCAACAGTAAGTTGTTCCAACTTACTTAAAGGGGTTTTCCCATGAGGGATATTCATGACATATCCACAGGATATGTCATAAATGTCAGATGCGGGTCCCACCTCTGGAACCCGCATCTATCTCTAGAATGGGGCCCCCTAAACCCTGTTATACCGCTAAGTGCTCCGGCTGATTTACGACCATGAAGAAGAAAACAGCTGAGCTACGCTGTCTCCGTAACTCCCATAGTAGTGAATGGCAGTTACGGAGGTAGCGAAGCACGCGAGCTATGTTGTTTCCGTAACTACTATTCAGTTGTATAGGACTTACGGAAACAGCGTAGCTCAGCGAGTTATGCTGTTTTCTTATTCATGGTCGGAAATCACCTGCATCAACCGCAACACAGTGAGGTATAACATGGTTTAATGGTTTAGGGGGTCTATTCTAGCGATAGATCTGGGACCCCATCTATCTGACATTTATGACATATCCTGTGGACCTCACTTCGAGTAAGAAGGGCGGGCGGACGGAGCCAAGGAAGGAATGACACGGCGGCGGTCAGAGTGTGTTCGGGGCGTGCTGTTGCGGGAGTGGACCAATCCAGTTACCTGACCTTAATGGAGAAATCCCTAGGGGTTCAAGAGGCTCTGTCACCAGTTTATAAGTGCCCTATCTCCTACCTAAGGTGATAGGTGCTGTAATGTAGATAACAACAGTTGTTTTTTTAAATTTTTTAAACGTTTATTTTTTGTTTTATGCTAATTGATTCTAACTGCCCAACTGGGCGTAATTTTTTTTACTTTAGAGCAAGTGGGCGTTGTAAAGAGAAATGTATGACTTCTCCTCATTCATGTTCAGCTGTACTCACAGCATCGCGTAATCTTGCTGTGCTGTGAGTACAGCTGAACATGAATGAAGAGAAGTGTATGACGCTGATTGGTCAGCGTCATACACTTCTCTTTACAACTCCCACTTGCTCTAAAGTAAAAAAAGAGCCTAGTTGGGCATTTAGAAGAAATTAGTAGAAAACAAAAAATAGTCATACCATGCCTATCACCTTTGGTAGGAGATAGGGCACTTATAAACTGGTGACAGACCCACTGTAATAGATAAATCCCTTGCATTCTAGGGGAGAGAAAGGATTAATAGAAACATCCTTAGTTGTCTAGAGGAGAGAAAATGTTAGCAGAGACAACACTGGTATTCTATGGCAGTGAATGGATTTATAGTAAAGTCTCTGGTAGTTTAGGAGATAAATACCTGGTGTCCAGGTGTTACTTACCTCTGCAGGCTCCTGCACTGTCTGCTGCAGCTTCATGATGGTTGGGCAGAGCAGTCTGCCTAGAGAAAAAAAAAGGTCTGTTCCATAATCTGGTTGCTACTGATTGTTCTGTGCTCTGGAGCCCCCTAGGAAACAGGGGGACGGACAACTGCTAACTTTGCCTATCCACCCCTGATGTGAGTTCAGGTGAGTGGAAAAGTCCAGTCACCTGACCTCCCATCACTGACTCAGGTCAGGTGACCAGAATAACCCACTTTTGGGCCGGCACACGCCGACCTCACTCAGACCGCCGCCGCCATTCTTGGCTATGTCACTGGCGTGAGGTCAGATGACTGGACTGAGCTGGCCCGGGAGTGGACCAGTCCGGTTACCTGACCTCAGGTCAGGTGACCAGACTGGTCTGCTCTAGGGCCGGCACAGTCCGGTCACCTGATCTTACGTCACTGACCCACTCTTGGCCCGGCACGCACCGACCTCACTCAAATCGCCGTTGCTGCCGCCGCCATTTTTGGCTCCGTCTGCCCTTCTGCTCCTAAACGTGAGTAAGGTGGACAGAGCCAAGTAGCGAATGACACGGCGGCAGCGCGGTCTGAGTGAGGCTGGGCCAGACCAAATGATCCTGCGGGCTGGACATTCCCCACCCCTGCTGTTAGACTAAGCACCTGCACCGCCTGCCATCAAAAGACAGTGGGCGGTCGTTAAGGAGATAACAGAGAAATTGCTGGGATTTTTTTTGGGGTTAAACCTGACGTATGCCACTGTAATACCATACAGTGACATACGTTATCCGTAGGCCCCCATATAGTTACATATTTTTATGTAGGTTGAACGAAGACACGTGTTCTTTATTTTCAACCTTTCCCAGATCTATTACACATCATTCATTGCTAAATTATTTATAAACCTCAATGCCATTTGTTATTAGATAAGCATCTAGCCTTTTTCTGAATGCTGAAATGCCATTACTACCTTTAAGGCAGTCCCTTTCGTGACCAAGGATTATTGATGCCCCTGTGTCGAGGTCAAATTTGTAATTTTTGAAATGCACTTTTTTTAACCGATTTAATATCTTTGCAACCGCTTTGAATATCACAACTATTTTTACTTTGTTTTATTACAAGACTTATGAGGCTTTTATTTTCTGGATTAGTTTAATTCCATGTTTTTAATTTTTATTATGCGCAGACAAATCACTGAAAATTTGGGAGAGAACTTTTTTGTTTTATATATATATATATATATATATATATATCTATCTATCTAATATATATAATTTTTTTTATTATTAAGTGTATACGCTGTTGCAGCTCTGTAACAATTAGTCATCTTCTCTCTCCGTCAGCCTAAATCGCTGTGAGGGGAATATAGCTGTAAGGCTATATTCACACAACGTGGAAAAAAAGGCAGTTAAAAACGGATGAACTGTCAGGATTTTTTTCTGGCTGTTTTGCATCAGTGTGTCTCAAAATTTGAATCCATTTCCCGGCCGTCTGACCGTTTTTAACCGCTATTAGCCGTCCATTTTTCATGGCCTTTAAAATTTTGTTTGATTTGTTTGGGTTTTTTGTTCCAACCCCCTTAAAACACCACAGTGCCCATGTAGATGGTGCCGCAATATCCCTGTAGATAGTGCCCACTGTAGATAGTGCCAGTGGCCACATAGTGCCACAGTTTCCAATATAGATAGTGCACTCATAGTGCCACAGTTCCCACTGTATAGTGCCACACACAGTGCCCATGTAGGTAGCGCCACAGTATCCCCTGTAGAAAGTGCCCATATACTGGCACAGTGCACATGTAGATAGTGCCACACCCACTGCAGATAGCACAGCCTCTGCTGTAGATAGCACCAGCCCCTCCCTGTAGATAGCACCAGCCCCCCCTCTTGCCGGGCATTCTGCTCCTAGAGGGAGCCCCTGACGTCTCTGTCCATATATGGACAGTGACATCAGGGGCTCGCTCTAGGTGCGGATTCCCCGGCCAGCAGAGTATTGCCGACATTCTGGCCAGGGATTCCGCTGCTAGAGGGAGCCCCTGACGTCACTGTCCTTATATGACGTCAGGGATTCTGCTCCTAGAGGGAGCTTAGGTTTCGCTATCTACAGGCAGGGTTGATGCTATCTACGAGGGGTGCTAGCTTTAGGGTGGGTTCTATCAACAGGGGGGTGACGTTATATACAGGGGGGTGGTGCTATCTACAGGGGGGGATGGAGAGACGTCCGGGGCTCCCTCTAGGAACGGAATCCCCCGCCAGAGCGCTCTGATTGGGGATTCCACTCCTAGAGGGAGCTTAGGTGGCGCTATCTACAGGGGGTTTGCACTATTTACAGGGGGGGTATATTTCGGGGCTCTCAAATGCCCGGCAGACATGAGTGCAGCGCCGCTTACAGTCAAGCAGCACTGCACTCATTAAACCCCGTTCCAGGCTGCCAACGTTTATATACGGGACAACAGCATGGGACATCGGCAGTTGGAACGTATATAGCTGTATGGCTGTCGTAAGAACCTTTGCCTATAATGTTGTCTGAATCGCCTTTCTTCCACATGTAATGAATATCCGCTGGTCCTTTCTATAGTTCTTGGAATTAATTAGTCATGTGTCATTTCTTGGTATTGACCACACATATATTTATAAGAATAAAAAAAATTATAAGCAGGCTTTCCTTTTCTCTACTGTAAAAAAATAATAAAAAAGGTATAATGACCGCTTTCGCCTCATACTGTGCATAGGAAGAAAAACTTCCAGTCAGCGGCGGGGAGATGTAGGGGGGGGGGGGGGGCGCAGCTCATGAATACGGAGGCAGGAGAAAAACAGTGATTTTATGAAAACTATAGATTAGGGCCTGGTCACATCAGCGTTGCTTTCCATTGAGGGGTGCAGTCGACTGCGCTATTGATTCCGTCAAAAAACGTAACCCTTTCACAATGCTGGCAAACAGAAACCATTAGCAAAGTATCCGTCACCATTGAGATCAATGGTGATTCAAACAGAAGCCATGGTTTTCTTTTGCCTTTCAGTTGAGGAGTTCCCCCGACTGCTGGCAGCCATGCATGCTGTGGAATGAAAATTCTGCGCCGCAGCCTATTTTTCGCAACTACTTTTTCAGCAACGTCTGCACTAAGTTACCTAAAAAGCCATAGAAAGTAATGCAAAAAAAGTCTGCTGCGGATTTCCACTGCAGACTGTCCACAGCAGAATTTCACAGCAATTCTGCCACATCTGAATGTGCCCTTGTTTTGAGCAGGCATAGAGTTGCACCAGAATTTTGTTCCTTTTTCACTGCTTTCACTTAATAAATATACTTAAAGAGGCTCTGTCACCAGATTTTGCAACCCCTATCTGCTATTGCAGCAGATAGGCGCTGCAATGTAGATTACAGTAACATTTTTATTTTTAAAAAACGAGCATTTTTGGCCAAGTTATGACCATTTTTGTATTTATGCAAATGAGGCTTGTAAAAGTCCAAGTGGGCGTGTTTAAAGTAAAAGTCCAAGTGGGCGTGTATTATGTGCGTACATCGGGGCGTTTTTACTACTTTTACTAGCTGGGCGTTCTGACGAGAAGTATCATCCACTTCTCTTCAGAACGCCCTGCTTCTGGCAGTGCAGACACATCCGTGTTCTCGAGAGATCACGCTGTGACATCACTCACTTCCTGCCCCAGGTCCTGCATCGTGTCGGCCACATCGGCACCAGAGGCTACAGATGATTCTGCAGCAGCATCAGCGTTTGCAGGTAAGTAGCTACATCGACTTAACTGCAAACGCCGATGCTGCTGCAGAATCAACTGTAGCCTCTGGTGCCGATGTGTCCTCGCTCGTCCGACACGATGCAGGACCTGTGAGTGACGACACAGCGTGATCTCTCGAGAACACGGCTGTGTCTGCACTGCCAGAAGCTGGCCGTTCTGAAGAGAAGTGGATGATACTTCTCGTCAGAACGCCCAGCTAGTAAAAGTAGTAAAAACGCCCCGATGTACGCACATAATACACGCCCACTTGGACTTTTACTTTAAACACGCCCACTTGGACTTTTGCAAGCCTCATTTGCATAAATACAAAAATGGTCATAAAATGCTCGTTTTTTTTAAAATAACGTTACTGTAATCTACATTGCAGCGCCTATCTGTAAAAAATCAATTGATAGCTTCATTTATAACACCACTGTTGTCACAAATAGGCTGTACAGGGGAAGAGGTGACAGTAACTGGCTGTGATTATTCTTCCAGCTCTCACTTGGAGCTTCCACACTCCTGCCCCCCTCCCCTACATAGACCCACAACTATGAAGTAAAACTTTTCATTCTGCTCACCAATTGAGTTCTGCTTTCCAAATATTGCACAGATTCTAAGCTTTAAAATTATACCAAAAGTCCTAGCCTTTATATTTTTGTCGCATTGTGAATAGGTTAAAGCTGATATTTTACTACTGCCGCTAATGTGTTATTTCTTTCCCCATGGAAATTGAACCCTACAAATCGTATAAAAAAACAAAGCTGACAAAGTCTTAAAATTGGTTTCTTTTTCTAGTTTGGTTAGTTTCATATATGGCTCACATAGTTGTGGTTCATCAGGGTGGTACTAGCGCTGTCGTTTGGGCTGTTTTTAATAAATATATATATATATATATATATATATTTATTTTTAATTGTTTTTTAATTTTTACTTTGCATTCGACAGATTGTTTCCCCCATAAGGTCTTGAGAGACTTAGGCCACGTTCAGAGGTGGCAAATTTGGTGTTAAATTCCACTGCGGATAGTCCGCAGCAATTCTGCAGCAGTCGTTTTTTCTTTTTTTTCTTTACATTTTTAGGAAACTTTCCCCTCGACAGCATGCACATTATATTGCGGAGAAGCAGCATTATTTCACTGCGGATTTCAGCCGTTGCAATGCAAAAACTGAAATCTGTGGCAAGTCCGCTGTGATATCGGCAACGTCTGAATTACCTGTCAAATATGCAAATGTTGGTGCAGATTCGTTGCAGTACAGAACAGTAAATGATAAGTGGAAAAAAACTATTAGAAATTGACCTTCAGTGCGGTGTTTTACTCCGCAGGATGTCAATTGTATTTGCAATCACTTCTATTTTGTTGTGGATTTTCCCTATTGAATTTGATGGGGAGGTAAAACCCGCAACAAATAGCAGATGTTGCGATTTTTGCTGTGGAAAAGTTGCGATTCCGCCACAAAAAGATCGCAACTCAGAAAAAAAAAAACCTTATACTTACCCAGAATTCTGTGCTTCTTCGCCCAGGCTGGCCTTCTGGGATGACGTTTCATCCCATGTGACTGCTGCAGTCAATCACAGGCTGCAGCAGTCACATGGGATGAAACGTCATCCCAGGAGGCCAGACTGCAGGATGGAAGAGGGACGTGTCTTTTTTAAATTGTACGTGCATTTGGTGCCGTTTTTCGGCCGAAATTCTCTGCGGTCAGCAGGGCGTATACGCTGTGTGCTATTACGGAGCATATCCACCCTTTGTGAACATACCCTAACAGTTATGCAGGGACAGGGGACAGCTATGTTCCATACATAGTAGAACTAAGCTTTATGTAAGCAATTAGAATACATTTTACATTTCCAAACCTTTGATAGGTTGTTGCGTATTGAAGCACTAAATTGTGTCAATTTAGTTTTTTTCGTGTTTGCAATGATTACATACTCCATATTTGGGGGTGACAGACAGAGACTTATTATTGTCTAACTTATTACAGTGCATTTATTTGATTATTTGCATTCTCTCTAAAACCCTGTAGACAGGATCACACACGCAGTTTTGATGCAGCTTTTGGCTCTGTTTTTAACTTAAGCACTGGAGTGGACACAAAAGAAAGGAGTTTGATCAGACTTTACTTTATACATATCCTACCTTTTGTATACACTTCCGGATTCGGCTAAAAGGAACTAAGCCAAAATCCCTTGTTTTAAGATTGCTGTTACAGATTAAGGCCTCATGCACACGACCGTATTTTTTCCCACCCGTAAATACTGGCGTAAATACGGGTCCGGTGTCACACTTATTTGACCCGTTTTGCACCAGTATTTACGGACCCGTGCCCGTAAATATGGGTCCGGTGTCACCCGTATTCCACCCGTATTTACGGGCACGTTTTTGGCAGCAAAATACCACTGCACTAATCGGCAGCCCCTTCTCTCTATCAGTGCAGGATAGAGAGAAGGGACAGCCCTTTCTGTAATAAAAGTTAAAGAAATTCATACTTACCCGGCCGTTGTCTTGGTGACGCGTCCCTCTCTTCACATCCAGCCCGACATCCCTGGATGACGCGGCAGTCCATGTGACCGCTGCAGCCTGTGATTGGCTGCAGCGGTCACATGGGCTGAAACGTCATCCAGGGATGGCCAGGACGTCGGGCCGGATGTCGAGAGGGACGCGTCACCAAGGCAACGGCCGGGAGACCGGACTGGAGGAAGCAGGAAGTTCTCGGTAAGTATGAACGTCTTTTATTTTTTACAGGTTGCTCTTTATTCTGATCGGTAGTCACTGTCCAGGGTGCTGAAAGAGTTACTGCCGATCAGTTAACTCTTTCAGCTCCCTGGACAGTGACTATTTACTGACGTCGCTTAGCAACGCTGCCGTGATGACGGGTGCACACATGTAGCCACCCGTCATTACGGGAGCTCCATAGACTTCTATGGACTGTCCGTGCCGTTATTACGGCCTGAAATAGGACATGTTCTATCTTTTTTTAACGGCACGGGCACCTTCCCGTGAGAAAACGGGAAGGTACCCGTGGCCAATAGAAGTCTATGAGCCCGTTATTACGGGTCGTAATTACGACCCGTAATAACAGGAGTTTTTACGGTCGTGTGCATGAGGCCTAAGATATCAGAATATAAATGCCAGGGATATTTTCACCAGACAAATAATATTTAAAATCAAGCACTTCTGATTGTCAAAAGTTCAGAAGTTATCCAGGCTAATGGATACCCACCCTACATGCCCCCCTGAAAAAAGCACCAAAAACTAATATAAATGAAAATGGCAAGTTATATTTGTAAAAATTATAAATTTGGATCATATATTGGAATTATACAATTTCCTTTTTATTTGTTATAAAAACCGGTCTTTATATTATGTATTCCAGTAAATGCAAAATATGGATAATAGAAAAATAGATTGGCCATGATGTAGTAAAGAATGAATTATACATTGTGCAAATCACTAACTTTGTATTTATATTTTTGCACATAGTACTCTGCTGATAGTGACCAAGATCGTGCAAGCACAGATACAGAATACATTCAGCAATTCTATAGTCTTCTTACTATCTCCATTGAAATTTCAAAAAAATGGGCACAAAAGCTACCTGGATTTTCAGAACTTTCAAAAGATGACCAGATATTATTGATTGAAACAACATTTCTGGAACTTTTGGTACTGAGACTTTCAATAAGGTAATCTATATTAATTGTTTAATTATTATTGACATTGTAATTCGAGTACAGGATAGTCGACCACTGAAGCATATAATTTAAAGTACTCAAAGGAAAACATAATAGTAAAACAGTAGGGTAGATCCGTGCACTTAAAAAAACAAAAACATTTATGACTTAGATTTAAAGCGTAGCTAAACTTTTGCAAAAAAAAATTAAAATTTAAACTGCTATTATGTCCCTCTAACTTTTTTGACTTCAAAGTACCTTTTTTGCAGCTCTTTTTCTTGTGAAACCGTCCACATCTATTTTCTCACACTTCCTGGTTCTGGCAGTTGCTAGGGGCGTGTCTTACTGTGTGTGATGTTACGATTTGTCTGTATCTTTCATGGGCAGTGAACTCTGAAATGATAACTACAATACTGTGAGCGTGCACTGAGCTATGCAGAGCAGAACACATTATATACAGAGATGTGATCACTACAATACTGTAAGCGTGCACTGCGCTATGCACAGCACAACACATTATATATAGAGATGTAAAGATCTCTGCACACTCCAGAAGAAAGGAATCAGAGTTTTCAATTTCCCTGGCAAGTGCAGGGAAGATAAGACAGGATGGCAGGGTGCTTGGGGGAGGGGGGGACACGGACGGAGCAGTCCTAGTCTTATCTCATGCTAATTAGCAGCTCAGATTACATTGTCCTGAGACTCCTTGCCGGAGGGAGGGGGGAGAATCATCCAGGCACAGAGACCAGTGCGCACAGTCTCTTCCCTGCGCTCTGTTTCTGCCGGTTACTCCATAGAGAACTGTGTAGTGTATAGAGGCAGAGAGACCTTCCTGACGTCACGATGGGGGCGTGCACATCTGATGTCAGGATGGGGCCACCACCCACCCGTACTCATAGGCAGCAGAATCCGTACACTGATACATTCAAACGGTGTACCGATTTCTGCTAGAGAAATACAAGAAATAAAATCTGGCAGAAAAGTGTCCGAGTGGTCATTTAAAACACATATAACACAAAAAGGAGCCCAAATTCATTAATGAAGTATATTACAAAATATATTTATATTACACATGCTGCTAGAAAATAAAAAGTTGATTGAACGCTTAGTTACGCTTTAAATAAAATTATAAAAAAAAAACCTCTAAGCAAATTATAACGAAGTACAATTCCATGGAACTCGACATCACAAATATATATTTGATGTTATAACCAACATTAGCTAATTATATATGCTATTTGGACTTTTCTATTAACCCTTTCAGGACACAGACCATTTTGGCCTTCAGGACGCAGCCTTATTTTTAAAATCTGACATGTCACTTTAATAACTCTAATACTTTTTCCTATACAAGTGATTCTGAGATTGTTTTTTTTGCATAACACTTTGTTCTTTGTTAGTGGTAA
Organism: Rhinoderma darwinii; assembly: GCF_050947455.1. Classification (NCBI taxonomy): domain Eukaryota; kingdom Metazoa; phylum Chordata; class Amphibia; order Anura; family Rhinodermatidae; genus Rhinoderma; species Rhinoderma darwinii. Next base: position 205,701,616 of record NC_134691.1, read on the forward strand.
ATATTGGTCGATATGTTTATTCTTTATTTATAAAAAATTCAAAATGTAGAGAAAATATTCAAAAAAAAAATTCTGCATTTTCCTACATTTAAAATCCTCTGCTTCTAAAAATAGATAACTGTACCACCCAAATTATTAAATAAAGTTTATATCTTTATGTAGGCATCATTTTTTTTTTATTTCATCTTTTTTAGGTCGTTATAAGGCTTATAAATGTACTAGCAGTTTTTCAAATATTAAGCAAAATTTGCAAAACAGATTTTTTTCTTTTAGGCACAACTTCAGTTTTGAAGTGCCTTTGAGGGGCCTTTGATATTAGAAACCCCTTATCAATCCTCTATGAGCCTTTTTACATCAGCGTTGCTTTCCGTTGAGGGGTTCCGTCGGAGGTTTCCATCGGGGGATTCCCACAATGGAAAGGCAAACAGAAACCTTAGCTTCCATTTGGTGATGGAAACTTTCCGTTTGCCTTTCCGTTGAGGGGTTCCCCCGATGGAAACCTCAGACGGAACCCCTCAACGGAAAGTGAGGCGCATGTGAACACAGCCTTATTTTAAAAACGGCACCCCTCAAATTATTCAAAACAGCATTTAGCAAATTCGTTAACCCATTAGGTGTTTTATAGGATTGAAAGCAAAGTGGAGGTGAAATGTAAAAATAAAATTTTTTATTTCAGTTTTTCATTTTTAATCCATTTATTTCAGTAACACAGCAGGTGTTAACAGAAAAAAACAACTCAATATTTAATACCCAAAATCTGCAGTTTTCATAAATATCCTATAAGTGGCCCTAGTGTGCTATGTGACTTCAACACAGGCATCAAATTGAAAGTGCACTTTGTGGATTTTGGAGTCTCCATTCTATTAGGATGTTTTCCAGGCACTATTTTATGTTTAAACGGGCCTTGAGTTGCCAAAACATTAGATACACCCCAAAAAAGATCCTGTTTTGGAAACTACACCCATCCAGGAGTGTAGTGAGCGTTTTGACCCCATAGGTGTTTCATAGATTTTCTTTAGAATTAGGCTGTGAAAACGAAAAATGTTTTTTTCACTATGTAATTTTAACTCCAAATTTATCATGGCCACAAGGAATTCAGGATACACGGCAGCGCTCAGAAGGGAAGGAGCGCCTTTTAGCTTTTGGAGTGCAGATTTTGCTGGAATGGTTTTCTGATGCCATGTCGTATTTACAAAGCCCCTGAGTGGAATGCTAAAAAGTCAATCCATTTAGGAAAGTATGCCACACAAGGAATTCATCTGGGGTGTAGCGAGCACTTTAACCCCACAGGTGTTTCAGCGAATTTATTAGAATTGGACTGTAAAAATGGAAAACAAATTAGTTTTTTTGCCAATAATGTAGTTATTATGCAAAAAAAATTTCATTTCCACAGGGACTATAGGAGAAAAAGCACCCCAATGTTTGTGTACTATTTTCTCCTGAGTACAGCAATGCCCTATTTGTGATAATAAACTATTGTTTGTGCACACAGCAGGGCTGAGAGGGGAAGAAGCGCCATTTGGCTTTTTGAGCACAGATTTTGCGGAATTGGTTAGTGGGGGAAATGTCGCATTTGCAGAGACCAGTACAGTAAACATTCCCCAGTTCTTTGAGACCATACCCCTCAAGGAATTAAGTTAAGGGTGTAGTGGGCATTTTGGCTCCACAGGTGTCTTACCGATTTTATTAGAATTGGGCCGTGAAAATTTAAATCAATTTTTTTTTCTAATGATCTATGTAGATTTAGCTCAAAGGCGCCACAAAATTTGTTACGCATTTTCTCCCGTGTAAGGCAATACCCCATATGTGGTTGTAAATTGCTATTTACACACACGGCAAGGCTCTAAAGGGAAGGAGCGCAATTTGTTTTTTGGAGTGCAGGTTTTACAAGATTAGTTTTCAGACACCATGTTGCATTGCGCTGAGGTACCAGTACAGTGGAAAGCCCTGAAAAGTCACACTATTTTTGGAACCACGGCCCGCAAGGAATTCATCTAGAGGTATAGAAAGCATTTTGACCCCACAGTTGTTTTGCAGAAATTCGCGTACAATAGATGTTGCAGATTGAAAATTCCAATTTTTTCCCCCCCAGATATGCCATTTCAGTACCCCAATATGTTGTGCCCCGCTTGTGCCACTGGAGACAGACATCAGCAGTTATGGGGGCATTATACTGTGTGGAGGGCAACTATGGGGGCATTATTCTGTCTGGAGGGCAGTTATAGGGGCATTATACCATGTGGGGAACGCTGTGGGGCAATATACTGTGTGGGGGCAGTGTCGGGGTATATTATATACAGTAGTTTACAGCAGGCTCGGGGGATAAATATTAATTGAATGGCGAAGCATGCATGTGGCCTAACTAATCGTTCATTAACCATAATCGAGGTTACATGTTCAACTAATTGTGATTTTGATTTAGGTCATAATCGCCGAGCCCTAATAGCACATAAGCATTATACAATGCTATCTGTGTGATGTGCATGGCCAGCTTTATGTATCATGGGACATGACTATGTGGTAAATCCGTGGTACTGTACAAAATATCTGCGCTACAGTATTCACTAATCTTTGATTTCCTCGTCTAAGCTACATCTGCAGGGTTCACCTGTTGGGTCTAGCAAATGATGATGTGGGGTTTTTGGTGAAAATGTACTGGATCTATAAATAAGTCTAGGCCATCATTTTGTCATTGTTGCGTTTTATTTTTCCTTTGACGGAGCTATGTTAGGGCTTGGTTTTTGCGGAAAGAGCTGTAGTTTTTATTGGTACCATTTTGGGGTAGATGCAATTAATTGATAACTTTTTATTCCATCTTTTGGAAGGTGAGGAGACCAAAAAACGAATTCTGGCACTAAATAAGGTTACTAAAAAAGGAAATTCTGTCATGGTCTTTTATTATTTTGTTTTTACGGTATTCACCGTGCAGGTAATATAACATTATATTTTTCTAGTTCAGGCCATTACGAACGTGGCGACACCTATTATGTATAAAAAAAAAAATTCTTCCAATTATGAAGGACTTGATCGGGAAAACAGGGCGATTCTTGCTTTTATTGCCTAAAAGTTTTATTTATTATTCGTCCAAATTATTATTATTTTTTTTAACATTTTTGTATTTTTTTTTTAGTCCTTCTAGGGGACTTGAAGGCCTGATCTACTGATCGCAGGTATAAGGGTATGTTCACACTAGGTCATTACGTCCGTAATTGACGGACGTATTTCGGCTGCAAGTACCGGGCTCCTAGCATCATAGTTATGTACGACTCTAGGAGTCGCTGCCGGACAACTGTCCCGTACTGTAATCATGTTTTCAGTACGAGACAGTTGTCCGGCAGCGAGGCAGGGACTCCTAGCGTCGTACATAAGTATGATGCTAGGAGCCCGGCTCCCTGCACTGTGTTAGGTCCGGTACTTGCGGCCGAAATACGTCCGTCAATTACGGACGTAATGACCTCGTGTGAACATACCCTAATACATTGCACTACTTATGTAATGCAATGTATTGTAACTGTCATTTTTCCACTGACAGGCTTCCGTTCATGGCCGACCAGGAGGCCATTGTTAGACTTCGTGGTTGCCATAGCAACCATCGGCACCGCAATCTCTCGCGGTGGCCGACCGGTTACAGAAGGAGCCCCCTCAATCTGTCAACCACTTCGATGCCACAGCCGCTATTAACCGCGGCATCTAAAGGGTTAAACAGCGGCAATCGGAGATAACTCCGTTCTCCGCCATTGCAGCAGGATGTCGGCTGTGCCCACTTCATCTTCAGGGCGGAACTGTATGCCCATTTGCGTTAAGATGCCCTTAACATGGGCGCAAAGTTACGCCCAGATATGCAAAGGAGTTAAAGGAGTAGTCTCAGGAAGACAACCCATTTTTAAGATAAACAGGGACTGCAGTCAGTTGATCCCTGTGGGACCTCTCACCTCCAGCGATATTGTTGGGGGAAGACTCACCCAGCCTCTGCAGGGGAAATGTAGCATTGCATGGCTTTCATTCAAATGAATGGCTGTCCATGTAATGCATAAAAGTGTTTGGTCCGCCAGATCGGCACATAGAGGTGGGAGTCCCGAGCAGAGAAACCCCTCTATGATGTCCATATACCCTGCATATGAACAGGGGTTTTCATGATGTATCTTATTTTAAGTGAACCCTTTGCTCTATTTGTCAAGTAGTTGTATTTAGGTGTGAATAAGTCCAAGGGGTTTACCTAACTTGTTGTTCAGCTGTCAATGTGAGATCACATGACGTGTCAGTCAGCTGTCAATATAGAGAAGGCTGCTACATGTGACCATGAGCAATCAACAACTGTTCTGTAAGGACATATTCACACAGTGATACCACTATACAAGGGAATGACCACACACTACCCCTACATAGTGACTGAATATTACCTTCATAATGTTACTGAATAATATAGCCATACCATAACTGCATATGTTCTCCACATAGGGACTGAATAATACCACCATGCTGTTACTGAATGTTACCTCCATGTCATGATCACATATAACCACCACATAGTGACTGATTAATACTACCATACTGTTAATGAATAATACTGCCACACCAAGACCACATATTATCACTACAAAGTGACTGTATAATGCCACCTTACTGTTACTAAATAATACCTGTGTGATGGTCGCGGACCGCTGGCATCATTTACCTTCAAGAGGCCGCGACTGCAGACCAGTGAACTTTAGCCGCCATTTCCCTCCTCTGAGTCGCCGGCACACATTACTGTCTTCGGCTATTGCTGCTCTTAGGGTGCATGTGTGCCCTCACTCCCGGCTGTAAAGAGAAAATCTCCCCCAACCTATCCCAGCATACCAGGAACTACAAAAATAACTCTGCCCATTCATTCCTTGCCTGAGCAATGTTGTGTCCACCCATGTTTGTCCTGCAATTGGTTTCTTCGCTGTATCCCAAATCCATTATTTGTGTCCGAGTCAAGTATCTGAGACGACTGCATTATCCGTGTTCTGTGTCCGTGTCAACGTCTGGATGTGGGTCCTGTAGCTAAGCATTTGGATCTTCCTTCCACGGCTGCTCCTCCTACAACACCTCCTGTTAACCCACCTTGCCTCTTCTGGGTCCGGAATTTCGTTGCCTCTATCTCCTCGCTACGATGGTTATGCAAAAACCTGTAGAGGCTTAATCAATCAGTGCAACATCCACTTTAAGTTATTTGCTCATCTCTTCCCCTCTGATGAGGCCAAGGTCGCTTTTATCGTCTCTCTCCTCTCTAACAAAGCCGTGGCATGGGCAAATCCCATCTAGGAACGAGAAAGTCCGGAATCCTCTAATTTGCAACTATTTCTAGAGACTTTCCGTACAGTGTTTGAGGAACCAGGCCGAAACTTCAACTGCAGCTGCCTCACTTCTGCCATCCAATTCCGTACCTTGGCAGCGGGACTAGCCTAAAAATAACAAGGTCTTAGTGGCAACATTCTGGCAGGGACTAGCCTCCCGAATAAAAGACAAGCTGCCGGCACGAGAGCTTCCATCTACCTTGGATGCCCTAATTCTCCTGGCTACTTGGATCGACATGAGGATCCAAGAACGCACCCTGGAGATTCACCGGGAGAAAAGGGTCTTATCAGCTGGCGCCCAAATTTCAAACACCTCTACTGCCCTCTCCATTTGTAGCCCTGGAGAAGCCTATGCAAATAGACAGACTCACCACTGTCCGAACAGGAGCGGCGAGCGGCAGCGCAGACGTTCGACTGGATTGTGTCTGTATTGTGGCCACAAGGGTCATTTTGTGCGTCAATGCCCCCAGAAGCTGGGAAACTCCAGCACCTAGGTTTGATTGGAAGGCAAAATCCTAGGTGGATCGACGCCGATTACTAAGTTCTCTCCTAGACTCCTGCACTCTGTCCCTGCTTATTTGGACTCTGGAGTGGCTGCAAATTTTATTCAGCAGGACTTGGTAGATCGTCCACTTGGCCACAGTTCCTCTGGAGAAACCTTTGGCGGTCGGTTCAGTAGACGGACAACCTCTGCCTGACCCAATCCTGTCTATCACCAAACCTCTGAGGCTACAGATAGGAGCCCTCCATTCGGAACTGATAGCCTTTTATGTCCTGTCCATGGCTTCACCAACACGCTCCTGTCCTTGATTGGAATTCCAGAGAGGTTCTCCAATGGGGTCCCCGATGTCTTCACCGCTGTCTGCCTAAGGTTCGTCCTGTTCTTTCTCCACTACATCTGTCACTCACTGGACTGCCTCCACAATAATAATTACGCGGATGTCTTTAGCAAGAAAGAGGCAGAGGCCTTTCTCCTCATCGTCCCTACGACTGTCCTATTGAGTTGCTCCCTGAAGCTTTACCTCCTCGTGGACGGGTTTATCTTCACTCCTTGCCTGAAACCCAGGCCATGTTGGAGTATGTCAAGGAGAACCTGGAGAGGGGGTTCATCAGGAAGTCTACTTCACCAGCGAGTGCCGGACTCTTCTTCATGAAGAAGGATGGATCACTCCGACCGTGCATTGAAAACTCGTAATGCCCTTTGTACTGTGTAACACTCCAGCACTGTTTCAGGAGTTTGTGAATGACCTCTTCCGTGATCTTCTGTATGTCTGTGTGGTGGTCTATCTGGACGACATCTTGATCTACTCACTTTGATCTAACGACGCATCGGAAGCATGTCCGCCAAGTCCTGTTGCGGTTGAGGAGTAACAACTTATACGCTAAACTTGAAGTGTGTTTTTGAAAGAAAATCTTTGCCTTTCCTGGGCTATAGGGCTATATTATCTCTGATCGTGGATCCGGAGAAAGTGAAGTCCGGCTTTTTCTGGTGGTCACATCCTCAAGGTCTCCGAGCCATACAGAGATTTTTAGGATTTGCTAATTTTTATCGTCCGTTCATCCCAAATTTCTCATCTCCAACTGCCCCCATCTCCGCTCTTACCAAGAAGGGAGTGAACGGTGAGGACTGGACTCCTAAGGCAGAAGCGACATTCTCCAACCTCAAGAGCGCCTTCACTTCTGCTTCCATTCTTCATCATCCTGATGTGACTCGACAGTTTTCATTGGAGGTTGACGCATCTTCCATCGGTGCTGGAGCACTCCTGTTTAAAAAGAATTCCAAGGGTAAGGCAATATCCTGTGGATTTTTCTCCAAACTCTTCTCTCCTGCAGAGCGCAACTATTCCATTGGGGATCGAGAATTACTCGCTGTCAAGTTGGCCTTAGACGAGTAGAGGCACCTGCTGGAGGGGCGGCTCACCCCATCATCATCTACACGGATCACAAGAATCTTTACGGATCACAAGATCACAACTACTGAACACTCGTCAAGCCAGATGGTCCCCGTTCTTCACCAGATTTAAATTCCTGCTTAATTTCTGCCCTGCGGACAAAAACATTAAGGCAGATGCCCTGTCCTGGTCGCTAGAGACTAACCACTCTGAAGAAAGTCCTCAACATGTTATTAATCCTTCTAGGATTATTGCTGTTAACCCTCTGCAAATCAAGGTCATTCCTCCAGGGAAGATTTTATATCTACCATATAGTTGTAGATACTGGTCCAACACGGGTGCTCTGTAGGCCGTATATTTGATTAGTGACTTATAGGTTAGGTCTTCTCAGATTGGAATCGTTCACTTTCCCTTTTCTTCTTCATCTCGGCCGGACCGCCATGACTTGTCTCTCAACCCAAAACATTGTACAACTGTATAGCTAGAAAGAAAATACACGGTCGCAAGTGACCTACTAATATTATGATCAGGAAAGATTTGAAGACTACTTCAGAACGTATATGCATATAACCTTACAAAAAAAATGATGCTATATAGTAGGGATGTCCCGATACCAGAATTTGGACTTCGATACCGATACTTCGTGTAGTATTGCGATTTCGATACCAAAACGATACTTTGTCAACAGTAATAAAAAAAAAAGTTCTTCCATTTTGTGATGTGAGGCACGAGGTGTGATGATGAATTGTGCCTCACATTAATAGTAATTAACCCCATTATGTTTCTCAGTCATAATGGGTTAATGTGTGAGGTACATTATGGGGTTAATTACTATTAATGTGAGGCACATGGAGGTTTAATTAATCACACCTCGTACCTTACATTAATAAGTGAAAAGTTTTTATTTATTTTTACAGCGTACACCTCATAAATGAATCAAAAATTGTTGTGCAGGTTATTACGGCTGCGCTAATACCGAAGATGTATATGTTTTATGTATTGTGACTTATTTTAATGTTTATTGTAAAAAAAAAAGGTGTATGTGTATTTTTTTAATTTAATATTACTTTGTTTTTACTTTATTTTTCAACTTTAATGTACTGGCATATAGCAGCTATATGCTAGTACATTAGCCTGCGTACGTATAGTACACAAGCAGTTGTTAGGACATACCTAAGTATTCCCTAACAGGAAATATGGTAAGACAGCCCTGGGGTCCTTCAATAGACCCTGGGCTGTCTGGCCATATATGGTATGGCCCTCGATCGCGTCACAGGAATTCCCTGTGACTCGATCCAGGGGCATCCCCCTTCTCATTTTCTCCTGAATGCTGCAGTCAGCTTTGATCTCAGCATTCATGGGAATAGCAGTGGAGATGAGAGGTTTATCTGATCTCCGCCGCTATAGAGCGGGGCTGCGGCTGTGTAATACAACCATTGCCCCGCTCCTGACTTCAAGTGCGCGCGCGGTCAGCATGAGGCGATGCAGCTGGCGCTGCACTAATGAAAATCAGCATTGTTCTGCCTTAATCCTGTATTCAAAGATAATTCAGCCATGCCCCCAAGTAATTAGCTCCGTCATAAACACTAATGTATATATAATAGTTTACAAAATAGTAATGTTCTTCCCAAATAACACCACTATACTAGGGCCAAATAATACCTTCATATCATTACTACATACAGCTAGCAGATATTTATTGAATAATACTGCCATACTGTTACTAAATAATACCACTATATAAAAAAATTTAATCACTACATAGTAACTGAATAATAGTCATATATTTACCAAATAATACCACTATACAAGGATTAAATAATACCTCTACACCATGACCACAACTACCATCACAAAGACCAACGTTACCAATATCACCATACAGTGGTCACATACAAGATAAAAACTTGAACTCTGCAGATTATTACCACGCTGAAGACCATTTAAATGGACACTAACTTCTCAAACAACTTATGTTGATCTAATAGTATACCTGATGTAAAAACAACTTTGTAATTTACTTACTGTTAAAATGTACTTGTTTTATCCATGCAAATTCTGTGTGAAGTTACTTCCACTAGGTGTCTCCCTTCCTCTAATCTGCTATCCACCTCCTGTTGTCATGCATTGGCCAACCCTGGTTACAGAGCAGAATTGACATCTGCAGAAGGTGGGAATGTGTAACTTCACTGCCTGGCTATAGCTTTCTATGGAGATGGGTGCGGGTGCAGGAGGAGGTAGCAGAGAGAGAGTGTGAGTCACACAGACGCTACATGTAAGTGTATGTAGGGGAGGGGTGAGCAGGGGGAGTAAGCAGGAGCAAAGAAAAACATATAGACGTGATTGTAGGATTTCTGTTTCACACCAGTGCTGGATTCTCATCTACACTAGTCTGTACTGCTGTATATTGTCCTCCATGCTGCCGCAACTTCTATATATGTGATGGATAGAGATAGCAGAGCAGGATTCTAGTCTTCTATCTGTGCAGTGTATAGAAGACAAGATATCTGTTAGGCTCACTAGCCCACTAGCTTTGAGACAACTGAAAATTAGAGATGGACCCTACAAAGATAGACCCTGCTAAATGAAAGTCATATAATGGCCAGAAATAGTGTTATACCTCATGTAAACACATATGACGGCTTATTCTGAAAAGTCACCTGAAAAGTTGTACAATTACATTCAAGCACTCACAGGTGACATTTTCTCTGATTGACGTTGTTTAGTTTCCTTTTTCTTCTTCATCTGGAGCAGACCACCATGGTGACTTCTCCTGGTCATTTGAAACACTGATATCTTTGGATCTTCACTTTTCCAGCACATCCCCACCCACTGATAGTGCCATTCTTAGTGCCCCACACAGTAATAGCTATGCCTTAGTGCCCCCCATGGTAGTAGCAACCCCTTTGTGCCCCACAAAGTAATTGTGATTTCTTAGTGCCCCCCACAAAGTAATAGTGCTCCCTATGTGCCCGCCACACAATGATAGTGCCTGCCCACCTTAGTGCCCCACACACAATAATGGTGTCCCCCAAACAGTAACCATGCCCCCTTAGTTATCCCCCACAGCAAAAGTCCCCCCACACACAGTAGTGTCCCCCCACAGTATTGGTAGAAACTTAGTGCCCTCCACACTCTAATAGTGTCCCTTAGTGCCCCCCAACAAATAATAAAACATACTCTCCAAACACCTTTCCCACGATGAACGGAGCTCCACAGTCCTAGGCTGCATGCCTCCTGAGCCACGTTGGGCATGCAGCCTATAAGACCCTAAGACGGCATCCTTACGTAGGTCGGCACAATACAGTTCCATCATTGCACCAGCCTGCGCAGGGAACCTGTTCCATCGTCTCATAGGCTGCAGGCCTAACGTGGCCTGTAGCCTACGAAAGTGAATGGTGGGGCATGGAGCTAACAGCTCTCTGCTCTGCCATAGTATGCAACTGTATCTGCGTCCTAAGGACACAAATACCATCGATTATGGCAGTCGCACAGGGATCTGGGGACACCTGGTGGTAGCAAAACCGCTGCAATTTATTTCATATTGTTTGATCAATTTTAGAAATCAATTCGATTACAAAATATAGATGCACATTTTTCTAATAGCCGCAAAGCAACATTTACATTTATTTCTAATAACAGGAAAGCAACATGCATACTCAAAGGAGTTGTACAGGCTTATGTAAATTTTTGAGCTGTTCCCATCTCGGACATTTATGGCATATCCACAGGACATGGCATAACTCTGGGACCCAGACCTATCTCTAGAACTGGGCCCCAGATTTACGAGGTAACCTTTTTTCCAGACACAGGCACTCGCGTTTCGCTGTGCTGCTTCAGTAACTCCCATAGAAGTGAATGGAAGCTCTCTGTGCTACGCTGTTTCCATAACTCCCATTCACTTCTGTGGGAGTTATGAAAACGGCGTAGTTCAGCAAGCTCGACTATTTCTGTAGTCCCGGGCATCTCTTAAGCGACAGAAGGGGGGTCAGAGGACCGCATTCTAGAAATATTTGCGTGTCCATCTATTATACATTTATGGCATATCCTGTGGATCTGCCAAACATGCTTAAAATGTTTGTCACAAAAATGTTTTATCTGAGGCAATTTAGAAGATGTGTGTTTTTTTTTGTTTTTTTTTTACCGCAATTGTCTTTTTGAGCAGGCACCATTGTTTTTACCTTCCTGTTGTGGGGTGTGATTGTAGTTTTAGTATGATGCTGAAAACTAAATTTTGCTGCATACAACAGTACTCTGCACACTTCTTCCCTGTTGCTGTTCCTTCCTCCCCTCTTTATGGAAAGACGCTTTACCCAGGTGCACTGGCATCAATTTACTGAGCATGCGTAAAGGAAAAAGCAATAGGCTGGGTTGCCACGTAGCGGAAGTGCTAGGGAATTTCTGCAATGGAATTCTGTTATGAAATTATGCAGCATTTACAGTAGCAGCAAAGTGAATGAGATTTGAATAAATATGCACAGGCTGAAGAAAAACCTGCAATGAAAATGTTACTAAATTGATCTTTGGTGCAAATTTTATATTGAAAACTTCATTATTTTACGGTTTTAGGAGTGTGTATGTGCACGTGTAAAAAGTTTTAATTAAGATGCAAATACAACACATTAATTTTTTTTTCTATATATTTTGTAATTAAATACAACTAATAAAAAGAATAAACAACTTTATAGGACAATTTTATTAATATTTGCTGCCAGTGTCCTGGAGTAAATACATTTTGGGCTAAACACCATCTTTATTAACTCCTTAACGACCGCCCACCGTCTGTTGATGACAGGCGGTGCAGGTCCTTAGTCTACAGCGACGGCTTTTGGCGTCACTGTAGAAAAGGCACATGAGCTCTCCTGGGAGCGCTAATTCTCTAAGCAGGAGCCGTGACTAACAGCTCCTGTACTTAAAGAAGCTTGCGGAGTACAGCTGGTATCTGAAAAAATTCTTACCCAGCTGGTAAACCCTTTGATAGCCGCGGTCTATGACCGATGAAAGGGGACTCCTCTCTTCTATCGCGTCACAGGAAATCCGGTGGCGCAATCGAAGACTGGCGGAACCCTCTGCAGTCAGCCCTGGGGTCCTTCTGTCTGCTCAGTATGCCTTCTCTTAGGACACATTATCTATGTGCTGCCATAACAGCAGCCTGTGTCCTAGTGAAAGTGTAATGTATTAGCACACAAGAGTATACATTATAAGCAAAAAATAAAGTTGTAAATAAAGTTATCCCTTCATGGGATTAGAAACAAAATTTGAAAAAAAAAAAGGTTCAAAAACAAGTCATTATTTTGCATAAAATACATTTTATTGCCCCCACATTACATTAAAAAAAAAAAATACACATATTAGGTATCTACACGACTGTAATAACCTGAAGAATTATATTAAGACGTTATTTAGCGTGACACGTGAACAGGATAAAAAAAATAAACAAAACTCTGCCAAAAATATTTTCTATATTCATGTCGCAAAAATAAATTATATAACATATCCGCCAATTTTTTCTACCCCTAAACTGCGCAGAAGATACAATTTCTCCCGCATTAAACAAGGCCTCATATAGCCACGTCAATAAAAAAAATAAAAAGTTATGGCTGCTGAAAATCAGAAAGGCATAAACGAATAAATTTTGCTGGACATTAAAGAGGCTCTGTCACCAGATTTTGCAACCCCTATCTGCTATTGCAGCAGATCGGCGCTGCAATGTAGATTACAGTAACGTTTTTATTTTTTAAAAACTAGCATTTTTGGCCAAGTTATGACCATTTTCGTATTTATGCAAATGAGGCTTGCAAAAGTACAACTGGGCGTGTTTAAAAGTAAAAGTACAACTGGGCGTGTATTATGTGCGTACATCGGGGCGTGTTTACTACTTTTACTAGCTGGGCGTTCTGATGAGAAGTATCATCCACTTCTCTTCAGAACGCCCAGCTTCTGGCAGTGCAGACACAGCCGTGTTCTCGAGAGATCACGCTGTGTCGTCACTCACAGGTTCTGCATCATGTCGGCACCAGAGGCTACAGTTGATTCTGCAGCAGCATCAGCATTTGCAGGTAAGTAGCTACATCGACTTACCTGCAAACGCCGATGCTGCTGCAGAATCATCTGTAGCCTCTGGTGCTGATGTGTCCTCGCTCGTCTGACACGATGCAGGACCTGTGAGTGACGACACAGCGTGATCTCTGGAGAACACGGCTGTGTCTGCACTGCCAGAAGCTGGGCGTTGTGAAGAGAAGTGGATGATACTTCTATACACAACGCCCAGCTAGTAAAAGTAGTAAACACGCCCCGATGTACGCACATAATACACGCCCAGTTGTACTTTTGCAAGCCTCATTTGCATAAATACGAAAATGGTCATAACTTGGCCAAAAATGCTCGTTTTTTAAAAATAAAAACGTTACTGTAATCTACATTGCAGCGCCTAACTGCTGCAATAGCAGATAGGGGTTGCAAAATCTGGTGACAGAGCCTCTTTAAGGCCTTTTCAGGCCTCGTCATTCAGCGTTAAGCCTCACGCAATTTAAAAAAAGAAATAAGGCTGGGCATTAGACTAATTTATAAACACTTTCCACTGGTTTTCTACAACAACATTAGGTGCTATCTAGTGTTTTATTTAGCCTTTTACAGGTTTACAAACAGGGGGTGCACCCTATTGATATGGTGCATGCAGCTGCTAAAAGCAATTGTATATTGGAACAGCGGGGGGGGGGGGGGATTTAGCAACCTTTCTACGCCATAAAATTGTGAATTTTAGCCTTTTTATGATGCCCCCGGCACTTTTGCGGAAAATAGGGTGTGGCTTCGCAAAAGGGGCTGGGTCACCGCAGCCCATCAAATTTATAATAATCTAAACCCGAAAGGCTGGTGTAAATTATAGAGGAAATGAACGCCAGCTCCTAGCTGGTGCAGATTTCCCAGTTATTTAAAGAGACTCTGTCACCACATTATAAGTGCCCTATCTCCTACATAAGGAGATCGGCGCTATAATGTAGGTGACAGCAGTGCTTTTGATTTTGAAAAACGATCTATTTTCACCACATTAGGAACGATTTTAGCTTTATGCTAATTCAATTCTTAATGCCCAAGTGGGTGTGTTTTTTTACTTTAGACCAAGTGGGCGTAGTACAGAGAGTGTATGACACTGACCAATCAGCGTCATGCACTTCTCTCCATTCATTTAGACAGCGCATAGTGACACTGCGTTATTCACTATGTGCTCTCTTATACTGACATATTAACGTTACTGAAGTGTTTAGACCATGACTAGACATTCCTTCCAGACAGGATGGGATGTCTATTCACAATCTCTGCACTTCGTTAACGTTTGTTTGGTACTTACAGCAGAGCAAGCGTAATCTCGCGAGATCATGCTGTAAATGACAGGTTACAGGGAGATTAAGCTTGCTCTGCTGTAAGTACCAAACAAAGATTAACGAAGTGCAGGGATTGTGAATAAACATCGCGTCCTGGCTGGAAGAAATGTCTAGTCACGATCTAAACACTTCAGTAACGTTAATATGTCAGTATAAGACAGCACAGCGTGAATAACGCAGTGTCACTATGCGCTGCCTAAATGAATGGAGAGAAGTGCATGACGATAATTGGTCAGTGTCATACACTCCTCTGTACAACGCCCACTTGGTCTAAAGTAAAAACATGCCCACTTGGGCATTAAGAAACTTATTAGCATAAATCTAAAATCGCTCCTAATGTGGTGAAAATAGATTGTTTTTCTAAATAAAAAGCACTGCTGTCATCTACATTATAGCGCCCATCTCCTTATGTAGGAGACAGGCCACTTATGTGGTGACAGAGCCTCTTTAAAAAAAAAATACAAAATAAATGTTTAACATATAATTTGCCTGTACTCTGTTGGCTCTCTTCACACTGGCAGCATGGCTTGTTTTTTCCAGGAGCCATGGCAGATATGAGCAATCGTTGTTTTTTTTTTTAATGAATCATGATGGATCCCTTTGATTTACAGGGGTTGTACAGGATTAGAAAAATAGAACTCCTTTCTTCGAGAAACAGTGCCATGGGTTGGGGCTTGTATTGCAGTTCAGCTCCATTGAAGTGAATGGGTCTGAGCTGAAATACCACACACACAACCTGCGGACAGGTGTAGTATTGTATATTGCAGCCATGTTTTTCCAATCCTGTAAACTCCCAAATGGGTCTGTTAAGTCTCCATAAGGTTTCTGTTTGTTTGTTTTTTTTACTGGAAAAATAGCATGCCTGTTAAAGAGCAATGGAAACCTGATGGAAAATAAAAGTGCGAGCGTCAACACGGCCTTACATCTAGATTTACCTGTATGGTTTTCTTAAGGTAGGTTTTGATCCATGTATTATTGATTTATTCATTCATCCATTTACTTACTTACAAACAGGTCAAATATTACTGCCGATGAATTTGTGTTTTGTAATGGACTAGTTCTTCATAGACTTCAGTGCCTTCGTGGATTTGGAGAATGGCTGGAAGCAATTCGAAATTTTGCATTACGTTTACAGAGCCTTAATCTTGACATTTCAACCCTGGCTTCCCTATCCACTATATGCCTTATTTCTGGTAAGTACAGAAGTTAACAAACTGTAGTGAGTTGACTCACTAATAGAAGATGTCTTTAAAATTGAGTTCCTGCATAGAGGATGTAAAATATTCCTCTGCATGATTATCTGGCCTGTTAGTACTAATTGCCTTTTTATTGATTGAACTCCTATTCATTGCTCAATAATTACAATGACCAGGCTCATTTTACTAAATCATCAGTAAAATGAGTATTGGAGATGTTCAACATGCGCAAAATAGCTCAGTCTATATCATTCTATGCTGAGCAGCATTATTATATTTCAGATGTCAATCAAATATCCAATGATTTGTTCTCTGCCAACCCAAAAGTCAAAAAACTTCTCGTAGTCTCTGAAGGCGTTTTCTTACCAAAGATATTTATGGTACAGGGCTCTAGAAGGCAACTAAAATGGTTGCAACTGCAGCCAAAAAATATTATTTGACTCCTACATATTTAAACTTTGGATCCGAAGTGGTCCAAGTGTTTTCTGTTATTTATTTTTTTATGCATAATGTGTTATTATCGAGTTCAGTGTATAACAGTATGCTCCTACCATCCCTCCAGTGGTGGCTGCAGGTAGCCAGAAAGAAGAACACATAGTTTTCTGTAAAAGTCCAGGTTAAAAGCTGTGATCACTCAGTCCACAGTGTAGTTTAAATGCTGAGGTCGTTCCTTTCACGGTCTAGTGTTAATGTTGTGGTCGGTCAGTTAGGCCCCTTTTAGGGGAGATTCACACGAACGTTGCGTTTTTGCGCGCGCAAACAACGCAGCGTTTTGCGAGCGCAAAAACCATTTGACAGCTGCGTGTGTCATGCGTGTCTGATGCGCGGCTGCGTGATTTTCGCGCAGCCGGCATCATAGAGATGAGGCTTGTCAACGCCCGTCACTGTCCAAGGTGCTGAAAGAGCTAAATCTTTCAGCACCCTCGACAGTGAATGCCGAACACAACAGCGAAAAACCTGTAAAAAAAAAAGATAAAGTTCCTACTTACCGAGAACTTCCCGGCCGTTGCCTTGGTGACGCGTCCTTGGTGACGCGTCCTTGGTGACGCGCCTCTCTTGACATCGGGCCCCACCTCCCTGGATGACGCAGCAGTCCAAGTGACCGCTGCAGCCTGTGATTGGCTGCAGCCTGTGCTTGGCCTGTGATTGGCTGGAGCTGTCACTTGAACTGAAGTGTCATCCCGGGAGGTCGGACTGCAGGAAGGAGACAGGAGTAATCGGTAAGTTAGAACTTCGGTTTTTTTTACAGGTTAATGTATTTTGGGATCGCAAGTCACTGTCCATGGTGCTGAAACAGTTTAACTCTTTCAGCACCATGGACAGTGACTATCTCCTGACGTCGCGTACCGATAATTTTTTTGCCGGGATCGGCCAAAACGAGTTTGGCCGAACCCGGTGAAGTTCGGTACGCTTGTCCCGCTTCGCTCATCGCAAAGACACTCCGTTTGGATGTTCGGAAACAGAAAAGCACGTGGTGCTTTTCGGTTTTCATTCATCCTTTTCACTGCTGTTGCGCGAATCACGCTCGTCCCACGGAAGTGCTTCCGTGTGGTGCGCGTGATTTTCACGCACCCATTGACTTCAATGGGTGCGTGATGCGCGAAATACGCAGAGTTTTTGAACCTGTCGCGCTTTTTGCGCAGCAGACAAACGCTGCGCAAAAAGCACGGACTGTCTGTACTGCCCCATAGACTTGTATTGTCCATGCGTGCCGCGTGAAAACCACGCGGCCCGCACGGACCGAATACACGCTCGTGTGAATCCCCCCTTACACTGTTGTTGTTGTTGTTGTTGTTATTATTCCTTCCATTTAACATATAAGCCAGGAAGAGCTACTAGCTATGCAGGACGCCTAAGGCGTGATTCACATTGTGTTATTCTTCTTCAATCTAAAGTATATGTCGGGATGTGTCCCGACGGATTGTAGCCATGTATCCCACTGTATAGGCATACAGTGGGATACATTGCCCGAACTTCCCGGGCAGGGTACTGCTTGAAGTGCTGTGCCCTGGGAAGCCCTGACGTCACTGTCTATATATGGACAGTGATGTCAGGGACTTTCGACTTGGGAGTCCCTGGCCAGAGCATTGCAAGCGCTCTGACTGGGGACTCACGTCTTGGGAAAGCCATTGATTTCACTGTCCATACATAAGGTGCTTTAAGATCCCAGAATCCCCCGCCAGAGCGTATGCGTCGCTGTGGTCAGGGTTTCCGCTCCTGGAAGAGGTGTTGACGTCGCTGTCCATATATGGACAGTGACTTTAGGTGTTTTGAGATGGCGGAATTCCCGGCCAGATCGTCGGCAATGCTCTGATCAGAGATTCCACTCCTGGGGATGCCCCTAATGTCACTGTCCATATATGGACAGTGACGACAGGGACTCCTCCAGTCCCGGAGTCCCTGGCCATATATGGACAGTGACGTCAAAAGCTTCTTCAGTCCAGAACGGTAGCGTTCTGGCCGGGGGCTCAGTAATTGAAAGCCCCTGACTTCACTGTCCACATATGGAAAGTGACTTTAGGGGCTTCCCCAAGGCCAGAATCCCCGGGCCTAGCGCTACCTGATTCTCTACCCAGGGACTCCTCTGACAGATGCCATACAGTGGCATCCGTCACACGTAGGCTCACATGTTTAATCCCTTAAGCACCTGTCCTATTTTGGCCTTAATGACCAAGCATTCTTTTTAGTTTTTTCTCCCCGCCTTCCAGGAGTCATAATTTTTTTTATTTTATTTTTTAAATTGGTTTTATTAAAAATTTTGCAAACAGGATAAAATCGTATACATTGATACATCTCAAATGTACAGTAAAAGGAATATGTTCAATCACATACACTATAATGATTAAAGTGCAATAGCAAGATTCAAAATAGTTTTTCTTTTTTTACAAAACCATAAATAAAAGGAAACAACAGAACTGGTGGTCTATGCCGCTATTAAGTTGCGTGAGTGGGAAAAGAGCAAATCACACAGTGAAAGTTAAGAGTCCTCCATTTCAATGGATGCAGAAGTGTCTAACCACGGGCCCCATACTTTATAAAATTTATCTGGACAACCCCAGTGCTGATAAACCAAGAGCTAGTAGGAGAGGGCAGTGTTTACGAGTGTTTTCCATTGTGAAAGAGATAGTGGCCTGTCTGCCATCCAATGCATTGCTATAATCTTCCAGGATAGAAATTATTCTTTTCAGAATATGTGTGTGTAATGTGGCCATTGTTCCTCATCTAGAATGCCAAATAAAGCGACCTTAGGAGATAAATGTACACTACCGTTCAAAAGTTTGGGGTCACCCAGACAATTTTGTGTTTTCCATGAAAACTCACACTTATATTTATCAAATGAGTTGGGAAATGACTAGAAAATATAGTCAAGACATTGACAAGGTTAGAAATAATGATTTTTATTTGAAATAATAATTTTCTCCTTCAAACTTTGCTTTCGTCAAAGTAATCATCCATTAGCCTTCTAACACAGTTAGCAAACACAATGTACCTGTTAGGGATCTGCCAGGTACTACGTCTAGGTATACTCCTGGGATTAATCAATCCACACCTGAGGCCAGACCTGTTAGACTGACACCGTCTCCCACCAACCAGGGTGGCAGGCTCAGGAGTGGGAGAGCCTATCGCGGCCTGGTCAGTCGGAGTTAGCTCCGCCCCCTGTCCTTTATTACCTGCCGTGTTCTCTTCCTCAGTGCTTGTAATTCTAATGGATTCCTGGCCCCACTGCTGCTTGCTCCAGCCTGCTTCTGCCGTGCTTCTGCCGTGCTTCTGCCTTGCTGCAGTTCCTCTTAACCTGCTTCGCTTTGCCCCTGGCTTGCTTCCTTCTCCATGCTCACGTTGGTATACTCCACTTCATCCTGGTCCTGACTATTCATTCGCCGCTCCGTTTCCTCGCGGCGTTCCGTGGGCTACTGCCCCTTCCCTTGCGTGTTCCCTGTTTGTTCTCCCGTGCACTTAGACAGCGTAGGGACCGCCGCCCAGTTGTACCCCGTCGCCTAGGGCGGGTCTTTGCAAGTAGGCAGGGACAGGGCGGTGGGTAGATTAGGGCTCACTTTCCCTTCACCTCCTTCCTGCCATTACATAATTACAAGCCCATACCTAGTCTACCATTCTCCTACGCTGACGCTATCATGGACCCCCTTGAGACCCTGACCCAGCAGATGCAGGGCCTCTCCCTACAGGTCCAGGCCCTGGCACAGAGGGTCAACCAGGGTGACGCTGCCTTAGTAGTACCCCTCACCTCACCTCTAGAACCCGACCTCAAGTTACCTGACCGGTTCTCAGGGGACCGTAAGACGTTTCTCTCCTTCCGGGAGAGTTGCAGACTGTATTTCCGCCTAAAACCCCACTCCTCAGGTTCCGAGAACCAGCGGGTGGGTATCATCATAGCCCGACTCCAGGAAGGGCCCCAAGAGTGGGCCTTCTCCTTGGCTCCTGACGCCCCTGAACTTTCCTCTGTTGATCGTTTTTTCTCTGCCCTCGGACTCATTTACGACGAGACTGACAGGACTGCTTTAGCCGAGAGTCAGCTGGTGACCTTACGTCAGGGTAGGAGACCGGTTGAGGAATACTGTTCTGATTTTAGAAAGTGGTGCGTAGCTTCTCGGTGGAACGATCCGGCCCTAAGGTGCCAGTTTAGGTTAGGATTATCTGACGCCCTGAAGGATCTGCTGGTTAGCTACCCCTCTTCTGACTCCCTTGACCAGGTTATGGCCCTAGCAGTACGACTTGACCGACGTCTCAGCGAACGTCAGCTTGAACGTTTCAATGTGCTCCCCTCTGACTTTTCTGCGATCCCCCCCGAGGTCCCGTCCCCTCGCCCCTCCACGGAGGACTCGGAGGTACCTATGCAACTCGGGGCCTCCATGTCCCCTCGACAACGTAGGGAGTTTCGCAGAATGAATGGTCTCTGCTTCTACTGTGGGGACGACAAGCATCTACTGAACACCTGTCCCAGGCTCAAGAATAAAAAGCCGGA
Source organism: Rhinoderma darwinii (assembly GCF_050947455.1). Taxonomy (NCBI): domain Eukaryota; kingdom Metazoa; phylum Chordata; class Amphibia; order Anura; family Rhinodermatidae; genus Rhinoderma; species Rhinoderma darwinii. The sequence continues at coordinate 205,722,385 of NC_134691.1, forward strand.
AAACTTCCGCGCCTAAGTGATCATCGGGGAGGTCACTTGGGCGCACAGGTATTTCCCGTTAATGTGAAACGCAATAAAATTTTGCTTCCCTTTCAGGTCTCGTTTGCTGGCCGGTCTGCCACGGGCAGTGCTTTCGTGGATTCTGGCTCATCTGCTAATATCATGTCTGTGGAATTTGCTATGTCTCTAAAGATGCCTTTTATTGATTTACCTTATCCTATCCCTGTAGTAGGTATCGACTCAACCCCCCTTGCTAATGGTTATTTTACTCAGCATACTCCTGTTTTTGAACTCCTGGTTGGCTCCATGCATTTGGAGCAGTGCTCTGTACTGGTGATGCAGGGATTATCGTCTGATCTGGTATTAGGTCTTCCCTGGTTGCAGTTGCATAATCCCACGTTTGATTGGAATACTGGGGAGCTTACCAAATGGGGTAATGAATGTCTTATGTCATGTCTTTCTGTTAACTCTATTTCTCCCCGGGAGGAGGTAAACACGCTTCCTGAGTTTGTTCAGGACTTCGCCGATGTGTTTTCAAAGGAGGCCTCCGAGGTGTTGCCCCCCCATAGAGATTACGATTGCGCCATCGATTTGGTGCCTGGTGCCAAGCTTCCTAAGGGTAGGATATTTAATCTTTCATGTCCTGAACGTGAAGCTATGACGGTGTATATCCAAGAATGCCTGGCCAAGGGTTTCATTCGCCCCTCGACTTCTCCTGTAGGTGCTGGCTTCTTCTTCGTGGGGAAGAAGGATGGTGGTCTTAGGCCGTGCATTGATTATCGTAACCTGAATAAGGTCACCGTAAGGAACCAGTACCCACTTCCTTTGATTCCTGATCTTTTTAATCAGGTTCAGGGAGCCCAATGGTTTTCTAAGTTCGATCTACGGGGGGCATATAACCTTATCCGCATCAAAGAGGGGGATGAGTGGAAAACTGCGTTCAACACACCCGAGGGTCATTTCGAATACCTGGTCATGCCCTTTGGGTTGTGTAATGCCCCTGCTGTCTTCCAGAATTTTATTAATGAAATCCTGAGAGATTACCTGGGTAATTTTCTTGTTGTGTACCTTGATGACATACTGGTGTTTTCCAAGGACTGGTCCTCCCACGTGGAGCATGTCAGGAAGGTGCTCCAGGTCCTTCGGGAGAATAATCTGTTTGCTAAGACTGAAAAATGTGTCTTTGGGGTACAGGAGATACCATTTTTAGGGCAAATCCTCACTCCTCATGAATTCCGCATGGACCCTGCCAAGGTTCAGGCTGTGGCGGAATGGGTCCAACCTGCCTCCCTTAAGGCGTTAGTGTTTTTTAGGGTTCGCCAACTATTACAGGAGATTTATTGCCAACTTCTCGGTCGTCGCTAAGCCTCTTACGGACCTTACTCGCAAGGGTGCTGATGTCCTCCATTGGCCCCCTGAGGCCGTCCAGGCCTTTGAGACCCTCAAGAAGTGCTTTATCTCGGCCCCCGTGCTGATTCAGCCCAACCAAGAGGAGCCTTTTATTGTGGAGGTTGACGCATCCGAGGTGGGAGTGGGGGCCGTCTTGTCCCAGGGTACCAGCTCCCTCACCCATCTCCACCCCTGTGCTTACTTCTCTAGGAAGTTTTCGCCCACGGAGAGTAACTATGATATTGGCAACCGCGAACTTCTAGCCATTAAATGGGCTTTTGAAGAGTGGCGGCACTTCCTGGAGGGGGCCAGACACCAGGTAACGGTCCTTACGGATCACAAGAATCTGGTTTTCCTAGAATCGGCCCGGAGGCTTAATCCCAGACAAGCTCGGTGGGCACTATTCTTTACCAGATTTAATTTCTTGGTTACCTATAGGGCTGGGTCCAAGAATATTAAGGCTGATGCTCTGTCACGTAGTTTCATGGCCAATCCTCCTTCCGAGAAGGATCCTGCTTGTATTTTACCCCCTGGTATAATCGTTTCTGCCACGGATTCTGATTTAGCTTCTGATATTGCGGCTGATCAGGGTTCAGCTCCCGGGAACGTCCCTGGGGACAAACTGTTTGTTCCCCTGCAATACCAGCTAAGGGTACTCAGGGAAAACCATGACTCTGCTCTATCTGGTCATCCTGGCATCTTGGGCACCAAACACCTCATTACCAGAAACTATTGGTGGCCTGGGTTGCCTAAAGACGTTAGGGCTTACATCGCCGCTTGTGAGGTTTGCGCTAGGTCCAAAACCCCTAGGTCCCGACCTGCGGGCCTACTACGTTCCTTGCCCATTCCCCAGAGACCTTGGACCCATATCTCCATGGATTTTATCACCGATTTGCCCCCATCTCAGGGCAAGTCGGTGGTGTGGGTGGTAGTAGACCGCTTCAGCAAGATGTGCCACTTTGTGCCCCTTAAGAAGCTACCTAACGCCAAGACGTTAGCTTCTTTGTTTGTGAAACACATCCTGCGTCTCCATGGGGCCCCAGTCAATATCGTTTCTGACAGAGGGGTACAATTTGTTTCCTTATTTTGGAGGGCTTTTTGTAAAAAGTTGGAGATTGATCTGTCCTTCTCCTCCGCCTTCCATCCCGAAACTAATGGCCAAACGGAAAGGACTAACCAATCCCTGGAACAATATTTAAGGTGTTTCATCTCTGACTGTCAATTCGATTGGGTCTCATTCGTTCCCCTTGCTGAATTTTCCCTGAATAACCAGGTCAGTAACTCGTCAGGGGTCTCCCCGTTTTTCTGTAATTTCGGGTTTAACCCAAGGTTCTCCTCCATTTCCCCTGGTTGTTCCAATAATCCTGAGGTAGAGGATGTTCATCGGGAACTGTGCACAGTCTGGGCCCAGGTTCAGAAGAACCTAGAGGCGTCCCAGAGCGCACAAAAGATTCAGGCTGATAGTAGACGTTCTGCTAACCCCCGGTTTGTCGTCGGGGATTTGGTCTGGTTGTCGTCCAGGAACTTGCGCCTTAAGGTCCCGTCCAGGAAGTTTGCTCCCCGATTTATTGGACCTTATAAGATCATTGAAGTCCTCAACCCTGTATCCTTCCGTCTGGAGCTGCCCCCATCCTGTCGCATACATGACGTCTTCCATGCCTCCCTCCTCAAACGCTGCTCCCCGTCCTGGTCCCCCTCGAGGAAACCTCCTGTTCCCGTTCTCACCCCTGAGGGGGTGGAATTCGAGGTGGCCAAGATTATGGACAGTAGGATGGTCCAGGGCTCCCTCCAGTACCTGGTCCATTGGAGAGGATACGGGCCGGAGGAGAGGACTTGGGTACCTGCCCGTGATGTTCACGCTGGGGTATTGATCAGGAGGTTCCACCTTCTCTTCCCTACTAAACCGGGTCCTCTTAGTAAGGGTCCGGTGGCCCCTCATAAAAGGGGGAGTACTGTTAGGGATCTGCCAGGTACTACGTCTAGGTATACTCCTGGGATTAATCAATCCACACCTGAGGCCAGACCTGTTAGACTGACACCGTCTCCCACCAACCAGGGTGGCAGGCTCAGGAGTGGGAGAGCCTATCGCGGCCTGGTCAGTCGGAGTTAGCTCCGCCCCCTGTCCTTTATTACCTGCCGTGTTCTCTTCCTCAGTGCTTGTAATTCTTCTGGATTCCTGGCCCCACTGCTGCTTGCTCCAGCCTGCTTCTGCCGTGCTTCTGCCTTGCTGCAGTTCCGCTTAACCTGCTTCGCTTTGCCCCTGACTTGCTTCCTTCTTCATGCTCACGTTGGTATACTCCACTTCATCCTGGTCCTGACTATTCATTCACCGCTCCGTTTCCTCACGGCGTTCCGTGGGCTACTGCCCCTTCCCTTGCGTGTTCCCTGTTTGTTCTCCCGTGCACTTAGACAGCGTAGGGACCGCCGCCCAGTTGTACCCCGTCGCCTAGGGCGGGTCGTTGCAAGTAGGCAGGGACAGGGCGGTGGGTAGATTAGGGCTCACTTTCCCTTCACCTCCTTTCTGCCATTACAGTACCATTAGAACACTGGAGTGATGGTTGCTGGAAATGGGCCTCTATACACCTATGTAGATATTGCATTAAAAACCAGACGTTTGCAGCTAGAATAGTCATTTAGCACATTAACAATGTATAGAGTGTATTTCTGATTAATTTAATGTTCTCTTCATTGAAAAAAACTGTGCTTTTCTTTCAAAAATAAGGAAATTTCTAAGTGACCCTAAACTTTTGAACGGTAGTGTATAGGGGTAGGTAAAAGGGATGTGAGAAAGTCAAGCACACTTGACCAAAAGGTGGAAATGTAGGGACAGTCCCACATAAGGTGCCAGAGATTTGCCTCCAGTCGGTAACCTCTATGACATGCCGATGTGGGTGTTCTACCAGTTTTGTGTAATCTGGTAGGTGTTAAATAAGACTGATGTATAATGCAAAGCTGAATTAGTTTGTTATTAATTACCAGAGATACGGACAGGTAAGAGCTCAACAAATCAGTCCTGTCGTCAGGGGTGAGATCTGGGATCTGCATCAACCATTTATCATATATTGGCAATGGCGTCGAGTCCACTTTGGTTGAGAGTAGATGTGTGTGTATACGGGCCTGTTCACATCAGCGTTGCCCTTCCGTTGAGGGGTTCCGTCAGAGGTTTCCATCAGATTAGCCCCTCAACGGAAGGTCAGAAAACAGATATTAGTTGTTGTTGTTTTTTTAACACAACATTCAGCATCAGTGACTTTAGCACAATTTTTTTAATTATGCATGACCTGTCCTAGACAATCCACTATAGAACAGAAGTGTAGATTTCTAACGTTAACCTGTTTTCCCCTTAGTCCTAACAGCAGTACAATAATGGGGTATTTCTGCCCCTGTGTACTAGTAGGACAGATGTAATTTTTAATTCAATCAAATTAAGAATTAATTAATTCTCCTGACCCTCTAAAAGGACATTTTGCCCCTCACACCTTGTGTTTATTATAAAGTACTAGCATTAATCAGGGCGGGAAGCTTGTGCTGCTGTTAGGACTCAGGGAAAACAGATTAATGTTAGAAATCTACACTTCCCTTACATCCTTCTAGCAGCACAATAATGGAGATTTAGCAAAAAGTAACCCCATAGGGAGGGCCCTCTTGTCTGGTGGAACTCAAAATTGACTGCTCAAGAGCCATATCCTCTCAGAACCAAAAATTCAGCCTATAACGGTTAATAAATATTAAGTGCGAGCTCCAAACTGCACAGCAAATCTGATCCAGTTGGGTCAGACTTTATTCAGCTTGAGAGATGGACACTGCTCTAGTAGAGTAGGTTCTAGAAAAATTAGATGGATCAGAGTTCTAACAATGTAAGCCAGTGTAACAGCCTACACAGGTTAGGTTTGGTAGATTTTAATCCTTTGTTTCTTTCAGGAAACAATTAATTAATTCTCTTCACAGCTATTATGGCCAGGGGCGGACATACCACATGTGCAAACCGTGCAGCTGCATAGGGGCCCAGTACATTTCATGTAAAGGGGGTTTTACACTGGGCAATTATCGGGCAAACGATCGTTCATAGAATGCTCGTTGCCGATAATTGCCCTGTGTAAACAGTGCAGCGATCAGCAGATAAACAAGCAAACGCTCGTTCATCAGCTGATCGTATTCTTTTAAAACAGTAAAATATTATCGTTGCCAACAGCACATCTCCCTGTGTAAAAAGGGAGACACGCTGCCGACATGATAATGTATGGGGACGAGCGATTGAAGTAATGACCACTCATCACCGTACATAGTTCAGGAGCAGACAAGCGCCGGGACTGCTAGACTTTTAGACTCAGTCGGCACTAATTTTGAGGTAGCATTGAATATGTACAGCAGATAGAAGGGTAGATTCAACTCTGTCCATGTCAAGATCTTTCTCACTTCCCTGGGAAGGGCTTCTGCTCAGCTGCCACTGTCTGATGTTATGATGTCCGACCTTTACACAGACTGCTTTCCCCTGCACTTGCAGAGCAAAGTAAGAGAGTGCATATATAATATATATAAAATGGCTTTGACCTCTTTTAGGATCGATGACATAGACCTCTAGAGGGGACTCCTTGAGACCTGGACTGTATACTCCTCCAGGTGTACTCCCAACCTAGCTGAGATGCATCTGTAGTCAACAAGATCAAGGACCTCTCATCTGAGATGTTTCCATATCTGACAGATTCATAGGTTTAAAATGACAGGATGCACCTAATCTTCAACCACACTGGGTTGCATTACGTTAGCGCACTTACAACCCCTCCAGAGAGAGATCCAGAACCTAAGGCCCAAAGAACTGCCTCTGTAGCTGTTGATAGGAAAGCCAAGATTCTTTCCTACCAAGCGGGAGGAAGGGAGAGAATATCTTCGGGGAATTTATGACAAAGCCTAAAAACTTCTTTGTTCTTGGTGGAACAATGTCCAACTTTTCCCAATTTATTATCCAACAGTGTTGGAGTTACTGGACAGTAGTTTGAAGATGAAACATTCGATGAATCATCCAGGTATGGAACCCCAGATATCCCTTGTGTTTTTACAGGCAGCTATAGCAGACACCACCTTAGAAAGGTGTGAGGAGCCGAAGAGATCCTGAGCAGAAAAGCTGTGAATTGCAGGGTGCTTGGCACTGCCACTTATCTACAGAGCTATTCTTAGATCTTTTCTGAGAGGCAGAAAATGGGAATATAAAGATATGCATCCTTCAAGAACAGAGAGGCCATGAAATCTCCTTTAGAGAATCTGATTGCCTCCTGTCTGAATTTCTTATTTCTTAAGAATTGGAGGTCTATACCGTTCCTTTATTTGCCTAAAGAATAAACTCCAGTTCCTCTCCCAGGAGTAGGGACCTCCTATAGGTTATTCCTTTCTAGGAATTGTAGAAAGTAGACAGCCAGGATGACCTGATGTAAAGGAGCAGTACAAGAAATTTTACCGGAGGAACCAAATTAAAATCTATTGAATAGCCAGGCTGCATGATCTTCAACCCCAGGAAAGGTTATACTTTTCCAGCTTCAGAAGAAAGTTGGGGTGCCACCTAAAGGAAGGATCTGGTGTCAGTTTGGGCATTCTGGTGTCAGAAATTGAAATCTGAATCACCGTCTCCAGGGTGAATTGTGACCTTAACTTTAAGGGCAATGGAGCCTCTTAATCCCCCTCTGTGGAAGATTGGTCTACCTCGGTATTGACTTCTGTGGCATCAGAGGAAGTTTTTCACGTTTGAAGGGTCTATGTCTACCTCAAAGGACTTCGGTAACGATTGCCCCCTGTCTTCCATTCTTATACTTGTCCATCCCAAAGCTACGCAATGTCTGCGATCAATTACATTTAGCTTATCCAAGAAAAGATTCAGTGGCCAGGATAAGGCAATGTTATCGAGCCAGGTAGGAGCCGAGACTACAATCTTGTTGTTCGTAGCTAGATGCGCCATTGCGTCACTGGCCCTGCTCAGCACAGTAGGCCCTTCAAAGGACTTCAGCAGATACAATAGAACTCCTGGACAACTTTGGCGATAGCCATATAAACCCCACTGCTTAAGTGTACCTTATTCATAGGAAACGTGGACTGTACTCAGGATGTTTCCACATCTGCCATCATAGCTTTTTTTCAGAGCTTCATCCACTTTGAAGGCCCTAGGCCCCTTAGAGGTGGAAACTTGAGCTCCCCCCTGGTCAATATCCTGGTCCCTTGCCCAGATCAACAATTTCAGTGTTCTTTTCACAGTAAAGAATATTCTCCAACTTTTTCCTGACCTTCTTCAGAAAATTATCTGTTGGAATGATAAAGTGACTGGGGGCGTTGATCATGGCCATGCTTAGAATTTCCTGATAGAAGGGAGACTGGTACTTTCATCTCAGCATGGATTTTTGGACAGAGTCCTTAAATCGCATCAGCTTATCTTGCAGAGATGGTTCACCAGCGAGGTCACGAGGGCGACAATCTTGGCACTCATAAAGTTCATAGCTAACAGGCAGGGGGATATAACAATCTCTGCACCTACAGAGCTTTCAATTGGAGGTTATTCCATTTTGTTTTTGTTATGTTTTTTAAAGAAACCACAACTGGGGCTGTACACAGACCCTTGTTAAACAGCAGACCTGTTCCAATATGTCTTTAGTATATTGCTCCTTCTCTGGCAGGCAGCTGCTTCTGCTGAGGAGCTTCCTCCCAACCTCTGTCACCAGAACCTGCTGAAGACATCTAAGAAATAAATTAATTAGAAATTTATACCAAGAAAGAAAAAATACATATCTGGTTTCACAGAAAATAATTATAAAACGAAGTGATAGATGCAGTGCAGCACTGTGCTCAGTTTAAATAGTGGGAACTGGAGCCAAAGAGAGGCGAAGCTTCATCTACTGCACCTCCAACTAAAGGAGCCTAGTTCCCAAACAGAAAATATTTTATGGGATTCAGCTATGTAACAAAAGAGGCTTCCTCTTCATACAAATACTAATTTTCTTAGGAAAACTCTCTGAGAAATGCTGAAAACTCAGGGTGCCCCCGACCGAACAGGTGAAACGTCCCCAAGGAACGCTAACTCGAAATGCCTAGTGGAAGGAAAAGGATTAACGTGCATTAGTGCACCACCAAGCTAAAACATTCAATAGCAGAGTGCAAGCAACAGCTTGACAGATTGCATAGGGTTAAGAAACACCTTTTGTATACCTCCCAGTTCAATCTAGGAAGTCCAGCATAATAGATTAAAACAGAAACATAATGCAAAGCAAACAAGTAGAGCAAACCATCTATCCAAGTCCACACAGGATAGAAAAACACAAGGTGGGACAACTAGACGTCTGTTAAGAGGGTCAGGAGGCTGTAGTTAATTAGGGTTTTATTTGATTAAATTAAAAATTCCATCTATCCTACTAGCACACAGGGGCAGAAATACCCCATTATTTGGCCCTGTTCACACAGAGTTCTTGGACGCGTTTTTTGACGCGGAAACGGCGCCGCAAAACTCCTCAAAAACCGCCCGAAAATGCCTCCCATTGATTTCAATGGGAATTGGACGAGTTTTTTTTACCGGGAGTAAAAAATAGCGTCGCGGTAAAAAGAAGCGTCATGAACCATCTTGAGGCGGTTTCCGCCTCCAAAACCCCATTTGAATCAGTCAGAAAGAGGGAAAAAACGCCTCGACGAGTGTTTTGACGAGTTTTTGTCAAACCACTGTGCAAAAACCGTCTGGAGCAGTTTTGTGAACACAGCCTTATGCTGCTGGTAGGATGTAAGGGAACAGCTATTGGCTGGCCTGGTAGGGAAAAAACCCAAAATGCACATGATGCACTGCATTCATAGACACAAGGGCTGGGGTGCAGTAACTGTCGGACTGTCCATAGGACTGCAGAAAGAGACCAATGTACAGTGACTGTAGTTTAGAGTTGGACAGTGGACTGGACACAACAGGGATATAGATCAGCTTATTCCTCACAGTCAATCTACAGTATATCAATCACTTTTCCTGGATTCCCGTATTTGGTATGGTTCAGGGATGGAGACCTTCCATATCGGTAATGGTACAAATAGTATTTCTAAGAGGAAGAATTTTCAGCTCCAGCACTAGTTGGTGTCGTCAGATTAAAAACTTTTTATTTCAGCAGCACTGCAGCTGAATCCTAACACTGCTGGGTGCACTTTGAAAAGGCAGGGCCTACACTGTAGGCGACAAGGTGTGCATCGGGAACTGGGAGATCAGCTGTCCCCTACAGCTGTACTCCAGCGTTGCCAATCAGCGGCTCATCGCCGCTGATTTCGTCAATTAACCCGATAAATGTGCTTGATTGCGATCACCACATTTAGGGGGTTTGTAGCACATCAGCAGCCCCCATGCAATTGTGGGGGCTGCTGATGCTTGTGATGGCATCTAGAGGCCAGGCAAGGGCCTCTGGGTCTGCCATGTATGGAAGCCTATGAGGACTAGCCTCTGGCTGGCCCTCGTAGACTAACTGTCAGAGTGACTGTGACGTCACACTGACAGTTGGAATACATTACACTACCTAGGTAGTGTAATGTATTCTAGCAGCGATCAGAGCTGCAGGTAAAAAAAATAAAGTGTATAAAGTAAAAAAAAAAGTTAATAAACAAAAAAATAAAGTGTAAAAAGTTAATAAAAATGTTTTATAAAAGTGTAAAAATAAAAGTTTTTGTTTTCCTATAAGTCATTTATTATAGGGAAAAAATGAAACCGTTAAAAAAAAAAAAGTACACATATTTGTTATCACCGTGTTCGTAACGACCCAAACTATGAAACTATAATGTTATTTTTTTTCCGCACGGTGAACGCCGCAAACAAAATAAACGGAAAACTGTCAGCATTGCTATTTTTTGGTCACCACCCCTCCCAAGATATAGAATAAAAAGTGATCAAAAAGTCGCATTTACCCCAAAATAGTACCAAAAAAAACTACAACCCGTCCCGCAAAAAATAAGACCTCCCACAGCTTTTTTGACGAAAAAATTAAAAAGTTACGGCTCAGAATGTGGTGTCTCAGAAAATAAATTCTTTTATAGAAACTTAATTTTATTGTGCAAACGCTGCAAAACGTTAAAAAAAACTATACACATATGGTATCGCCGTAATCGTACCGACCGGCAGAATAAAGTAAAACTTAATTTATTGCGCACGGTGAACGCCGTAATAAATAAAGGCTTTAAAGCTGTTTTTTGGTCACCTTAGCTCTAAAAAAATCCTGTGGGGTCAAAATGCTCACTATACCCCTAGAAAAATTCCTTCAGGGGTGTAGTTTCCAAAATAGGGTCACTTTTGGGGGGTTTCCACTGTTTTGGTCCCTCCGGGGTGTTGCAAACCCGACTTGGCACTGAAAACCAATCCAGCAAAATCTACGCTCCAAAATCCAAAAAGCGCTCCTTCCCTCCTGAGCCCTGCTGTGGGTCCAAACATCCGTTTATGACCACATATGGGGTATTGCCGTAATCGGGAGAAGTTGCTTTACAAATGTTGGGGTGCTTTTTCTCCATTATTCCTTGTAAAAATGAAAAAATTATATGTTTCCACAGAAAAAAAAGGTGATTTTCATCTTCACAGACTAATTCCACTAAATTCTGCAAAAAAACCGTGGGGTCAAAATGCTAACTATACCCCTAGAAAAATGCCTTCAGGGGCGTAGTTTCCAAAATGGGGTCACTTTTGGGGGGTTTCGACTGATTAGGTACCACAAGACCTCTTCAAACCTGACATGGTGCCTAAAATATATTCCTAAAAAAAGGAGGCCCCAAAATCCACTAGGTGCTCCTTTGCTGAGGCCTGTGTTTCAGTCCATTAGGAGACTAGGGCCACATGTGGGATATTTCTAAAATCTGCAGAATCTGGGCAATAAATATTGAGTTGCGTTTCTCTGGTAAAACCTTCTGTGTTACAGATTCTTTTTTTATTACAAATGAATTTCGGCAAAAAAAAGGAAATTTGTAAATTTCAACTCTACTTTGTCTTAATTCCTGTGAAATGCCTAAAGGTTTAAAATACTTTCTGAATGTGGTTTTGAATACCTTGAGGGGTGCAGTTTTCAAAATGGGGTGATTTATGGGGACTTTCTAATATAGAAGGCCCTCAAAGCCACTTCAGAACTGAACTAGTAATTGAAATTTTCTTGAAAATATGGGAAATTGCTGCTAAAGTTCTAAGCCTTGTAACATCCTAGAAAAATAAAAGGACGTGTAGACATACGGGAAATGTTAACTAGTAACTATTTTGTGTGGTATTACTATCTGTTTTACAAGAAAATACATTTAAATTTAGAAAAATGCAAAATTTTGCTAAAATTTGATGATGTTTTTCACAAATAAATATTGAATTTATCGACCAAATTTTTTCACTAACATAAAGTACAATATGTCACGAGAAAACAATCTCAGAATAGCTTGGATAGGCAAAAGCATTCCGGATTTATTACCACATAAAGTGACAAAAAATCATCTGTGTCAACAAGGCCAAATCAGGCTGTGTCCTAAAGGGGTTAATTTAGATTATTATTTTTTTACTTTAATGTACTGGCATACATCTATATACCAGTACATTAGCCTGTGTACTGATAGTACACAGGCAGTTGTTAGGTTATACTTACAGTGGATATAAAAAGTCTACACACCTGTTAAAATGCCATTTTTTTTGTCATGTTACAAAATCAGTCCAAGATTAATCATTTCAGAACTTTTTCCACCTTTTAATGTGACCCATAACCTATACAATTATATTGAAAAACAAACTGAATCATTTAGGGTGGAAAAATAAAGAACAAAAATAATGTGGTTGTATAAATATGCATACCTATAAACTAATACTTTGTTGCATTACCCTTTGACTTTATGACAGCATTCAGTCTTTTTTGGCAGAAGTCTATTAGCACGGCACTTCTTGACTTGGCAATTGTTGCCCACTCTTCCTTGCAAAAGCGCTCCAAATCTGTCAGATTGTGAGGGCTTCTCCTGTGTACAACCCCCTTCAGGTCACCCCACAGAATTTCAATGGGATTCAGGTCTGGGCTGTGGCTGGGCCATTCCGAAAACTTTGGTCTTCTAGTGAAGCCATTCTTTTGTTGATTCGGAGGTATGCTTTGGGTCGTTGTCGTGCTGAAAAGTGAAATTCGTCTTCAGCTTTTTAACAGGTTTTAGCCTGCAGGTTTTGTGCCAATATTGACTGATATTAGGAACTGTTTATAATTCCCTCCACCTTGACTAAAGCCCCAGTTCCAGCTGGAGAAAAACCGCCCCAAACATAATGCTGCCTCCACCATGCTTCACTGTGGGTATGGTGTACTTTTGGTGATGTGCAGTGTTGGTTCCCACATGCTTTTGGCAGACTTAATGTAGGTCTTTGCAAAACATAGCCGGGCTTGGATGTTTTTCTTTGTTAAAAAAGTATTTCGTCTTGCCACCCTACCACACAGCCCAGACATATGAAGAATAAGGGAGATTGTTGTCACATGCACTACACAACCAGTACCTGCCAGAAAGTCCTGCAGCTCCTTTAATGTTGCTGTAGGCCTTTTGGTAGCCTCCCGGACCAATTTTCGTCTTGTCTTTTTATCAAGTTTTTAGAAACGTCCAGTTCTTGGTAATGTCACTGTTGTGCCAAATGTAATCCACTTCTTGATGACGGTCTTCACTGTGTTCCATGATATATCTAATTCCTTGGAAATTCTTTGGTACCCTTCTCCTGACCGATGCCTTTCAACAATCAGATCCCTTTGATGTGTTGTAAGCTCTTTACGGACCTTGGCTTTTGCTGTCACATGCAACAAAGAAAATGTCAGGGAAATCCTAATACAACAGTTGAACTTTATATGGGGTTACTCAGAATCACTTTAAATAATGGCAGCTGTGTACTGACTACTATTTAACATTAGTTTAAATGTGATTGGCTAATTCTGAACACAACCACATCTCCAATTATAAGAGGGTGTTCACACTTATGCAACCACATTATTGTAGTTTTGTTATTTTTCTTTTTCCCCTCTAAATGATTTCAGTTTGTTTTTCAATATAATTGTACAGATTATAGGTGACAAAGGTGGAAAAAGTTCTGAAATGATTCATCTTGGACTGATTTTGTAACATGACAAAAACCTGACATTTAAACAGGGGTGTGTAGACCTTTTTATATCCACTGTAAGTATGAACTAACCGGAAATATGATCAGACAGTCCTGGGGTACTTTAATGGACCCTGGGCTGTCTGTCTATAGAACGCATGTCCCTCGATTGCGTTACAGGGATTCCCCCTTCTCATTTTCTTTGAAATGCCACGATCAGCTTTGATCGAGTCATTGAAGAAGGTAACGCCAGAGATCTCGTTTTAGAGCGGGGCTGCAGCTGTTTATTACAGCCGTTGCCCAGCTCCTGATCGAGCTGGCACACTTGTTGTGCCTGTGAGATCAGCCAGACGTCCATGCTCGTCATGATGCGGCAATGTCCAGCTGCACATGATGAGCATAGACGTCAAGCATCGCCAAATCACTTACTTTTCTAAAAAATGTACTCTTTCCCCGATCCAGTCTACCGTCCTGTGACGCAGATTGTGATAATCGCACTTCCTGTGACGTTCCTCCTCACCAAAAGCCTTCTTCCGGCCTCCCAGACGGCACGTTATGACTGAGGTTAATTTCAGTGGGTGGTCAAGTGCGTCTGCGTTCATGTAACTTATTTTCTAAAGCCCTTATTCTCCTACTGCACATGCACCGCTTGCATCCAATTAGATCACAATAATGTTATGTGATCCTTTATTGTAATCATTAGGAAAAACCGTAAACGGCTGCAGACCGGATGTTCGGAAAGTGAACAAACCGGAGTGCGGCCACGGCATCAGGAGAGAAGAAGATTACAGAAAGAGGTATTGGGGAGTCATTATGACGGAATGCACAATAAACAGAACTTTAAAAAAAAATGTATAGCAGTTTCGGAATCTATTTCTATTCACTTGAGTCAGCCGTTTTGTGCAAAAATTACAGGAAAAAGCAGCAATATTGGTCAATTTTGACTTCGCTACTCAGAAACTGAAGGCCAACTGTCATTCTTCAACATGTTCTATTAACAACAAAGTGACCGTTTCACTGTCAGTTGCTGAGAAGCTAATTCAAAACCAAAATGGCTACACTTCCTGTTGCCGTTTTGCAAAAGAGGCCTCTGCAAAAGGATAGGAAAATGTAACTAGCTTTATTGGTATAACAACAATAATTAAGAAACCTTGTCTATCTTTCGATGTTCTGATTTGCTCATATATAGCCATTTTTATGTTTTTGATATGCTTAAACTTGTGTGATGCTTAGTAAAATAAATATATATTTGCTCCAAAACTTGTGTAAGGTGGATGCTCAAAATATTTTGATTTGTTTTTTCTTGCTTAGTCTTCCATAATATGTTTGTTTTTGAATGTCAACAATAGCTGCTTGGTAGACTCGATCCAGGGTCATAAACATGACAAAGTTCAAGTTAACTGAACTGAACTACACTGAACCACCTACTATTAGTTAGCTGGTAGAGATATTACATACGCCAGATGGGAGTAGGGTTAATCAGCCACCACACACCAATGGCATAGCATATCTTGGCTACACAATAGAATCGGTTAGGTTGAAATGAACCTGCTGAATCCATGTTTCTCCTGATGGCACAGGGATACGGTCAGCCAGTCGCCATAGACATTTGATTGAATTAGCGAGATCTACCAACAAAAATCTGATGGATGTTTGTTTCTATCATACCAAAAAATACATGTAATATATTTCCCAAATATGAACTGATTGGTACTGAATGGAATGTTTGATGCAAATATGAGCATGACAAAATCGAGAAAATTAATAAATTTCAATTTATACATTCTTTAAGAGAGTGTGTTTTCAAGATAGATAGATATGAAAGAGATAATCAGACAATCTGCTATATTCCATCTTTTGTTAAATTAAGAGTCTTTGTTAAATTAGATTAACGAAGGCGACCATAAAGGCAATTGATAAAGACCTGAATTTCTACTGGAGTGTGTGTAAATTGCTTGCGGAACATGAGTAGCAGCCCTGACAAGACTCGCAAGCTATATTGATCTTTACTTGAATTCACTGAATAAATAATGGTTGTCATAGTAATTGAGCATTCATGACAAGTAGAGAAGCAGACAGAAATCCAGAGCACCTTGTGTGTCATTTTTATCACAGAGTAACTATACTAATGTTGTGTAGCTTTTATCTTGGAAATATTTTATTTTTTATTATATAACATAATTTATACAAATGTGGACATATATCAAAGGAAAAAATATATATTTTCCACATTAAATTGTGTCTTTTCTCCTGGGAATAACATTTCACAATATTTAACCCCTTAAAGAGACTCCCTGTCCCCAGTTTATCAATTCTCTATCTCCTAACTAATCTAATAGGCGCTTTGCTGCTGATAACTAGTGTGATTTGTTTTTTAAAAAAACTTTTATTATTTTAAAAGTTATTTTTTCTAAATATGTAAATGAGCCTTTATTAGACAATTGGGAGGTAACAGCAGCAATTCTCCTGAGGTGGAGCTACCTAACTACTTCTGACGTGGTCTTATTAGCATGAAGCTGCTTCACACACCGTGTGAAACTAAATCTGGAGAGAAGGGGGATCACTTCAAACTGCCATATCTCCGGCTGTGGACCACCTAGAACAGGGGCATATCAAAGAGGAGATTCTAATCTTTCATATGACACCAGGATGCAATTCTAGCTGTGACACAACCGGAGATTTCGCCCGTTGAATACACAGCCGGGAATGGAAGCTGTATACTATATGATCACGCTGTGTTGCTGGTCAGGGAAGGTGGAGAAACTGTAAGCTGATTGGACAGCGTCATACAGAAAACATTACACTGCTCAGAATGAAAAGAAAGTGTCACCTCCTATTTGGCTGTTAGAGCAACATTACCATATTTCGAAAAATGCACATAACTTTGCAAATAATAAACTTTTTTAAAACAAATCACACTTATCAGCAGCAAAGTGCCTGTTAGATTAGTTAGGAGATAGGGAATTGGTAAACTGGTGACAGAGTCCGTTTAAGGACACAGTCTGTTTTCGCCGAATAAACCAGGCCATTTTTTTCAAATCTGACGTGTCACTTTATGTGGCAATAACTTTGGAATGCTTTTATTTTTTTCAAGCGATTCTTAGATTGTTTATTCGTAAGACACATTGTAATTTAAGTTAGTGGTAAATTTTGGTTGATACATTCAGTGTTTATTTATTTTTCTAAATTTAAATGTATCTACTTGTAAATTAGATATACAGTTATACCACACAAAATAGTTACTAGTTTACATATCCCATATGTCCACTTTATATTTGCATTGTTTTTTGAACATTATTTTATTTTTCCAGGATGTTACAAGGCTTAGAACTTAAGCAGAAATGTCTCACATTTTCAAGATAATGTCAAAAGGCTATTTTGTCAAGGACCAGTTCAGTTCTGAAGTGACTTTGAGGACCTTATGTACTAGATAGACCCCATAAATCACCCCATTTTACACACTGCACCCCTCAAAGTATTCAAAACAGCATTCCGAAAGTTTATTAACCCTTCATTTGTAATACATTTTCTTCTGTAACATAGAAAGTTTTACCAGAGAAATGCAACGCAATATTTATTGCCCAGATTCTGCAGTTTTTAGAAATATCCCACATGTGGCTCTAGCGTGATAATGGACTGAAGCAGCGGCCTCAGAAGCAAAGGAGCACCTAGAGGATTTTGGGGTCTCCTTTTTTTAAAATATATTTTAGGCACCATGTCAGGTTTGAAGAGGTCTTGTGGTGTCAAAACAGTGGAATCTCCCAAAAAGTGGTTTTGGAAACTACACACCTCAAGTAATTTATCTAGGGGTATAGTTAGCATCTTGACCCGATAGGTCTTTTGCTATATTTATTGGAATATGTCTGTGAAAATGAAAATCTACTTTTTTTTACTGAAAAAATATAAAAAAAATAATTTTTTACAAGGAATAAAGAATAAAAAGCACCCAAAACTTGTAAAGCTATTTCTCACGATTACGCCAATACCCCATATGTGGTAATACACTGCTGTTTGGACCCACGGCGGAGCTCAGAAGGGAAGGCATTTGGCTTTTGGAGCGCAGATTTTGCTTGGTGATAGTTCTATTTGGGGTTTTGCTGGTATTTAAGTTTATAATGTGGTGGCATATATAAGCTGGGCAGAGTACATCAGGGCATAATAAGAGGGTATAATACTGGGGTAAATAATTCATAGATGTGTGGCCGGTGTCGCACTGATAAATGGTGCCCAATGTTATCCGCTTTTGGACATTGCACAATTTCTGTCACTACATTCTGAGTGCCAGATCTTTTTTTTTTTTTTTTTTCTCCACCGGAGCCATGCGAGGGCTTATTTGTTACGTTACAATCTGTAGTTTTCATTTGTACCATTTTAGGGTACATGTGATTTTTTTGATCACTTTTTATTCGATTTTTTATGGCAAGCAAAGTGACAAAAAAAAGATACATTTTGACAATGTTTTTTGTCCTTTTTTTTTACAGTAATCACTGTGCGCTATAAATTACATTTTACTTTATTCTGCAGGTCGGTAAGATTACGGCGATACCATATGTATATCGTTTTTTTAAGTTTTGTGGCGTTTGCGCAATAAAATCACTTTTCTATAAAATTAATTCTTTTTTGTGTCACCATATTCTGAGAGCCATAATTTTTTTATTTTTTAGTCAAAAAAGCTGTGTAAGGGCTTGTTTTTTGCGGGACGGGTTGTAGTTTTTATTTTGGGGTATATGCAAATTTTTGATCACTTTTTATTCTATATCTTGGGAGGGGTGATGGCCAAAAAAATAGTGATGCTAGTATTGTTTTTTAATAATTTTTTGCGGTTTTCACCGTACGGGAAAAATAATATTATAGTTTTATAGTTTGGGCCATTATGAACGCGGTGATACTAAATATGTGTACTTTTTTAACGGGGGTTTTTTTTTCCTATAATAAAAGACTTCTAGAAAAAAAAAGCATTGTTTGTTTTTGTAACTTATAACTTGTTTTTACACTTTTAAAAAACATTTTTATTACTTTTTTTTTATTTTTTACTTGTTTTACTTGAAGACCTGCAGCACTGATGGCTGCTATAATACATTACACTACCTAGGTAGTGTAACGTGTGTTAAACTGTCAGTGTGACGTTGACAGTCGCACTGACAGGAAGCCTATGAGGACCAGCTGGTCCTCATAGGCTTCCGTGAATGGCAGACCGGAGGCCGTTGTATGGCCTCCGGTTTTGCCATGCAACCAAAGGCAGCACCCACAATCGGTCCTCGAAAGTTTGTTGTAGCAACAAACTTTACAGTTTGTTGCTACGACAAACTTTCCCTGCGATCACATGATCGGGACCTGAACCAATCAGGTCCCGATCATGTCTCTGGGACCAGAGGCAGGGGTTGACAGCGCGATCCGGGTGTCACTGCTACTCTGAGACACCCGGATCACGCTTTTAACACCCACTGTGAATTCACGCCGGCGCTGCACAAGCAAGCGCCAACGTGAATTTACTGTAGGCGGTCAGGAAGCAGTTAATAAGGGTGATCATATTCTCTGTAGCGGAACCAATCGGTTCGGCTGTAGAGAACAGGTTACTGGGGAGCAGCGTACACTGACACAGCCGGCGTCCGAGCGCTTTTCACAGTGCTGAAACAGAACGGTTGTTTTTTTTGGCCCACTAGGGGACTTGAATGCCTGCACCTCTGATCTTTACTCTAATGCATTGCACTACTCACGTAGTGCAATATATTAGAGCTGTCAGTCAGTCACTGACAGCCAGCCTATTAGGTCCCGTCTCTGGGCGGGGCCTAATAGGCTATCGTACGTGGCAGGCCATTGTTAGGCCTTCGGTTACCTTAGTAACAATCGGCATCCTCACGATCACATAGTGTCGATGATGATCGCTACAGACTACTAAGATGCAGCGATCACTTTTGATTGTGGCATCTAAGGGGTTAATGGCAGGGATCAGAGCTAGTTAACTTCCCTGTCGATACAGCACGGTGTCAGCTGTAGCATACAGTTGACACCACCGGCTGATGTCGCAGGCTCCGCTTCTGAGCCTGCACAATCTTGCTTTTGTGGCCGGAAGCCTTTTAGGCCTTGCATCAGGGCGGGACCTAGCAGACTTCCTTACTTGGCAGACAGGAGGCAATTGGTAGGCCTCCGGTCTGCCAGAGCAGTCGTCGGAACCCCGCAATTGCTTTACGGGGTTCCGTTCTGCTTGTACGTTGTGTTGCGTTAAGGGGTTAATATATGAGTTAAAAATTCAGTAAAAGCCATTAAGTTGCTTTTTTAGGGCATCTCCTCATTTAAATTTGTTGTTCTTCACAAAAATGCATAATACTTATTACAACATTTTAGGATCAAGATTTATAACCAGGATGGAATTTATACTGCTGGAGCCTATAGGCAAACTGTTTTGGAGCCCTAAAACTTCAAGTAGCACCAGATTATTCAGGAAATTCTAAAGATTTTGTTTTAAAAGAATATTCACATCTCAGACATTTATGGCATATACTCAGGATATGCCATAAATGTTCGATAGATGCGAGTCCCACCACTGGGACTGGCATCTATCACTAGAACTGTGCTTCCTGATTCCCATCCCGAGATGGAAATACCCCTTTCAGTGAACAGAATATAGTGCTACAGCCCTACACAGTTCATCCTACTTCCTCTAAAGTCTTTCCACACTTGTTTCTAACCTTATTTTACACTTAACATGTGCATACCTGTGTGTGTGTGTGTGTGTGTGTGTGTGTGTGTGTGTGTGTGTGTGTGTGTGTGTGTGTGTGGACGTGTGGACTATATTTGACCATTTTGTGACTTGTATCCTGCATTTATCACCAGTGTTCCTCTCTGCAGGCTCTATTTCTAATTGTCAGTATTCCCTGAACTCCGCTCCAAAGGGGTCAGAGCCCAGCTGCTATCATGTCTCCCATACAAAACACACATCCTGCTCCCCATCTCTCTCTCACATTCAAAAGCAGAAGAAAGAAAATTATACTGAGCGGTGTAGCTGTGAATCTAGCTCTAGGGTAAGATATAACACTTACTATAAGCTGCAGCAGCGTCTGTATCTCTCTGTCTCTCTGCGGCTTCCCCCCTCCATAGACTTCTATGAGCCTATATAACCTCATTGAAGAGGGAGTATATACTCGGTGGGTTTTGGATGTCTGTTTCAGCCGAAACTTCACTGCAACAGCCGGAATCGGAGATAAGGCTGATCCCGGCTATTTAACCACTTAGATGCAACGGTATCTAAACCATAAAACAGAAAAGGGGGCCCCCACCATCAACCCGGTGGTGCCAATGGTTGTCATGGCAGCCTGGGGGCATAATGAAGGCCCCAAGGTCTGCCATCTTCCAGTTCCTATTATTGGGCTTTTAACCAGTAAAAATGACAATACATCTCAATACATAGATCGTGCAGTGTACTATACCAGCGATTTCCTGTTTTAGGGGGACTAAAAAAAAAGTTAAATAAAGTAGCTTTTTTAAAATATACAGTAAAAAATAAATTACTAAAATTTTTAAAAAAATGCTCTTTTTCCCCTTAAAGTAATGTAAAAACAATAAACATAATTGGTATTTGCGTGTCCCTAAAAGTCTGAACTATTATAATATAACAATATTTAACCTGCACAGTGAATGCAGCAAAACCTACAGCTCGCCCGACAAAAAACAAGTACTCACACCGCTCCATGGACAGAAAAATAAAATATTATGGGTCTCAGATTATGGCATCACAGCAAATAAGTTTTTCTTTGTAAAAGTATAGTACATTATAAAAAAAAAACATATTTAAATGTGGTATTGCCATAATCGTATTGACCCGCAGAATAAAGTTAACAAAATCCCACAAACAATGTTTTTGCCGTTTTCGAGCAACATTTAATGTACAACATAATGTTCTAATAAAAATTAAAACTTGTCCCGCAAAAAACATGCCCTTATACATATATATATATGTCGATGGAAAAATAAAAAAGTTTGGGCTTTTGGAAGGTAGGGAGGAAAAAAAACAATACAAATTTAAATGGCTGTGGCGTCAAGGAGTTAAACAAAAATTCTTATTTTTTTCATAGCCATATTCCAAGCGTCAACCTTTTTAATTTTTTGTTGATGTAGCCATATGTGAGCTTGTTTTTTGCGGGACGAGATGTAGTTTTCATTGATACCATTTTGGGGTACTTGTGACTTATTGATTAACGTTTATTAATTTTTTTGAGTGAAGATGGAAAAAAAAGGAATTCTGCCATTGTTTTTTTGCATGTTTTTTCTTTTTTACCGCCGTTAATCATGCAGTTTAAATAACGATCGCAGCAATACCATATATGTGTGTACTTCTTTTTTTTTTTTTTTTTACACTTTTACAACCTAAAACCACTTCTTATGTATTTTTTTTATTCCCACTACGGGACTTCACAGTGCGATCATTTGATCAAACATTACTATCTGTCAGTATAAAAGATCGGAGCTTCCGATGGGTGAGAGGGAACATCCTTCCTCTGTAAACCACTTGGGTGCTATGTTCGATTTTAACCGCGGCATCTAAGGGGTTACATGGCCCAGATCAGAGGCTTCCCAGACCCCGGCCGTTAGGGCAGGAGCTCGGCTGTTATCAGACAACCAAGCACCTGCTCCCCCCAGCAGGGGACACCAGTGTGTGGCCTGTTCCGAGGTGCCGAAAAAAGGTTTGTTGATTGGAATAAGGCTCCTCAGACAACACAATAGGCGTATAGGAGGTCAGTAAGCGGTTAAGCTCTTCTATGTGTTTCTCACTCTGAGCAACATTATATGTACATGAATAATAACCTTCAGTATATCGGGTGCATTCACATATATCAGTTGCATCAGCATAGTTTTTTTTGTCTCCAGTGCTTACAACTGATGCAAAAACTGCAGCAAAAATGTATCACTTGCCATCAGTCTTTTTTACTGCAAAACCATCAGTTGTCATCGATTGTCGTTAGTTATCAGTTTTTACCATCCATTTTTAACATCAGTTTTTACCACAATGGTCCACCAAAAAGGTAGTATAGTGTCTGAAAATGTACCAATTAAATCAGAGTGGCGCATAGTTTGTGATAGATTGGATACATGATAGATTAGATACATGTTACGTACTTGTCATTTCACAAAACTTCTTCTGACATGCTTCTGGCATGTCAGGGCTCTCCTTCTCTGCTCTGGCCTCAGAGCTACACTGAAGTCTGACACACACATTGTAATGTCAAATGTGTCATATTCAGTGCGGCACCGAGAGGGAGAGCCCAGAAGTCAGCTGCTGTCCACTCACCTCAGATCAGATGTTTGAAGCAGCTTTGTGAACCTGCAACGGCACCAAACACTAGCCCTAACTTCAGAGAGGAACTAGTGTTTGGCGCCTTTACAGCTACCCAATAGCACCCCATCTCCTACCCACACCACGCTGGAATTGCAACAGGGTCCGGGTGTCGGCCGTTGAAAACCGTTTTTGACTGCTGTTTTGCATTCGTTCCGTGTTTTCGACGGCCGATTGTGACCCGTTTTGCATCAGTTTTTCACTGTCCCTTTTAAAAATTGATACATTTCATTTGTAGATAATGCCACAGTGCCCTCTGCAGATAGCGCCACAGTGCCCTCTGCAGATAGCGCCACAGTTCCCCCTGCAGATAGCGCCACACAGCACCCTGCAGATGGCGCCACACAGCACCCTGCAGATGGCGCCACACAGCCCCCTGCAGATGGCGCCACACAGCCCCCTGCAGATGGCGCCACACAGCCCCCTGCAGATGGCGCCACACAGCCCCCTGCAGATGGCGCCACACAGCCCCCTGCAGATGGCGCCACACAGCCCCCTGCAGATGGCGCCACACAGCCCCCTGCAGATGGCGCCACACAGCCCCCTGCAGATGGCGCCACACAGCCCCCTGCAGATGGCGCCACACAGCCCCCTGCAGATGGCGCCACACAGCCCCCTGCAGATGGCGCCACACAGCCCCCTGCAGATGGCGCCACACAGCCCCCTGCAGATGGCGCCACACAGCCCCCTGCAGATGGCGCCACACAGCCCCCTGCAGATGGCGCCACACAGCCCCCTGCAGATGGCGCCACACAGCCCCCTGCAGATGGCGCCTCCCATGCCCCCTGCAGATGGCGCCTCCCATGCCCCCTGCAGATGGCGCCACCCATGCCCCCCTGTAGATAGCGCCACCCATGCCCCCCTGTAGATAGCGCCACCCATGCCCCCCTGTAGATAGCGCCACCCATGCCCCCCTGTAGATTGCGCCATTGTGGCTCCCTCTAGGAGTAGAATCTACAGCCAGAGCATTGCCGACGCTCTGCCTGGGGATTCCGCTCCTGGAGGAGCCCCTGACGTCAATGCCCATATATGGACAGGGACGCCAGGGGCTCCCTTTAGGAGCGAAATCCACGGCCAGAGCGTTGGCAACGCCCTGACCGCGGATTCTGCTCCATGAGGAGCCCCTGACCTCACAGTCCATATATGGACAGGGAAGTCAGGGGCTTCTAGTAGCGGAATCCCCGGCCAGAGCGTTGCAATTTCTTGGCATCGCTCTGGCCGGGGATTCTATTCATGGACGAGTTCCTGACATCCCTGTCCATATATGGACAGGGACATCAGGGGTTCCTCCGGGAGCTTAATCCCTGGGCAGAGCATCGACAATGTTCTGGCCAGGGATTCCCACGCCGGGTGCTGGCAGAAGGTGGATGTGGCAGCTCCCGGCGTTCAACCGGCGAACAGTACATTAAAATAGGATACGGCGCCGGACCTCCCAGGGAGCCGGTTACAAAAACGCTGCATTTAATTATTATGGATCCGGCTCCTGCAGAGGTACGACGCCACAATTTATATCCCATGTGCCAAAACAGATCCCATAGAAAACTATGGGATTCGTTCTAGCATTCGTTTCCCTCCGGCATTTCTGCAACATGCCAGAGGGAAACTGACAGGGTCAACGGATATATGTGAATGGCCCCTTACAAAATCATTGTCTGTCCAGAGCATGTTCTAATAATTTGCAATCTGAGAAGTATACTTTCTTTACACACTAGTCATGTAAATGTGTCTACCAGCAAACTTTCAAATTATTTCACATGTCTGTGTAGACTAATATCTACATTTGCATATATCCACTCCACAACAAAAAACACAATTTCCTACAATTCATCCTTATCATTAATCACCTGCCAACATTACTATTTCTACGGCGCTTTTCCATGCATAACCATTTTCTATCACATCTATTTCTGGGAAACCCATTAGAGCGTGTTCACATGGCGTATTTTCCGTCGTATTTTGTAGTATAAAATAGTTGCAATACGCTACAAAATACACCTCAAAAATGCCTTCAAACAACTTTCCATTGTTTTCAATGGTAAAAAGCTGTGTAGTTTATAAGAGGAGTAATTTTACTCCGTTGTATTAAAAAAGCTGTGTAAAAATAAGTTTCATTAAAAAAATGCCATGTCACTTCCTTGAGGCGTTTTTTAAGCAGATTCTTAAAGTTTTCAATGGACAATGCCAAAGACGCTTTGAAAACACACTTCAGATACACTTGGCAAATCTGCATCCAAAACGCTTGGTTTCTAGATGCTAATTTCTCTTGAAATCAGCCTTGTATTTTTGTTCTTCACACATAAGCCATGTGAATATACCCTTACTTTCTTTGTATATTGTTGGCTAATTAGAGTAAGAGCGTTAAGCTGGTATTACACGGCCCGACGTGGGCAGTGTAAATGAGTCCCGATCAACAAGACAGCTCGTTGATCGGCGCTCGTTTGCTCTTTTCACAAAGAGCTAGTATGGGGATGGCTACTCCGATCGCTCATCTCCATACGTTTCTATTATGTCGGCAGCACGTCTCCATGTTTATACAGGGAGATGTGCTGCCAAAAATGATAATAGTTTCAGTATTTAAAATGAAACGATCACCTGATGAACGAGTGTTTGCCCGTTCATCGGCTGATCGTTGCCCTGTTTACACTGGTCAATTATCGGGAACGAGTGTTCTTTGAATGCTCATTTGCCTGATAATTGGCCAGTGCAAAAGGGCCTTTAGAGGATGTTGATATAAATATGTGTGAGATTAAGATTACATTAGTGGTATCTGTGAGGTCCAACCCAAGGCGATTTCTATAGATTGCTTCTCAAAAGAAACCACCAAAGCAATCAACTGATTCACTTTGGGTCCAGCTGATATCCGTTGACCCTCAGTTTGTGTCTTGGATTATCTTTGTTTTAAGGTTTGGATATGTTTTTCTCTATATGTCTCCTACTGAGGCGACTTTTATTATCCATGCTATTGTAAGCAGTTAGCAGGCTGGATGGCAGGTACGCGTCACTAAAGAGCCTCACACACGAGTGTGTTCAGTCTGTGATATACAGCCCGTATGTCGGCCACATTTTCCAGACCGAACACGCGGCAGGGTGCTCCTAGCATCATAGTTATCTATGACGCTAGGTGTCACTGCCTCGCTGCGGGACAACTGTCCTGTACTGAAAACATGATTACAGTACGGAACAGTTCTCCCGCAGCGAGGCAGTGACACCTAGCGTCATAGATAACTATGGTGCTAGGAGCGCGGCTCCCTGCAGTGTGTTCGGTCCGGGAATTGCGGCCGACATACATTCGTATATCACGGACCAAACACGCTCGTGTGTTAGGCTCTTAAGACGGCTACTCTCAGTGGCATAAACCCCAGAGCAAATGGCACTGAGCAACACGTAGATTACCAAGCAGGTTGCTTAAAACAAACTGGATTTTGTGGTCCGGATTTGGGAGTAGATGTAGTGTAAGAAAAATGGCCACTCCAGGATTTCGCAGTCTGACTTGGAGTCCAGGTGAGGCAGTAGAGCGTGTTATGTGTGAGCTGCATGAAGGTGAAGTGCAGAGTCTGGTGGGCTCTTCTGAAGTGGAAAACTATTGCCAAAAACTGCAGGGTTCCTGGGTGAGCAATGAACTGAGTTTCGGTTTCTAAAAAATACTTTAAAGAATTTCTGTTTTGCTGAAGAAAGCATATCTATTGCTTTTTTCCTTTGGACTTTATTTGTTGCTGGAAAAACACCATGTTCAATTTGCTGTAAATAAAATCAGAAAAGACTTTTGTGAATATTATAATTTATTTTTTTTTACACTACATATACAGGTGTCAGTCAGGCCAAATACTGCAACTGTCTTTTAGTCGACTTGCATACTTGTGGTATAGCAAAAAACTTACCACAAACAATTGTTTTTCTTCAGGGGAGTAGAATATGTCCAAAATGATTTTCTATTCTGTCTTAAGGGGGTCGTACAGGATACAAGAAACATGACTTCTTTATTTTAAAAACCGCGCCACACCTGTCCACAGGTATTGTGTGGTGTTGCTGCTCAGCCCCATTCACTTCAATGGGGCTGAGATGCAATGACAGACACATCCCATGGACAGGTGCAGCGCTGTTTATGGAAGAAAGCTGCCATGTTTTTCTAATCCTGTACTATACAGTGTTGTCTGAGCAGATTAGTACTCTTATTAGTACTTCACTTAAGTTTATGAAATCCACATTGGGATATCATGGGAAGAGGTCGAAAAAATTACTAAGACTTGAGAACTTAGAATGGTTTCATTTAGTTGACATTGTAAAATTGTATAATTAAAAAAGATATTTAAAAATTACTTATACTTTTCTAATCTTTCTATTTTTCTTTTTTTTTTAAAAGAACGTCTTGGTCTAAAAGAACCGAAGAAAGTGAATGAACTACGTAACCGAATCATCTCTTGTTTGAAAGACCACTTAGCTTTAGATGGCCAAATCAAGGGACAACTAGACGTTGCAGCATTATTAAACCTTCTTACAGATCTGCGAGCTCTGTGTACGTTGGGACTTCAGCGTATATTTTACCTGAAGCTTGAAGATTTGGTGCCACCACCTCCTGTGATTGACAAACTGTTTTTAGATACATTACCCTACTGAGCTAATGAGTAATGTTACTATAATTCCAACAACAGGTTGTCCTAAAGTTGTACTTTTCATGCACTGAATCTGGGCAATTTAAATAATTTTATCTAACAACGATTTTAGCCTTTGGTATTGTCGATTTTAAATAATGCATTTTTAGAAATAGTCACATACATTGTCTTATACTTTAAATAAAATGCAGATATTTATGATGTGTAAAAACAGCTTACATAGGGCTCAATCAATAAATAAATTTTTAAATACCCTGCCTTAGGCCTCATGCACATGACCGTAGTTTTCATCCATACTTACAGATTTGGTAATTATGGATGAAATTGCGGACCCATTCATTTCTACAGGTCACTGACACCTTTCCGTTTATATACGGATGTGTGTCCGGGCCGTAGAAAAGATCCTCAAAATATAGAACATGTCCTACTGCTGTCCGCAGCATGGTCTGCAATTGCGGACGTTTACGGATGTGCATCCATGTTTGCAGACAGTAAAAACCCTTACGATATGAATAAAAAAAGCGCTAAAACATTCTACATTACTTCTGGATTTTAAGTGTCTACAGAAATAGCACCATACATTTTTTTTGTGATTTTTGTTTCCAGTGTTACAATAGATAAGCATATTTTTGTTGTGTCATTTCTTATGATCCTTCAATGCCATGTTTTTACTTCTCGTTTATTAGATGCTAGCTGATAAGAATAACGATGAAAGATTTTAAAAAGTTAAAATCACTATTATAAGACAGTAATATGTATTGTATGCACTGTACTTCATTAACCGAGAAGTCTTTTGGCTATATCTATCCATGAGTGCTAAACGATGACCCTTGTGTATGTATGTATGTATGTATATATATATATATAATATATATTCAGTGCGCATAGGTCTTCGTACCCCACTTATGCAAGTATTGTATAATTAACATTGAATATAATTTATTTCAATAATATGAACAGGTGAATCCGATATGAAACATGCATATTCCCTAATCATTAAATAAATACACTGATTATATTGTGTTAATTACCCTATAATCTATTTTGTAGTTAATACTAGTGCACCTATTTATATTTATTAAACATCTCTCATTTTTTGTTAGTTATTTGACACTTGTGAATTTCAGAGGATAATTATGCACATGCACTAAATGTTTCATGGGAATATTTTTTTATTTTTTTTCTCAAGAACATTTTGAATGTCAACCTAATATTTGTGTGATTTCTGTTAGATTTGCAACGTTTTGCTTTATATATATATATATATATATATATATATATATATATTATATATACACACACCTTCTTAACACCACTTTTAACTTTGCTAATTAAATTATGCAATTTTAAATATATGTAGGGTTCAATGCAAATTAATGTTTTGCAAATTTGATTTGTATTTGACAAATAACAATTAAAGTATTTTTATAGCATTCGTGTGTTTATTTATTATTTTACTTTAAAATCTACAAGCAAAGATTGTTACAACCAGTTTTGCATGAAATTAAAGGTATTTTTTGTAAGGTATACAATTACTAAAACAAAACTTGCCAATATGATTAGCAAAATGCCATAAAAGGTGATCAGCAGAGTGCAATGTAAACTTTTTTTAAAATGTAGTTAAATAAAAACTAAAATGTAGTGCATAACATTTATTTTTTACAGCGATAAGTAAAAATTATTTTCAACAATGTCTAACATTTGTAACTGCTTTTCATAGGTAGATTGACTGTTTATAAAGAATAATAAGAAATGAAAAATTTAAATGGTTAGATAGATGAAAATACCAGTCCCCTTATGTACTGGAAACCATTGTAACAATGTTGACAAAGTACTGTACGGTCATTACTTTTGGTGAAAAAAACTTCTTTATTACAACATTTATTTATATACACAATTTCTACAGTCTAAGGCGATGTTTCTGTTAGTTTCGGCTTTTACTTTGACAGCTAGAACTGTGTAACATGTTGCTCTATTTTATCCTGTAAAAATAAAATGGACCCATAATATGTCGATAAAGTCTGTTCGGAACGGTTACTTAGCAGATTTAAGTTGATCTGTTATATCTGTTATGGCTCCTGTAAAATGTAAGCCATGACTGTGAACACTGCACATCACATGTTCATGTTCCATTTAATAACCTATTCAATTGTGTTATTGCACACAACAGTGAATATTATCACTTAGGACAGATAGGATATTTGTGAAATAGTTGATTTGTGTACAAGTTATTTAAAGATAGACCCCCATAGACAAATTGGTATGGGAGGAGCTTGAAGTAATCCAAGATGTGTGTTATTAGGTGGTCTTTTTTATTTTATTTGGATTTTGAACTTTTTTTTTATTACGCTTTTAAGTGTTGAACAACACAGATAAATACAATTAGTACCGCAAAAGTAGTGTATCGTAAAACATTTCGTTTTGGAAAAACAGCACATAAATGATAAAATAAGATTGTCGTTAAGTAGAGTATTATACCATTGAAACAACATGTAAGTAAGCATATAAGTGGGAGGTAAATTGGGATGTTGAAGTGGGATATTGAAGGCTATGCAAATGAAAAAACAAAAATAGTTAAAAGGGTTATCCCACATAGAATATTTATCACCTATCCATCAGCCCCACATACATTAATTGGAGCGGCAGGGCGCATTCGCGTGTCTACTGCTCCAAACTCCTCACTGCAGACATCCATTGAGGAACCGGGGGGGGGGGGCGCTTGGGACTCCTGTTCTAGTGATCATGGAAGTCCCACCGGTCGGACCCCTAGCGACCATACATTTATATTCTAGCCTATGGATAGGTGATAAATGTCCTTCGTGGGATAACCACCTTGAAGCATACTAAACCTGTTACCGCCAACACAGCCATAAAAATGAGAAATCTTTAGTGGGATTCAAAAAAACCTCCTTACACCTGACCAGCAAGAGAGAGGATCACAGTAAAGCTTGCCATACCTAGAGATTTTAAATGGCTTAAAAGAAATGTGAAAAAGTTGAACTGCCATGATGGATTTATTAGGTCGTTATCGGGTGCAGTCTTGTAAAGTCGTTCATGCAAAACGACAAATGTGTTTCCCATTAAAAGCCCATGCCAGGCCACAGATTAAGGCAGAGATCAATTGGGGATTTGTCTTTTTAACTTATAACGTCCTCCAAAACAATAACCTTTAGGGCAGGGGTCTCAAACTCGGCAGGGTAAGTGGGCCGCATATAGAAAAAATGGGAAGTTGACGGGCCGCATTACTTTCAAATTTGATACAACACAAAATTATTGTTAATAAATTACTTATTTGAACTACTATAAACACTATATTACTATAATAATAATACTACATTACTATAAAATTAATACTACATTACTATAATAATATCGCTAGGTTTAATATTTGAGATTTCTCCAGGTGCTTATTTCAACAATCCAGTTTTCCAGTTTAAGTGTTGCTAAATGCAGTCCGGCGGCTCAGTTGGCAGAGTTTGGCAGACGCACATGTCAAGATTGGGCAGCCCCTTTTTAGATAGTGCCACAGTGCCCTCTGTAGATGCTGCCACAGTGCCCTCTGAAGATGCTGCCGCAGTGCCCTCTGTGGATGCTGCCGCAGTGCCCTCTGTGTGATGCTGCCGCTGTGCCCTCTTTGAATGCTGCCGCTGTGCCCTCTGTGGATGCTGCCGCAGTGCCCTCTGTGGATGCTGCCGCAGTGCCCTCTGTGGATGCTGCCGCAGTGCCCTCTGTGGATGCTGCCGCAGTGCCCTCTGTGGATGCTGCCGCAGTGCCCTCTGTGGATGCTGCCACAGTGCCCTCTGTAGATGCTGCCACAGTGCACTCTGTAGATAATGCAACAATCCCCTAGATAATGCCACAGTGCCCTCTGTAGATAATACAACACACCCCTAGATATTGCCACAGTGCCCTCTGTACATACTGCCACAGTGCCCTCTGTAGATGCTGCCACAGTGTCCTCCGTAGATGCTGCCACTGTGCCCTCCGTAGATGCTGCCACTGTGCCCTCCGCAGATGCTGCCACAGTGCCCTCCGCAGATGCTGCCACAGTGATGTCAGGGGCTTGCCCAGAGCTGGAGTCCCGGAGCAGAGCCGCTTCTAGCACTCTGCCTGGGATTCCAGCTCTGCTCCTGACATCACTGTCTATATATGGACAGAGATGTCAGGGGCAACCCCAGACCCCTGCCGCGTGCTTGAGACCCCTGCTTTAGGGTGTGTTCACACGCAGAGTCAAAAACTTCTCAAAATACGGAGCTCTTTTCAAGGGAAAACAGCTCCTGATTTTCAGACGGTTTTTGTGCCACTCGTGATTTGCAGCGTTTTTCGCAGCGTTTTTTACGGCCGTTTTTGGAGCTTTTTTTCAATAGTCCATGAAAAACAGCTCCAATAACGTCCCAAGAAGTGACCTGCACTTCTTTTACGCGGCCGTTTTTCGAAACGGCTGCGTAAAAAATGGCCTGTCGGAACAGTACGCCGGTTTTCCCATTGCAATCAATGGGCAGATGTTTGGAGGCATTCTGCTTCCGATTTTTCAGCCGTTTTTCGGGCGTTTACGGGCCAAAAACAGCCGAAAATAGGCCATGTATACATACCCTTACAGACCAACCATGAACATCAGATCGTTCAGAAAAAGGCTTCAGTAATCACTAATGTATGGCCGGAATGGAAATCCCAGTGCAAGACTCAAAAGGTATAGCAAATCAAAAACTCTGCATATGAATAATGCAGTCGAATAGTACAGAAAATATTTATGCAGGTTATATGCATATCCGGATCATCAACAGGACAGAAAAGTTAGCTGAGAAATTAGCTAGGTCAATAGGGAGAACAGCTATCATAAGTTACTTTCAGAATATGACATCAGGCATGAGAAAAGGCACATGGATAAAATGTGTTTATTGATATATATATTTTTCTAAATACTGGATCCCTACAATGGTAAGGATTGGGGTGAGCTAAGATGGAGGCGGATGTTAAAATAGTATTTAGTTGGTTGACCCCTTAAGGACGCAGCCTACTTTGGGCCTCCATGAATGCTACTTTTTTTTCTTATTGCAGCATTCCGAAAGCCAGAATTTTTTAATTTTATGTCGACTTATCCATAAGTAGACCTATTTTTTTAGTTGCCCTCACTATTTTAGGATACATATAATTTATTAGTTAACTTTTGTTATTGTAATGTAAAAAAAAACAATGGCAATCTGCCATTGTTTTTTTGAAACTTTTTATTACTCTATTTACCATGCGGCATAAATAGTTACATAGTTAGTTAGGTTGAAAAAAGACACATTTTCATCAAGTTCCACCTCTCTCAGATCAATTATACGTCATTCATTGCTAAATTATTTATAACCCTCAATGTGATTTGTCATTAAAAAAAGCATCTATCCCTCTGTCATTGTATCTGCCATTATCACTTATTGGGTTAGAGCATTCCATAGTTTAAAACCCTTTACGCTATGTGACGTAATAGTACGTCACAGGCGTTGCCCTGTTAACGCAAACTGACGGACTATTAAGTTAATAAAAACAAACACTGCCTTTTTTCCTATAATAAGCCTTTTATTATTGGGGTAAAAATGAAACCGTTAAACAGTACACATATTTGGTATTGCCTCTTCCGTAACGACCCAAACGATAAAACTATAATATTATTTTTCCCGCACGGTGAACACTGCAAAAAAAAAAACCACCCCTCACAAAACATGGAAAGCGGATAAGTTCGGGCACCATTTATCAGTGCCACACTGGCCACATATCTCTGAAATATTAATTATTTACCAGATTATTATACCCTCCATAATTATGCTCTGATGTGCTCCGCACAGATTAAATATGTCCCCACATTATAAACTGAAATACCAGCAAAACGCCAAACAGAACAACTGCCAAGCTAAATCTGCGCTCCAAAAGCCAAATGGCACCCCCTCCCTTCCTTCTGAACCCTACAGCGTGTCCAAACAGCAGTTACGTCCACAGATATGGCATCGCCATACCCGGGAGAACCAGCTTAGCAGTTTACGAAATGTGTGTCTTCGGTGGCACAAACTGGGCACAACATGTTGTGCACTAAAATGGCATATCAGCGGAAAATTTCACTTTGCACCATCCGCTGCGCATTTAATTACTAATGTAAAAATACCTGTCGGGGCAAAATGCTCACCACACCCCTTAAAATGCCTTAAGGGGTGTAGTTTCCAAAATAGGGGTCACTACTTGGGGGTTGGTTTTACTATTTGACCTCGGAGCCCTGCAATTGTGGGCCAATGCTGTGAAAATCACCAAAATGGACCTCAAATGCGCATGTTGCTCTTCACTTCTGAGCTCTGTCATATGTCCAGGCAAATGTTAAATGCCTTGAGGGGTGTAGTTTCCAAAATGGGGCCGCTTATTGGGGGCTTCCACTGTGTTCTGGTACCTTTAGGGTTTTGCAAATGCAACATGGCACCCAAAATCCAATCCAGTAAAATCTGCATGCCAAATAGCGCTCCTGCCTTTCTGAGCCCTGCCATGTCTCCAAACAGCAGTTTCAAACCACATGTGGGGTATTTCCGTACTTTTTCTACTTTATCCCTTGTGAAAATGAAAACGTTCAACTTTTTAGTCGAAAAAATGTTGATATTAATTTTTACGGCCTAATTCCAATAAATTCTGCAAAAGACCAGTGGGGTCCAAATGCTTACTATACCCCTAGATAGATTCCTTAAGGGGTATAGTTTCCCAAATGGGGTCACTTTTGGTTGGTTCCTACTGTCTTGGTCCCGCAGGCACTTTGCAAATGTGACATGGCACCCGAAAACAATTCCAGCTAAATTTGAGCTCCAAATGGTGATCCTTCCCTTTTGACCCCTGCCGTGTGCCCAAACAGCAGTTTATTACCACTTATGGGGTATTGCCATGATCGGGAGAAACTGCTTTTCAAATGTTTGGGTACTTTTTCTCCTTTATGCCTTGTACAAATTGAAAATTTAGACATTTCATTTTCACGGCCTAATTCCACTAAATTCCGCAAAAAAACCTGTGGGGTTAAAATGCTCACTATACCCCTCTTTAAATCTTTAAATTCCTTGAGACGTGTAGTTTCCCAAATGGGGTCACTTTTGGGGAGTTTCCACTGATTTGGTCCCTCAGGGGCTTTGTTAATGCGACATGGCACCTGAAAATCATTGCTGCAAAACTTGAGCTCAAAAAGCCAAATGGTACTCCTTCCTTTCTGCGCCCTGTCGTGTGTCCAAACAGCAGTTTATCACCACATATGGGTTTTGCCGTAATCGGAAGAAATTGCTTTTCAAATGTTGGGGTGCTTTTTCTCCTTTATGCCTTGTATAAATTGAAAATTTCTACGTTTTATTGGAAAAAATGTAGATTTTCATTTTCACGGATTCATTCCACTAAATTCAGAAAAAAAAAACATGGAGTCAAAATGCCCACTATACCCCTTGATAAATTCCTTGAGGGGTGCAGTTTGCCAAATGGTGTCTTTTTGGGGGTGTTTCGACTGTTTTGGCATCACAAGACCCAGGGGCGTAGCTAAAGGCTCATGGGCCCGGGTGCAAGAATTCAGCTTGGGCCCCCCTACCCCTCCCCAGCACCACCATCATCATCAGACCCCTGCGCTCTCCTATGCCCAGACGCCTTGCCCAACAGACCCCATAGTATAATGCCCCCACACAGGTAATGCTCCCATAGCTGCCCCCAATATCAGCCCCCCCATACAGTATAATGCCCCCATATGTGCATAATTACTTACCTATCCCCGTTCCCACGTCGAGTGGAGGATCCTTCGCCTCCTCCGGTGTGTACTATGAGTGACTCAGCGCAGGAAGGCGCGATGATGTCGCTACATCCTGCCTGCCTGCGTCGAGCCGCTCACGGCACAGGGAATGCTGGATCAAGGAGATGTCAGCTCCTTGCTCCAGCATTGATTGGAACCGGGACCTCGGTGAGTGACTCACGAAGCCACAGGGGGACGCGACCCACAGTGTAGGGATGTCACGATACCAAAATTTGGACTTCGATACCGATACTTCGTTTACTTTGCCAACAGTAATAAAAAAAGTTCTTCCATTTTCTGATGTGAGGCACGAGGTGTGATGATGAATTTTGAATGTGCCTCACATTAATAGTAATTAACCCCATCATGTTTCTCAGCCATAATGGGCTAATATATAAGGTACATGATGGGGTTAATTACTATTAATGTGAGGCACATGGAGGTTAAATTCATCATCGCACCTTGCACACGACCGTAAATAACCTCCATTCACTTTCATTGAGCGCGGACACATTTCCGTAGCGCTACGGATGGGTGTGCGTGCCGTAGAAATGTTCCGAAAATTATGGAACATGTCCGTCCTTTTGCATTTTGCGGGCCGTTCTCCCATACTTTGTATGGGAGCACGGCCCGAAAATGCGGGTGGCAGTCGGCGGCCGGCCGTGCCCGCAATCGCGGGCCCTGATTGCGGGCACGGTCGTGTGAATGGGGCCTAAGTGATAGAAAGCTATTTTTATTTTATTTTTTTACAGAGTACACATCATAAATGATGCAAAAAAATTGTTATGCAGGTTATTACGGGCGCGCCAATACCGATTATGTGTATGTTTTATGTATTGAGACTTATTTTAATGTTTATTATAAAAAAAGTGTATGTGTATTTTTTTTATTTAACATTACTTTGTTTTTATTTTATTTTTAAACTTCAATGTACTGGCCTATAGCTATAGGCCAGTACATTAGCCTGTGTACGGATAGTACACAGGCAGTTGTTAGGACATACCTCAGTATGCCCTAACAACAGGAAATATGGTAGGACAGCCCTGGGGTCCTTCAACAGACCCTGGGCTGTCTGCCCATATATGGTATGTCCCTTAATCGCATCACAGGAATTCCCTGTGACGAGATCCAGGGGCACCCCCCCCCCCTTCTCATTTTCCCCTGAATGCTGCAGTCAGCTTTGATCGCAGCATTCAGGAGAATAGCGGCGGAGATGAGAGGTTTCTCTGATCTCCGCCGTTATAGAGCAGGGGCTGCGGCTGTGTAATACAGCCATTGCCCTGCTCCTGATATAAGTGCGCGCGCGGTCAGCATGAGGAGATGCGGCCGGCGCTGCACTAATGAGCGGCGGTTCAGGCATTGAGGACAGAACATGGGGGTGTTTTGTAGCGCGCCCACCATGTTCTGTCTTCAGTGCCGACGCTCATTAGTGCAGCGCCGGCCGCATCACATCATCCTGACGGCGCGCACATGTTAGGACTCAGGAGCGGGGCAGTGACTGTATTACACAGCCGCAGCCCCGCTCTCATACACTCATGTGTACTAAACTGCATTGTGCAGTTTGCGGTGGAGGAGGGGGGGGGCTGTGATTTAACGCTCCCCCCCTCTCCACCGCATACAACACAATACATTACAAGGCATCACATACATTACATTACAATACATAACGTTACAACACAATACATTACATTACACTGCAGCTTACCTGGAGTCCTCCGCACCGACTCTTCTGCTCTGTCTGGAAGCCGTGTCACGTGACAACACGGTCACATGGTACACTAAGTGTACCATGTGACCGTAACCCGGAAGTGCCGGCTTCGCGGCACAGAAGATTTAGTTAGAAAAAATGCTGTATGGCAACGGGGGCCCGTGGGCCCCCCAGGCTTAGGGGCCCGGTCGCAACTGCGACCGCTGCGACCCCTATAGCTACGCGACTGACAAGACCTCTTCAAACCTGACATGGTGCCTAAACTATATTCTAAGAAAAAGGAGGCCCCAAAATCCTCTAGGTGCTCCTTTGCTTCGGAGGTCTGTGTTTCAGTGAATTCGCACACTAGGGCCACATGTGGGATATTTCTAAAAACTGCAATAAATATTGAGTTGCGTTTTTCTGGTAAAACCTTCTGTGTTACAGAAAAAAAAGGATTAAAAATGAATTTCTGCAAAAAAAAATAAATTTGTAAATTACATCCCTACTTTTCTGTAATTTTTGTGAAATACCTAAAGGGTTAATTAACTTTCTAAATGCTGTT
The DNA here is from genome assembly GCF_050947455.1 of Rhinoderma darwinii. Taxonomy (NCBI): domain Eukaryota; kingdom Metazoa; phylum Chordata; class Amphibia; order Anura; family Rhinodermatidae; genus Rhinoderma; species Rhinoderma darwinii. Next base: position 205,759,808 of record NC_134691.1, read on the forward strand.
TTGAATACTTTGAGGGGTTCAGTTTTTAAAATGGTGTGATTTCTGGGGGTTTGCATTGTATGGGCCCCTCAAAACCATTTCACAACTGAACTGGTCCCTGTAAAAATAGCCTTTTGATATGTTCTTGAAAATGTGAGAAATTTCTGCTAAAGTTCTAAGCCTTGTAACGTCCTAGAAAAATAAAAGGATGTACAAAAAACGATGCCAATCTAAAGTAGTGTGGGAAATGTTAATTAGCATTTATTTTGTGTAGTATTACTATCTGTCTTACAAGCAGATACATATAAATTTAGAAAAAAGTTTTTCGCAACATTTTGGTGTTTTTCACAATAAAATACTGAATGTATCGACAACATTTTACAACTAACTTAAAGTATAATGTGTCACGAGAAAACAATCTCAGAATAGCTTGGATAGGTAAGAGTATTCCAAAGTTATTACCACATAAAGTGACACATGTCAGATTTGAAAAACGGGGCTGTGTCCTGAACATGCAAACTAGTCCATGTCCTTAAGGGGTTAACTACTCTAACTAAAAATAACCCTTTTCTATAATGATGTCTGAATCGCCTTTCCTTCAAACATAAAAAAAAAAGTCCCCTGGTCCTTTGTACAGTTCTTGAAATAAATAAATCATGTGCCAGATTTTTATATTCACCAGACTTATATTTATATATGGTAATAAGATCACCTATAAGGTGCCTATTTTCCAGTCTAAACAAGCTCAATATTTTTTACCCCCTTATTGTAAGACCTCCCATCCCATATAATAAAATAGTCACCCGCCTTTGAACCCTCTCCAGCTCTCCTGTATCCTTTTTAAAATGTTGAGCTTAAAACTCAATGCCATATTCGAGAAGTGGTCTTACAAGGGATTTATAGAGGGGCAGTATTACATTGGGATCACAGGTTTTTATCCCCCTTTTTACACACTAAAATTGTGTTTGCTTTTGCAGCTGTGCTTGACATTGAGTATTGCTGCTTAGATTAGGCCCCCTTTACATCATGTTTATGAGCTACCTTTGTAATGTACATTGGGAAAACTCCCGGCGTACAAGATTAACATGCCCATTATCCCAACAGAGGCCAGAGGTGTATCCTTTTGGCCTCCGTGAAGCTACCGGTCAAAAGTTTTAGAACACCTCAATTTTTCCAGTTATTTTTTACATTAACACAGCTCCTACTTAACATTGGATTAGATATTATCCCTGGATGGGCCAGGTGGTGTGTTAGTATAATCCTGTCTGCAGCTTGCAGCGAAATATTAGTACACTGGAAGTCTGATAAAATCCCCCTGATAAATGAGGTAATTAACCAGGTCAATGTTTATTTTCAATATGAACATTGGATAGGAGAAAATAATAATAAGTTAATCTATCAAACTAGATGGAGGATTTGGATGGATGAAAAAAATCTATTTAAAGCGTATACGATCCATTGGTAAGAAAGGAATCAGTAGAGTACGGTCCTGCCTTCAGCAGAGCTATTCCCAATATCTGTAGATATAATGATAATGGAGGAAATTTCTCTTTTTCTCTTAATTAACTAACTAAATTTTTCTATTCTTTTCTTATCTATTTACTTTCTTTTTTTTCTTTCCTCTCTATTTTGTTCTTTTCCTTTTTCTATCATTTAAATGTTTTTTTTTTACTTATTTATTTTTATTTTTTATTTCTTCTGTGTTTTGTTGTATGGTGTATTTGATGTACATTTGTATGGTATAATAAAAAAAAAGAAAAAGGGAGGGGGTCAGAGCATCTGACTGACTGCTGAGAGCTCTATCCACAGAGCCCTCAGAGTCAGACGCTCAGACCCCCCTTGCAGTATAATTTCCCCCATAGCGCCCTCAGTAGTTTTTATATTGCAAGGCGGGGTGAGAAGTTTCTGCCTGCTTCAACTGTAACTAAACATTTAAAAAACTTCTGGCTTGCCATAGTGACATGTCAGAAGTTTTGATTGGTGTGGCTCTGAGCACTAAATCCCCCACTTATCACTAAAACCAAGCGGCAGAAGTGCTTGGGTGAGCGCTGCCGCTTCGTTTGTAATCGGCTTTCCTCGGAAAGCAGAGCAAGCAGTGTACGGACTCATAGACTTTCTTTTGTGCCCGTACACCACTCCGAGAAAAGCCGATCAGAAACTAAGTGGCAGTACTCACCCGAGCAATTCTTCCGCTTCGTTTTAGCAATCAGTGGGGGTCTCAGATCTCCACTGACCAAAACTTCTGACATGTCAAAATACTTACACTTTAAAGAGGATCTGTCACTAGTTTATTAATACCTTATCTCCTACTTAATCTAATAGGCACTATGATGCTGATAACTTCAGTGTAAATTGTGTTTCAATACATTTATCGTTTGTAAAGTTATGTGCATTTTTCTAAATGTGATAAATCGGCTATATTGCAAAATGGGAGGTTAATCTTTCTTTTCTCTAGGCGGTATAATGTTTTCTGTATGACACTGTCGAATCAGCGTCCTACAGTTCTCCTCTTCCCAACCCAGCAACACAGCGTGTTTTGAATTAAACGTGCAAATTATCCAATACACCGCGTTCCAAATTATTATGCAAATGTTATTTTTCGCTGATTTTCCTAAATAGTCGATGCAAATGACAGTCAGTATAATCTTCAAGCCATCAACCGTTGGAGTATAATGCAAATTTTATTGAACAAATCTCCTAATGATAATAGATTTTTTTTTAGAAGTAAAAAACTCAAAATGCACTGTTCCAAATTATTATGCACAACAGAGATCAAAACATTTTAAAGGTTGTAAAGATTATCAGTTGATTTTGACTTGACGGAGAAGGAAACATTCTCCTATATTCAATTAAAGCATGCATTTGATAAATTTAAAGATGGCAATCCTCTCAATAAAGACCATATGGATGACTTTTACAAAAAATACAAATGTGAAAAAAAACCTCTCTCCAGGTTGTATAAATCCCTGATGGAAATAAAGTCAAGGAAAATAACATTTAATTGTGTTATAAAATGGGAGAAGGAATTGAATAACGATTGTGTTCTTGATTGGAACATAATATTTCAAAATATTTGTAAAGTATCGATAAGCATGAACCATCAGCTTATTCAGTTCAATTTGATACATAGGCTTTACTATACGCCAGCCCTTTTGAGTAAGTTCTCGATTAATAAAGCTTCTAACTGCCCCAGATGTGGTGCAGCGGAAGCAAACTATTTGCACATGTTATGGAATTGTATTAAGATTGCTGATTACTGGGATAGAATTTTTAAAAACATTTTGGAAAAAATAGATCCAGATATAGTGTTTCAACCTCAACTGGTATTGCTGGGTGATGATTCCAAATTAAATATTTCTAAGGAAAAAAAATGTGGATTAATAAAACTATTATTTATTGCAAAATTACTAATAGTTAGAAAGTGGATATCTAGCTCCCCACCGGAGTTTAATGCTTGGGTAAATAATGTGAAAATTATAATGAAATATGAGAAAATCTATAATCAAGGCAAACACTGTAAAACCTATTGGGGGGAGTGGTAAGAATTTTTGTTCTTTTTGTTTTTTTTTTTCTTTTACCAAGATCGGTCTTGAGAGGGTGGGGGGTGGGAGTAGGGGGAAAATGTAAAAATATGTGTATAATTGTATTTTCTTTATTCCTTACGTGTATGGAATTTTATATTGTATTGAATTGCATTGAATAAAAAAAAAAAAAAAAAAGTATATATATATATATATATGTTATACATATGCATATCAGAAACAGTGATAAAAATGTATATAATAAATGTGAAAAAAATAAATAAAAAGGTTGTAAAGAGAACTAAAATGGTAATTTGTTGAATTTGCAGCATCAGGAGGTCATATTTACAGAAATCAAAAGCTCTTTCAATAAAAAAATACTTAGCAGGCCAAGTTACATGTTAACATAGGACCCCTTCTTTGATATCACCTTCACAATTCTTGCATCCATTGAATTTGTGAGTATTTGGACAGTTTCTGCTTGAATATCTTTGCAGGATGTCAGAATAGCCTCCCAGAGCTTCTGTTTTGATATGAACTGCCTCCGACCCTCATAGATATTTTGCTTGAGGATGCTCCAAAGGTTCTCAATAGGGTTGAGGTCAGGGGAACATGGGGGCCACACCATGAGTTCCTCTCCTTTTATGCCCATAGCAGCCAATGACACAGAGGTGTTCTTTGCAGCATGAGATGGTGCATTGTCATGCATGAAGATAATTTTGCTATGGAAGGCACGGTTCTTCTTTTTGTACCACGGAAGAAAGTGGTCAGTCATAAACTCTACGTACTTTGCAGAGGTCATTTTCACACCATCAGGGACCCTAAAGGGGCCTACCAGCTCTCTCCCCATGATTCCAGCCCAAAACATGACTCCGCCACCTCCTTGCTGACGTCGCAGCCTTGTTGGGACATGGTGGCCATTCACCAACCATCCACTACTCCATCCATCTGGACCATCCAGGGTTGCACGGCACTCATCAGTAAACAACACAGTTTGAAGATTGGTCTTCATGTATTTCTGAGCCCACTGCAACCGTTTCTGCTTGTGAGCATTGTTTAGGAGTGGCCAAATAATAACTTTATGCACACTTGGAAACCTCTGGAGGATCCTACACCTTGGAGGTTCGCGGGACTCCAGAGGCACCAGCGGCTTCAAATACCTGTTTGCTGCTTTGCAATGGCATTTTAGCAGCTGCTCTCCTAATCCTATTAATTTGTCTGTCAGAAACCTTCCTCATTATGCCTTTATCTGAACGAACCCGTCTGTGCTCTGAATCAGCCACAAATCTTTTCACAGTACGATGATCACGCTTAAGTTTTCTTGAAATATCCAATGTTTCCATACCGTGTCCAATGTATTGCACTATTTTACTCTTTTCGGCAGCAGAGAGATCCTTTTTCTATATTTTCATTTTCACAGACTAATTCAAATAAATTTAGCAAAAAACCTGTGGGGTCAAAATTCTAACTATACCCCTAGATAAATTCCTTGAGGGGTGTAGTTTCAAAAATGGGGTCACTTTTGGGGGGGGGGGGGGTTTCCACTGTTTTGGCCCCACAAGACCTCTTCAAACCTGACATGGTGCCTAAAATATATTCTAATAAAAAGGAGGCCCCAAACTCCACTAGGTGCTTCATTGCTGTGGCCTGTGTTTCAAGCCATTAGCACACTAGGGCCACAAGTGGGATATTTATAAAAACTGCAGAATCTGGGCAATAAATATTGATTGAGATGCATTTCTTGGGTAAAACCTTCCGTGTTACAGAATTTTTTTTATGAAAATGAATTTTGGCAAAAAAACTGAAATTTGTCAATTTTATCTCTTCCTTGCTTTAATTCCAGTGAAACGCCTAAAGGGTTAAAACACTTTCTGAATGGCGTTTTGAATACTTTTAGGGGTGCAGTTTTCAAAATGGGTTGTTTTATGGGGGTTTCTAATATATAGGACCCTCAAAACCACTTCACAACTGAACTCGTCCCTGAAAATATAGCCTTTTCAAATAGTCTTAAAAATGTGAGAAATTGCTGCTAAAGTTCTAAGCCTTGTAACGTCCTAGAAGAATCAAAGGACGTTCAAAAAACGATGCCAACCTAAAGTAGACATATGGGAAATATTAATTAGTAACTATTTTGTGTGGTATTACTATCTGTTTTACAAGCAGATACATTTCAAATTAGAAAAATCATAATTTCTTCAAATGTTCTCTAAATTTTGGTGTTTTTCAAAAATAAGCAATGAAATTATCGACCAAATTTTTCCACTAACAATCTCCGAATCGCTTGGATAGGTAAAAGCATTCCAAAGTTATTACCACATAAAGTGACACATGTCAGATTTGTAAAAATGGGGCTGGTCCTGAAGGCCAAAATGAGCTTGGTCCTGAAGGGGTTAAACAGACAGCACACAGATGTGAAATACGTTCATGTGAGCAAGGCCACAATAAGCGGCATTGATGCGGCCCCTTATTTGGCACAGCTGTCAAATTGCTTATTTATTACCTTGCTTTGCTACGTGTGTCAGGGTTACTTCCTTTTCCCTGTTATTTCACACCGAATAAGTACCTCTGTATGTTGGAATCTGAGGGCATGCATGGAAGATATGTACCAAACAGACGAATGGTGGTAAACATCCTCCCTCACTGAACTTTTTTATTGAACAAAGAAAGAAACACAATTTCCTCCCTAGAGATGTGGGACGTGCTTAAGCCCCATTGGCTCTATTCAGCTGTAAGTCCATCTGTACACTCCTCTTGCAATCTAGGGGCGGTGTCTCCCATAGGCGTGTTCCTGATACAGCCTCCATCTTGTTTCATTTACAAATTTTGTGGAATATACTGATATAAAGCAATAATGTTTTTGCAAACAATATACAGGCTAATAATTCCTGACAGTCCCCCCTAAAAACATTATTACTCTATCCCTGAATCTTGCCTATCAACCTAACACTGACCACTCGAACCAGGCGGGTAGGGGTTTTGGATTTCTTCACCAGCTTGAGACGAGCTACTCCTTATGAGTGACCCCCCTTTGTACCTGGACTTCCAAGGTTTCGGTGTGGTCCTAACTTTCCCTATTCTCCTCAGGATACAGGATGGTTGTCTTGGTATAATCTACAAACCGCTGCTGGTTGTAATATATATAATTAATCCAGTCTACATTTTATTAATGGTAATAATTGTCGCACTGTCACTTACTGTCCTAATGGGACTTTTACCCCTGCAGACACAACAGGTCATGGGCAGCATCTTCCCCAAACCTAAAGACACCCGGGTAACATAACCTCCGGGCTGTCATTGCTGCCATGTACTTCTTACGTATGAGTGACAACAACCAGTGACCTTCACCTCACACCTCCACATAAAACTCCTCAGATCGTAATTTGCAGTTTGGCATATTTACACACATAATAATTATAAACCTCAGACAATATAAACAATAGGGCCTCAATTAATATTATAATGCTATCACAAATCTCATGCTATCACCCTCTGGTTTTGGATCCCATCAGTTCATTGCCAGTCCTGTACATCATCGTCCTCCCCTTCTTCTGCTCTTCTGTTGAGTCAGACTGCACAGTGGTGTCCAGTGGGGGATTTATTATTATCCTCCACCTGGTCACTTACTTATTAAAACACTTGATACTGCTGACGTATTCACTCAGGTCTTTGGTCTTTACTTTACTTTGCTGATGTCATCAGGACTTGGTTTGGTCCTTCTCATCTGTCAGACACCGTCTCTTTTAGTATACGTCACCGGGCTGTACATACCATCTCATGCTGTGAGCCTGGGGTGAGATCCCACGTAGACGGAGTAGTGGAGTTTAATTGTGACTACCACAAACCCTCCGCATCTGTCCTCTTCCTCCGGTAAGTTACTTGTCTGGGTGGCTGCTTAGAATTGTGACACTGCCTTCAGTTCATGATAAACGCGTTGTACTAGCTCAGGCTGCGCCTGCCGCAACTGAGTCATGGAGTTCATCATATTAAAAGTCTTTTAGTTCATGTTTACTGGCACTTGCCGGGGACCCAAACCTTGTCAATTGTTAAAATAAATACTAATCTGGTGATAACATCATCCGCATACACTATAAGGCCTCATGCACACTTCCATCACCGTTTTAGCGGCCGTTTTTGATGGATCCGTGTGTCCGTTTTTGTTTCCGTGTGCACTCCGTTTCCGTTCCGTGTTTCCATTTAAAAAACGGATGTGAACTTCACTTGAACCTGTCACATGTCCCAGGAAACACCCATAGAAAGGTTACAAGAAGTTTTTGGTGCTGTTTTCTTAGCTTTCAGAGCATAGAGAACAGTTTGATATTACTCTGCTTGGCTTACTTTGGATTTACGGGTCGTAATTACGACCCGAAATAGCGGGCCCATAGACTTCTGTTAGCCACGGGTACCTTCCCGTTTTCTCACGGGAAGGTGCCCGAGCCGTTAAAAAGCTAGAACATGTTCTATTTTTTTATTTTACGGGCCGTGCTCCTATACTTTATAATGGGAGCACGACTCAGAAAAACGACTGGCTGCCCGTGGCCGGCCGTGCTCATCTCCTGAAATACTCTGTGCTGCCTTAAAATCTGTGGACAGGTCAGGATCCTGTTTCTTTTAAATGCTGCTGGGGAACCCGCTCGATCCACGATATAAGGCTGTGCTACAGTGCAGCATTTAAAAGAAACAGGATCCTGACCGGTCCACAGAATTTGAGGCAGCACAAAGTATTTCAGGAGAGGAGCGTGTGATTGGCTGCAGAGGCCGCGGCAGCCTGTGATTGGCTGCAGAGGCCGCGGCAGCCTGTGATTGGCTGCAGAGGCCATCACGTGACGAGCGTGACCGCCACTACAGCCTGTGATTGGCTGCAGCGGCGACATGGATGAAACGTCATCGCTGGAGGCCGGACAGGAGGAATGTAAGTATGAACGTATTTATATATTTTTTTTTATTACATTAAAATTGTATTTTCCGTGCGCCGAGCATGTACTGTCAAGGTTGCTGAAAGTGTTAGTGCAGCCCATTAACTCTTTCAGCACCCTGGACAGTACCATGCTTGGCGCACGGAAATTACAGGTTCGGTCCGAATCGAACTTTTTCGTGAAATTCGGCGAACCAGCCGAACCGAACTTTTCATAAGTTCGCTCATCTCTACTAGAAATAATACAGAATACAACTGTGCAAGGTCTACGCTACCCTCTGACACACTTGAAACTGCACAAAGTCTATACCGGTCAGAATTTTGGGATTGCAAAGCACATGTTATAAGACAGCAGGTCAATGCGAAAATAACATTACTGTGGGTGTGTAAAGTTTACCTACTGAGAATTACATACAATGGAACAAAAGAAAAGCATGCTCAGAAAACAAGCAGTGCAATGTGTGCATTTACTTACTTATTTTGTGACGCTGGGCAGTAGTTCCCTTCTGCCATCTGCGTGTCAAAAGCTCCTTGGCAAGCTCCTCCCGCGCGGCGTCCTTTTTATAACGGTCGTATCCCACAGTTCTGGGTGATCCTGCACCAATGCTATCATTCTTTCCACATCCATCTTCAGAACTGACTGGCAACTGTAGACTGTGAGTCTGTGAACTTTGTCCCACCCAGCCGTTGCTATGGCAACGGATCAGTCAAAAACGGACAGCACACGGAAGCCTTCAGTGTGCCATCCGTTTTTTTCACTGACCCATTGACTTCTATGGGCCACACGGTCACTGAATCACTGAGCAAAGTAGGACATGCTCTACTTTGCACGGAACGGAACAACGGATCCGTTTAAATAACGGAAGTGTGCATGGGGCCATTGCAATGAATGGGTTCAGGGTGCTATCAGTGACAAAAACGGATAGCACCCTGAAGGAAAAAACTGAAGTGTGCATGAGGCCTAAACGTTGTTCTAAGTACATACAATAACAATGACAGGCCCTTAAACGACATCGAACACCTTTATATAAGAAAAACTTCTCTGTTCCACTGAACAGGGCACCTAGAAGATGTGTAATTACTGGGTACATTATATTTGAACTTGGTGTCACACTTTCCAGCAGGCTTTATACCTTGATCTCAGCTGATTACCTGTAACAGCTCCTATTCACAGAAATATACAAAGATTCCACATGTTTATCTGCCAAGTGTCTCAAACCAATCCCCCCCCCCCCCTACTCTGGTTCGTTCTACCTGGGAAGGCCTCTCAAGGTCTCTTCTCTTTGTGGGAGCCGGGTATGATAAGGTTGGCACCGGTCTGCCAGGACTGTTCTGTAGGCAAATCAAACAGCTGTAACAGAATTTAGCAGCATCAGCTGTAAAGCCTGGGACATACCAATTAGCTCTTACCACATCGATCCTTGCAGTCTTGGGGCATATGTGAGGTCATACACCATCAATGCAAGTGCCATCAAGAGTGCCTTGGATGCTACCGGTTTACCTTCCTTTATCCGTCCACATTCTGTCAGAATCTGGTTCTCACGCCGTCCACTCCCAGTTGGACACTTCCTGTGGAGAACAAGCTTTTCATCGCATAATCAGTAATTGATCTTAATCAGATAATTAATTTGAAGAAAAAAATTAACAATTACATATTTATGTTAAACGTTCACACTGGGCAGTAACTAAAACTGATACCTATAAACTGATTCTCCTTCTCTTTATATATATATATATATATATATATATATATATATATATATATATATACACTGCACAGAATTCTCTGCTCTAAAATTTTCCTTTCACAACAAAAATATTTTCAGATGGGAATCTACTTGCACTGAGAAGTTCTCATTTACACAAACATAATACTGACGCATACCTCCAATAGTCCAATGCTAAGGCTGATCCAGAACTTCACATAAAACGTAACCTCAGTATTTAATATTCCCACAACACTTGTTAAACAAACTAACTTTGGGATAACATCTGGAGAACTGCTGACATCTTATCATTGTACAAACACCAGTTCAATACTTGGGATAACACTGTTCCCCTGTCTCTACACACAACTTCTGCAGTGGGGAAGATACCGGCCGGACTTCAGGCCCCCCTGAGAACAGGTCTACACACACGAGCACGTTTTCATACACTTCTACCTCGGGTAGTTGTATGTTCTGCAGTCACTGGGACGGGTAATCTGGCCGGGCTGCACTTTTCACAGATACCTTTGCTGTTTTACCTATGTCATGCCGTGTGCACATCATGTAGGCTGCTACAAACCTAGCGGTGGCGTTATTGTATCCAGGGACAAGCCAATTTACTGATACCTGGCTGCACATACTCTTGTTGTCAGTTCTGTCTTCTCTTGCTCTCTCAATTGGCTTACCCGATGATCCAATAAAGTTCCTACTACCAATGGGCCCATAATTGTGGGCGATGCCAAAAGCGTACCTAGAGTCAGTGTAAATGTCGGCCGTCTTACCTTCTGCCAGGTTACAAGCCTCAGCGAGCACTTCCAGCTCCGCTCCTTGAGATGAACAAGAAGGTGAGAGTAGTTTCTGGATGATTTACCTGGTGCCTCGTATCCTGTCTTGTACATACTGTATATGATGAAGTATTTCTATATTACAAATTTACATTGGAAACCCATGTCACATATAGATAGAACATTTCAAGAACATTTCAAAGAGATGGCGTCTTCATCCTCTAAAATAAAAACACATGTTATACACTTCTCCACACTCATCTGATAATCCAGAAGACTGTGAGATTCTCACTTTTATCAGGTTCTGTAAATACTTGATTAATACAAAAACAAATAAAAATTACTAAAATCTTTACATAAAATTAACAATGTTCAGATAATTTTCACCTCCTTCCCTACTAAATCTGTAAAGACTCATCTGTGAGTGACCTCGACCTCTTGTGTAAATTTGCTGGAGGTGGATGGTCTCTTACACATTTTGTAGATCTCCTGGAACCAAATTCATTAATTCAAAACAAACCAAGATTGTACCTGATCAGTCCCTTCACCATTCCCCCCTTTTTGGACTCTGCAAAAGTAATGTAGCAGGGTTCAAAACTACATATCAACATAATAAAGTCGGGCACTCTATCTGGGGGGCACTAGTTTAACCCCCTGTAATACACAACAACCTGGAACAAAAATACATTTTATCTTTAAAATGACTTGCAACCATTTACCTGTAAAACATCTCACATTTTTCAAAATAACATTTAGGCCGCACTATAGCACGTGTCTCATGTGTGAAAACAAAAACAATTGTAATTAGTTATTCAATAAAACAGAAAATAATATATCTGGTAATATTAATTACTGCAAACCAATAAACTGTATATAAAAATAGGGAACAGTGGGGGCACATACATTTTCAAGACCCCGTGTCTCACAATATCTATAGTTTAATACATTTAAATTAACATCAAAACACATTAAATCTTATCACATCATAACACATAAATATGCAGCGTAACTTTTATCTTTTTTTTCTTTTCCGACATATCCAGCGGTCTGTAATATTTTTCTCGCTGGGTGAAGGTTATGACAACAGCGCATGCGCAAAGATAAGAAACTTTCCTGTACACAGAAAAAAAAAGAAACTGATTTTAACCCCATACACAAAACTCTAAGAACTTTTTTTTAGACATTACTGCTGTTAAAAATAAGAAAATACAGTCTGACCGCTGAGACTAATGGCTGCTTGATCTCTGCTCTCCTGCATCGTAGCAGCTCAAATCAGCTCATAGCGACACTATCCCCTCCATTGTCCGGCTAAGATACCTGCTGGGGTTTGAGGCTGGACCGGAGCATACATTGGGAAGTTTCCCCACAAGTTTACTCACTGTGTCGGGATCTCAAACTTGACTCTTCTTCCAGCGACGCCATCCACAAGACGATCTGCCACGAGGTGAGAGGAAACACTAGCCAGGTCCTGCTCTCTCCTAGGCTGTGCTCGTCTGCCTGCCGCCTGTCAGCTGCTTAGAGATCGCAGCCTCTGTGTCTCCCTCTGTGTCTCCCTCTGTGTCTCCCTCTGCAGAGGGCTCTCCTCGTGCTGTAGCGAGGACTGTTATCTAGCTGCACTGTGCACAGAAGCTGCCTCTCGCCCATCCCCCCTCTGGCTCAAGTTACATAGAGCAGGGACGCCAAGACTGCTGAAGATAAATCTGTCAGGTTCCACTTATCTCACCTCCTGCTGGGTTCTCCACAGCCTGTGAAGGGGTGAGTGACTCATTTTATCTACTGGGGGAAGTTGCCTGGTTTTCTCCAGCTCCAGGAGCTAACATAGCTCAGCACAAGAGGTGTCAAGGTGGGAATACAATCGGAATTAGCAGTATCTACTGACACGATCCCTCCTTTTGGTGAAGTTCTTTCTAGCTTCTTCACAGTCAGCTACCATGGCAAAAAAGAGGGGGAAATCGACTGCTCCCAGAAAAATGACAGAATTTTTCGGCTCTTCAGCCCCTGATTTGGAGGAATCTTCATCTTCGCCGTTACATAATGTGGAGATGCCTTCCCCATTGAGTTTACAAGCCCAGTCTTCGGTTGCTCAGGCCCTCCCGGGGGCGCCTGATCCGAACCCAGATGGACACAAACGTAGAGTTGCTGCCTCTTCCCCGGCTTCTCCCAAATCCATGGAACCTGCACAAAAAAGAAGCAGTCCCGAGGGGGACACATCATTGTCCTCGACCCTTTTAAACCTGCAATATGATATAGCTCTCTTTCCATCATCTGGAGAAACCATTACGGTGGATACCCTCAAGGATATGCTCGTTCTTCTGCAAAATGGGATTACCACTAGTATGCCTTCCATGATCCGCAAGTTGCAATCTAACGTGAATATTATAGGTGAAAGAACGGATCACTTGGAAAGAAAGATGGAAGAATATTCTGCTGCCCATAACGAACTGGTTGATGCACACTTTGCTTTGGCTGACGATGTAAAGTGGCTCAAGACCAAAACTATGGACGCGGAGGACAGATCACGGAGGAACAATTTAAAAATACGGGGCATCTCGGAGGAGGTCCCTCTATCGGATCTCGCAAAATATATCAAATTATTGTTTCTCTCCATAGTGCCAACGCTCTCAGAACTGGACTTGACAATAGATCGTGCTCATAGGCTGCCTAAGTCCAAACAATCTCTGGACTCGGCCCCTAGAGACTCTCTGGTTAGAGTTCACTTTTATCATATTAAGGAACTTATTATGTTCACATCCAGGAAACTCGGCCGTTTTTCTACTCCGTATTCCTCCATTTCCATATTTCCGGATTTGTCTGCCGCCACGTTGCAAGCACGCAGGATTCTCCAACCAGTTACCAAGCCTCTACGGGACAACAATATCAAGTACCGCTGGGGATTTTCCACCAAACTAATAATTTCTTACAAAGGCTCATCCCATGTCATCCCCTCGGTGGAGGAGGGCATGTCTTTGCTGCAAAAATGGCATATCCTTCATCCGGGATACGACCCGCCACCTGAGGGTCGTTCTCCACCTAGACTTTCTCCTGACTGGCTTCCTGCTAAACCTAGACGATCCCCCACATGAAGGGTGGTAAGATGCCGATATTGATTTTGCACTCACCCACATTGTATTCTGATACAAGATAGTGTCCATTATTTTCTTGTTGGTTTTTTTTTGTATTACGCTTTTTGGACATCCATGTTTTTCCTACCAAAAATTTGGTGTCTTGTCTCCCCCCCAGAGTCCATAGTGCGCATACGCGCTGTATCTACTGTTGCATGTGTTAATGCTGATATGTTATTGTTATGTTGCTTTTGTTCCTGGTTCTATACTGTGACTGCTGCAACTCTCTCTCACATAGTAAAATGTCTGCAATACTGTTGTTGTAACTCTGATCTGTGTGTCCCTATATGCTCCACCGTGCTGACACTGAGCCATCTTTCATGTCGTAGCTTTATTTGGAACGCTAATGGTTCTGAAAATATCATCTATTAACGTTGAGGGGCTAAACAGCCCCTTCAAGCATAGTATGTTTTGGCGGGAGGCTAAAGGGTTGAATTGTGATGTTGTTCTTGCTCAGGAGACACATTTCCATATAGATAAAACTCCCCAATTTACACATAAACGATTTCCACATATTTTCATGGCCTCATGTCCAGCTAAGCGTAAAGGTGTTCTCATTGCTATCAGAGACTCAGTGGCGTTTACCCTTAAGTCTACTCTTCTGGATCCTCAGGGTCGTTTCCTAGGCATAAATTGTGAAATCAACAATATTTTGTACACATTTTTCAATGTTTACCTCCCCAATAAGCGACAGGGCCCCTACTTTAGATCCCTGCTCCCTAAAATTAAGTCATTTGCTCAGGGCCTTCTAATTATAGGGGGTGATTTAAATTTAGTGCTTGACTCAGCTTTGGACACTACCTCATGTTTAAGAAACCCCCCACTAATTGCTCCACTTCTACATGACGAGGGCTTGTATGATGTTTGGAGGTGTCAGCACGGTGGAGAAAGGGATTATACTTTTTTCTCTGCCCCTCATAAATCCTACTCTAGGATTGACCTTTTCTTGGTTTCTAACAGGGCCCTTATCCAGTCCCAATCTTCCGCCATAGGCACCATTACCTGGTCAGACCACGCACCCATATCATTGTCCCTGCAAGAATCTTTCACTTCTCCTCCCCCTTCTCAATGGAGATTGAACGATTACATCCTCCAACACCCTGATCACAAAAAATCCTTGAAAACCGATTTGTCCAATTGGGTTCGGTTCAGAACCCTCATACCTTATGGAATGCCCATAAGGCATTCATGCACGGTATGCTTATTAAAGCAGGTTCAGCTGCAAAAAGGAAAAGGGAAAAAGAGATTTATGACTTGTGCTCCTCAATAACGGACTTGGAATCCAAGAATAAAGCATCTCTTAATCCAATTCTCATTTCGGAACTCCGTAGTCTTAGGTTACAGCTCCAATCGTTACTTACCTCTCAGTATGATAGAACCCTTAAAAAGCTACAACTTCAGTCCTATGTCCATAATAATAGGGTGGGAGCACTACTTGCTAAAAAAATTAGACAGATATCATCTAGATCCCGTATAGCATTTCTGAAGGATGCCCAAAATAATAAGATTCTTGACCCTAGATTAATCGCTAAACAATTTCACTCATACTATTCCTCCCTTTATAATCTTAATCTCGACGACAACCTGACATAGCCAACTACTACAGGTATACAATCATTTCTAAATTCCATTTCCCTCCCTACGCTTTCCTCGGAACAGGTGGAGAAATTATCTTCCCTCTTTACTAGCCAGGAAGTCTCTAAATGTATTTCCTCCCTCAAACCACATAAGGCCCCGGGTCCTGATGGTTACTCCAACTCATACTATAAATACTATTCGTCTATATTAACTCCACATTTAGTTCAGGTGTTTAATAGGGCCAGGATAGATGGAAACTTCCCAAAAGAAATGCTCGCTGCCACCATAGTGACTTTACCGAAACCAGGAAAGGATCCGATAACCCCTGCTAATTTCCGCCCTATTTCTCTCCTAAACTCGGATCTCAAAATTTATGGGAAATTATTGGCTGATAGGCTTCTACATGTCATTCCACAACTAATTAATCCTGACCAAGTTGGTTTTGTGTCTGGTAGGCAGGCCCCTGATGGGACCCGAAGATTTTTGAACCTAATTCAAAAGGTGGAGGCCTCTCGGACGCCTTGTCTACTTCTCGCTTTGGATGCGGAGAAGGCATTTGACAGGGTCCACTGGGGCTATTTGTCAAAAATATTAGATAAATTTGGCTTTAGTGGGGGTATTAAATCGGCTATATTGGCTCTTTACTCCTCACCATCGGCTAGGGTTTTGTCCTCAGGCTTTCCTTCCGATACCTTTAACATCACCAACGGGACTCGTCAGGGGTGTCCTTTATCCCCGATAATTTTTGCTATGGTCATGGAGCCTCTGGCCGAAAAAATTCGTTCAACTGCAAGTATTCATGGTATTCAGGTAAACCAATATACCCACAAAATAGGTTTATATGCTGACGATGTCCTTATATCTTGCACGCAGCCCCTCTCTTCCTTGCCGTCATTGCAACTAGTTCTCGCAGAATTCGGCAAAATCTCATATTATAAAGTTAATGACACCAAATCTCAAATCCTGAACATTGGTATAGATCAAGCGACCTGTACGTTACTTGCTTCTCAATTACCATATTCATGGCAGGACGGCTCCCTGACATATTTGGGTATATCCTTGAAGAGTCCCAGCTCTCAAAAGTATGCTGGGAACTATCTTCCCCTTCTTCCCAAGATATCTCATCTTCTGGGCACCTTTTCTAAACCTATGATCTCCTGGGCTGGTCGTACGGCTATTGTTAAAATGATGATACTTCCTATTATTTTGTATGTTTTCCGGGCAGTTGTTATACCTGTTCCTGTCACCTTCTTACAAAAATTGCAACGTTTACTTACCAATTTTATTTGGGCGGGCAGAAAGCCTAGGATTCGCGCCTTCACCATGGTTCGACCTTGTTCTGGTGGAGGGATGGGGGTCCCAGATGTGAGGAAATACTATGTCGCTTCCATTCTCTCCCATCTTCGACATTGGTGGAATAATAACTCAGATCTAAGGTGGGTTGCCATTGAAAGAGATCTAGCCAGGGTACCTCTCATCTCATTGTTACGCTCCAGTTAACAGAACCCAATGAGTTTCTCAACCCGCTTCTCTACAATAGCTGCTTCTATGGCAGCTTGGAAATTTCTGCACAAATGTACACCTATCGAGGATTACAAATTGTTGAAATTTTTACCGCTCAAATACCTATCCATTAAGATTCCGGACATATCCTTCCAAGGATGGGAAGAAGTGGGCATCTCCCAGATAAATCTTCTCCTGGACTCCACAGGTCTCGTTTCTTTCCAACATCTCAGGAATACGTATGGCATCGCGAATCGGGACTTTTATAAATTCCTCCAGATCCGACATCTTTTACAGTCCTGGTCTCCTGACTCTCCTACTATTCCCAAAGCAGCCTTCGATTACTATAACAGCTCAGCCCATCAACTAAAAGGTATTTCCTTTTTTTATACTGCTCTCCATAGACCTCAACTCTCTTTGAAACCTGGTCATTTTTTGGTGTGGGAAGAGGAGCTCAATACTACTGTCTCAATGGAAGACTGGATGCAGGCCATCAGAGGCTCAAAACAAGCCTCTCATAGTTCATCACATTGGGAAACTGCTTTAAAAATTATGATGAGATGGTATAAAACGCCTGCACAAATCTCCAGGTTTAACCCATCCTACTCTCCACTATGTTGGCGTAACTGTGGTGAGAGGGGCGATTTCCTTCATGCTTGGTGGAGTTACCCGCGGGTATCTGAATTTTGGAAGGTGTCTTTTTCCTTAATATCTAACGTTACTCGTTGCACAATCCTCCCGTCTCCGGCTCTAGGTCTATGCTTCATAGGCATTATGGACATCCCGCAATCCATGAGGACGATTGTGGGACATATAATAATGGCGACTAGAATTATAATAGCTAGATCCTGGAAGTCCCCGTCACCTCTGGTTCTTCAGGAACTCACTAACCAGGTGCGCTTGGATTGGTTAATGGAAAAAATGTTGGCAATACGAACCTTCCGATACTCTGCCTTTGCCTTACGTTGGTCTCTTTGGTCAGACTTTGTAGACCAACTTCCTGATATACGCTCGCAAGCTCCTGTGGTATCTGTCTGCTGAGATATTTCCATTATATTTGTTTTTCGATTCTGGGAAGTATAGTATCTGTCTCTCTGCATATAGGATTTAGACCTAATAATGTTTGCACATTCTGTTAGCCATAATATCTGTTTGACACTCAATAGATATGTATAACATTTACACTCCTTTTCTCTTCAGCAGTCACGGTTTCCTTTTTACTGTCTGTTTGTTTCTTATTGTTCTTCTGTAATTCTGTACTAATGATGTACCTCATTATCCTTTGGATTAAGGGTGTGAGGATTGTTGTAAACGCTCATGTTTTGGTTTTTTTCTCAAAAAATAAAAACTTTAATTGGAAAAAAAAATAAGAGAATACAATATAGATCTAAAATCAGTGCAATATTGTAATCCCTTGTCTCATCAGTCCACGCCCTATATACAAATTTACACCAGTCTGCTTCACACTGCACACAGCCCCCCTCCCCCACACAATCGCATTCTACAGGAGGGGGTCACGCACTCACTCCTCAGCTTCTATTCTCACAATCTTAACAATTTCAATGCCGGCAAAACAACATACGTATCTGCAATCATTCATCACACTATTATATAGGAATTATCTACGTTCAAAACATCTAACACATAATCTGTAACAGTGTCCAATCTGTCGGCCACCATCTCTATATTATGATGACGTGTCTTTTCACCAGTGCACAGCGTCCTGCACCCTTGGGATGGAATCTAGAATAGAAGAAAACACTGCAGCATGTGTTACTGTCAGCACTTTACTGAGGGAAATGACAAAATTAACAAGGCTATCATTTCATACTGAGTTGTTTGGGCCGGGCGTGACCTCATCAGGGGGTGGGGGGCAGCCTCTCCCACAGGAAGCACATTGCTCAGCTGTGAGGGGGGTTTTGCTGCCCACAATGAGGACACACTCAACATGAGGTACTGCTGCCATTACAGGGCGGCGGCTGGTCCTGTGTTTTCTAATACATATAACTACAATGCCTTTCTTATTTCTAACTTCCCTTCGCTTTACCAAATCATACGAATAGGATCGTCCGGGTACGGGTGATCCTGATGATTTGAATATGGACCGTAAACCATCCATTCTAACCGTCTATATTCTTCACGTAATTTATATAACAATGTTTGGTCTGCAACTCTCTGGTGACCGGTTTCACTGTAGTCTGGCCAACATGTTACAATTTCGCAGTCTGCAACTCATGAAGTCTCGCTGGAATATAACAATCTCCCAGTCTGCAATTTTTTTAAAGGGAATGTGTTGCCAGAAAAACATGTTTTTTTAAAAAAAATTAAACATTTAGTGTGTGGGTGATTAAACATTGTTCAAATTTTTTTTATTTTTTTGCACGAGTCCAGGAAATATTATAAATTATTTCTAATTTATAATACTACCCATTTTTGGTCACTAGATGGAGCTGTTCCCAAAATTGCAGCATTGCAACATTGGGTTAAAAGCCCTCGCTCTAGTGAGCTCTCAGCATTCCCCCCTCCTTTATCCTGGCTAGTGCCGGGATAAACGAGGGGTTTGAACGATGTAACCTCCTACACTGTGTGTCGCCATTTTTTGAGCTAACCCACAGTGTAGTAGGTTTACATACAGTAGTAAACACACACAAACACGAACATACATTGAAATCTCTTACCTGCTCCTGCCGCCGCGGCTCCCTCCGGCCCGTCCGCTCCGTTTGCTGCCGCTGGTGCAAGTGCACAAATCCGGAAGCCGCGACCGGAAGTAGTAATATTACTGTCCGGCCGCGACTTCCGGTCCACAGGAAAATGGCGCCGGACGGCGCCAATTTCGAATAGGACTGTGTGGGAGCGGCGCATGCGCAGTTCCCACACAGACGCCGTACACTGCAGTCAATGGGACGGGAGCCGTTCGCAGTCCCTATGGGACTGTGGCTGCCGTATTCCATGTCTGTATGTGTCGTTAATCGACACACACAGAAATGGAACAAAAAATGGCAGCCCCCATAGGGAAGAAAAAGTGTAAAAATAAGAAAAAGTAAAACACAAACACACAAATAAATATAAAAACGTTTTTAATAAAGCACTAACATCTTGAACATATGAACATTTTTTTGGGTGATGACACTGTTCCTTTAAATCTCACTGGAATATAACAATCTCCCAGTCTGCAATTTTTTAAAATCTCGCTGGAATATTACAATCTCCCAGTCTGCAATTTTTTAAATCTCGCTGGAATATAACAATCTCTATCTAGTAACAATTTTCGGACTGCAACTCTCTTGGTCTGGCCGATATATTACCCACAACTTTTCACACGTCTTATCGTGCCCCTGTATAAAACAGGTTATATTTTCTATCTAGTCCCTAATTACCCAGAGGATGGTTAGTCGGGCGCGACCAATTTCTTATGGGTACGTGACCACACAGTGGGGATGTCGCCCCTGTCGCCTGAGCTAATCCAGCCAACCGACAAGGGTTATACAGATTCCCACAAGACCGTCCACTAACACAGATAAGTCGAAGATGAATAAAATCAACTGACTTACCGTGTTATTGTGGAGGTGATCAGGCTCCTTCAGTGGGCAGTCCTGGGTCGTCTGTTTCACCCTGTGATTGTCGGTTGTCCGGATTCCGAGATCCCCTCAAGTGTGGCCCCACGTTTGGGTGCCAATTGTCAGGGTAACTTCCCTTTCCCTGTTATTTCACACCGAATAACCACCTTTGTATGTTGGAATCTGAATGGTGGTAGACATCATCCCTCAGTGAGGTAGGAAGTAAGAACTGAACTTTTTTATTGAACAAAGAAAGAAACACAATCTCCTCCCTAGAGATGTGGGACGTGCTTAAGCCCCATTGGCTCTATTCAGCTGTAAGTCCATCTGTACACTCCTCTTGCATTCCAGGGGCGGTGTCTTCCATAGGCGTGTTCCTGATACAGCCTCCAACTTGTTTCATTTACAAATCTTTGTGGAATATACTGATATAAAGCAATAGCAATAATGATTTTGCAAACAATATACAGGCTAATGATCCCTGACACGTGCACCTATTAATGAATACACCATTTATGGCCGCACGATTTTGCAGGTAAACAGCTGTTTTACCAGCAACACAGGGCTGCAATTAACGAGAAATTTCACAACTGCGCTGAACGGGCTTCCAGCACAGCAGTTAGCCGTGCCCATTCCGCTTTTTGGTGGCCTTACCCTTTGGCCTTATTCACAATTTTTTCACGCCCAATTTGCATCCGTGCAGGACCCATTTTCACGGTACCCTTCTAGACTTGAGTCTATTGAGGGATCCGTAAAAACAGGCAAAAAGATGACATGTCCTATTTTCTCACGGGCCATTCGCGTGGTCCGTTAAAACAACGGACGTGTGAATATCCCTATTTTTGTGCAACCGTGTGACAGCTGTTAAAAAAACTTCCGTCACACGGCCGATTTCAACATTCGTGTGAATAAGGCATTACACTCACAGAGCTCTCCTGCATTCATGTTACATGCACACAGCTCTCCTGCATTCCTGTTACACATACACAGCTCTCTTGGATTTATGTTACATGCACAGAATTCTCCTGCAATCATGTTACATGCACAAGTATATGAGTACTGTGCCCTGTATCTAAGCCTATCGTGTAATACTGTTTGCTAAGCCCTGTATCCAAGCCCATCATGTGTGATAGTGTCTGCAGGGCCATATATCTAAGTCTGTCATGTGTGATACTGTCTGCTGGGGCTCTGTACCTAAGCCTAACATGTGTGATACTGTCTACTGGGCAATGTATCTAAGCATATCACGTTTGATACTGGATCCTGGATCTAAACCTATCATGTGTGATACAGTCTAGTATCACAAAGAGGGACGACCGACAGATGTTTTTTTCTTTTAAGCCACGCCACTAATCCTACCCAATCCCTGCCCATAAACACCCGGTTCAGCCCACACAGTATCATGCTCCCATAGTGCCTCCCACATAGTATAATGCCAAATAGCTGCCCCCACACAGTTTAATGCCCCCTAGCTGCCATCATACAGTATAACTCCCCCATAGCTGCCACCATACAGTATAATGCCCCCATAGCTGCCACCATACAGTATAAAGCCAACACAAATGCCCCCATACAGTATAATGCCCACACAGATCCTCCCATGCAGTATAATGCCCAAACAAATTTCCCCATACAGCATATTGCCCCATAGCTGCCCTCATACAGCATAATATCCCCATACAGTATAATGCCTTCTAGCTGCTATCATACAGTATTATACCCCCATAGCTGCCACCATAGAGTAAAAATGCCCCCATAGCTGCCTCATACAGCATAATGTCCCCATAGCTGCCCTCATACAGTATAATGTCCCTATAGATTCCCCCATACAGTATAATGCCCCGATAGCTGCCCCCATACAGTATAATGCCTCCTAGCTGCCACAATACACTATAATGCCCCCACAGCTGCCCCATACAGTATAATGCCCCTATAGCTTCCCCATACAGTATAATGCCCCCATAGCTGCCCCATGTAGTATTTTGCTCATTTAGCTGCCACCATACAGTATAATGTCCTCCAGTGCCGCCATCAGGAATTAATGAGCCCCATATAGCCATATATCCATATACATGGCCCCACCTCCCATCATTACCAGGGGGTGTACAATTAAATGTGGCAAGAGGGGTAAAACACAAACTGGCAGGGGCTCTGTGGAGTGGTAAGATGGAGACAGTAGATGTGCACAGGTTTTGTCAGTGTACTACAGGTAAAGACTAAGTGGCAGGATTCTGTGAGGGGGACAAGAGGGTTGGTGAAAAGAATAATGGGAGGGAAATGCAAAATGACAGGGGCTCTGTGGAGTAGCAGGAGAAACAGTAGGTGTTTATGGGCTCTGTGGGGGTGTAGGAGGAGGCAACATAAATAAAAATCATTGCACTGAAGCTGCTGCCTATACACAGCAGAATCACTCACCCATTTGCAGTTCTGGCTTGCGCTTCTCGCTCCAGAAGGCTTTAAGATCTTCCACCGTCGCTGCATGCCTGTATGAAGTCTCCGTCTCCTCCTCACATGCGGCAGCCACGTCACAAGTTAATTCAGACCTTTGACCAGACTTCTCTTAAAAGGGTTCTCCAGTTGCTGAAAATTGATGGTCTATCCTCAGGATAGTCCATCAATATCTGATAGGCTGTTTTTAAGGGGCAGTGGTGCTCGTACGAGCGCTGCTTCACCCTCCATTCATTGTCTGCTAGTACTGTGAATTACAGACACACTTGTAGTGGCGGTTCACAGTATTACAGCCTTCTCCCAATGAAGTGAATAAGAGAAGACTGTAAGGGTATGTGCACACGCTAGCTGGCTTTTACGTCTGAAATTACAGACTGTTTTCAGGAAAAAACAGCTGCGTCGTTTCAGACGTAAAAGCTCCTCCTCGCATTTTGCGAGGCGACTTTGACGGCCGAACATTTGAGCTGTTCTTCATTGAATTCAATGAAGTGTCCTACACTTCTTTGACGAGGCAGTCATTTTACGCGTCGTCGTTTGACAGCTGTCAAATGACGACGCGTAAATTACTGGTCGTCGGCACAGTACGTCGGAATACTCATTCAAATGAATGGGCAGATGTTTGCCGACATATTGTAGCCGTATTTTCAGGCCTAAATCGAGGCATAATACGCCTCGTTTACGCTTGAAAATAGGTCGTGTGAACCCAGCCTAAGGGTATGTTCACAAGGCTTATTTGCGGCCATTTTTCGGGCCGTAAACGGCCGAAAAACAGCCGATAAATCGGAAGAAGAACGCCTCCAAACATCTGCCCATTGATTTCAATGGGAAAAACGGCGTTATATTCCGACGGAGCGTTTTTCAACGCGGCCGCTTTGAGAAATGGCTGCCGAAAGAACGCCCGCGGAAATGAAGTGCATGTCAATTCTTGAGCCGTTTTTGGAGCCGTTTTTCATTGACTCTATAGAAAAACAGCTCCAAAAATGGCCGTAAAAAACGCAGCGAAAAACGCGAGTGGCTTAGAAAACGTCTGAAAATCAGGAGCTGTTTTCCCTTGAAAACAGCTCTGTATATTCAGACGTTTTTGATTTTGTGTGTGACATACCCTAATACTGCAGACTGCCGATACAACTGTGTCGGCGATTCACATTGTGAGCAGTAAAGATAATAATGGGAAAGCAGCTGATTGGTGGGGTTGCCGGGAGTCGGACCAACCAATCAGATATTGATGGCCTATCCTGAGGATAGACTATCAAATTTTAGGGGCTGGACAACCCCTTTAAATAAATTTAGACTCTAGACCAGACTGCGGCCTTGACTTATCACTCCAGGTCCTGATGCGGCGCTGGAAAGAGACATGACTTCGGAGCGAGGAGCTGTAATGATTCCCATGTGCCACTGAGTAGCAGGGGGGAGACATGAAGAAGCAGGGGAAGATGCGAGGAGGAAGTGGAGAGACACACCTTAGCATGGGATCCCTGGGGTTAGCAGGTGGCACACAGGTTACAGAGGAAGGGACAGAGAAGATGGCAGGGAAGAAAAACAAATAAGGCTTCATTCACACGACAGTGAAAAAAGTTGCCATTAAAAACTGATCAGCTGTCAGTTTTTCATGGCCGTTTTACATCAGTGTGTCTCCAAATTTTCATCCATTTCCAGTCCACCTGACCAGTTTTAATGGCCGTTTTTCATCCGATTTTCATGGCCGTTAAAAAAACGGATGGATTTCATTTTTCAGGGTTTCTTTTGTCCCAACCCCTTTCAAACACCACAGTGCCCATGTAGATAGTGTTGCAATGTCCCTGTAGATAGTGCCACAGTGCCCACTGTAGATATTGCCCACATAGCTTCCCATAGTACAACAGTGCCCACATAGTGCCACAGTGCCCAGTGTAAATAGTGCTGCAATGTCCCTGTAGATAGTGCCACAGTGCGCACTGTAGATAGTGCCAACATAGATAGTGCCAGTGCCCACATAGTACCTCAGTGCCGATATATGAAGTGACATAGTGCCCACATATAAAGTGTCAGTGCCCACATAGTGCCACCTTGCCCACTGTAGATAGTGCCGCAGTGCCCACATATAAAGTGACAGTGACCTATGTAGATAGTGCCATATACAGTGCCCATGTAGATAGCGCCACAGGTCACCTGTAGATAGTGACACCCCCCCATATAGTGCCACAGTGCACATGTAGATGGAGTCACACCCTTCTAGATAGTGCCACCCCCCCCTTGTAGATAGCACCACCCTCCACTGCAGATAGCACCACCACCCTGTAGCTAGCGCCACTGTAGCTCCCAATAAAAGCGGAATCCCCGGCCAGAGCCCGCTCTGGCCAGGGATTCTGCTCCTAGAGGGAGCCCCTGACGTCTCTGTCCATAAATGGACAGTGATGTCAGGGACTCCCTCTAGGAGTGGAGTCCCCAGCCAGAGTGTTGCCAACACTCGGCCGGGGATTCCACTCTTGGAGGGGCGTCTGATGTCACTGTCCATATATGGACAGAGACGTCAG
Source organism: Rhinoderma darwinii (assembly GCF_050947455.1). Taxonomy (NCBI): domain Eukaryota; kingdom Metazoa; phylum Chordata; class Amphibia; order Anura; family Rhinodermatidae; genus Rhinoderma; species Rhinoderma darwinii. The sequence continues at coordinate 205,785,432 of NC_134691.1, forward strand.
GGGCTTCCTCTAGGGGTGGAGTCCCCGGCCAGAGCATTGCCGTCGCTTTGCCCGGGGATTCTGTTCTCGAAGGAGCCTCTGATGTCATTGTCTATATATGCACTACATAAGAAACACAAAAGTTTGAACAGCACATTCCAACAAAATTAAACAAACCATGTATAAAGGTGCAAAAACGTCTGTGACTGCAAATTTATACAGAACACAAGAAAATGGGGACAGCACACTGCGAACACCAATGCCACCTAAACCACTAAATGTAAATAAATATGCATTGCTGCTGAATCTACTTACAATAGTGAGGTTCTTAGCACACATGTTGATCAAATTGCGTGAGCCCACCTGCCACTATAAACCGCCCTCTATAAGGTGGGTCCCTACACTATTAAACTAATTAAAATCACCCAATGGCAAAATGGGAGGAGTGCAAGATCAAAAAATGGAGGCAGTCACTAAACCCACATATATGCAATACATGAGAAACACCAAAGTTTGAACGTCACATTCCAGCAAAATTAAACAAAATATGTCAGTAGATTCATATTTATTTATATTTATTGGTTTAGGTAGTATTGATGTTTGCAGTGTGCTGTCGCCATTTTCTTGTGTGCTGTATAAATTTGCAGTCACAGGCATTCTTGCAGCTCTATACATGTTTTGTTTCATTTTGCTGGAATGTGCTGTTTAAACTTTTGTGTTTCTTGTTATTATTGCATATATGTGGGGTTAGTGACTGTCTCCATTTTTTGATCTTGCACTCCTCCCATTTTGCGCTGGGTGATTTTAATTAGTTTAATGCTGGTTCCTACCATCCCCAGATATATGTAGGTTTAGTCCCAGTTCTGGGTGTATGAGCAGCATTAGGAACCCACCTTATAGAGGGCGCCTGTCGTGGCAGGTGGGCTTTGATAATTTGATAAAAATTTGAGCTAAGAACCTCACTATTGTAACTAGATTCAGCAGCAATGTGTATTTATTTATATTTAGTGGTTTAGGTTGCATTGGTGTAATGACGGGGTAGGGAGACAGACAGGTGAGCCCTAATCTACCCGCGACTCAGTCCCTGCCTACTTGCAACGGCCCGTCCTAGGCGACGGCCTACAACTTGGCAACGGTCCCTACGCTCAATAAGTGCAAAACAGACAAACAGACAAGGGTACACAGAAGCTAAGGGAAATGGGGCAGTTGCCCACGGCAACACAGTGAGCAACAAGAGTAGTGAACGAGCCGAGTCAAACCAGGAGTGCACGAGGTACCAAACGCAGAGCAGGAGCGTAGTCAGTAAAGCCAGGGTCAAAAATGAAGCAAGGTCAATAATCATAGCAGGAGCAGCAGAGCCAGGAAAAAGAAAAGAATCACAGGCAAAGGAGGAGCAGGAAATGCAGGTATAAATAGACAGAGGGCGGGAGCTAGCTCCGTCTGGCCAGGCTGTGATAGGCTCTCTCACTCCTCAGCCTCCCAGCCTGACTGGTAGAAGATCGCGTCACTCTTTCAGACTTAGGAGCAGGTGCAGACTGATTACCCACGGGCGTCGACACAGAAGCTGTGTGTGGCAGATCCTTTACAATTGGTGTTCGCAGTGTGCTGTCGCCATTTTCTTGTGAATAAAGTTTGTATTTTTTCTAAAAAACATTCTTGTGGGAGCCCCTGATGTCACTGTCCATATATGGACAGTGACATCAGGGGCTCCCACAAGAATGTTTTTTAGAAAAAATACAAACTTTATTCACAAATACAAAAAATGATTAAAAGATGAGTCATGCAAAGCATGAACAAGGCGTCCCTCATTGCAGGGAATATGTATAGACAGAGTATATAACACATGGGCGTAAATTGAGCACAAAGTGCAGACAATGCATATTAGCAACTGATCATGAACTATAACGGCTGCTGGTGTAAATATAAAGTTAACTTGTGCCTAGATAAATCAAGTATGTTAACATTACATACCCATGTGGTTTGTCCTGCAGGAGAGAGACGCCAGACCCGACGCGCGTTTCGGCGGAAATGCCTTCGTCCGGGGGTGGCGTCTCTCCAGTGGGGACCTCCATTAAAAAGTAGATTCAGCCAATCGGACAAAGGAGAGGCGTTAACATCCAAAGCCATGTGTGTGCTGGTATGGGCGTCACACACCAGGTGTGGAAATGGCCAGGGATGTGCCTCCGGCCGAGTGTCATCAAGGTGGGCGGGGGTCAACGACGTCTGACGTAGTCGAGCCACGCCCCCCGAGATACAGACACCCGGACCGCAACACAGTCCAGACACTCCCCCCGGCGTGAGCGCACAGCTCACCATGCCTGAATATAAGGTAAATATAAATAAAGATATGTCCGATTGACTGGCTCATGGAGAGAAGTACTGAGAAGATAGACTTTTTTATATTATAAAGAACGCAGAAACACAGTTACAATTATGGACATATACAGTGAAGGAAATAAGTATTTGATCCCTTGCTGATTTTGTAAGTTTGCCCACTGTCAAAGACATGAACAGTCTAGAATTTTTAGGCTAGGTTAATTTTACCAGTTAGAGATAGATTATATAAAAAAAAACAACAGAAAATCACATAGTCAAAATTATATATATTTATTTGCATTGTGCACAGAGAAATAAGTATTTGATCCCCTACCAACCATTAAGAGTTCAGCCTCCTCCAGACTAGTTACATGCTCCAAATCAACTTGGTGCCTGCATTAAAGACAGCTGTCCTAAATGGTCACCTGTATAAAAGACTCCTGTCCACAGACTCAATTAATCAGTCTGACTCTAACCTCTACAACATGGGCAAGACCAAAGAGCTTTCTAAGGACGTCAGGGACAAGATCATAGACCTGCACAAGGCTGGAATGGGCTACAAAACCTTAAGTTATACGCTGGGTGAGAAGGAGACAACTGTTGGTGCAATAGTAAGAAAATGGAAGACATACAAAATGACTGTCAATCGACATCGATCTGGGGCTCCATGCAAAATCTCACCTCGTGGGGTATCCTTGATCCTGAGGAAGGCGAGAGCTCAGCCGAAAACTACACGGGGGGAACTTGTTAATGATCTCAAGGCAGCTGGGACCACAGTGACAAAGAAAACCATTGGTAACACACTACGTCGTAATGGATTAAAATCCTGCAGTGCCCGCAAGGTCCCCCTGCTCAAGAAGGCACATGTACAGGCCCGTCTGAAGTTTGCAAATGAACATCTGGATGATTCTGAGAGTGATTAGGAGAAGGTGCTGTGGTCAGATGAGACTAAAATTGAGCTCTTTTGCATTAACTCAACTCGCCGTGTTTGGAGGAAGAGAAATGCTGCCTATGACCCAAAGAACACAGTCCCCACTGTCAAGCATGGAGGTGGAAACATTATGTTTTGGGGTTGTTTCTCTGCTAAGGGCACAGGACTACTTCACTGCATCAATGGGAGAATAGATGGAGCCATGTACCGTCAAATCCTGAGTGACAACCTCCTTCCCTCCACCAGGACATTAAAAATGGCTCGTGGCTGGGTCTTCCACCACGACAATGACCCGAAACATACAGCCAAGGCAACAAAGGAGTGGCTCAAAAAGAAGCACATTAAGGTCATGGAGTGGCTTAGCCAGTCTCCAGACCTTAATCCCATCGAAAACTTATGGAGGAAGCTGAAGATCCAAGTTGCCAAGCGACAGCCTTGTAATCAAGGGTTTTGCCACCAAGTATTAAGTCTTGTTTGCCAAAGGGATCAAATACTTATTTCTCTGTGCACAATGCAAATAAATATATATGATTTTGACAATGTGATTTTCTGTTTTTTTTCTTATATAATCTATCTCTCACTGGTAAAATTAACCTAGCCTAAAAATTCTAGACTGTTCATGTCTTTGACAGTGGGCAAACTTACAAAATCAGCAAGGGATCAAATACTTATTTCCTTCACTGTATGGGGTAATATGATAAAACATATATTGTGAATGAATAAAAAGACAGGATTAGATTAATGATGCAAACCAAGTGACAAAAATATATATAATGTGTAAAAATGTTAGTGAACTAATGAATGAAACAGCCGTGAGAAGATATATATATTAACCCCTACCCGCACGAGGAAGTAACTGTACGTCGTTGCAGGAGTTTACTTCCCGCACGACGACGTACAGTAACTGAGTTTTTCCCGGTGCACACTGTCGGCGACCGGGAACCGGGAGGTCAGCTGTCGCCGACAGCTGACACTCCACTCTTGCCGACCAGCGGTCCTTTGCCGCTGATTTCGGCAATTAACCCGTTACATGTGGAGCTCGATTGCGATCTCCGCATGTAGGGGGTGTGTAGCACATCAGCAGCCCCCATGCAATTGTGGGGGCTGCTGATGCTTGTGATGGCACCCGGAGGCCAGGCAACGGCCTCCGGGTCTGCCATGTATGGAAGCCTATAAGGATCAGCCTCTGCTGATCCTCGTAGACCAACTGTCAGAGTGACTGTGACGTCACACTGACAGTTGGAATACATTACACTACTTAGGTAGTGTAATGTATTCTAGCAGCGATCATAGCTGCAAACAAAAAAATAAAGTGTAAAAAGTAAAAGTGTTAATAAAAATGTTTTATAAAAGTGTAAAAATAAAAGGTTTTGTTTTCCTATAATAAGTAATTTATTATAGGGAAAAAATGAAAACGTTAAAAAAAAGTGCACATATTTGGTATCACCGTGTTCGTAACGACCCAAACTATGAAACTATAATGTTAATATTTCCACACGGTGAACGCCGCAAGCAAAATAAACGGAAAACTGTGAGCATCGCTATTTTTTGGTCACCAAGATATAAAATAAAAAGTGATCAAAAAGTCGCATTTACCCCAAAATGGTACCAATAAAAACTACAACCCGTCCTGCAAAAAACAAGACCTCCCACAGCTTTTTTGACGAAAAAAATAAAAAAGTTACGGCTCAGAATAGCATGTCTCAGAAAATAAATTATTTTATAGAAACGTAATTTTATTGTGCAAACGCTGGAAAACGTAAAAAAAACTATACACATATGGTATCGGCGTAATCGTACCAACCGGCAGAATAAAGTAAAACGTAATTTATTGCGCACTGTGAATGCTGTAAGAAATAAAGAATTTAAAGCGCCAAAATTGCTGTTTTTTGGTCACCTTAGCTCTAAAAAAGATCCTGTGGGGTCAAAATGCTCACTATACCCTTAGAAAACTTCCTTGAGGGGTGTAGATTCCAAAATAGGGTCACTTTTGGGGGGTTTCCACTGTTTTGGTCCCTCCGGGGCGTTGCAAACCCGACATGACACTGAAAACCAATCCAGCAAAATCCGCGCTCCAAAATCCAAAAGGCGCTCCTTCCCTCCTGAGCCTTGCTGTGGGTCCAGACATCAGTTTATGACCACATATTGGGTATTGCCGTAATCGGGAGAAATTGCTTTACAAATGTTGGGGTGCTTTTTCTCCTTTATTCGTTGTAAAAATGACAAAATTCTATGTTTCCACAAAAAATAGGTGATTTTCATCTTCACAGACTAATTCCACTAAATTCTGCAAAAAAACTGTGGAGTCAAAATGCTAACTATACCCCTAGAAAAATGCCTTGAGGGGTGTAGTTTCCAAAATGGGGTCACTTTTTGGGCGTTTCGACTGTTTAGGTACCACAAGACCTCTTCAAACCTGACATGGTGCCTAAAATATATTCCTAAGAAAAGGAGGCCCCAAAATCCTCTAGGTGCTCCTTTGCTTCTGAGGCCGGTGTTTTAGTCCATTAGGACAATAGGGCCACATGTTGGATATTTCTAAAATCTGCAGAATCTGGGCAATAAATATTGAGTTGCGTTTCTCTGGTAAAACCTTCTGTGTTACAGATTTTTTTTATTACAAATGAATTTCGGCAAAAAAAATGAAATTTGTAAATTTCACCTCTACGTTGCCTTAATTCCTGTGAAATGCCTAAAGGGTTCAAATACTTTCTGAATGTGGTTTTGAATACCTTGAGGGGTGCAGTTTTCAAAATGGGGTGATTTATGGGGACTTTCTAATATAGAAGGCCCTCAAAGCCACTTCAGAACTGAACTGGTCCCTGAAAAAATGGCCTACTGAAATTTTCTTGAAAATCTGAGAAATTGCTGCTAAAGTTCTAAGCCTTGTAACATCCTAGGAAAATAAAAGTACGTGAAAAAAATGATGCAAACATAAAGTAGACATATGGGGGATGTTAACTAGTAACTATTTTGGGTGGTATTACTATCTGTTTTACAAGCAAATACATTTAAATTTAGAAAAATGCAAATTTTTGCAAATTTTTAATAAAATTTGCCGTTTTTCACAAATAAATATTGAATTTATCGACCAAATTTTTTCACTATCATAAAGTACAATATGTCACGAGAAAACAATCTCAGAATCGCTTGGATAGGTAAAAGCATTCCAGAGTTATTACCACATAAAGTGACACATGTCAGATTTGAAAAAATCATCTGTCCACAAGGCCAAAACAGGCTGTGTCCTAAAGGGGTTAAAATTAATTAATAAATAAATAAATAATAGTGAATTGATATATGAGAACCTGCTCATATATAAAAATAGTGAATGGATGTGTGTAACACCAAATGTGTAACCCGATAAAGTGTCCCACATTTATTTATCCATATGTAACAGAAATCTGATAAATACCCATATTGATTCATCCATCCATGGTATCAATGAAATATATATCCATGCATATAAAGGTGAATAAATATATATAGAGGAGTATATGGAATATCTGAATCTCCAGGTGAAATAATAAACATATGCAATATTTCACAAACACCAAGATATAAATACAGAGATAATACATGAATGCATAATTGATGGTAATAATGTAACATGTGTATATGTGCACACACATCAAAATTGGTATAATATATGTATGCATATATGTATATACACATATACACAGGTACAAAATCCAATGAATAAAGAGACAGGAAAAAAGGGGGAGGTGTTATGTATATTTTTGCTGCAAAGAAGAATGACGAGGTATAGATGTTTCTTGTCTAGATTCCTCAATATTATTCCTTTCTCTACTCCTACTTCCAATGTCTCCATGTAGTGACATCACTACCATCTATATATAGCTGAAAAATGGAGGTCGTTAGAAACACTAAATGGCAATACAAATAAAAATATACATTACATAAATATTAAAAATGACCCACTGGAGGTCAATGGTCAAAGGAATGGAGCAAAATGCTGATTTTCATTGAGCCCAAAGGGGCGTAAGGTCCCCAGAGTCCAAATCCACTTGGATTCGCATTGCGCCAATTTTTTAGATATTTCACCCTTTCTAATGTTGGGTTCAATGCAATCGATGCCTCTCACTTTTAATTTCGTTGGATCACATGCATGATGGACTTTAAAGTGTCTGGTTATAGGTTTTAAGATTTCTAGTGTATTTATCTCTGCTGCTCCCAAAATATCTCTCACATGTTCTCCAACCCGGACCTTGAACTCCCATGATGTTAGGCCAATGTATATTTTGGGACAAGGACAAGTGGCATAATAGATTACTGCTTTTGTTGAGCACGAGATGGAATGTGTGATGGTAAAGGTTTTCTTGCCCGCTGAATCTACAAAAGAGGTTGCTCTCTCGATATTGGGGCATGCGATGCAATGTCCACATGCCTTGCAGCCCCACTTTGGGCCCTTAGTACCGAATGGGAATTTCGAGTTCTTACGTTGATAATGGCTTCTGACGAGAAAATCTTTAAGATTTTGTGATCTTCGAGCAAAGATGCTTGGATATTTAGTTATATATTTTTCGATTGTGGGGTCTGTTAGTAAGATTGGCCAGAATTGTTTCATTATTTCCTTCATTTGGAACCAACGTGAGTGGTAATCGGTTGTAAATCTTACCTGTGATTCAAACTTGTTTTTTGGTTTAGGAATAGAAGGTTCTCTTTTGGGGTGTTCTTGGCATGATGGTAGGCTTTTTTAATGGATCTTCTACTGTAGCCCCGAGCCAAAAACCGGTTTGTAAGGTCAAAGGCCTGTTTTTCAAAAACTTCAATAGAGGAACAGATCCTTCTGATTCTCAGAAACTGGCCTGTTGGTACTGCTCGTATGGTCTGTTTAGGGTGAGAGGAAGAAGCATGGAGAAATGAATTAACCGCAGTGACCTTCCGAAATACATCAGTTTGAAGAAAACCGTTAGGGTCCCTGGATAATTTGACATCCAGGAACTCTGCTTGAAATTTATCAATATTATATGTAAGTTTAATGTTAAGATTATTATTATTCCAGTTTTGCATAAAGGTCACAAGTGATGCCGATGAACCCTTCCAGATAAGTAGGATGTCATCGATGTACCTGGCCCAGAAAATGACCTGGTCCATCGAGACATCCTGACCACCCTGGAACAGATCTCTCTCCCACAGCCCCAGGAACAGCTTGGCATATGAGGGTGCACATGCAGCCCCCATCGCTGTTCCCTGGAGCTGCAGGTAGAAGGATCCATTAAAAATGAAGAAATTATGTGTAAGGGTGAATTCAAGTAAAGTAAGTACAAAATTCGAAAATGACGTTTCCATATTTCCTGTGTCACTAACAGCATATCATCCTCCATGCTTAATCCATCCACCCTCTGCAAAAGATCTGCCGTATCACGTACATACGATGGCAGGCATTCGACAAACCCCTTCAAATTATGGTCAATAAATCTACATGTTTTTTCCATCAAATTGCCCCTACCTGATATGATCAGTCTGCCTGGAGGAGTTTTTGAATCTTTATGGACCTTGGGCAATAGGTAGAAGGTTGGGATTGTGGGTTCAATAGGTAGAAGTGTCTCATACAGTTCCTTAGTGATGGTATTATCCGATAAAGTCTTCAACAATATTTTTTGTAGCTCAGATCTAAAAGCTGATAAAGGGTTATAAGTCAATTTCTTATAGCAATTTTTGTCATGGAGTTGTCTGTATGCCTCTGTTTCATACATGATACATGGCCAGACAACGACGCTACCGCCTTTGTTGGCTGCTTTAAATATGACATCATCCATCTTCCTTAGATTATTAAGGCTTTGCCTTTGAAGTTTTGACAGATTATCACATGAAATATTATTAGGCATTTTTGCGAATTCACAACTAACGGATTTCACAAATAAATCTACTGCTGGACTTAAAGTCATAGCAGGAATCCGTTTAGATTTAGGTCTAATAGATGAAGGTATTTTACCTGAGGTATCATATTCTTGTTCTTTCAACAATTCCTCTAAATCGTGTAGGGTTTGTTGTTCTGTAATGGTTGTGAAATTTTCGTCAAAATCTGGCCTATGAAAGAATTTTTTATATATCAAGGATCTACCAAAAATATGAAGATCTTTTATTGCTGAAAAGCTATCAAATCGGGCACATGGGGAGAACGTCAGCCCTTTTTTCAATACCTCCATTTCTGGAGTCGAAAAATTACGTGCAGAAAGGTTGATTACCTTGAGTTGGTTTGAAGATTCACCCGACTCAGGTTTCCTTTTATTCGATGTTTGTTTTTGTGTTATTTTTATTTTTTGTCTTGTACCATAGGAATGATAGGTCCGTTGACGGGATCCACCTTCCGATTCACTTTGTGAAGATAAGGAAGTTGTAGAGATGGAACGATTTAATTTTGACGAGAAATTATTTTTTCTCCATTTATACACTTTTTTCTGTGCATAATCGCTTGTATCGCTAGAAAACTTTTTTGATTTGGATTCCTTGATCTCTTTTTCCCATACTACGAACTGTTCATCGAGTGTGTGTTTGAAGGTAACTAAACCTTCAGGTGTCATGCTTGAATTCAGCTGGGATTGTGCATCTTCTATTTCTATGTCTAGTTGGTCTAAAATGGACTGATTCAAGTTTACAAGAAGTTCCATAAACCCGAAGGAGCTGTGATTGCATAGGTCTTCCCACTTGGTTACAAAAATGTTGTCGTCAATTGGGAAGGAGGGAAAAATTTGGACTCTGAGGCCTCTTGGAATAAGCTTTCTTTGTTTTCCAAAAAAATCTTGTTCCACCAGATTTTCATGCGTCGGTGGAGTAGATTTTTATATTTATTCTGTGTTTCACTCACATTCCCTTGACCATTAAAAACAGGCTGTGATGGCTCATCGTTAAAAACCTGGTCCATTTGAGAGCGCCAGATACGTTCTCTTGCTTTATGATCCATGGACCCTCAAGTACTTGCATCTGTGAAGAACACAGCAATGATTAACCAACAAAGACCTATTGGTACATTCAGGAAAGTCCTGTCAATATACATGTAAGATCAATCTATAGATCGTGTATAGACAAGAACTGTTTGAAAACCAAGTAAACTTGGTGCATTGACCCTAACAATGAACATGAGACGTATGGGGTTCAATTAACACACAATAATGTTTTTTAGAAAAAATACAAACTTTATTCACAAATACAAAAAATGATTAAAATATGAGTCATGCAACGCATGAACAAGGCGTCCCTCATTGCAGGGAATATGTATAGACAGAGTATATAACACATGGGCGTAAATTGAGCACAAAGTGCAGACAATGCATATTAGCAACTGATCATGAACTATAACGGCTGCTGGTGTAAATATAAAGTGAACTTGTGCCTAGATAAATCAAGTATGTTAACATTACATACCCATGTGGTTTGTCCTGCAGGAGAGAGACGCCAGACCCGACACGCATTTCGGCGGAAATGCCTTCGTCCCGGGGTGGTGTCTCTCCAGTGGGGACCTCCATTAAAAAGTAGATTCAGCCAATCGGACAAAGGAGAGGCGTTAACATCCATAGCCATGTGTGTGCTGGTATGGGCGTCACACACAAGGTGTGGAAATGGAAGGGGATGTGCCTCCGGCCGAGCGTCATCAAGGTGGGCGGGGATCAACGACGTCCGACGTCCCACAATCCCAACCTTCTACCTATTGCCCAAGGTCCATAAAGATTCAAAAACTCCTCCAGGCAGACCGATCATATCAGGTAGGGGCAATTTGATGGAAAAAACATGTAGATTTATTGACCATAATTTGAAGGGGTTTGTCGAATGCCTGCCATCGTATGTACGTGATGTAATGGCAGGAAGGAGGTGAAGGGAAAGTGAGCCCTAATCTACCCACCTGCCTACTTGCAACGACCCGCCCTAGGCGACGAGGTACAACTGGGCGGCGGTCCCTACGCTGGCTAAGTGCACAGGAAGACAAACAGGGAACACGCAAGGGAAGGGGCAGTAGCCACGGAACGCCACGAGGAAACGGGGCGGCGAACGAACAGTCAGGACCAGGACGAAGTGAGTACACCCGAGCGGGCACGGAGACAGAAGCAAGCCAGGGGCAAAGCAAAGCAGGTCAAGCAGAACTGCAGCAAGGCAGAAGCACGGCAGAAGCAGGCTGGAGCAAGCAGCAGTGGGGCCAGGAATCCAAAAGAATTACAAGCACTGAGAGAGAGCACAGGGCAGGTAATAAAGGGCAGGGGGCGGAGCTAACTCCGACAGACCAGGCCGCGATAGGCTCTTCCACTCCTGAGCCTGCCACCCTGGTTGGTGGGAGATGGTGTCAGTCGAACAGGTCTGGCCTCAGGTGTGGATTGATTAATCCCAGGAGTATAGCTAGATGAAGTACCTGGCAGATCCCTAACAGTACTCCCCCTTTTATGAGGGGCCACCGGACCCTTACTAAGGGGACCCGGTTTAGTGGGGAAGAGGAGGTGGAACCTCCTGATCAATACCCCAGCGTGAACATCACGGGCAGGTACCCAAGTCCTCTCCTCCGGCCCGTATCCTCTCCAATGGACCAGGTACTGGAGGGAGCCCTGGACCATCCTACTGTCCATAATCTTGGCCACCTCGAATTCCACCCCCTCAGGGGTGAGAACGGGAACAGGAGGTATCCTCGAGGGGGACCAGGACGGGGAGCAGCGTTTAAGGAGGGAGGCATGGAAGACGTCATGTATGCGAAAGGATGGGGGGAGCTCCAGACGGAAGGATACAGGGTTGAGGACTTCAATGATCTTATAAGGTCCAATAAATCGGGGAGCAAACTTCCTGGACGGGACCTTAAGGCGCAAGTTCCTGGACGACAACCAGACCAAATCCCCGACGACAAACCGGGGGTTAGCAGAACGTCTACTATCCGCCTGAATCTTTTGTGCGCTCTGGGACGCCTCTAGGTTCTTCTGAACCTGGGCCCAGACAGTGCACAGTTCCCGATGAACCTCCTCTACCTCAGGATTATTGGAACAACCAGGGGAGACGGAGGAGAACCTTGGGTTAAACCCGAAATTACAGAAAAACGGGGAGACCCCTGACGAGTTACTGACCCGGTTATTCAGGGAAAATTCAGCAAGGGGAAGGAATGAGACCCAATCGAATTGACAGTCAGAGATGAAGCACCTTAAATATTGTTCCAGGGATTGGTTGGTCCTTTCTGTTTGGCCATTAGTTTCGGGATGGAAGGCGGAGGAGAAGGACAGATCAATCTCCAACTTTTTACAAAAAGCTCTCCAAAATAAGGAAACAAATTGTACCCCTCTGTCAGAAACGATATTGACTGGGGCCCCATGGAGACGCAGGATGTGTTTCACAAACAAAGAAGCTAACGTCTTGGCGTTAGGTAGCTTCTTAAGGGGCACAAAGTGGCACATCTTGCTGAAGCGGTCGACTACCACCCACACCACCGACTTGCCCTGAGATGGAGGCAAATCGGTGATAAAATCCATGGAGATATGGGTCCAAGGTCTCTGGGGAATGGGCAAGGAACGTAGTAGGCCCGCAGGTCGGGACCTAGGGGTTTTGGACCTAGCGCAAACCTCACAAGCGGCGACGTAAGCCCTAACATCTTTAGGCAACCCAGGCCACCAATAGTTTCTGGTAATGAGGTGTTTGGTGCCCAAGATGCCAGGATGACCAGATAGAGCGGAGTCATGGTTTTCCCTGAGTACCCTCAGCCGGTATTGCAGGGGAACAAACAGTTTGTCCCCAGGGACGTTCCCGGGAGCTGCACCCTGATCAGCCGCGATATCAGAAGCTAAATCAGAATCCGTGGCAGAGACGATTATACCAGGGGGTAAAATACAAGCAGGATCCTTCTCGGAAGGAGGATTGGCCATGAAACTACGTGACAGAGCGTCAGCCTTAATATTCTTGGACCCAGCCCTATAGGTAACCAAGAAATTAAATCTGGTAAAGAATAGTGCCCACCGAGCTTGTCTAGGATTAAGCCTCCGGGCCGATTCTAGGAAAACCAGATTCTTGTGATCCGTAAGGACCGTTACCTGGTGTCTGGCCCCCTCCAGGAAGTGCCGCCACTCCTCAAAAGCCCATTTAATGGCTAGAAGTTCGCGGTTGCCAATATCGTAGTTACTCTCCGTGGGCGAAAACTTCCTAGAGAAGTAAGCACAGGGGCGGAGATGGGTGAGGGAGCTGGTACCCTGGGACAAGACGGCCCCCACTCCCACCTCGGAAGCGTCAACCTCCACAATAAATGGCTCCTCTTGGTTGGGCTGAATCAGCACGGGGGCCGAGATAAAGCACTTCTTGAGAGTCTCAAAGGCCTGGACGGCCTCAGGGGGCCAATGGAGGACATCGGCACCCTTGCGGGTAAGGTCCGTAAGAGGCTTAGCGACGACCGAGAAGTTGGCAATAAATCTCCTGTAATAGTTGGCGAACCCTAAAAAACACTGTAACGCCTTAAGGGAGGCAGGTTGGACCCATTCCGCCACAGCTTGAACCTTGGCAGGGTCCATGCGGAATTCATGAGGAGTGAGGATTTGCCCTAAAAATGGTATCTCCTGTACCCCAAAGACACATTTTTCAGTCTTAGCAAACAGATTATTCTCCCGAAGGACCTGGAGCACCTTCCTGACATGCTCCACGTGGGAGGACCAGTCCTTGGAAAACACCAGCATGTCATCAAGGTACACAACAAGAAAATTACCCAGGTACTCTCTCAGGATTTCATTAATAAAATTCTGGAAGACAGCAGGGGCATTACACAACCCAAAGGGCATGACCAGGTATTCGAAATGACCCTCGGGTGTGTTGAACGCAGTTTTCCACTCATCCCCCTCTTTGATGCGGATAAGGTTATATGCCCCCCGTAGATCGAACTTAGAAAACCATTGGGCTCCCTGAACCTGATTAAAAAGATCCGGAATCAAAGGAAGTGGGTACTGGTTCCTTACGGTGACCTTATTCAGGTTACGATAATCAATGCACGGCCTAAGACCACCATCCTTCTTCCCCACGAAGAAGAAGCCAGCACCTACAGGAGAAGTCGAGGGGCGAATGAAACCCTTGGCCAGGCATTCTTGGATATACACCCTCATCGCTTCACGTTCAGGACATGAAAGATTAAATATCCTACCCTTAGGAAGCTTGGCACCAGGCACCAAATCGATAGCGCAATCGTAATCTCTATGGGGGGGCAACACCTCGGAGGCCTCCTTAGAAAACACATCGGCGAAGTCCTGAACAAACTCCGGAAGCGTGTTTACCTCCTCCCGGGGAGAAATAGAGTTAACAGAAAGACATGACATAAGACATTCATTACCCCATTTGGTGAGATCCCCAGTATTCCAATCAAACGTGGGATTATGCAACTGCAACCAGGGAAGACCTAAAACCAGATCAGACGATAATCCCTGCATCACCAGTACAGAGCACTGCTCCAAATGCATGGAGCCAACAAGGAGTTCAAAAACAGGAGTATGCTGAGTAAAATAACCATTAGCAAGGGGGGTTGAGTCGATTCCTACTACAGGGATAGGATAAGGTAAATCAATACAAGGAATCTTTAGAGACATAGCAAAATCCACAGACATGATATTAGCAGATGAGCCAGAATCCACGAAAGCACTGCCCGTGGCAGACCGGCCGGCAAACGAGACCTGAAAGGGAAGCAAAATTTTATTGCGTTTCACATTAACGGGAAATACCTGTGCGCCCAAGTGACCTCCCCGATGATCACTTAGGCGCGGAAGTTTTCCGGCTTCTTATTCTTGCGCCTGGGACAGGTGTTCAGTAGATGCTTGTCGTCCCCACAGTAGAAGCAGAGACCATTCATTCTGCGAAACTCCCTACGTTGTCGAGGGGACATGGAGGCCCCGAGTTGCATAGGTACCTCAGAGTCCTCCGTGGAGGGGCGAGGAGACGGGACCTCGGGGGGGATCGCAGAAAAGTCAGAGGGGAGCACACTGAAGCGTTCTAGCTGACGTTCCCTGAGACGTCGGTCAAGTCGTACTGCTAGGGCCATAACCTGGTCAAGGGAGTCAGGCGAGGGGTAGCTAACCAGCAGATCCTTCAGGGCGTCAGATAATCCTAACCTAAACTGGCACCTTAGGGCCGGATCGTTCCACTGAGAAGCTACGCACCACTTCCTAAAATCAGAACAGTATTCCTCAACCGGTCTCCTACCCTGACGTAAGGTCACCAGCTGACTCTCGGCTAAAGCAGTCCTGTCAGTCTCGTCGTAAATGAGTCCGAGGGCAGAGAAAAAACGATCAACAGAGGAAAGTTCAGGGGCGTCAGGAGCCAAGGAGAAGGCCCACTCTTGGGGCCCTTCCTGGAGTCGGGATATGATGATACCCACCCGCTGGTTCTCGGAACCTGAGGAGTGGGGCTTTAGGCGGAAATACAGTCTGCAACTCTCCCGGAAGGAGAGAAACGTCTTACGGTCCCCTGAAAACCGGTCAGGTAACTTGAGGTCGGGTTCTAGAGGTGAGGTGAGGGGTACTACTAAAGCAGCGTCACCCTGATTGACCCTTTGGGCCAGGGCCTGGACCTGTAGGGAGAGGCCCTGCATCTGCTGGGTCAGGGTCTCAAGGGGGTCCATGACAGCGTCAGCGTAGGAGAAATGGTAGACTAGGTAAGGGCTTGTAATTATGTAATGGCAGGAAGGAGGTGAAGGGAAAGTGAGCCCTAATCTACCCACCGCCCTGTCCCTGCCTACTTGCAACGACCCGCCCTAGGCGACGAGGTACAACTGGGCGGCGGTCCCTACGCTGGCTAAGTGCACAGGAAGACAAACAGGGAACACGCAAGGGAAGGGGCAGTAGCCACGGAACGCCACGAGGAAACGGGGCGGCGAACGAACAGTCAGGACCAGGACGAAGTGAGTACACCCGAGCGGGCACGGAGACAGAAGCAAGCCAGGGGCAAAGCAAAGCAGGTCAAGCAGAACTGCAGCAAGGCAGAAGCACGGCAGAAGCAGGCTGGAGCAAGCAGCAGTGGGGCCAGGAATCCAAAAGAATTACAAGCACTGAGAGAGAGCACAGGGCAGGTAATAAAGGGCAGGGGGCGGAGCTAACTCCGACAGACCAGGCCGCGATAGGCTCTTCCACTCCTGAGCCTGCCACCCTGGTTGGTGGGAGATGGTGTCAGTCGAACAGGTCTGGCCTCAGGTGTGGATTGATTAATCCCAGGAGTATAGCTAGATGAAGTACCTGGCAGATCCCTAACACGTGATACGGCAGATCTTCTGCAGAGGGTGGATGGATTAAGCATGAAGGATGATATGCTGTTAGTGACCTGTGACGTTGAGTCATTGTATACTAGCATTCGTCATGCCGATGGACTCAAAGCAGCCACTTTTTTCTTAAACACAGGAAATATGGAAACGTCTTTTTCTAATTTTGTACTTACTTTACTTGAATTCACCCTTACACATAATTTCTTCATTTTATATAAAACAATTTTTATAGAATTTTCAACATTAATAAACAGAAACAGATGCATGACATTGCATTGGACATTACATGTGAGTTATTCACTGTATTCAACTGATCGTCAACAAAATATTGTACAGAACTGGCAGACGAATTTGACATAGATCATGCATAGCTAACATTGTTATCAACCTTTAACCTCTTGAAACTCCCCCCCCCCCCCCCCGACATCCTATATATGCAAGTTTCTAATATTGAATGTAGAATGATCATATAACCGAACCGGGTCTGAACAGGAAGGTGGGTCCTAATCACTCCCTAGCGCCTAACTGAATCACCTTTTCAGCACTCCTAATGTTCCTGCCACATCTCTCGTCAGGTACCATGAGGTATAATAGAACGGTGTCATCAGATCTTTTATTTCGTCGGTCTGGAAATGTTTACATATAAAAACTTTCCATTTTTTGAAACATTTTGATGAACCAGATTCCGCTGTTCGTTCAATATCCAGCCGATCCATATATATATATATTTTTTCAGCTGAGAAATAACCTCTAGGCCTGACGGTAGCTGTGGTTTAAGCCAGAGGGCCAGCAAGGACCTTTTGGCCACCAGAAGAAAGGCATGAAGTGCGTCAGGAATATGCTGAGTATCAGGAAAGGCATGAAATAAAGGAGGTAATGGCTCCACCGCGACCGCCTCCCCCCATGTATCCCTAATAATCCCAGAAATCTCGTTCCAGTATGTAAATAATTTGGGGCAAGTCCACAAACCATGAAATAAATTTGTTTTGGGTGCATGGCATCTTGGACACGCTACTTGTCTATCCGGACAGTTAGGGTGTGGGGGAATATCAAAACCGTATATGGCCCTGTGGATGAACTTGAAGTGCGTCTCCCTCCATCTTTCACAGACAACTGCTTTACGCACCTTTGCCCAACCTCCCAAAATCTGCTGGGTAAGATCTTGCTGGAAAAGCTCTCTACTCCACATTTTGAACATTGTGGCAGTGGTAGCTTTAGCGAGTGACTCTCTCAGTGTACTATACAAAAAAGATAAAGAGGATTTAGATGGGGGGGATACTATCAAGTCATCCAAGAAGTTCTTAGGGCATTCTGGGGCTATATTATACAGTTTTGATCTTAAAAAGGACATTATTTGGCAATAGGCTAAGTGATGTCGTGTGGAAAGGTTGTTTACAGCTTGCATCTCTTGAAAGGTCATATATCGATTTTCAGTAGAGTGCAAGAGATGATTAAGCTTGAAGATCCCCAACGATTTCATTTCCCGGAAGTGCGGGTTCTCCCTCCCCTGTGGAAACTCCGGGTGTCCCCATAAATGCATATGCTTAGAAATGTGTTGAGGGAGGCCAAAAAGTACTCTGATAGATTTCCAAGCCATAATGGTATCCCTAAATAATATACGATGCTTGATTTCTGGTGGTATGTTCCCAATAGAGACATGTATTAGTGAAGACAAGTGCAGTGGAGCCACCACCCCCTCCTCAAGTGCGTAATTAGAATAAAAGTTTGATCCTTGTAACCAGTCAAGGCCATGACGAGCCAAACATGCCAAGTTATAGCTACGAAGAGCCGGGATATTGACACCCCCCCCCTTCTCTACGTGTCATAAGTTTCTTTAAGGCTATTCTCGGGCGTTTCTTATTCCATATATAGACGGAGAACATGGAATTTAATGTCTTGATATCAGTGTGTTTTAATAGAAGAGGAATTGTCTGCAGCAGATAGAGCAATCTCGGGAAGCTTACCATTTTCAAAAGATGGCATCTCCCCATGAAGGAGAGAGGCAGATGCTGCCAGCGTTGAAGGTCTTGTTTAATTTTATTTATAACCGCTGGGTAATTGAGGCTATATATTGTGTCCGGTGTGCGACCTATGTTTATACCTAGGTATTTAATGGAGGACCTAGCTATAGTGACCGGTATACTCAAAGAAGGTATAAAGTGTGCTGCGCCGTTACTGGTCAAGTGTAGTAATTCACATTTTGCGACATTAACTTTAAAGCCGGAGTGGCTCTCAAATTTTTTAATAAGCTCAAAGACGTGGGGAAGATCGTGATGCGGGTCTGATAGGAATATCAAGACATCATCTGCAAAGTATGTTGCCTTAATTGTTTCCGTGCCCACCCTGATGCCCCTTACACTTTCGTCAGCCTCCAATGTGCGAATAAAGGGTTCCAATGCGAGATTAAAAAGGAGGGGGGAGAGAGGGCAGCCTTGACGTGTCCCTCTATACAATGGGATGGTGGAAGAGAGAAATCCTGGAGTGTATACTTTTGCGGAAGGAGCCGAATATAAGGCTCCAATAAAGGATCGGAAGGGTCCTGAAATACCCATAGAGTCCATCGTACCTCCCAACCAATCCCAATCAACCATATCGAACGCTTTTTCGGCGTCTATAGTAAGGATAGCTGGGTTTGGGTGAGCAGACCGATTAACTTTAACATCATCGAGTACAGTTAGTATTTTCCGGATATTGGATACCGCGGAGCGGCCTTTTACAAAGCCGATTTGGCTTGGTGAAATTATTCTAGGTAATATAGTGGCTAATCTATCCGCCATAAGTTTAGAGATTAGTTTTAAGTCCGAGTTGATTAAAGAAATCGGACGATATGAGGAAGCTAATTCTGGTTCCTTTCCTGGCTTTGGAAGGACCTTTATGTATGCGACATTGGAGGCTGCCGGAATGGTTTGTCCTGACAAATATCCATTATATAATTGAAGTAAACACGGAGTGATTTGATCCCTCAGGACCTTAAAGTATTCACTGGCGTATCCGTCGGGGCCTGGGGCTTTCTGTATTTTCAGCGAATTTATACAAGATTTTAACTCTACTTCTGTAATTGGGGAATTCAGGAATGTCCGTTCCTCCTCTGTAAGTTTGGGAAGATGTAGGGAGTCTAAGACCGTAGGGAGCGAGGTAGGATTATATGTTCGCTTTGTATACAGATCCTCATAAAATTGCTTTAAGATGGAATTAACTTGTTTAGGGTGTGACTGCAAAGTTCCCATTTTATCCTTCAATGTGGTAATATGGAATTGTGATCCCAAAGGTTTGGACAGACGTGCCAACAATCTCCCCACTTTGTTTCCGTATCGAAACAGCTCGCTTCAAAAGCGGACCGTTTCATCTTTTCCCCTTTATCCAACCACAATTCATATTCCCCCTTTGCTTTCTGCCATTCTTCCTTGTTTGAGGGAGTTGGTATTGCTTGGAAACGTGTGTAGGTCTGCCTCAAAGCCAGGCCATATTCCTCAATTTTCAATTTGGTCTGGTTTTTAAGTTTTGAGACATACGCAATTTATTGCCCTCTCATGACTGCTTTGGAGGTGTCCCAGAATAGCTGGGGATCCTGTGAGTGAGCTCCATTGGTATCCTCAAAATCCAACCACCAACCTTTAAGTAAAGATTGGAACGATTCATCAGATGCCAAGTTAATGGGGAAGCGCCATAGGATGTCCGAGCCCCTCGGAAAGCAGTCATGTATTTCTATCAATACCGGAGAATGATCTGATATAACCATGGGTTCAATAACACTCTGGTGCACCCGCTGAAGGAGCGGCGTCGACACCAAAGTGTAATCGATGCGTGACCATGATTGTTGGGCATGTGAATAATGCGAGTATTCTCTGCCATCAGGATGATGCAGACGCCAGGGATCATGTAAACCCGTGTCTGAAAGGAAAGTGTGCAAGATAGTTTCTCTAGCTAGATCCTTGTGAAGAAACGGTTTATGGGGATTACTCCTATCCTCTGCAGGTTGTAAGACTACATTCAAGTCTCCCCCCAGAAGTTTGGAGGGTGTCGTATCAACTGAAATAACTCAGTTTAGCGTCTTGAAAAAGTGAGGACTACGTACATTAGGCCCATATACATTATATATGCTAATGGAATCTGCTGAACCCGTGAGGTGTATATTCACCCATCTCCCTGCTGAATCAGATGTAGAGCCCGTGACAGAATAGGGGAGGTTTTTACCAAGGAGTATCAGAACTCCCGCCTTAGAATGCTGGGCGGGGGATCCGTACACCTGGCCCACCCACAGTTTCTGCATACGGTGGTAGTCTAACTCCGTGAGATGAGTTTCTTGTAGGAGCGCAATGTCGGTCTTTAGCCTTTTGAGATCGCGTAGTACCATCATGCGCTTATGGGGTGACCTGAGTCCCTTAACGTTCCATGATACGATTCTCATAAACGGGTGATATATTTAGTTTATCAATGTGGATGTCTAACTGCCCCCCTCCCTTTCCCAACCCCGCATTCAAACCCAAATGTATAACCAACAACAGGTAACTAACACACCATTGTCCTTGCAGTACCATTGCAACATCCACATATATGTGACATGCGACTTCACTTTTTTCCCACATGTAAAAGCACATCTTATCTTAACTTCACCGTAACGATACCGCTCCCAGCCACGGTGCTGGTCTGGTCATATCATTATAAGATCGAGCACGAAAGATATAAACAAAGAGTGGTCTATCTTGCATATGTCATCTAGTTGTGCAAAACGATCAAGAAACAATGCATATATATCACGTACAAACATCTATAAGCACTGAGCAATATATTCCCATATGTGTAAAAGGATATCTCATAGGAGTCCAGAGTCCTTCTGCGTTCCTGAGCCTCAGGATATGGGAGTTCATCAAGTGTGACTTTGCTGAAGATTCCTGTTCCTCTGCGGTTTAGGAGCTGAAAAAGAAAAGCCATCTGATGTGGAGCTGTCCTCCCTGGATAATTCTCGCGCTTCACCCATTGGTTTATGCGTAGGAGATGAGCGGTTAGGCGGTAAGGATTTCAAAATGGCGACCACCGCTTCCGGTGTAGAAAAGGTGACATAGGATCCATCCGTATTCGCGACCTTGAGAACTGCCGGGTACAATAATGCAAACTTGACATGGCGCTTGTATAGTGCCGAGCAGACTTGTGAAAATGCTCGACGCTTTTTCGTGACTTCCGCTGAGAAGTCGCCAAAAATCAAAATGCGGTGTCCTTTATAATCCAGGCCATCCCGTCTACTTTTAAAGGCCTTCAGCACTGCCATTCTGTCTGAATAGTCTAAGTACTTGACTATGACTTGGCGCGGGCGAGGTCTCGTCTCCTGTGAGCCCTTGTCTGTGGATCGTAAGTCAGGTCCAACTCTATGAGCTCGCTCTACTTTACAGGCCTGGCGGATTCCCAAAGCCTCCGGTAAGTCAGACTCGCACAATCGCCTGAGATCTTTCGCCAACACCGACTCCGGTAAACCCACGATGCGCAGATTGTTCCTACGTGACCTATTCTCTAGGTCTTCCACTCTATCCCAGAGCTTTTGGTTGTCCAATCTGGTATCTTGGACTAGTTGGCGGAGGTCCATGAATGCTGTGTCCACGTGGTGCATGGCTGTCTCCAGCGTGTCTATGCGCTCCCCCTGCTTCGTCACCGTGTCATGTAATTGTGATAGGGAGGTATTCACCGTTTTAGACAGGGATTCTTGTAAATCCGGGGAGATTAATTGCGCTACTTGAATCGCCAATTGCTTATAGTCAATTGTTATGGCAGGAAGGAGGTGAAGGGAACAAGTGAGCCCTAGTCTACCCACCACCCTGTCCCTGCCTACTTGCAACGACCCGCCCTAGGCGACGGGGTACAACTTGGCGGCGGTCCCTACGCTGACTAAGTGCAAGGGGATACAAACAGGGAACAAGCAAGGGAAGGGGCAGTAGCCCACGGAACACCGTGAGGAAACGGAGTGGTGAACGAGCCAGTCAGGATCAGGATGTAGTGGAGTATACAAACGCAGAGCACGGAGCAGGAAGCAAGCCAGGGGCAGAGCGAAGCAGGATAAGCGGGAACTGAAGCAAGGCAGAAGCACGGCAGAAGCAGGCTGGAGCAAGGCAGCAGTGGGGCCAGGAATCCAAGAAGAATAACAAGCAATGAGGAAGAGAAAACGGCAGGTATAAATGGACAGGGGGCGGAGCTAACTCCGACTGACCAGGCCGCGATAGGCTCTCCCACTCCTGAGCCTGCCACCCTGATTGGTGGGAGCCGGTGTCAGTCTAAGAGGTCTGGCCTCAGGTGTCGACTGATTAATCCTGGGAGTATCCACAGACGTAGTGCCTGGCAGATCCTTTACAGTACTCCCCCTTTTATGAGGGGCCACCGGACCCTTACTAAGAGGACCCGGTTTAGTGGGGAAGAGAAGGTGGAACCTCCTGACCAATACCCCAGCGTGAACATCTCGAGCAGGTACCCAAGTCCTCTCCTCCGGCCCGTATCCTCTCCAATGGACCAGGTACTGGAGGGAGCCCTGGATCATCCTACTGTCCACAATCTTGGCCACAAACCGGGGGTTAGCAGAACGTCTTCTATCAGCCTGAATCTTTTGTACGCTCTGGGACGCCTCTAGGTTCTTCTGAACCTGGGCCCAGACTGTGCACAGTTCCCGATGAACGTCCTCTACCTCGGGATTATTGGAACAACCAGGAGAAACGGAGGAGAACCTTGGATTAAACCCGAAATTACAGAAAAACGGGGAGACCCCTGACGAGTTACTGACCCGGTTATTCAGGGAAAATTCGGCGAGGGGAAGGAATGAGACCCAATCAAATTGACAGTCAGAGATGAAACACCTTAAATATTGTTCCAGGGATTGATTAGTCCTTTCCGTTTGGCCATTAGTTTCGGGATGGAAGGCGGAGGAGAAGGACAGATCAATCTCCAACTTTTTACAAAAAGCTCTCCAAAATAAGGAAACAAATTGTACCCCTCTGTCAAAAACGATATTGACTGGGGCCCCATGGAGACGCAGAATGTGTTTAACAAACAAAGAAGTTAACGTCTTGGCGTTAGGTAGTTTCTTAAGGGGCACAAAGTGGCACATCTTGCTGAAGCGGTCTACTACCACCCACACCACCGACTTGCCCTGAGATGGAGGCAAATCGGTGATAAAATCCATGGAGATATGGGTCCAAGGTCTCTGGGGAATGGGCAAAGAAAGTAGTAAGCCCGCAGGTCGGGACCTAGGGGTCTTGGACCTAGCACAAACCTCACAAGCGGCGACGTAAGCCCTAACGTCTTTAGGCAACCCAGGCCACCAATAGTTTGTGGCAATGAGGTGTTTGGTACCCAAGATGCCAGGATGACCAGATAGTGCGGAGTCATGGTTCTCCCTGAGAACCCTTAGCCGGTATTGCAGGGGGACAAACAGTTTGTCCCCAGGGAGGTTCCCGGGAGCTGAACCTTGATCAGCCACAATGTCAGAGGCTAAATCAGAATCAGTGGCAGAAATGATTATACCAGGGGGTAAAATACAAGCAGGATCCTCCTCAGAAGGAGGATTGGCCATGAAACTAAGTGACAGTGCGTCAGCCTTAATATTTTTGGACCCAGCCCTATAGGTAACCAAGAAGTTAAATCTGGTAAAGAATAGCGCCCATCGAGCTTGTCTAGGATTAAGCCTCCGGGCAGATTCTAGGAAAACCAGATTCTTGTGGTCAGTAAGGACCGTTACCTGGTGTCTGGCCCCCTCCAGGAAGTGACGCCACTCTTCAAAAGCCCATTTAATGGCTAAAAGTTCGCGGTTGCCAATATCATAGTTACTCTCCGTGGGCGAAAACTTCCTAGAGAAGTAAGCACAGGGGCGGAGATGGGTGAGGGAGCTGGTACCCTGGGACAAGACGGCCCCCACTCCCACCTCGGACGCGTCAACCTCCACAATAAATGGCTCCCTTTGGTTGGGCTGAACCAGCACGGGGGCCGAGATAAAGCACTTCTTGAGGGTCTCAAAAGCCTGGACGGCCTCAGGAGGCCAGTGGAGGACATCAGCACCCTTGCGAGTAAGGTCCGTAAGAGGCTTAGCGACGACCGAGAAGTTGGCAATAAATCTCCTGTAATAGTTAGCGAACCCCAAAAAACACTGTAGCGCCTTCAGGGAGGCAGGTTGGACCCATTGCGCCACAGCCTGAACCTTGGCAGGGTCCATGCGGAATTCATGAGGAGTGAGGATTTGACCCAAAAATGGTATCTCCTGTACCCCAAAGACACATTTTTCGGTTTTCGCAAACAGATTATTTTCCCGGAGGACCTGGAGGACCTTCCTGACATGCTCCACGTGGGAGGACCAGTCCTTGGAAAACACCAGTATGTCATCAAGGTACACTACAAGAAAATTTCCCAGGTAATCTCTCAGAATTTCATAAATAAAATTCTGGAAGACGGCAGGGGCATTACACAACCCAAAGGGCATGACCAGGTATTCGAAATGACCTTCGGGCGTGTTGAACGCAGTCTTCCACTCATCCCCCTCTTTGATGCGGATAAGGTTATATGCCCCCCGTAGATCGAACTTAGAGAACCATTGGGCCCCCTGAACCTGATTAAAAAGATCCGGAATCAAAGGAAGGGGATACTGGTTCCTTACTGTGACCTTATTCAAGTTCCGATAATCAATGCACGGCCTAAGACCACCATCCTTCTTCCCCACGAAGAAGAAGCCAGCACCTACAGGAGAAGTCGAGGGGCGAATGAAACCCTTGGCCAGGCATTCTTGGATATACTCCCTCATAGCTTCACGTTCAGGACATGAAAGATTAAATATCCTACCCTTAGGAAGCTTAGCACCAGGTACCAAATCGATGGCGCAATCATAATATCTATGAGGGGGCAACACCTCGGAGGCCTCCTTAGAAAACACATCAGCGAAGTCCTGAACAAACTCAGGTAGCGTGTTTACCTCCTCACGGGGAGAAATAGAGTTAACCGAAAGACATGACGTCAGGCATTCACTACCCTATTTGGTGAGATCCCAAGTATTCCAATCAAACGTGGGATTATGCAGCTGCAACCAGGGAAGACCT
The DNA here is from genome assembly GCF_050947455.1 of Rhinoderma darwinii. Taxonomy (NCBI): domain Eukaryota; kingdom Metazoa; phylum Chordata; class Amphibia; order Anura; family Rhinodermatidae; genus Rhinoderma; species Rhinoderma darwinii. The sequence continues at coordinate 205,810,927 of NC_134691.1, forward strand.
AATACCAGATCGGACGATAATCCCTGCATCACCAGTACAGAGCACTGCTCCAAATGCATGGAGCCAACAAGGAGTTCAAAAACAGGAGTATGCTGTGTAAAATAACCATTAGCAAGAGGAGTGGAGTCGATACCCACTACCGGGACAGGATAAGGCAAATCAATAAAAGGCATTTTTAGAGACATAGCAAATTCCACAGACATGATATTAGCAGATGAGCCAGAATCCACGAAGGCACTGCCAGTGGCAGACCGGCCAGCAAACGAGACCTGAAAGGGAAGCAAAATTTTATTGCGTTTCATATTAACGGGAAATACCTGTGCGCCCAAGTGACCTCCCCGATGATCACTTAGGCGCAGAAGTTTTCCGGCTGCTTATTCTTGCGCCTGGGACAGGTGTTCAGTAGATGCTTGTCACCCCCACAATAGAAGCAGAGACCATTCTTCCTGCGGAACTCTCTACGTTGTCGAGGGGACATGGAGGCCCCGAGTTGCATAGGTACCTCCGAGTCTTCCGTGGAAGAGCGAGGAGACGGGACCTCGGGGGGAATCGCAGGGAAGTCAGAGGGGAAAACATTGAAATGTTCAAGCTGACGTTCTCTGAGACGTCGGTCAAGTCGTACTGCTAGGGCCATAACCTGGTCTAGGGAGTCAGAAGAGGGGTAGCTAACAAGCAGATCCTTCAGGGCGTCAGATAATCCTAACCTAAACTGGCACCTTAGGGCCGGGTCGTTCCACCGAGAAGCTACGCACCACTTTCTAAAATCAGAACAGTATTCCTCAACCGGTCTCCTACCCTGACATAAGGTCACCAGCTGACTCTCAGCTAAGGCAGTCCTGTCAGTCTCGTCGTAAATGAGTCCGAGGGCAGAGAAAAAACGATCGATGGAGGAAAGTTCAGGGGCGTCAGGAGCCAAGGAGAAGGCCCACTCTTGGGGCCCTTCCTGGAGTCGGGATATAATGATACCCACCCGCTGGTTCTCGGAACCTGAGGAGTGAGGTTTTAGACGGAAGTAAAGTCTGCAACTCTCCAGGAAGGAGAGAAAAGTCTTACGGTCCCCTGAGAACCGGTCAGGTAACTTGAGGTCGGGTTCTAGAGGTGAGGTGAGGGGTACTCCTATGGCAGCGTCAGACTGGTTGACCCTCTGAGCCAGGGCCTGAACCTGTAGGGAGAGGCCTTGCATCTGCTGGGTCAGGGTCTCAAGGGGGTCCATGATAGCGTCAGCGTAGGAGAAATGGTAGACTAGGTATGGGCTTGTTATTATGTTATGGCAGGAAGGAGGTGAAGGGAACAAGTGAGCCCTAGTCTACCCACCTCCCTGTCCCTGCCTACTTGCAACGACCCGCCCTAGGCGACGGGGTACAACTTGGCGGCGGTCCCTACGCTGACTAAGTGCAAGGGGATACAAACAGGGAACAAGCAAGGGAAGGGCAGTAGCCCACGGAACACCGTGAGGAAACGGAGCGGTGAACGAGCCAGTCAGGATCAGGATGTAGTGGAGTATACAAACGCAGAGCACGGAGCAGGAAGCAAGCCAGGGGCAGAGCGAAGCAGGATAAGCAGGAACTGAAGCAAGGCAGAAGCACGGCAGAAGCAGGCTGGAGCAAGGCAGCAGTGGGGCCAGGAATCCAAGAAGAATAACAAGCAATGAGGAAGAGAAAACGGCAGGTATAAATGGACAGGGGGCGGAGCTAACTCCGACTGACCAGGCCGCGATAGGCTCTCCCACTCCTGAGCCTGCCACCCTGATTGGTGGGAGCCGGTGTCAGTCTAAGAGGTCTGGCCTCAGGTGTCGACTGATTAATCCTGGGAGTATCCACAGACGTAGTGCCTGGCAGATCCTTTACACAATATTCAGGGTAGATAATGTAGACTCACCAGACCTTGAGGGCAGTGGAGCTTGAGGAACTTCCGACTCATCTTGTGTGGTTTGCATAGAGGACTCGTCCGCCATGATGGCTGGCTGGTCGGCCGCGCGGCCGGACTTGCTCTGCGCTCTGGATTTGCCCATAATATGGACGAATCTGTCCATATACCGACAGGTTTGTCTTCCGTGCTGCAGGGGATCAGACTCTGTTGTCCCAGCGATAATTAGTAAGATCTGACCGAGTGATATTGGTATCAAGGGCAGGAGCACTTACACTCGCGCGTCCTCACATGCAGGCGCCGGAACCGGAAGTCTCAATTTCTTCATTTTTAATGGATCCTTCTACCTGCAGCTCCAGGGAACAGCGATGGGGGCTGCATGTGCACCCTCATATGCCAACCTGTTCCTGGGGCTGTGGGAGAGAGATCTGTTCCAGGGTGGTCAGGATGTCTCGATGGACCAGGTCATTTTCTGGGCAAGGTACATCGATGACATCCTACTTATCTGGAAGGGTTCATCGGCATCACTTGTGACCTTTATGCAAAACTTGAATAATAATAAACTTTACATTAAACTTACATATAATTTTGATAAATTTCAAGCAGAGTTCCTGGATGTCAAATTATCCAGGGACCCTAACGGTTTTCTTCAAACTGATGTATTTCGGAAGGTCACTGCGGTTAATTCATTTCTGCATGCTTCTTCCTCTCACCCTAAACAGACCATACGAGCAGTACCAACAGGCCAGTTTCTGAGAATCAGAAGGATCATGTAATGGCAGGAAGGAGGTGAAGGGAAAGTGAGCCCTAATCTACCCACCGCCCTGTCCCTGCCTACTTGCAACGACCCGCCCTAGGCGACGGGGTACAACTTCCTCTCACCCTAAACAGACCATACGAGCAGTACCAACAGGCCAGTTTCTGAGAATCAGAAGGATCTGTTCCTCTATTGAAGTTTTTGAAAAACAGGCCTATGACCTTACAAACCGGTTTTTGGCTCGAGGATACAGTAGAAGATCCATTAAATAAGCCTACCATCGTGCCAAGAACATCCCAAGAGAGAACCTTCTATTCCCTAAACCAAAAAACAAGGCTGAATCACAGGTAAGATTTACAACCGATTACCACTCACGTTGGTTCCAAATGAAGGAAATAATGAAACTATTCTGGCCAATCTTACTAACAGACCCCACAATCGAAAAATATATAACTAAATATCCAAGCATCTCTGTTCGAAAATCGTAAAGATTTTCTCGTCAGAATCCATTATCAACGTAAGAACTCGAAATTCCCATTCGGTACTAAGGGCCCAAAGTGGGGCTGCAAGGCGTGTGGACATTGCGTCGTATGGCCCAATATCAAGAGAGCAACCTCTTTTGTAGATTCAGCGGGCAAGAAAACCTTTAACATCACACATTCCATCTCGTGCTCAACAAAAGCAGTAATCTATTATGCTACTTGTCCTTGTCCCAAAATATACATTGGCCTAACATCAAGGGAGTTCAAGGTCCGGGTTAGAGATCATGTGAGAGATATTTTGGGAGCAGCAGAGATAGATACACTAGAAATCTTAAAACCTATAGCCAGACACTTTAAAGTCCATCATACATGTGATCCAACGAAATTAAAAGTGAGAGGTTCCTTGATCTCTTTTTCCCATACTACGAACTGTTCATCGAGTGTGTGTTTGAAGGTAACTAAACCTTCAGGTGTCATGCTTGAATTCAGCTGGGATTGTGCATCTTCAATTTCTATGTCTAGGTTGGTCTAAAATGGACTGATTCAAGTTTACAAGAAGTTCCATAAACCCGAAGGAGCTGTGATTGCATAGGTCTTCCCACTTGGTTACAAAAATGTTGTCGTCAATTGGGAAGGAGGGAAAAATTTGGACTCTGAGGCCTCTTGGAATAAGCTTTCTTTGTATGTAATTTTCCAAAAAAATCTTGTTCCACCAGATTTTCATGCGTCGGTGGAATAGATTTTTATATTTATTCTGTGTTTCACTCACATTCCCTTGACGATTAAAAACAGGCTGTGATGGCTCATCGTTAAAAACCTGGTCCATTTGAGAGCACCAGATACGTTCTCTCGCTTTATGATCCATGGACCCTCAAGTACTTGCATCTGTGAAGAACACAGCAATGATTAACCAGCAAAGACCTATTGGTACATTCAGGAAAGTCCTGTCAATATACATGTAAGATCAATATATAGATCGTGTATAGACAAGAACTGTTTGAAAACCAAGTAAACTTGGTGCATTGACCCTAACAATGAACATGAGACGTATGGGGTTCAATTAACACACAATAATGTTTTTTAGAAAAAATACAAACTTTATTCACAAATACAAAAAATGATTAAAATATGAGTCATGCAAAGCATGAACAAGGCGTCCCTCATTGCAGGGAATATGTATAAACAGAGTATATAACACAAGGGCGTAAATTGAGCACAAAGTGCAGACAATGCATATTAGCAACTGATCATGAACTATAACGGCTGCTGGTGTAAATATAAAGTGAACTTGTGCCTAGATAAATCAAGTATGTTAACATTACATACCCATGTGGTTTGTCCTGCAGGAGAGAGACGCCAGACCCGACGCGCATTTCGGCGGAAATGCCTTCGTCCCGGGGTGGCGTCTCTCCAGTGGGGACCTCCATTAAAAAGTAGATTCAGCCAATCGGACAAAGGAGAGGCGTTAACATCCATAGCCATGTGTGTGCTGGTATGGGCGTCACACACCAGGTGTGGAAATGGAAGGGGATGTGCCTCCGGCCGAGCGTCATCAAGGTGGGCGGGGGTCAACGACGTCCGATGTCTCACAATCCCTATACCTATACCTATTGCCCAAGGTCCATAAAGATTCAAAAACTCCTCCAGGCAGACCGATCATATCAGGTAGGGGCAATTTGATGGAAAAAACATGTAGATTTATTGACCATAATTTGAAGGGGTTTGTCGAATGCCTGCCATCATATGTACGTGATACGGCAGATCTTCTGCAGAGGGTGGATGGATTAAGCATGAAGGATGATATGCTGTTAGTGACCTGTGACGTTGAGTCATTGTATACTAGCATTCGTCATGCCGATGGACTCAAAGCAGCCACTTTTTTCTTAAACACAGGAAATATGGAAACGTCTTTTTCGAATTTTGTACTTACTTTACTTGAATTCACCCTTACACATAATTTCTTCATTTTTAATGGATCCTTCTACCTGCAGCTCCAGGGAACAGCGATGGGGGCTGCATGTGCACCCTCATATGCCAAGCTGTTCCTGGGGCTGTGGGAGAGAGATCTGTTCCAGGGTGGTCAGGATGTCTCGATGGACCAGGTCATTTTCTGGGCCAGGTACATCGATGACATCCTACTTATCTGGAAGGGTTCATCGGCATCACTTGTGACCTTTATGCAAAACTTGAATAATAATAAACTTTACATTAAACTTACATATAATTTTGATAAATTTCAAGCAGAGTTCCTGGATGTCAAATTATCCAGGGACCCTAACGGTTTTCTTCAAACTGATGTATTTCGGAAGGTCACTGCGGTTAATTAATTTCTCCATGCTTCTTCCTCTCACCCTAAACAGACCATACGAGCAGTACCAACAGGCCAGTTTCTGAGAATCAGAAGGATCATGTAATGGCAGGAAGGAGGTGAAGGGAAAGTGAGCCCTAATCTACCCACCGCCCTGTCCCTGCCTACTTGCAACGACCCGTCCTAGGCGACGGGGTACAACTGGGCGGCGGTCCCTACGCTGTCTAAGTGCACGGGAGAACAAACAGGGAACACGCAAGGGAAGGGGCGGTAGCCCATGGAACGCCGCGAGGAAACGGAGCGGTGAATGAGTAGTCAGGACCAGGATGAAGTGGAGTATACCAACGTGAGCACGGAGAAGGAAGCAAGCCAGGGGCGAAGCAGGTTAAGCGGAACTGCAGCAAGGCAGAAGCACGGCAGAAGCAGGCTGGAGCAAGCAGCAGTGGGGCCAGGAATCCAAGAAGAATTACAAGCACTGAGGAAGAGAACACGGCAGGTAATAAAGGACAGGGGGCGGAGCTAACTCCGACTGACCAGGCCGCGATAGGCTCTCCCACTCCTGAGCTTGCCACCCTGGTTGGTGGGAGCCGGTGTCAGTCTAAGAGGTCTGGCCTCAGGTGTGGATTGATTAATCCCAGGAGTATACCTAGACGTAGTACCTGGCAGATCCCTAACAGTACTCCACCTTTTATGAGGGGCCACCGGACCCTTACTAAGAGGACCCGGTTTAGTAGGGAAGAGAAGGTGGAACCTCCTGATCAATACCCCAGCGTGAACATCACAAGCAGGTACCCAAGTCCTCTCCTCCGGCCCGTATCCTCTCCAATGGACCAGGTACTGGAGGGAGCCCTGGACCATCCTACTGTCCATAATCTTGGCCACCTCGAATTCCACCCCCTCAGGGGTGAGAACGGGAACAGGAGGTTTCCTCGAGGGGGACCAGGACGGGGAGCAGCGTTTAAGGAGGGAGGCATGGAAGACGTCATGTATGCGAAAGGATGGGGGCAGCTCCAGACGGAAGGATACAGGGTTGAGGACTTCAATGATCTTATAAGGTCCAATAAATCGGGGAGCAAACTTCCTGGATGGGACCTTAAGGCGCAAGTTCCTGGACGACAACCAGACCAAATCCCCGACGACAAACCGGGGGTTAGCAGAACGTCTACTACCAGCCTGAATCTTTTGTGCGCTCTGGGACGCCTCTAGGTTCTTCTGAACCTGGGCCCAGACTGTGCACAGTTCCCGATGAACATCCTCTACCTCAGGATTATTGGAACAACCAGGGGAAACGGAGGAGAACCTTGGGTTAAACCCGAAATTACAGAAAAACGGGGAGACCCCTGACGAGTTACTGACCCGGTTATTCAGGGAAAATTCAGCAAGGGGAAGGAATGAGACCCAATCGAATTGACAGTCAGAGATGAAACACCTTAAATATTGTTCCAGGGATTGGTTAGTCCTTTCCGTTTGGCCATTAGTTTCGGGATGGAAGGCGGAGGAGAAGGACAGATCAATCTCCAACTTTTTACAAAAAGCTCTCCAAAATAAGGAAACAAATTGTACCCCTCTGTCAGAAACGATATTGACTGGGGCCCCATGGAGACGCAGGATGTGTTTCACAAACAAAGAAGCTAACGTCTTGGCGTTAGGTAGCTTCTTAAGGGGCACAAAGTGGCACATCTTGCTGAAGCTGTCTACTACCACCCACACCACCGACTTGCCCTGAGATGGGGGCAAATCGGTGATAAAATCCATGGAGATATGGGTCCAAGGTCTCTGGGGAATGGGCAAGGAACGTAGTAGGCCTGCAGGTCGGGACCTAGGGGTTTTGGACCTAGCGCAAACCTCACAAGCGGCGACGTAAGCCCTAACGTCTTTAGGCAACCCAGGCCACCAATAGTTTCTGGTAATGAGGTGTTTGGTGCCCAAGATGCCAGGATGACCAGATAGAGCGGAGTCATGGTTTTCCCTGAGTACCCTTAGCCGGTATTGCAGGGGAACAAACAGTTTGTCCCCAGGGACGTTCCCGGGAGCTGAACCTTGATCAGCCGCGATATCAGAAGCTAAATCAGAATCCGTGGCAGAAACGATTATACCAGGGGGTAAAATACAAGCAGGATCCTTCTCGGAAGGAGGATTGGCCATGAAACTACGTGACAGAGCATCAGCCTTAATATTCTTGGACCCAGCCCTATAGGTAACCAAGAAATTAAATCTGGTAAAGAATAGTGCCCACCGAGCTTGTGTAGAATTAAGCCTCCGGGCAGATTCTAGGAAAACCAGATTCTTGTGATCAGTAAGGACCGTTACCTGGTGTCTGGCCCCCTCCAGGAAGTGCCGCCACTCTTCAAAAGCCCATTTAATGGCTAGAAGTTCGCGGTTGCCAATATCATAGTTACTCTCCGTGGGCGAAAACTTCCTAGAGAAGTAAGCACAGGGGCGGAGATGGGTGAGGGAGCTGGTACCCTGGGACAAGACGGCCCCCACTCCCACCTCGGATGCGTCAACCTCCACAATAAATGGCTCCTCTTGGTTGGGCTGAATCAGCACGGGGGCCGAGATAAAACACTTCTTGAGGGTCTCAAAGGCCTGGACGGCCTCAGGGGGCCAATGGAGGACATCAGCACCCTTGCGAGTAAGGTCCGTAAGAGGCTTAGCGACGACCGAGAAGTTGGCAATAAATCTCCTGTAATAGTTGGCGAACCCTAAAAAACACTGTAACGCCTTAAGGGAGGCAGGTTGGACCCATTCCGCCACAGCCTGAACCTTGGCAGGGTCCATGCGGAATTCATGAGGAGTGAGGATTTGACCTAAAAATGGTATCTCCTGTACCCCAAAGACACATTTTTCAGTCTTAGCAAACAGATTATTTTCCCGGAGGACCTGGAGGACCTTCCTGACATGCTCCACGTGGGAGGGCCAGTCCTTGGAAAACACCAGTATGTCATCAAGGTACACAACAAGAAAATTACCCAGGTAATCTCTCAGGATTTCATTAATAAAATTCTGGAAGACAGCAGGGGCATTACACAACCCAAAGGGCATGACCAGGTATTCGAAATGACCTTCGGGTGTGTTGAACGCAGTTTTCCACTCATCCCCCTCTTTGATGCGGATAAGGTTATATGCCCCCCGTAGATCGAACTTAGAAAACCATTGGGCTCCCTGAACCTGATTAAAAAGATCCGGAATCAAAGGAAGTGGGTACTGGTTCCTTACGGTGACCTTATTCAGGTTACGATAATCAATGCACGGCCTAAGACCACCATCCTTCTTCCCCACGAAGAAGAAGCCAGCACCTACAGGAGAAGTCGAGGGGCGAATGAAACCCTTGGCCAGGCATTCTTGGATATACACCCTCATAGCTTCACGTTCAGGACATGAAAGATTAAATATCCTACCCTTAGGAAGCTTGGCACCAGGCACCAAATCGATGGCGCAATCGTAATCTCTATGGGGGGGGCAACACCTCGGAGGCCTCCTTAGAAAACACATCGGCGAAGTCCTGAACAAACTCAGGAAGCGTGTTTACCTCCTCCCGGGGAGAAATAGAGTTAACAGAAAGACATGACATCAGACATTCACTACCCCATTTGGTGAGATCCCCAGTATTCCAATCAAACTTGGGATTATGCAACTGCAACCAGGGAAGACCTAATACCAGATCAGATGATAATCCCTGCATCAACAGTACAGAGCACTGCTCCAAATGCATGGAGCCAACCAGGAGTTCAAAAACAGGAGTATGCTGAGTAAAATAACCATTAGCAAGAGGAGTGGAGTCGATACCCACTACCGGGATAGGATAAGGCAAATCAATAAAAGGCATTTTTAGAGACATAGCAAATTCCACAGACATGATATTAGCAGATGAGCCAGAATCCACGAAAGCACTGCCCATGGCAGACTGGCCAGCAAACGAGACCTGAAAGGGAAGCAAAATTTTATTGCGTTTCACATTAACGGGAAATACCTGTGCGCCCAAGTGACCTCCCCGATGATCACTTAGGCGCGGAAGTTTTCCGGCTTTTTATTCTTGCGCCTGGGACAGGTGTTCAGTAGATGCTTGTCGTCCCCACAGTAGAAGCAGAGACCATTCATTCTGCGAAACTCCCTACGTTGTCGAGGGGACATGGAGGCCCCGAGTTGCATAGGTACCTCCGAGTCCTCCGTGGAGGGGCGAGGAGACGGGACCTCGGGGGGATCGCAGAAAAGTCAGAGGGGAGCACATTGAAACGTTCAAGCTGACGTTCCTTGAGACGTCGGTCCAGTCGTACTGCTAGGGCCATAACCTGGTCAAGGGAGTCAGAAGAGGGGTAGCTAACCAGCAGATCCTTCAGGGCGTCAGATAATCCTAACCTAAACTGGCACCTTAGGGCCGGGTTGTTCCACCGAGAAGCTACGCACCACTTTCTAAAATCAGAACAGTATTCCTCAACCGGTCTCCTACCCTGACGTAAGGTCACCAGCTGACTCTCGGCTAAGGCAGTCCTGTCAGTCTCGTCGTAAATGAGTCCGAGGGCAGAGAAAAAACGATCAACGGAGGAAAGTTCAGGGGTGTCAGGAGCCAAGGAGAAGGCCCACTCTTGGGGCCCTTCCTGGAGTCGGGATATGATGATACCCACCCGCTGGTTCTCGGAACCTGAGGAGTGGGGTTTTAGGCGGAAATACAGTCTGCAACTCTCCCGGAAGGAGAGAAACGTCTTACGGTCCCCTGAGAACCGGTCAGGTAACTTGAGGTCGGGTTCTAGAGGTGAGGTGAGGGGTACTACCAAGGCAGCGTCACCCTGGTTGACCCTCTGGGCCAGGGCCTGGACCTGTAGGGAGAGGCCCTGCATCTGCTGGGTCAGGGTCTCAAGGGGGTCCATGATAGCGTCAGCGTAGGAGAAATGGTAGACTAGGTATGGGCTTGTAATTATGTAATGGCAGGAAGGAGGTGAAGGGAAAGTGAGCCCTAATCTACCCACCGCCCTGTCCCTGCCTACTTGCAACGACCCGCCCTAGGCGACGGGGTACAACTGGGCGGCGGTCCCTACGCTGTCTAAGTGCACGGGAGAACAAACAGGGAACACGCAAGGGAAGGGGCGGTAGCCCACGGAACGCCGCGAGGAAACGGAGCGGTGAATGAGTAGTCAGGACCAGGATGAAGTGGAGTATACCAACGTGAGCACGGAGAAGGAAGCAAGCCAGGGGCAAAGCGAAGCAGGTTAAGCGGAACTGCAGCAAGGCAGAAGCACGGCAGAAGCAGGCTGGAGCAAGCAGCAGTGGGGCCAGGAATCGAAGAAGAATTACAAGCACTGACGAAGAGAACACGGCAGGTAATAAAGGACAGGGGGCGGAGCTAACTCCGACTGACCAGGCCGCGATAGGCTCTCCCACTCCTGAGCCTGCCACCCTGGTTGGTGGGAGCCGGTGTCAGTCTAAGAGGTCTGGCCTCAGGTGTGGATTGATTAATCCCAGGAGTATACCTAGACGTAGTACCTGGCAGATCCCTAACAGATCTGTTCCTCTATTGAAGTTTTTGAAAAACAGGCCTATGACCTTACAAACCGGTTTTTGGCTCGGGGATACAGTAGAAGATCCATTAAAAAAGCCTACCATCGTGCCAAGAACATCCCAAGAGAGAACCTTCTATTCCCTAAACCAAAAAACAAGTCTGAATCACAGGTAAGATTTACAACCGATTACCACTCACGTTGGTTCCAAATGAAGGAAATAATGAAACAATTCTGGCCAATCTTACTAACAGACCCCACAATCGAAAAATATATAACTAAATATCCAAGCATCTCTGTTCGAAAATCGTAAAGATTTTCTCGTCAGAATCCATTATCAACGTAAGAACTCGATATTCCCATTCGGTACTAAGGGCCCAAAGTGGGGCTGCAAGGCGTGTGGACATTGCGTCGCATGGCCCAATATCAAGAGAGCAAACTCTTTTGTAGATTCAGCGGGCAAGAAAACCTTTAACATCACACATTCCATCTCGTGCTCAACAAAAGCAGTAATCTATTATGCTACTTGTCCTTGTCCCAAAATATACATTGGCCTAACATCAAGGGAGTTCAAGGTCCGGGTTAGAGATCATGTGAGAGATATTTTGGGAGCAGCAGAGATAGATACACTAGAAATCTTAAAACCTATAACCAGACACTTTAAAGTCCATCATGCATGTGATCCAACGAAATTAAAAGTGAGAGGCATCGATTGCATTGAACCCAACATTAGAAAGGGTGAAATATCTAAAAAATTGGCGCAATGCGAATCCAAGTGGATTTGGACTCTGGGGACTTTACGCCCCTTTGGGCTCAATGAAAATTTTAATTTTGCTCCATTCCTTTGACTATTGACCTCCAGTGGGTCATTTTTAATATTTATGTAATGTATATTTTTATTTGTATTGCCATTTAGTGTTTCTAACGACCTCCATTTTTCAGCTATATATAGATGGTAGTGATTAGAGATGAGCGAACCGGGACAACCGAACCCGGTTTCGGTCCGAACTTCCGGTAAAGTTCGGTTCGCAGCGAATCCGAACTTCACCGGGTTCGGCCGAACCCGTTTTGACCGAACCCGGTCAAAAACATTATACAAATCGGCAGCCACTTATCTCTATCAATCACTGATAGAGAAAAGAGGCTGCTGATTAAAAATAAAATAAAAAGCATTTCATACGTACCCGGTCGTTGTCTTAGTGACGAGTCCCTCTTCTTCCTCCAGTCCGACCTTTTCTGACGCGGCAGCCTGTGATTGGCTGCAGAGGCCTCTGCAGCCTGTGATTGGCTACAGAGGCCGCGGCAGCCTGTGATTGGCTGCAGCGCTCACATGGGCTGCATCGTCATCAAGGAATGTCGGGCCGGATGTCGAGAGGGACGCGTCACCAAGGCAACGGCCAGGAGACCGGACTGGAGGAAGCAGAAAGTTCTCGGTAAGTATGAACGTCTTTTTTTTTACAGGTACTGTGATCGGTAGTCACTGTCCAGGGTACTGAAACAGTTACTGCCGATCAGTTAACTCTTTCAACACCCTGGACAGTGACTATTTAGGGTATGTGCACACACACTAATTACGTCCGTAAATGACGGACGTATTTCGGCCGCAAGTACCGGACCGAACACAGTGCAGGGAGCCGGGCTCCTAGCATCATACTTATGTACGATGCTAGGAGTCCCTGCCTCTCTGCAGGACAACTGTCCCGTACTGTAATCATGTTTTCAGTACGGGACAGTAGTTCCACGGAGAGGCAGGGACTCCTAGCATCGTACATAAATATGATGCTAGGAGCCCGGCTCCCTGCAGGGTGTTCGGTCCGGTACTTGCGGCCGAAATACGTCCGTCCATTACGGACGTAATTAGTGTGTGTGCACATACCCTTACTGACGTCGCCTAGCAACGCTGCCGTAATGACGGGTGCACACATGTAGCCACCCGTCATTACGGGGCCTCATGCACACGACCATAAAAACACCCGTTATCACGGGTCGTAATTACGACCCGAAATAGCGGGCCCATAGACTTCTGTTAGCCACGGGTACCTTCCCATTTTCTCACGGGAAGGTGCCCGTGCCGTTAAAAAGATAGAACATGTTCTATTTTTTTATTTTACGGGCCGTGCTCGTAATTACGACTCGTAACTACGAGCACGGCCGGCCGGCCACGGGCAGCCGGCCGCTTTTGCGAACCGTGCTGTCATTATAATTATAGCAGCACGGCCCGAAAAATAGAACATGTTCTATTTTTTTAACGGCACGGGCACCTTCCCGTGAGAATACGGAAAGGTACCCGTGGGTAACAGAAGTCTATGAGCCCGTTATTGCGGGTCGTAATTACGACCCGCAATAACGGGTATTTTTACGGTCGTGTGCATGATGGGAGCACGGCTCGGAAAAACGAACGGCTGCCCGTGCTCATCTCCTGAAATAATCTGTGCTGCCTTAAACTCTGTGGACAGGTCAGGATCCTGTTTCTTTTAAATGCTGCTAGGGAACCCGCTCGATCCACTATATAAGGCTACGCTACAGTGCAGCATTTAAAAGAAACAGGATCCTGACCTGTCCACAGAATTTAAGGCAGCACAGAGTATTTCAGGAGATGAGCGTGCAGATTCAGTGCTGCTGTGAACTCTGCTCTTACCATTACGTAGCTCTCAGTCTGTTATCTCTCCTCCACTCCTGTCCTCAAGAACACCTTCACATGATTGGCAAGTCACCACGTAATGGTAAGAGCAGAGTTCACAGCAGCACAGAGTATTTCAGGAGATGAGCGTGCAGATCTTGTGCGTGGTGGTGACTTGCCAATCATGTGAACGTGTTATAGAGGACAGGAGTGGAGGAGATGTAACAGACTGAGCTACGTAATGGTAAGAACAGAGTTCACAGCAGCACAGAGTATTTCAGGAGAGGAGCGTGCAGATTCAGTGCTGCTGTGAACTCTGCTCTTACCATTACGTAGCTCAGTCTGTTACCTCTCCTCCACTCCTGTCCTCAATAACACCTTCACATGATTGGCAAGTCACCACCCCGCACAAGATCCGCACGCTCATCTCCTGAAATACTCTGTGCTGCTGTGAACTCTGCTCTTACCATTACGTGGTGACTTGCCAATCATGTGAAGGTGTTCTGGAGGACAGGAGTGGAAGAGAGGTAACAGACTGAGAGCTACGTAATGGTAAGAGCAGAGTTCGCAGCAGCACTGAATCTGAACGCTCATCTCCTGAAATACTCTGTGCTGCCTTAAACTATATGGACAGGTCAGGATCCTGTTTCTTTTAAATGCTGCACTGTAGCGCAGCCTTATATAGTGGATCGAGCGGGTTCCCCAGCAGCATTTAAAAGAAACCGTGTTTGTGTATGTGTGTGTTTGGGTATGTGACTTTGTCTGTTTTTGTTTTTATATGTGTGTTTGTGTATATGTGTGTGTATATATGGGTGTGTTTGTGTATATGTGTTTTGTGTATATGTTTGTGTATATATGGGTGTATTTGTGTATATGTTTGTGTGTAGATGTTTGTGTGTGTTTTTGTATATGTGTGTATATGGGTGTGTGTTTGTGTGTATATATGGGTGTGTTTGTGTATATGTGTTTGTGTATATGTGTGTTTGGGTATGTGTGTTTTTGTTTGTATATGTGTTTGTGTATATGTGTTCGTGTATGTGTGTATAACTGTGTGTGTGTGTGTGTGTTTGGATATGTGTGTTTTTGTTTGTATATGTGTGAGTTCGTGTATATGTGTGTTTGTCTGTTTATGTGTGTGTGTGTGTGTGTATATCTTGTTGTGTTTGTGTATATATGTGTGTGTCTGTGTATGGTTGTTTGTTTGTGTGTGCGTGTATATATGTGTGTAGGTGAGTAGAAGTATTGGTATTGTTCACATTGATAACTGTTTTTTTATGTTGTTGCAGATTTTGATGTACCGATTGGACTACATCTTCAATTCGTTGGACTACTGCGTAGATCTGCGTTTTTTCAAATTTTAATAAAATGGTTAACGAGGGTTTTGTTGGGGATTTCTTATTTCAATAAAAAAGAATTGTCTTTGTGTTTTTTTTTCAAACTTTATTAGTGCCTAGATAATGGCAGTTGGCTGATTGACAGCGTCCATTATTAAGGCGGTACTTAGTGTTAGCCGGTGCAGAGGCTAGCACTAACCACCCATTATTACCCCGGTACCCACCACCACCAGGGGTGCCGGGAAGAGCTTGGTACGATCCAGTACCCGACCATCTGTTGTGATGGTCGGGTACTGGGGCGGCCGTAGGCTGGTATTATGAGGCTGGGAAGGGCCAAAATCAGTGGACCTTCCCACCCTTGTAATGCTAGGCTGCAGCTGCTGTGTTGTATCGGGCTGGTTATAAAAATGGGGGGGACCCCCACGTCGTTTTTTTTTTTGAATTTAACAAATTTAGCAATAGACGGGTCCCCCACATTTTTAATAACCAGCCATATACAAGGCCGCAGCAGTCTGGCATTACATGGGTGGGAAGGGCCACTGGTTTTGTCCATTCCCAGGCTAATAACACTGTGTTGTATGTGGCTGGTTATGATAAATTGGGTGGAACCCCATGTCTTTTTTAAAAAAAAAATGTAAATAAATAAATAATTTAAAAAAAATGACGTGGGGTCCCCCCCACTTTTATAACCAGCCAGATACAACACAGCAGCAGCAGCCTAGCATTACAAGGGTGGGAAGGTCCACTGTTTTTGGCCCTTCCCAGCCTCATAATACCAGCCTGCGGCCGCCCCAGGGCCCGACCATCACAACAGATGGTCGGGTACTGGATCGTACCTGGCTCTTCCCGGCACCCCTGGTGGTTTTGGGTACCGGGGTAATAATGGTGGTTAGTGTTAGCCTCTGCACCGGCTAACACTAAGCCTCGCCTTAGTAATGGATGTTGTCACTCAGACAGCGGCCATTACTAAAGTGGTAATAATAAAATTTGAAAAGACAAAGATATAGATAAAATATTTTATTGAAATAAAGCACCCCCAACACAACCCTCATTAACCATTTTATTGTAGAAAAAAAAAACGTCATCTAAGTAGTCCTCGAAACCGACGTAGTCCAAACACCAAACCTGTAAAAAAAAAAAAAAAAATGAAATAAAACATGTCGTAGGCTTAGATTCAGTTTAATGTGTGATACTGACTGTTATACCATGTATAGAAGCCTGCCGCGAAGTTGACTTAGATACAGGGCGCCAGCAGACAGTATCATACATGGCCATACATACATATATACAAATATACATACATATATACAAACATACATACATATATACAAGCATGCACATATATACATGCAAATATACATACATGCAAACATACACACATATATACATGCAAACTATCATACATACATGCATACACACACACATGAAAACATACATACAAACAAACATGCAAAGATACATACATACATATATACAAGCATGCACAAATATACATGCAAACATAAATACATGCAAACATAATTACATACATGCACATATATATAAACATACATGCAAACATACATGCAAAAATAAAAACATGCAAACATACATACATGCACATATATACATACATACATGACAACATACATACAAACATACATGACAACATACATACATGCAAACATACATACATGCAAACATACATACACACATGCAAACATATATACATGCAAATATACATACAAACATGCACATGTATACATACATGCCAACATACATGCAAACATACATGCACATATATACATACATACATGACAACATACATACATGCAAATATACATACATACACACATGCACATATATACATACATGCCAACATACATGCACATATATACATACATGACAACATACATGCATAGATGACAACATACATACATATATATATACACACATGCAAATATACATACAAACATGCATACATACATGCAAACATACATTCATGCAAACACACATACATGCAAACATACATACATACATACAAATATACATACACACATGCACATATATACATACATGACAACATACATACATACATGACAACATACATGCAAAAATACATACATGCAAACATACATACATACATACATGCAAATATATACATGCAAATATACATACAAACATGCACATATATACATACATGCCAACATACATGCACAGATATACATACATACATACATGACAACATACATACATGCCAACATACATACATACATGCCAACATACATACATGCCAAAAAATAATAATAATACGTTCATACTTACTTTCCTCCTGTCCGGCCTCCAGCGATGACGTTTCATTCATGTCGCCGCTGCAGCCTGTGATTGGCTGCAGAGGCGGTCACGTGGGATGAAGCGTCATCCTGACGTGCGTGACCGCCACTACAGCCTGTGATTGGCTGCAGCGGCGAAAGGGATGAAACGTCATCGCTGGAGGCCGGACAGGAGGAAAGTAAGTACGAACGTATAATTTTTATTTTTTTATTACATAAATAGTGTTTTCCGCGCGCCGAGCATGTACTGTGAAGGTTGCTGAAAGAGTTAGTGCAGCCCATTAACTCTATCAGCACCCTGGACAGTAGCATGCTCGGCGCACGTAAGTGACAGGTTCGGTCAGAACTAGTTCGGTCCGAACCGAACTTTTTTGTGAAATTCGGCGAACTAGCCGAACCGAACTTTTGATAAGTTCGCTCATCTCTAGTAGTGATGTCACTACATGGAGACATTGGAAGTAGGAGTAGAGAAAGGAATAATATTGAGGAATCTAGACAAAAAACATCTATACCTCGTCATTCTTCTTTGTAGCAAAAATATACATAACACCCCCTTTTTTTTCTGTCTCTTTATTCATTGGATTTCGTACCTGATTATATGTGTATATACATATATGCATACATATATTATACCAATTTTGATGTGTGTGCACATATACACATGTTACATTATTACCATCAATTATGCATTCATGTATTATCTCTATGCAATGTTAAATACCTTTGTGTCAAAAAAGACAAAAGTATAGAAGGTATGATACCTTTATTGGCTAACCATAAAAGTTCTATATGCAAGCTTTCAGAGCACCGAGGCTCCTTCTTCAGGCAGTTTACAAAAAAACTGCTATCTACCTATCTGCCATGTAATTGATGCAGATGCCAAGCGTGCCATTTTTTTTCCATTTATGGCCGGGCTCCTGACGGCAGTACCGCCAGTACTGCGCTGATGGTGGCCCCGATGCCCCCTTAGCTTCCCCTAATGCCAGTGCCCACATATAAAATGCCAGTGACCACGTAGATAGTGCCCATGCAAATAGTGCCACACACAGTGCCCATGTAGATAGTGCCTCACCCCCTTAAAGATAGGGCCACACCACCGGTAGCTAGCGCTACCCCACTGTAGCTATTGAGATTTCCTCTAGGAGCGGAATGCGGGCCAAAGCGTCAGCAACGCTCTGGCCGGGGATTCCGCTCCAGATGAAGCCACTGAGGACGCAGATACGGAGATACAGTTAACAGCGGGGGTCTGGGACATACCACTGGCCGCCCAGGACAGTGGGACACCATTTGAAATCCGGGACTGTCCCGCTGAATCCAGGACGGTTGAGAGGTATGCTGTATCTAAGCCTATCATGTGTGATACTGTCTGCTAAACCAATGTATCTAATCCTATTATGGGGGTTACTGATAGAAGAATTTATGTTCCTATCAAAGAGATTCAAGAAGTCATCTGAATAGAGATGCGCGTCTTTTATTCTTATCGATAAGGAGACAGTATGGCAAAATGTCTGCCCCTATCCTGAATGACAGAGATTTTATACATATTCTGAGAATAACATGTCTGGACTAGTTCTTGTTACATTTTGCTTCATATATCACAATTGACATCTAATTAAACTAATTAGAAGTTAAACCTCTGTCTGGAAATTCTAATCTCCCTTTTTAGGAATACGGCTGCCCCCTCCTCATATATAATATCAGTTATCTTAACAATAAAACATATTAGACATTTTGTTAGTCAAGGTTTTTTACAGATACACATTTTTAGTCTTCATTAGATAAAGTAATCATTAATTTAAAACTTTCCTAAAATTGCCCCCTGTTGTAGATTTATCAAAGAATGTTCTGTGACACATCCAAAACAGATTTTGTTTTTCACCAATTTTTTTCATACATCAAAATCTTGTCATGGGGTGTTTCCAAGCCATCGCATAAGTCCTCATTTTGAATCCCTTGGTACATTGTTTTAGTAATTGAAGTGCCAATGAGTCTCTGATTTAGTCGCCTTATACAAGAAAGCAAGAAATGCAACAACATCCACGAGTTACAAGTATGGCTGCCACTGTTGCTAAGGAAATCAATAGACTGGATATGTGGTTACTCCGTTTTCCAAACCATTCTTCAAGCCAATTAGTGAAGATGTCATTTATTCCAGGGTTTTCCACAAGCTCTTCGGACATGGAATTGAGTCCTGCCAATGCCTTGGTAATGCTACCATCAGGAGCTGTATTATTGGGAATAAAAGTACAACAGAAGATACAAACATTTTGCAGACACCCCTTTTTCTGCTAGTAACATATCCAGGGCCATTCTATTTCTTCATGTCATTAAAGATATAGGTCCCAACTGATCTGCAATGCCATTTATTACATCTCTGGTATAATTAACAACTCTCTGTTGATTGTAATAAATATAATTAATCCAGTCGACATTCTTATTTATCGTAGACCACCAGAAAAATACAGACTCGAAGCCTGATGCAATCTGATTTCGGGCCTTAAGCTCATTTGGCACCCTTCGGGGTACTCCTATTTCATCTATGTATATTCTATGGTCAAAGGAATCTCCAGGGATAGACCGCTTAAAGCGATTTAGATAGTCTCCAGGGCTATTTTCAAATTCTCTTGAAACTCAGGGGCTGAATATAAGTGGAATGGCATGAGAAGCTGAACCAGATTACAGCTTCCCTGCCACTTGGCCTTCCTGTATCCGCATAGCCATCAGAGATCAGTCCTTGCCCTTGTCTGGTTGGTAAACCAATTAGAGGAGTAATTATCATTATCGGTACCAGTATCTATGGTGGTTTCACTCCTCAGTGAGGTTCCCTACTTTCTTACCTTGCCCATTCCTCAGAAAGCAGGTGTAGTTGCCTGGGTAAGCAACTACTAAGGGAGTGATTTCATCTCTCCCCACAGGTAGGTACAATAAAGAGAGTGTCTTACATAATTTATCACCTGGATTATATGATGCATTATATAAAGATAACACGCATTGCAGACGTTGTGGGTTCTTTTTATCTGATAGCCTGAAAGGTATAGTAGCCAGATGTGGTCTAGCTTTTGAGCAAACAATACAGTTAGTTATATTATTTTGGATTGCAGTGTATCTCATCCATGCTAACCATTCAGTTTTATCACTGTAACCTGTTTCTAATGCCAATTTATGTTCATAAGTGAAGTTGGCCAAATAGACTATAGAGAGTAGGTGTCATGTCCGTGGCTGCGGGCCGTCAGGTTCATTCTCCCCCTGACAGCCGCAGCCATGGGTCGGCGAGCGCTGGCCCCAGTCTCCTCCTCGGGAGACGCCAGCGCTCACTTCCACCCACCTCGGCCGGGTCCCGCTCTTAAAGGGGCAGCGCGCGCACCGGACGTTAATGTTTTAATCAGCCCATTAGTGCCTGGACTATAAGAGGGGCCCAGCCCCTTGCTTCTATGCCTGAGCATTGTTTGTCATATTCTAGTTTGTCTAAGCTAATGGTCTCCTAGTGTTTTCCAGTTCCAGTGTTCCCTGTTCCTGTACCCCGTATCCTGTATCCCATGCTATCCTGTTCTAGTGCCGTGCTGTGCTGTAGTCGTGTTGTGTTGTATCAATGCCTGTCCTGCTGCTCCACGCCTGACGTCTACCCATTGCCTAGTCCCAGCCGAGCCTGCCTTGCTACCGTCCGAGCTGCCACAGGTACCTTATTCGAACTGTGTACTGTGACCTGCACCCTGTTGGCCAGCTGCCATATCGCCAGGGCGGTACGGCCCAGTGGGTCTACGAACCCAACGTGACAGTAGGTCTATCTTTGGGGCTAAAGGACTTTTAATTGCATCCTTTTCCTTAACATCAATAAAGAAATACGCTATAGGGTCAGTACCTGAAATATTCAGCTCCTATAACATATAGTCACTTATCCTTTTATTAGGATTTCGTAAGGTCAAAAATAACAAGTTACAGTTGGTGGAACTTGTACAGAGAGAGGTAGGTTTCTTCATAATAATGAACTTTTCTTTTAAAGAGGGATTAATGGCAGACATCATGGAATATCCATAATCATTATGGGCTGTGATGCGTTTGGCCGAAGACCATGAAGAACATCTCCTTTTCCCTAGCGTTTTTACATAGATAGTACAAATGTACTTATCTGAATATGCTACTTTGTAAGCTGTGTTTCCATCCGTGCACAGCACAGCACAAAAATCTATTTCATATGTTGCAGTCTTACCTTTAGTGAAATTAAAATATTGAACTCTCCAAGCTAAGTCTTTAGGTAATCCTACCCCCGACCCCATTTCTCAGGGATCCCATACCTTTGACCCCCATAGGATACCTGGAATAACTAATGACATTTTGCCCTGTCTCCTCCCAGGCTCTGAAAGTTTTCGTCGCTGAAGTTTGAGACCAGTCACTTCTAACAAATGACCACCCTTTGTAATTAGTCTTTTATAGGCTAGGAGGATAGTGGCAATTCCCTAACTACCTTACAGTGTGATAAGTGTATACAAGAGGTACGTTCGGCTATCTTTACATAGGTATGGTAAGCAGAACCTGATATGGTCCTTCCCAACGAGGATGATGCCAGTGTTTTCTTTTTATAACTTTGATCAGGATCCAATTTCTTGGCTTTACAGGTTCAGGTACAGGTACAGGGTCACCTGGAATACAATTAGAGATAGAAACTTCCCTGTTGGTTAGCATTTTTGCTATCTATTCAGCAAGTGTAAAATAAGACTTCTTATCCATCTTAGAGAATGGATTTAACTGTGGTATTACAAATTGTCTACCATGCATCATTTCAAAAGGTGTCAAACCTGATTCTGTAGGAGTCACATGCATATTTAGAACTACTGATGGTAAACAATATACCCAATTCTTCCCAGTCTCTTCTATTGTTTTCTAGAGTTTGTTTTTTAGTATCCCATTGTCGCTGTATATGTTCTCAGGTATCCCAAACCTAGGTATTATCTCCTTTACCAATGCTTTAGCGACTGTGATAGCATCTGGGCTTGCTGTGGGGAATACTTCTACCCATTTGGTAAATACATCAATAATCACTAAGCAATATTTCTTCCCTTTGAGTTTCACATGAGAACCAAGGTCAAAGATAACTAACTTTAATAACATACAAAATCAGCATTAACTCCTTCATGACCAAGCTCATTTTGGCCTTCAGGACCAGACCCATTTTTTCAAATCTGAAATGTGTCACATTATGTGGTAATAACTTGGATGACATATTGTACTTTAGGTTAGTGAAAAAATTTGGTCGATAAATTCATTGCTTATTTGTGAAAAACACCAACATTTAGAGAAAATTTGAAGAAATTATGATTTTTCTAAATTTAAATGTATCTGCTTGTAAAACTGATAGTAATACCAAACAAAATAGTTACTAATTAACATTTCCTATATGTCTACTTTAGATTGGCATAGTTTTTTTTAACATCCTTTTATTTTTCTAGGACGTTACAAGGCTTAGAAATTTAGCAGCAATTTCTCACATTTTTAAGAAAATTTTAAAAGGCTATTTTTTTCAGGAACGAGTTCAGTTCTGAAGTGGTTTTGAGGGCCCTATATATTAGAAACCCCCATTTTGAAAACTGCACCCTTCAAAGTATTCAAAACAGCATTCATAATATGCTAATGGACTGAAGCACAGGCCTCAGAAGCAAAGGAGGACCTAGTGGATTTTGGGGCATCCTTTTTTTAGAATATATTTTAGGCACCATGTCAGGTTTGAAGAAGTCTTGTGGTGCCAAAACAGTGAAAACCCCAAAAGTGACCCCATTTTGGAAACTACACCCCTCAGGGAATTTATCTAGGGGTACAGTTAGCATTTTAACCCCACAGGTTTTTTGCTAAATTTATTCGAATTAGTCTGTGAAAATAAAAAAATATATTTTTTGGAAATTAGAATTAGAATTTTAGAATTTTTGCAAGGAATAACGGAGAAAAAGCACGCCAACATTTGTAAAGCAATTTCTCCCGATTACGGAAATACCCCATATGTGGTAATAAACTGCTGTTTGGACCCACTGCAGTGCTCAGAAGGGAAGGAGCGACATTTGGACGTTGGAGTGCTGATTTTACTGGAATGGTTTTCTGAGCCGTGTCGTGTTTGCAACGCCCTGTAGGGACACCTAAACAGTGGAAACCCCCCAAAAGTGACCCCATTTTTGAAACTATACCCCTCAAGGAATTTTTCTAGTGGTATAGTTGGCATTTTGACCCCAAAGGTTTTTTGCTGAATTTATTGGAATTAGTCTGTGAAGATGAAAATAGACTTTTTTTTCTGAAAAAACATAGAATTTTAAAATTTTTATAAGGAATAATGGAGAAAAAGCACATCAACATTTTTAAAGCAATTTCTCCTGATTACGGCAATATGTGGTAATAAAGTGCTGTTTGTACCCACGGCAGGGAACAGAAGGGACGGAGCACCATTTGGAGTTTGCAGCTGAGATTTTGCTGAATTGGTTTCTGGGGGATATGTCGCATTTGCAGAGCCCCTGAAGTACCAGTATAGTAGAAATTCCCCAGGTGTGATCCCATTTTGGAGACTATACCCCTCAAAGAATTAAATTAGAGGTGTAGTGAGCATTTTGATCCCTCAGGTGTTTTATAGATTTTATTAGAATTGGGCCGTGAAAATGAAAACATTTTTTTTTCCAATAACCTGTAGATTTAGCTGATAATTTTTCATTTCCAACAGGGAATACAGGAGAAAAGGCACACCAAAATGTGTGACACAATTTCTCCTGAGTAGGGAAGTACCCCATATGTAGTTGTAAACTGCTATTTGGACACACGGCAAGGGTCTAAAGGGAAAAAGCGCAATTTCGTTTTTGGAGTGGAGATTTTACAAAATTAGTTTTTGGAGCCATGTTGCATTGCGCTGAGGTACCAGTACAGTGAAAAATCTCAAGAAGTGACCCCATTTGGGAAACTACACCCCTCAAGGAATTCATCTAGAAGTGTAGTGAGCATTTTGACCCCAAAGGTTTTGCAGAAATTAGTGCAGAGTGGATGTTGCAGATTGAAAATTGCCATTTTCCACAGATATGCTATTTCAGTGCCCAACGTGTTGTGCCCAGCTTGTGCCACTGGAGACACACACACCATAAATTGTTAAGCGGCTCTCCAGAGTACAGTAATACCCCATATGTGGTCATGAACTGCTGTTTGGGCACACTGCCGGGAACAGAAGGAGCGCCATTCGGCTTTTGGAGCGCAGATTTTGCTTGGTAGTAGTTTTGTTTAGTGTTTTACTGGTGTTTCAGCTTATAATGTGGGGGCATATGTAAGCTGGGCAAAGTACATCAGGGTATATGTAAGCTGGGCGGAGTGCATCAGGTCATAATAGGATGATGTAATAGTGGGGTAAATGAATAATAAAATTAATTACCCATGGATAGTGACGTACGCTTTCAACCAATCGTTTAAGCACAGGCCGGATTTTTGGGTGCAGGAGTCGCACTTCCAAAGGGTGTCCGTGGTATTTTACAAAATATTCGCACTCCAGCATTGCCTAATCTTTGACTTCTTCACTAGCCCCATATGTAGCACAGACCCCAAAATTTCATAGTTTCCGCTGCATTTACAGGGTCTACCAGTGGGGGCTAGCAAATGATGACGTGGGGTTTTAGGTAAAGAGCTGCTGCACATATTAATTAGTCTGGGCCGTCGTTTTGCATTATTGCGTTGCAAGAGTCAGAACTTTATATTTTTCCATTGACGAGCTGTGTGAGTGCTTAATTTTCATGGGACGAGCTGTAGTTTTTATTACTATCATTTTGGGACACGTGATAATTTGATCAGTTTTTATTCAATTTTTTGGGAGGTGAGGAGACCAAAAAACAGACATTTTCTCGCTGTTGTTTTTAAAAAAATTTAACGGCGTTCTCTGTGCAGCATAAACAACATCTATACTTTATTCTGCGGTTCGATATGATTATGGCAATACCAAATTTATCTTGTTTATATATGTTTTACTACTTTTACAAAATAAAAACACTTTTTTCTAAATAAAATAATGTTTTAGTGTCACTATATCCTGAGAGCCATAACTTTTTTATTTTTTTGTAATTACGGGTGCACACACATAGTCACCCATAATTACGGGAGCCCCATTGACTTCCTCAGTCTGGCTGTAGACCTAGAAATACATAGGTCCAGCCAGAATGAAGAAATGTCATGTTAAAAAAGCAATACGCATCCGCAGCACACATAACATGTACATGACATCTGCGGACTTCATTGCGGAATTTAGAATCTCCATTGAAGTCAATGGAGAACTTCCGCAATGAGTCCGCAACCAGTCCGCCACTGGTCCGCAACATCCATTGTATGCTGCGGACACCAAATTCCGCACCGCAGCCTATGCTCCGCAGCGAAATTTTCCGTCTCGTCTAAACGAAGCCTACTAAAAAGAAGTGGAAGGCAATGGAGAAACGGGTCCGCTGCGGATTAACGCTGCGGAGTGTCCGCAGCGGAATTCCAGAGCAATTCCGCCACGTGGGGCTTTGCCCTTAGGACTTGTTTTTTGCGTGACACACTGTAGTTTTTATTGGTACCATTCTTGGGTACGTGCGACTTTTTGATTACTTTTTATAAAAAATATTTGGAAACAATGTGACCAAAAAAGGAAATTCTGCCATTGTTTTTATTGTATTTTTTTACGTTCTTCACCGTGTGGGATAAATAATATGATATTCTTATAGGTCACGCCGATATGAATGCGGCGATGCCTATTATGTCTAGTTTTTGTCTTTTTTTTTCATTTTTTTCTAATTATAAAGTGCTTGATCAGGGAAACAAGGCAATTATTGTTTTTATTACGTAAAAATTGTATTTATTTATTTATCTAAAACTTTTTTTTAAAATTTTTTCACTTTTTATTTTACACATACTAGGGGACTGGAAGATCTGATCTTCTGATCCCCTGTACAATACACTGCACTACTTATGTATGTACTTGTGTAGTGCAGTGTATTGTAACTGTCATTTTACAACTGACAGTTGAGCCTATTACGTCCTGCCTCGGGCAGGACCTAATAGGCTCTCGTACCTGGCAACCAGGAAGCCGTTGGTAGGCTTCCTGGTTGCCATTGCATCCATCAGCACCCCGCGATTTTTTGCGGGGGCCAACGGGGTACAGAGGGAGCCCCCTCCCTCTGTGTCAATCACTTAAATACCACTGTCGCTATTGACAGCGGCATTTGAGGGGTTAAACGGCGGCGATTGGAGACAACTGTAATCGCTGCCGTTGCAGTGGGATGTCAGCTGTATATTACACCCGACACCCGCTGAGGATGAAGCGCTCCTGTGCCCGCTTCACCCTCCGGGCGTTACTGTACACCCATTTGCGGGAACGACTCACTAAAAAGGACGTACAGTAACACCCATTTGCGGGAAGAGGTTAATATTCTTGTCTTAAAGGAACAATGTCTTTCTTATTCACTACATAAGAACAAGATGGGAACTCCAGACAAGATGGCTGCTGCACAAAATGAATTCATTTAAACATTATTTTAATTACTTTCACATTTACCCAAGCCAGGTTAAAAGAGGGCTTATCCCCCTTACGTACTTTATTTTCTTAGCTTGCTCTGCAGTCATACTTGTCCTGCATAATGCCAAAAAGGTCTATACAGTGGCAACAGGCTGGGCCAACTACTTGGCAAATACCCCCTTGGGCAGCATTCAAAACATCAAACACATAATGTGTAACAGTGTCCAATCTGTCGGCCACTTTCTCTATATTATGAGCATTCTTTACTGCTAAACCTACTAATATTGGCAATAATCCAAACTTGTCCTGCCATGGTACATATTGGTCATAACTGTCGCACTGTCTCCTACTGTCCTAATGTGACTTTTACAAACAAACAAACAAACAAACAAACAAACAAACAAACAAAAAAACAAATTTATATAAGAAAAACTTCTCTGTCCCTCTGGACAAGGCACCTAGAAGATGTGCAGCGGCTGGGTACATTTTATGTCACACTTGTTACTCTTTTCAGCAGGATTTCTACCTTGATCTGAGCTGATTACCTGTAACAGCTCCTACTCACAAAAATATTCACAGATACCATATATTTTACCTGACATGTGTCTCAAACCAAATTTTTTCTTACCTACTCTGAGATTTAAATTAACACCCTTATACATATAGCTATTTATCTTAGGAGGCTAAAAACAACTCATTTAATTCAATGAAATATATACAAAATATGTTAGAATGGATATTGTGGACTTGGGAAATGTCCCACTGGGCCGTACCTCGGTAAGGCAGTAAGGCAGCTGGCCAACAGGGAGCAGGTGAGAGTCTATAGGTACCTGTGGCAGCTTAAACAGCAGCAGGGCAGGCTCGGCTGGGACTAGGTAGCAGGCGGGCTTCAGGCGAGGTGGAGCAGGTCAGACATGGATGCAGCACAGCCTGACTTTGGCACAGCTCAGTGCTAGACCAGGGATGTATGGTTTGCTAGGAACAGAAACTGGAAACAGGTATAGGGACAGGGACTGGAACAGGAAATACACTAGGAGGCCATCACATAGACAAACTAGGGAACACAACAACTCTCAGGCATAGAACTAGGGGGCTGGACCCCTCTTATAGTCCAGGGTACTCACGGGTCAAAGTTCATCAACGAGGTCCCTATGGGATCTGGCTGAGGTGAGTGGACGCGAGCGCTGGCGTCTCCTGAGGAGGAGGCTGGGGCCAGCGCTTGCCGACTTGTGGCTGTGGCTGTCAGGGGAGGTTGGAGCTGACAGCCCGCAGCCACGGACATTATAGGAACAGTCCTCTTTTTGGTTTTACAGTCCCCTGTGGATTATGTTTGGCGCATGTTAAACAGGTTAAACAAAATTTTTAGAGTAGTTAGTAAAGCCATATGCCGTGAACACTTTAGATATGATTTCTACCATCCCCCCTGTTGAGACATGGCTTTGTCCCATGGCTCAATATGACTGCATATCTGAATAAGTTGCTAGGTAGGATGTATTTGTTTTTACAAGATCCATCTACAAACAGTACGAGATAACTATCTAGTAGTGGAATATCTTTAAGATCTGATCTTGGTAACACTCTTTCTGCTATGGAGGATAGGCAATCATGTGGTGCACCATCCTCAGCAGTAGACAACAAGGTCGAAGAATTTAAAGTGGTACATCTATCTATCATAAATAACACTAATGTGGCGGAAGCTCTTATAGCTCCTGAAGTGGCTACAACTGATTGAACACGGGGAGGTAAGGCTCTAGCTACTGGGTCAAGTTTTGATGAGTAGTAAGCTAGAGGTCTATCCTTTCCTCCATACTCCTGTGTTAGCACTGAAATCATGTATCCATTTGTACAATCTACAGTTTGAATAAAGGGTTTTGAATAATCAGGTAATCCAAGCACTGAAGATCCTACAAGAACCTGTTTTATCTGGAAAAAAAAAATGCCTCCTCAGCTCAGGAGTCCATTTAATGGAATCCTGAGCTGCAGGGGGTTCCTCATAAATCAAACACATCAATGGTCCCGTAATAGCAGCATAATTGGCTATCCAACTTCTGCAGAAGTTGGTCATACCCAAAAAGGACATCATTTGTCTTTTGTCAGAGGTTTTGATGCTTGGAATATTGCTGACTCTCTTTCTTAACCTAGATGTTTACCTTCTTGGGCAATATGGTGTATGGAATGCCTGTGTGATGCTGAGGCTAGTAAGTATATTCCTTAGTACTTCTGTGAAGTGGGGACCCCATATCGGCATATTACTTCACTGAGTATTTGCCTAGCAGTGTTTTTAGCTATGTTTTTGGTTACTGGCCAAGCCTCAGGCCAGTTTGAAAACAAGTCAGTACATACGAGGACATATTCATATACACCTACCTTGGGTAGCTGCATGTAGTCCACCCACAGTCGCTGGAAGGGGTAATCAGGGCGAGGCATGTGCTTACTGGGTGTTTCTGTCATTTTACTGCGGTTGTGTCTAACGCATCTCAGGCAACCCTCTACATGCTGAGCAACTGTGTTCTGAAATCCAGGGGCAAACCAGTGTTGTATTGGTTTGCCTGCTGAAGTCAGAAAGCCTCTTGCTTGCCATATTGTGCCATAATCGTATGCGACTCCAAAGGTGTACCTTGAGTCTGTAGATGTTCACTCTTTTACCTGTGCCCAACTTACATGCTTCTGCGAGTGCCATGAGTTCTGCCTTCTGGGCAGAGCTGATGGAGGGCAGAGACTTTTGCAGCATTGTCTTACCCTCCTGGACTACTGCATACCCGGTGGTGAAATGTCCTGTCCGCTCATTCCGGTATCTGGATCCGTCTACAAAATACTGAACATCATAGTTAGTCAAAGGTACATGAGTGACACCTGGTAACCCTTGGGCTTCAAGTTGCATTAAACTGTGACAACCAGGCTCATGTTCCATATCAAACAAGACATTGTCATTTGCAAGTTCGTACATTAAGGGTCTGGAATCCCCCTTTCCCCTCCTTTCTCTACAACCATAGGCATAGTGATGGTTGTGTGGGACTGGGTGGTCTTGGATAGCAGTAAACCTATATGGGAAAATTACAACAATAATTAGACTGTTTCCTGAGCACATATATCAACAGAGATACAACACAAAAGCAAATTATCAACATATTGCAATAGACAAGTGGTGGAGTGTTTGGGGAACCACTTATCCAACAGCTCTTTCATTGCACAGATGACAATATCAGGGGAACCTCCTGCACTTTGGGGAAGCACCATCCAGGCATACTGTTTGACTCTGTGTGTAAAGCAAAATATTAGTAACAATCCGGAGACAGAATGATAGAGAAAAACGGGATATTATAGGGAGACACAATGGGAGTTATCAGTTTATTACCTGATAACTTATTAATCTATCATTTATACAAACCATGTGTAATAGGCTGGTCACAAAAAAATCAATGTTCAAATTTTTACCGGGGGACCCCCCCTAAAATTTGTCAATTGGCCAGAAAATGTGATTGGCTAACTTTCAGCTCAACTTCATAACGTAGCAAAAAAAAACACCGTTTTTCCTCCATAAATGGAAACCATTCGTCCTGGAAACCTGATTCTTGTCTCATTTCATAGGACATTTTGTTGCCTTGAAGTTTGATTCACATGACTGTGTTGCTAAAACGTATAGATTTAGTGGTATTTAGCATTTTTCGGGTCAGGTCGTGGTGCTTATCCTCAAAAGTGACTTTTCATGCAAAGGTCTAAAAACATTACAACTTTCAATTACATCTGCTTTCCAGATTTTGCTTTTTGTATTTTTCATTTTGTACATTAAACATGGTTTAGTTGGAGGTGTTTTCAAAAGTAAATGCAACAAAATCCAAATTGAAAATGAAGGAATTAGGGGAAAATAAGACAAAGGAAGGTGTAAAAATGATAACAAATAGTGTTCAAATGCATTTTTATTAATTATATTATTATATTATAAATATTATTACATTATTATTTAAACATTTCAGATTAAGGTGGTAATGGCTTAGATATGGTGGCTTTTGAATTGTCAGGAAAAATTTGTCTACATTCAGATACAATTTGTAACAGAAACTGTCGTTCTTCGTCTTTCGTCAAAGAGGAATTGAAGTCTTTGATTAATTTTAGTCAGAGAAGGGATGCCTGCAGGCAAACAGAACCCTATTTCCTGACCACCCAATTGATAATAGAGATTAAGTTCAAGTTTACAAATTTTATTTAGCTACGTATAGCAAAGAGGGATACCCATTGGCCAATACCTGCGGGCCAGACGCAATTGCTCTGATGAGTTATCTTTTCAGAGGGAATGTGATAGTCTCTACCAAAAATTCTTGACAAGAGGATACCCGAAAAAGTGGCTACATAGGGCTTATGCCAGGGCTAGGGCGTCCCTCAGATCTGATCTACTTTCTGATAGAGGTGCTAGGTCTGTACCGTCAATGACTTCCGGTGCCATCTGTTGTATTGGCACGTTCGATGTCTGTTCCTCCCAAGTTGTTGGAGTATTGAAGAAGCATTGGTCTATTCTTACCGCTGACCCTGACTTAAAAGAGGCCATTCCTGCCAACCCCGCCATTACCTACCGTAGGGGAAAAAATCTACGTGATCTTTTAGTGCATAGCCACTTCTCATCAACCTCCTCAAATGCCCCATCCACCTGGTTGAAATCACCTGTCACGGGCTTTCATCCCTGTGGCAGGTGTTCCTTCTGCCCACTGATGCCTAGAGTTAAGAGTTTTACCAACCCTCTTGACGGCAGGTCCTATGACATTAAACAATTTCTCAACTGTCAGAGTGGTGGAGTTGTATATTTGGCTAGATGTCCTTGCCCTAAACTGTATGTGGGCAAAACTCTGCAGGAATTGAGAAGGGTGTCCAGACATCTTAGTACCATCAACCTTAAGGAAGACACCACTCTTGCCAGACATATGCACAGGTTTCACCCTGATAATCCGAAGCTGCTCCAATTTTGGGGCATTGCACAGTTTAAATTGGGACCCAGGGCAGGTAATTTGGACCGTAGGCTTTTACAGGAGGAGGCAGGGTGGATTCACCGTCTCGGTTCTATGACCCCCCAGGGTCTTAACGAGTGTTTTACATATAGTGCATTCTTGTGAGTTTTTCTGCATTTCCTTTTCCCGTTTCTGTATGTATCTATTTGTACTGTATTTTATTCGCCTTTATTGTCTCGGTTTCTTGGCCATGTGATCGGTTCCATCTCTTTATTATGGCCTTCCTGACAAGGGGGCTCTGTATATATATATATATATTTACTTATTCTGATCCACTGACCTTACGTGACCTAACTGTACATGTCATGAGCGTGGCGGCTCTCTCTCTTTTTCTGTTCTATTATAATTTGAAAAGAAAGATAGATATCAATGTTACTATATTCTTTATTATTTATTATTTTTTATTATTATTTTTCAATATCACTTTCAATATTTGAGATGGTTGTTTGGATGCGCCGGTGTGTACTGATTGGTGTTTCAGCGGGGGTTATAGGTGTTGCTCTTTATACCTGGACCGGGGGGGACACTGGCAGTGCCTGTACCTGGTCGGGCACCTGACCTTGCTGTGTTGTATTGCACTGGGTCTTCACACAGTCTTGTGCACAGACAAATCGCATATCAAATATGGCCTGCTCTCAGCCCTGCGCTTGTTGCGGGGGATCTGTGGCGGCTGTCAGCTGCTCTCTGCACTAAGTCCGGCCCGGCTTCTACAGCGCCTGCGCCGAGTCCTTATGCCCCGCTGTGCTCTCGCCCTGTCCTGCCTTGTTCTAAGTCCCTCAGCTGCCTTACTGCGCAGACGCGCCGTTTCTAAACTATCTCGGCACTTTCATCTATACTATCGTGCAGCTCGCCGGCTGCCATAGGCTGCTTTATACCTGGCCTCCTATTGGCTGTTTACCCTCCCCTGCTGCTCCTGCTGTCTAGCTTCGCCCGATTGGCGGCCATCCACACACCCACCTCACGTCATCCTATACTCCCATAAGAGGAGCAGTTTTCTCGCGGCGCCGCCATTAGCCCCGTGTACCCCTGAGGACGCTACTAGTTAGCGAAACATGTCGGGGGGGCTTTATTGATTTTTAATCCCTGCCTCAGCCGTATCTATTGCCTGTATATTAATAGAGGCACTGGTTGCCTTTGAACTGACTGTGTGTTTGCTGACACTCGGCATTCACCGTAACTATCAGATACTCTGCTGGGTTCCGTCCAGCTGTTAAATCTGACTTCGGTCTGTGGCAGTGAAATTTTTAAATTTATGTGTATGGTTTGTCCTTTGCTATACGTAGCTAAATAAAATTTGTAAACTTGAACTTAATCTCTATTATCAATTGGGTGGTCAGGAAATAGGGTTCTGTTTGCCTGCAGGCATCCCTTCTCTGACTATATATATTGTACCCGCTGACTACCCAGGGTCAAAATTTGTGTGTTTTTTGATTAATTTTATACCCCTTTCAGCTGTGTCATTAACAACCCTGAAACCGTTCACTATTTTTTTAGCTTTTAAATAATGTCGATTTTCACACCATACATCGGGACCAGTATTTAAAAATTCTGGATCGATTTCAAATTGCTTAAAAATTTTTCGAGTTAGAAACAAAAAAAATCAACTTCTTTGTCCAATAAATGATCAACTTGTTTGAGACTGAGTGTTCCTTTTACATCCCTGTCATCACAATCATTTTCATGACTTAAGGTATGTTTGATGCCTTTGCTATCTATGACCTCCCACCACCAGTACCAATAAGAGACCACAACTTGAAATTGGTGTAAAGGCCACAGCAGCCATTTATTAAATACACAAACTTTTATGCAATAAAATAGCATAACCATAACATATCAGAAAAAACACTCCATAAATTAACATCCTGCACTATTCCTCAAACATTCTCCAGTTAAAGGATCCTTGAAGGCACTTTGTAGCGCCAATGGCCGCGGGCCGTCAGGGTTCACTCACCTCCCGACGCCCGCAGCCATGGATCTGTGAGCGCTGGCCTCCGTCTCCCTCCTAGGAGATGCCAGCGCTCGCTTCCGCTCCGTCTGGCCGGGTCCCGTAGGGTGCACGCGCACGCTCGCGCCCACTCTTAAAGGGCCAGCGCGCGCACATGGAATCAATGATTATTAACCCACGTGATTCCCTGCTCTATAAGAATGCCCCAGCCCTTCTGATCCTTGCCTGAGCGTTGTTAGTCTTTCCCTGTCTGTCTCGCAAATGGTCCCTTAGTGTCTCCTGTTCCTGCTGTTACCCGTGCCCTGTTACCGTTCCTGTATTCCGCATTGTTCCTGTGCCTACCCGTGTTCAAGTGTCATCTGCCACGTCAAGTGCCATCTGCCACGTCAAGTGCCATCTGCCACGTCAAGTGTCAACTGCCACGTCAAGTGCCATCTGCCACGTCAAGTGCCATCTGCCACGTCAAGTGTCATCTGCCACGTCAAGTGTCATCTGTCACGTCAAGTGCCATCTGCCACGTCAAGTACCAACGGCTCATCGGATACTGCCCGCCACGTCTGGCGCCACTTTCCGCACCTGTCTCCATCCGTGCTGAGGCAACAGTCACCGTCCGGACTATTACAGGTACCTAAACATTACTGTCCGCTATCTACTTTCACATAGACTGTGACCTGGTCAGCTGCCTCCCCGCTACGGCGGAGCGGCCTAGTGGGTCCACAAACCCAGTGCCCGTGACAGTACGCTCAGGCCATGGAACCCGCTGGCCAGCCCAAGACCCCAGTACAGAAAATTCAGACGGAGATGCATGACCTACGCACTCATCAGGATCAACTCCTTGAGGCGGTGAATTCTATTCTGGTCCGCCTGGATCTACTCGCTGTTCCACCCCCGGATCTTCCTCCAGAAGCTGTTGCCGTGCCACTGCCTGTTGCTCCCCCTGTTTGTTCCGGATCCTCAGTTCCTCTGCCTCTTCCTCCTCGCTATGACGGTGATCCCAGAGCATGCCGAGGATTTCTTAATCAATGCACGGTGCACTTTAGGCTACGGCCTCATCTCTTCCCCTCCGAGGAGGCTAAAGTAGCGTTCATTATCTCCCTCCTCGCTGGCAAGGCCCTCGCATGGGCAAACCCAATCTTGGAGCAACAAGGTGCTGTATCTGCGGACCTAGCCTTGTTCCTGCAGTCCTTTCGTGCCGTGTTCGAGGAGCCGGGTCGAACATCCTCTGCCGCAGCCACTCTGTTGACCCTCAAGCAAGAAGGCTCCACAGTAGGGGAGTATGCGATCTCCTTCCGTACCCTAGCAGCCGAGCTGGCATGGAACAATGAGGCACTGGTGGCGACCTTCTGGCAGGGACTGTCCTCTCACATCAAGGACGAACTGGCAGCCCGCGACCTTCCTTCTACCTTGGATGCCCTCATCCTGTTAGCCACCCGGTTTGATATGAGAATCCGGGAGCGCTCTCAAGAGGTTCGTCAGGAGAGCCGGGTCCACAGACCAGCACCCCCTGCCCAGAGACCACAATTGTTCACTCCTAGTGCGCTACCTGAGGAACCCATGCAGGTAGACAGAGTCCAATTATCTGAACAGGAGAAGCAGCGCAGACGCTCCTCTGGACTTTGCATGTATTGCGGCCTCAAGGGTCATTTTGTGCATCAATGCCCACAGAAACTGGGAAACTCCAGTACCTAGGGTTGGTTGGAGAGGCAACTCTAGGTGGAACGTCTCCAAACGTTAAAACCTCTTCCAAATTATCGATACCAGTGGCCATCGTCACCGGACAGGCATCACATCCTTCCTCCGCCTATCTTGACTCTGGAGCGGCTGCTAATTTTATCCACCAAGATCTAGTGGATCGGTTTCAACTACCCACAGTCCGTCTGGAGAGACCCCTGGCAGTTGCCTCTGTGAATGGTCTACCGCTGCCTGATCCAATCATGCTCATCACTGAGCCGGTGACATTACGGGTCGGAGCTCTTCACTCAGAACAGATCTCCTTCCTGGTACTACCCAAGGCTATCAATCCTATCCTGCTGGGTCTGCCATGGCTCCGTCTACACGCCCCGACACTCGACTGGAGTTCTGGAGAAGTTCTTCAATGGGGTTCCAGATGCCATAGCCATTGCCTGTCACAAGTCCGTCCTGTTGTGCCCCCTCTGCCGCAGTCATTCTCCAATCTACCTCCTCAGTATGCCAGTTTTGCGGATGTCTTCTGCAAACGAGAGGCTGAGACGTGGCCTCCACATCGGAATTATGACTGTCCCATTGAACTGGTTCCCAATGCTTCTTTTCCCCGTGGACGAGTATATCCTCTCTCCTTGCCAGAGACTTTATCGATGTCAGCCTATATCAAGGAGAACTTGGAGAGGGGTTTTATTCGAAAATCTTCCTCCCCGGCCGGGGCAGGATTCTTCTTCGTTAAAAAGAAAGATGGATCTCTCCGACCCTGCATTGATTACCGTGGTCTCAATCAGATCACGGTCAAGAACAAGTACCCGTTGCCACTCATTTCCGAGCTGTTTGATCGCATACGAGGAGCCCAAATTTTTTCCAAGCTAGATCTGCGAGGGGCCTATAATCTAATCCGGATTCGCCGGGGTGACGAATGGAAGACGGCATTTAACACCCGCGATGGGCACTACGAATACCGAGTGATGCCCTTCGGACTGTGTAACGCTCCCACAGTATTTCAGGAGTTCGTTAATGACATCTTCCGAGATCTCCTCTATACATGTGTTGTAGTTTATCTCGATGATATTCTAATCTTCTCCCCAGATCTGATGACCCATCGGAGGCACGTTCGTCAAGTTCTTCTGCGACTAAGAGAGAATCGCTTGTATGCCAAGTTAGAGAAATGCACCTTTGAAAAGAGGTCTCTGCCCTTCCTGGGCTATGTCATCTCGGATCAAGGCCTTAAGATGGACCCTGAGAAGTTAAAGTCTGTCCTGGAATGGCCACGTCCTCAAGGCCTAAGGGTCATACAGCGGTTCCTTGGTTTCGCCAATTTCTACCGGCAGTTCATTCCGAACTTTTCTTCTCTGACGGCCCCCATCTCTACCCTTACCAAGAAGGGTGTGAACGCCAAGGTGTGGACTCCGGAGGCAGAGTCTGCATTCATTAGCCTCAAGAGGGCCTTCACTTCAGCTTCAATCCTCCATCACCCTGACATATCTCGGCAGTTCTCACTGGAGGTGGACGCTTCCTCTGTTGGTGCAGGCGCACTTCTGTTCCAGAGGAGCTCCAAAGGAAAGGCAGTAGTGTGTGGCTACTACTCAAGACTATTTTCCTCTGCTGAGCGCAATTATTCCATTGGAGATCGGGAGCTACTGGCTATCAAGTTGGCCCTGGAGGAGTGGAGACATCTTCTGGAGGGCTCTGCTCACCCCATCCTGATCTTCACCGACCACAAGAATCTCACTTACCTTCAGTCCGCTCAAAGACTGAACCCTCGTCAAGCCAGGTGGTCACTGTTCTTCACCCGTTTCCAATTTCTGCTCCACTACCGTCCCGCGGACAAGAACGTGAGGGCCGATGCCCTGTCCAGATCATTCGAAACGGAAGACACGGTGGAGTCCCTTCAGACGATCATAGACCCATCCTGCGTTGTCACCGCCAATCCTCTGCAGCTTAGAGATATTCCTCCAGGGAGAACTTTTGTTCGGTTGGCTGACAGAAAAAGAATACTCCGCTGGGGACACAGTTCTAAACTGGCTGGGCACGCTGGTGTCCGTAAAACCCAAGACCTGGTCGCTCGTCACTTCTGGTGGCCCACGCTACCTAAAGATGTTCTGGACTTTGTCTCTGCTTGCACGGTGTGTGCCTCTAACAAGGTGGCTCACAGCAAGCCTGCCGGCCTGCTTCAACCCCTGCCTGTACCCAGTGCCCCCTGGCAGCACATCGCTATGGACTTCGTCACGGACCTTCCTCTCTCAGCAGGATGCAACACCATCTGGGCGGTGGTGGACCGGTTCTCTAAGATGGCACATTTTATCCCGCTAACCGGCCTACCCTCTGCTCCTCGACTAGCAAGCTTCTTCATTCAGCACATCTTCCGCTTGCATGGCTTGCCTCTTCACATTGTGTCCGACCGGGGGGTTCAGTTTACCTCCAAGTTCTGGAGAGCCCTCTGTAAACTCCTGGATGTGAGTTTGGACTTTTCCTCTGCCTATCACCCCCAGTCCAATGGGCAAGTTGAGAGGATCAACCAGATCATGGAAAATTACCTCCGCCACTTCATTTCTTCACAGCACGATAACTGGGTACAGCTTCTTCCATGGGCAGAGTTTTCATATAACAACCACACAAGTGAGTCCACCACCTCCACTCCGTTTCACATCGTGTACAGTCAACATCCCAGAGTTCCTCTTCCAGTGTCGACTTCATCTCAGGTACCCGCTGCTGACTCTGCATATGGGGACTTCCTGCAAATCTGGCAACAGACCCGGTCCTCTATTTTGCAGGCGGTCGAACGCATGAAGCGTAAGGCAGATACCAAAAGAAGAGAGCCGCCTCAGTATCTTCCTGGGACTAAAGTCTGGCTGTCCTCTCGAAACATTCGCTTGAGGGTGCCTTCATACAAGTTTGCTCCCAGGTTCCTTGGTCCCTTCGAGATCCTGCAACAAATTAACCCTGTTTCCTATAAGCTGCGGCTGCCCCCTACCCTCAGAATCCCTAACTCCTTCCATGTGTCCCTCCTGAAGCCAGTGGTCCTGAACCGCTACAGCAAGACCTCTAGTTCCACAGTTGCTTCCAGCGGCCCTTCCGATATATTCGAGGTAAAGGAGATCCTGGACCGCAAGAGGGTAGGAGGAAGGACTTTCTATCTGGTGGACTGGAGAGGGTTTGGTCCTGAGGAGAGGTCCTGGGAGCCAGAAGAGAACCTCAGTGCTCCTGCTCTTATTAAAAAGTTCCTCTCTCACTCTGGCCCCAAGAAGAGGGGGCGTAAGAGGAGGGATACTGTAGCGCAGATGGCCGCGGGCCGTCGGGTTCACTCACCTCCCGACGCCCGCAGCCATGGATCTGTGAGCGCTGGCCTCCGTCTCCCTCCTAGGAGATGCCAGCGCTCGCTTCTGCTCCGTCCGGCCGGGTCCCGTAGGGTGCGCGCGCACGCTCGCGCCCGCTCTTAAAGGGCCAGCGCGCGCACATGGAATCAATGATTATTAACCCACGTGATTCCCTGCTCTATAAGAATGCCCCAGCCCTTCTGATCCTTGCCTGAGCGTTGTTAGTCTTTCCCTGTCTGTCTCGCAAATGGTCCCTTAGTGTCTCCTGTTCCTGCTGTTACCCGTGCCCTGTTACCGTTCCTGTATTCCGCATTGTTCCTGTGCCTACCCGTGTTCAAGTGTCATCTGCCACGTCAAGTGCCATCTGCCACGTCAAGTGTCATCTGCCACGTCAAGTGTCATCTGCCACGTCAAGTGCCACCTGCCACGTCAAGTGCCATCTGCCACATCAAGTGCCATCTGCCACGTCAAGTGCCATCTGCCACGTCAAGTACCATCGGCTCATCGGATACTGCCCGCCACGTCTGGCGCCACTTTCCGCACCTGTCTCCATCCGTGCTGAGGCAACAGTCACCGTCCGGACTATTACAGGTACCTAAACATTACTGTCCGCTATCTACTTTCACATAGACTGTGACCTGGTCAGCTGCCTCCCCGCTACGGCGCAGCGGCCTAGTGGGTCCACAAACCCAGTGCCCGTGACACACTTCAGGCATTATATTTCAAAACTCCATCCTTTCCTTGTCAGGTCTGGAACTTATTGCCCTACAGCCGTACTGCACCTGACCCGAGCGCACCAACCATCTCCAAGACCTCCCTTCCTGGGGACCCTGCCCATCAGGATTGTATGCAAAACCAGCTGGGTAACCACTCCCCAGCCCCTCCAATACTACCCAGGGTTAAACGCCCCGAGTTCTTTCCCAACAATCTTCTATGTTGTTCTCCTTCTTCCCATTACGTGCCTTCAAAGACCCCTCCTCCTGCCACCACAACATTCCTGTGTGACACCTTACACATGAACGTCCCACCACAACCGCAGGGCTTTCTCCAGGCCGCCCTTAATGCCCAGGGTCCACATATCCAACCCCACTTCATTCAAATGAAGGGCATCCGCTCGCAGAAAACCAACCTCAGCTCCCTACAACTCTCTATGACGCACCACAACACCACCATTGCAAGCCACAAATTTTCCAACCACTTGTTAACCTTCGCCCTGGCCCGATTCCAACTGTGCACCGAACGTGCCTGCCGCCAAACCCTGCGAGCAACAATATCCGACCAAATAATAATCAATCCCGGAAATGATGACCATAAATGCAACAAATCCAGTTTAACGTCCCGCATCAGATCCCTAGATGACCTTATACCCTTATATAAATTGGTGTAAAGGCCACAGCAGCCATTTATTAAATACACAAACTTTTATGCAATAAAATAGCATAACCATAACATATCAGAAAAAACACTCCATAAATTAACATCCTGCATTATTCCTCAAACATTCTCCAGTTAAAAGATCCTTGAAGGCACTTCAGGCATTATATTTCAAAACTCCATCCTTTCCTTGTCAGGTCTGGAACTTATTGCCCTACAGCCGTACTGCACCTGACCCGAGGGCACCAACCATCTCCAAGACCTCCCTTCCTGGGGACCCTGCCCATCAGGAATGTATGCAAAACCAGCTGGGTAACCACTCCCCAGCCCCTCCAATACTACCCAGGGTTAAACGCCCCGAGTTCTTTCCCAACAATCTTCTATGTTGTTCTCCTTCTTCCCATTACGTGCCTTCAAAGACCTCTCCGCCTGCCACCACGACATTACTGTGTGACACCTTACACATGAACGTCCCACCACAACCGCAGGGCTTTCTCCAGGCCGCCCTTAATGCCCAGGGTCCACATATCCAACCCCACTTCATTCAAATGAACGCCATACGCTCGCAGAAAACCAACCTCAGCTCCCTCCAACTCTCTATGACGCACCACAACACCACCATTGCGAGCCACAAATTTTCCAACCACTTGTTAACCTTCGCCCTGGCCCGATTCAAACTGTGCACC
This sequence comes from Rhinoderma darwinii, assembly GCF_050947455.1. NCBI lineage: Eukaryota > Metazoa > Chordata > Amphibia > Anura > Rhinodermatidae > Rhinoderma > Rhinoderma darwinii. Next base: position 205,851,596 of record NC_134691.1, read on the forward strand.
AAACGTGCCTGCCGCCAAACCCTGCGAGCAACAATATCCGACCAAATAATAATCAATCCCGGAAATGATGACCATAAACGCAACAAATCCAGTTTAGCGTCCTGCATCAGATCCCTAGATGACCTTATACCCTTATATACAAATCATTTCCTCCAAGGTACACGACCAAAATATCAGGCGCCCTATCTAAACCTGCGTAGAACTGGTGTTCCGGTAACAGCCTGCACCACAGCATGCCCCTCAGACCCAACCATCTGACCTGAACCTCGGACTGGTCCAAGCCCAACTGCCGTCCAGCCGGACGAACATCAGCCTGAACTCCTCCCCAGTGCACGTATGAGTGCCCCATGATCCAGACCAAGCAGGGGCCCGCACCTAGAAGAAAACAAAACAACAGTAAGGTAATAACTCAATCCCCCACCTCCAGCACAACTTATCCCAACCGCCTCAAAGCAAATGAGGCCGCACATAAAGCCTATATCTGTCTGACTCCCACCTACCTAGCTTCTTGACCATAGCTGGGGATAAACCCCACCTAGCTGCTTCGGTAGCCGTGCCAATCCTAAACGAGTGAGAGCTAAACCCTGCTCCTCCCCTGCCAGACAACAAGTTACATTTTTTGAAAACCTGCGAAAGCTGAAATTTTGACAAACACAGACCATCTGCATGAACCAACAAGGATGCCTGCCCCTCAGGTCTTACCGCAACAAACTCCTGAAAACAGTGAACCGGGCAAAGCCTCGATCCCGGTAAATCATACAAGCGCACCAAAAAACCTTTTCCCTCTTGATCTTTCTTTGATCTACGAAGCAAGCATGACAAGCAGGACCCATCCCACTCAACATCCGCGTACAATAAGCCCCTAGCCACACGCTTACTTGCTGACACCAACTCCGATATCCTGAAAGCCCCAAAGAAAGCTAAAGAAAAAGCCAGCGTAAATAAACGTACTTCAAACCCTGACACACAAACAGACTTCAATAGCTCACAAATTGCTTCCAAGATTTCAAAGGATACCGGCTTCCTATGATCCCTAAATGCGGAACCCCTCCGGAAACCCTTCATTGCCTGCCTGACCAAGAAGGACTTAGTCACGTCCTCTTCTCCTCTGATTTTAAACCAAAACGCTAATGCAGACAAACTCCGAGCGACCGCTGATGCAGACATCCCCTTACTGTAAGCATTCCCTATATAGTATAACAAGCACGCCGGCCGATCCGAACTACCCACCTGCGCATCCTTCAACAAAGCCTCCCATACCTGCCATACCGCACCGTACCTCTTCCACGTAACCGCACTAACTGACTTCCCAACGAGCGACATCGCCATCGTCATACCACCTCCAAAGATGCTCTGGGCAAGCAAGGCCATGAGTCTCCACCCCCAGCGCCAGCAGACGAAACCTGTCCCACTGTTGACGAGAAAGGGAATCAGCAACTGAATTAAGCACCCCTGGAACATGAACTGCCACAAAATGCGAATTCAAACCCAACCCCCTCAAAACCAAATGTCGCAATAATCGCACGACTGGCGGAGAATTGGCCGTCTGCACATTAACGGCCTGAACCACTCCCAAGTTGTCACATATAAAACGCACTCTCCTGTCCCTCAGACAATCCCCCCAAAGCTCCGCAGCCACCACGATAGGGAACAATTTCAGCAAAGCCAAATTGCGGACGAAACCACTGCCCCTGGAAATATGCCCCAAAACCACAAGCACCTGATGCATCTGTAAAGAGCTCTAAGTCCCCACTAGACACCGGCCGATACATGATGACAGACCGCCAATTGTAGCTTTGTAAAAACTCCCCCCATACCAACAAATCCGCTTTCAACTCCCCCGACAACCTAATGAAATGATGGGGAGAATGAACCCCTGCGGTAGCACTAGACAACCGCCTACAAAACACCCGCCCCATGGCCATAATCCTACATGCAAAATTCAAATGTCCCAACAATGATTGCAAATCCCACAACTGGATCTTTTTCCTGCGCAACGCACTCGCCACCAACTCTCTCAACTCCAGGAATTTATCCTCTGGCAAGCGACATTCCATTTTGGCCGAATCAATAATTATCCCCAAAAACTTGATGATCGTCGTAGGTCCCTCAGTTTTTCCGGGCGCCAGAGGTACCCCAAAGTCATTTTCCACCCGTTCCATCGTATGCAGCAACCCTGCACACACATAGGTAGCTGGCGGACCAATAAACAAAAAATCATCTAAATAATGTAGCGCCAATGACACCTGCGCCTCACGCCGAACCACCCACTCCAAAAATTTGCTAAACATTAGCGCAGGAAATGGAGCAGCCCATCAGAAGGCAACAATCTACGAAATACCCATCCTGCCAATAACAACCTAACAAACAAAAACTGCCTGGGTGCATCGGCAATAAACGAAACGTGGCCTCAATGTCAGTTTTCACTAACAGAAAGCCCTTCCCATACTTGCAAACCCAAACGACCGCCGCATCAAAAGAAGTGTAACTAACCGTGCACAGAGCAGGATCGATGCCATTGTTCACCGACTCCCCTTCAGGATAAGATAAATGATGAATAAGGCGGAATTTGTTAATCTCCTTTTTAGGAACCAAACCCAACGGGGAAACCCGCAAACTAGGAACGGGCGGGGAGGAAAACGGGCCAGCCATGCGGCCCAACGCCACCTCCTTCATCAACTTATCATTAACCAGATCAGGCCGCACCAAAGCAGACGACAAATTCCGAAAAGCCTCTTCCCGTACCGCCGACTTACAAGGAATCCGAAAACCCTCAGAAAAACCCAGAACCAACAACTCTGCCCCTTTTTTATTTGAATACTCCCTTAAAAACGGAAGCATACTTTCCACCCTCACCGGCGTCGCCCCTCTTCTGCTCAGCATCTCCCTGCCTGCTCTTATGCTTCCTGAAGAATCTGGACAAACCATGGGCGCCTCCGCAACCGGAGCACTCATGCTTGTACCTACAGTCCGGTCCAAACTTACAATGCCTCTCGTTGAACTGCCAGCAACATCCTTTTCCCGAGGAAGCTGACCGACCCGTTGCTGACCCCTGCCCGCCGGCCGCATCCCGAAAGGGCTGATGCCCCTGTTTTGGAGCCGACATTAATCGCATCCACAGACTAATGTCCTTGTGATCCCATCGCAATGAAGGGCGCACCGACTTCCGCTGACGAAACTGCTCGTCATACCTCAACCATCCATTACCGCCGTATACCCGGTACGCCTCCCCCACTGAATCCATGTAGCAAAACAGCGCCGAACAATTCTCCGGCGCCTTTTCACCCACCACGCTAGCCAAAATAGCGGAGGCCTGCAGCCAATTTGCAAACGTCCGAGGAATCAAGCGATAACAACGCTGCTCCTCTTCCTCCTTCTCACTCTCATCCGGTTTCCACCGGTCTAGGTTAAACTTTTCTAACAATAAAGCAAAAATCTCCACATATTCATCCTTCCATATCTTCTCCCTAATCTCAGCCTTCAAATGCGCCCCAAGCGGGCCCTCAAAACACACATATACTTCGCCCCTCGCAGCGTCAGCCAAACGCACGTCCTCCACCACTTTTTTGGATGTACCATCCCCCGCTTCCACCGCCTTATCCACCTCCACTACGGCGCCCGCAACCGGCGCCACCTCGCTAGCAACCGCAACCCCTGCCGCAGCTGCACTTTCACATGCCTCACTAACAGCGCCCCACACCCTCGCTGGAGACTGCCCTACATCCCCCATACCTTTAGCGAAATATTCCTGCATACCCTTAAAAAACATTTGCATATGAGACACAGAAAACAACCCCCCCACCCATCCCCGGCACCACATCAGTGGTAAACTCAACCGGCCGTCCCTGAGGTGACCTCCCAGCGGCCATATCCACCGATCCAGACGTTCTCGCTGTTAATCGCGGCGTTCCAGGGGGGTGGTGGTCTGGCCCCACTCTCTCCCCGTAGTTGTCCGACATCCTGGCCGATGCAGTCCGAGGCCCAGCCGACACCGGCCCGTCCAACGCACTGCCACCCGCTTCTGGTGTGGCATAAAAGGAAATGTAGTCCTGGCTCCTGTAGCGCCCATGGCCGTGGGCCGTCGGGTTTACTCCCCTCCCGACGCCCGCAGCCATGGATCTGTGAGCGCTGGCCTCCGTCTCCCTCCTAGGAGATGCCAGCGCTCACTTCCGCTCCGTTCGGCTGGATCCCGTAGGGTGCACGCGCACGCTCGCGCCCGGCCTTAAAGGGCCAGCGCGCGCAATTAGGAAATCGTCATCACCATCAACTGCCACGATTTCCTGGTCTATAAGAAGGCCCCTGGCCTTCTAATCCTTGCCTGAGCGTTGTTAGTCTTTCCCAGTCTGTCTCGCAAATGGTTCCTTAGTGTCTCCCGTTCCAGCTGTTACCCGTGCCCTGTTACCATTCCTGTATTCCGTGTTGTTCCTGTGCCTACTCGCGTTCAAGTGTCTTCTGCCACGTCAAGTGCCATCTGCCACGTCAAGTGCCATCTGCCACGTCAAGTGCCATCTGCCACGTCAAGTGTCATCTGCCACGTCAAGTGCCATCTGCCACGTCAAGTGCCATCTGCCACGTCAAGTGTCTGCTGCCACGTCAAGTGCCATCTGCCACGTCAAGTGTCATCGGATACTGCCCGCCACGTCTGGCGCCACTTTCCGCACCTGCCTCCATCCGTGCTGAGGCCACAGCCACCGCCCGGACTATTTCAGGTACCCAAGCATACTGTCTACCATTTACTTCTGCTTAGACTGTGACCTGGTCAGCTGCCTCCACGCTACGGCGGAGCGGCCTAGTGGGTCCACATACCCTGTGCCCGTGACAGCTCCCATGCCCTTCTGCAGGGCTGTCCTCCGAATCCTCTTCCCCTCTTACTGGGATGCAAGATGGCCGCTGCCCTCCCCCTTCCGGAAGGGGCACGACGTCATCAGCAGCCCCGGACCGGGTACTTCCGGTCCCCGCCGCACGCCTCCCTGCTCCAGCAGGAGGCGACCACATCCTCCTATTCGAGCCGCCCGCCTCTTCCTGTGGGCCGGGCATGGCGTCCTCTCCTCCGTCTTATGAGCTCCTCCGGTGCCCAGAACATCGGCGCCAGAGAGGGCCGTCACTTCCGGTCCCACCCTCACTTCCGGCCTTGTCATTGCAGACAGGAGGAGGGAAGATGGCCGCGGCCCCCCCTCCTGTCACCTCCAATCCCGCCCGCCTGCTGGATTCCTCCCAGACCTCCTAGGCCCTAGGCATGGCGGTCGCTTAGGACCCGGAGGAGGAGGGTCCCTGGTGGGGCTCCCATGGCGCCGACGGGACTGATGCGTTACCTCAGGTGAAGGCCTCTCCGGAGGCCTGGAATGCCTGCCTCTGCGTCCCTCCACGCTCGATGCTCCTGTCGCTGGATCAGGAGGAAGAGCCCCAGAGAACAGCTGCTCCAGCCATCCAGGACCGTGCTGCAGCACCGCGTCTCTGATCCTGGCTACCATGGACTCCAGTGAAGCATCCATAAAAAGGTAAGTGAAATATCTTTTTTTTTGATAATTCTGTAGTGTAACACACAAATATTTCTCCTGTTGTCCAGCGGGAAAGAGGGCTGCCTCTATCCCACATGGACTTATATACACTATACTCCTCCCACCACATATAGATACATTCTTACACCGGCCCCCTTATACTTAACCCTTTAAATCCCTATACACATAGCCTCGAACTTAATAGCATAAAACCCAAACCACCTTGTCATGCGCTCTCTCCATTACGGCTGCGCCTACATTACGTTGGGCTTACTTTTTCATCATTTTCTACTACGGACCTTAAATTTGCAACAATGCTTGTTTTGACATTTTTTCCCAATGTATCATCGAAAAATGAAAATGCAACTTGCTCCGAGTTGAGATACCATAGATGGTTTATAATTTTAGACGGTGCCTTGTCTGCAACCTCTTTATCAATTTTCCTGTATTTAACTAAAGATTTAAATAATTGTAGGTCTTGGTTGGGGGCCAAAGTTGGTTTGGGGGCGTTGAACCACGCTTTTACATAAATATTGATTATAAATAAACAAATATCTTCAATAACTTCTTTCTCTAAATCAGTTAACGAAAACTGATCCCTGAATAGTTATATTTTGAGAGAATAAATGGCCTTTGCCATCCATCGGGCGTGATGAATAGCGCCAGGTACTCTAAAAGAAATGTCTTTTGGAGGAAGACATCCTAAAAGAATTAAGCAAAGTTGGATGAATTCTTTATAATCATCCCTGGACCGTTGGTTATTTAATTGCTCAAAAAGGAAACTTGAAATTTGGTCCTGATTAATTATTTTATGTCTAGCTTAGACCAACCACCCTGCTTGAATTTTCCAAAAATTTCCAGTGGATGTGCCCATTTTGCAATGAAAAACTGCTTTTAGAATAACTTCAAAAATATGGTGGTGACATGCTAAATACAGAAGGTTTTTCTCTAATAATTGCTCTAGCAAAACGCAGGTTCCCCTAAGGCGACTAGTATTTACTGCCGTGGTATCAAAACACATTGCCTGGATTTTCCCAACAGCCCCCCAATGTTCAACTGCTGATAGTACAGCTTTTGCCTGAGTAATCCCCATACTATTTTCAAGCTGAGGAACACCTATCAACTATTCTTCATCCCCACAACTAATCAAAATAGCTACCCTCTCTTCATTTTCTTTACTCAACATATCTGGAAGCAGTTTCCCATCCCAGTGCACAACAGCTCCGTCTAAATCGGAATTCCTGAATCTATTTTTGATGAGGTCCGTTCTTTATTGTCGGAATTGCTGTCTGCGGAGTCGTATAACACTTCTACTTAAAATTAAATTCTGTGTGTCATGACCTAACGCATCTTCTGTAGCTGCTATTATTCGCACCGCGTCTCTATCAGAAATACTACACCCATCTAACGATAAAGACAATTTTTCAGTTATTATCTCTTCGGTACCTCGACAGTACCTCCTCTTCTTTATTTCTGGTCCTGCTTCCTCTGGTTGTGGAAAATTACACTCCGTATCCTCTTGCATCGGCTCCTCTTCCTCTGATGTGCTGCTAGTGCTTGGTACAGATTCACCTCCAACTAAACTATGTTTAATGTACAAAATGAAAAATACAAAAAGAAAAATCTGGAAAGCAGATGTAATTGAATGTTGTAATGTTTTTAGACCTTTGCATGAAAAGTCACTTTTGAGGATAAGCACCACGACCTGACACAAAAAATGCTAAATACCACTAAATCTATATATGTTTTAGCAACACAGTCATGAGAATCAAACTTCAAGGCAACAACATTTCCTATGAAATGAGACAAGAATCATGTTTCTAGGACGAATGATTTCCATTTTAAGGAGGAAAACCAGATTTTTTTTTGCTAAAAATCGCAGTTTTTCTAAACTTTATCCTCAATGAGGCATGGGTTAGCGTTATCAAGTTGAGCTGACGAGAAGTATCATCCACTTCTCTTCAGAACGCCCAGCTTCTGGCAGTGCAGACACACAGCGTGTTCTCGAGAGATCACGCTGTGACGTCACTCACTTCCTGCCCCAGGTTCTGCATCGTGTCGGCCACATCGGCACCAGAGGCTACAGTTGATTCTGCAGCAGCATCAGCGTTTGCAGGTAAGTAGCTACATCGACTTACCTGCAAACGCCGATGCTGCGGCAGAATCAACTGTAGCCTCTGGTGCCGATGTGTCCTCGCTCGTCCGACACGATGCAGGACCTGTGAGTGACGACACAGCGTGATCTCTCGAGAACACGCTGTCTGCACTGCCAGAAGCTGGGCGTTCTGAAGAGAAGTGGATGATACTTCTCGTCAGAACGCCCAGCTAGTAAAAGTAGTAAAAACGCCCCGATGTACGCACATAATACACGCCCAGTTGGACTTTTACTTTAAACACGCCCACTTGGACTTTTGCAAGCCTCATTTGCATAAATACAAAAATGGTCATAACTTGGCCAAAAATGCTCGTTTTTTAAAAATAAAAACGTTACTGTAATCTACATTGCAGCGCCTATCTGCTGCAATAGCAGATAGGGATTGCAAAATCTGGTGACAGAGCCTCTTTAAGAAACCTAAGCGCATGCAGGTGGGAGATTGAGCTGATTGCTCCCAGAGCACCCTGGACTATAAGTAGGGCTGTGCCTCTCCCTGCAATGCCTGAGCGTTGTTTGTCATATCCAAAGTTTGTCTATGCAAATGGACTCCTAGTGTTTTCCAGTTCCCAATGTTCCCCGTACCTGTATCCTGTGCTATCCTGGTCAATTCCCGGGCTGAGCTGTAGTCGTGCTGTGCTGTATTGCACGCCTGTCCTGCTACTCCACGTATGACGTCTACCTGCTGCCTAGTCCCAGCCGAGCCTGCCTTGCTACTGTCCGAGCTGCCACAGGTACCTTATGCCAAGGCGGTACGGCCCAGTGGGTCCACGAATGCAACGTGACTGTATGCTCAGGCCATGGACCCGCTGGTCGATCCAAGTCCAAGATAACATCACAAGAGATGCGGGTGGATATGCTGGACCTCCGGTCTCGACAGGACCAACTCCTCCAGGCCTTGAACATTCTCGGATGTCGGCAGGAGGCACATGCTGGCGTTCCTCCTACTACATCTCCTGGCAGTGTTGATCCTCAGACTACACCTCCTGGCAGTGTTGATCCCCGTTTTTCTTTGCCACTTCCTGACCGCTATGATGGAGACGACCAGTGCCAGATCCACTTCAGCCTGTATGCAAGGGCATTTTCATCTTATGGCGCAAGGGTCGCTTTCATCATCTCTCTCCTCATTAGCAAGGCTCTTGCATGGGCGAATCCTATATGGGAGAGACAAGGACCAGAGACCCGAGACTTCCAGGGCTTCCTCCGGACTTTTGGCATGGTGTTTGAGGAGCCTGGACGAGTCTCATCTGCCGCGGCTTCCTTGCTAAACCTACGCCAAGGAGACACCTCTGTGGGCTTGTACGCCATCCACTTCCGCACCCTGGCGGGAGAACTGTTATGGAACAATGAGGCTCTGGTGGCTACATTCTGGCAGGGACTGTCTCCTAAGATTAAGGAGGAACTTGCCGCTCAAGATCTACCGTCTACCCTGGATGACCTCATCCTTCTGTCCGCCTGGAATGATATGAGGATCCGAGAACAGCTCCAAGAGGCTCGTCAGGAGGGAGGTCTCCCTAGTCCGGTCCACCCTTGCAGAAACCTCTGCTGTCCTCAGGTGCCGATCCTCCTAAGGAGTCTGTGAGGTTGCACCAGTGTAAGCTATCCGCACAGGAGAAACAATGCAGACGCACTTCGTGACTCTGTCTATAATGCGGTCACAGAGGCCATCTTTTGCGTCTGTGTCCTCAAAATTCCCAAAGCCTAGGGTTGCTAGGAGAGATAACCTTGGGTAAAATAGGACTTCCGTTTAAATTGTCAATACCCGTGACCATAGTGTCCGGTGAGAAAACGCATTGGGTCTCTGCGTGTCTGGACTCTGGATCCGCTGCTAATTTCATTTGCAGAGACAGGGTGGATCTTCTTCAATTACCCACTACCCCTCTGGAGAGGCCGTTCACGGTTGCATCGGTAAATGGACTAGCTCTGCCAGACCCAATTATAGCTGTGACCAAGCCGCTGAGGCTCCAAGTGGGAGCTCTCCACTCCGAGCTGTTATTGTTCTTTGTCTTGTCCAAGGCCACTAACCCCATGCTTCTGGGCCTGCCTTGGCTCCGATTACATGCCCCAGTCCTGGACTGGAACTCTGGAGAGGTTCTCCAGTGGGGCTCCAAGTGTCACAACCGTTGCCTGGAACAGATTCATTCGGCTCAGCCTCCTCTGTCTCAGTCATTGGCAGGATTGCCTGGTCATCATGCTACATTTTCGGACGTCTTCAGCAAGAGGGAGGCGGAGACGCTGCCCCCACACCGGGCGTATTACTGTCCTATCGAGCTGATTCCTGGTGCATCCCTTCCCCGTGGTAGGGTATATCCTCTCTCGTTACTAGAGACACTGTCCATGTCCGCCTATGTTAAAGAGAACTTGAAGCGGGGATTCATACGGAAATCTTCCTCCCTGGCAGGAGCCGGGTTCTTCTTCGTCAAGAAAAAGGATGGTTCTCTGCATCCCTGTGTCGACTACTGGGGTCTCAACCAGATCACGGTGAAAAATAAGTATCCGTTGCCATTGATCTCAGAACTGTTTGATCGTATACGTGTTTTTTTTAAAACTAGACCTGCGTGGGGCTTACAACCTAATCCGGATTAGTCGGGGTGATGAATGGAAGACTGCATTTAACACCCGTGATGGACACTATGAATATCTAGTAATGGCCTTCGGCCTATGTAATGCTCCCGCGGTCTTCCAGGAGTTCATTATTGACATCTTCCGTGACCTCCTCTATATTTGTGTAGTAGTCTATCTTGATGACATCTTGATGTTTTTCCACTGGATCCTATGACTCATCAGAGACATGTCCGTCAAGTTTTGCTGCGGTTAAGGGAGAATCGTTTGTACACTAAGTTGGAGAAGTGCGTATTTGAAAAAGGTGCTCTACCCTTCCTGGGTTACATCCGCATTCAATAGCCTGAAGAGTGCCTTCACGTCAGCCTTTATCCTCCACCATCCAGATGTTTCTCTACAGTTCTCGTTGGAGGTGGACGCCTCCTCTGTCGGTGCTGGTGCACTCCTGTTCCAGAGAAGTTCCAAGGGCAAGTCAATGGTATGTGGATATTTCTCTAAGCTCTCCTCTTCCGCAGAACGCAACTACTCGATTGGGGATCGGGAGTTACTGGCCATCAAATTGGCTCTGGAGGAGTGGAGACATCTACTAGAGGGCACAGCTCATATTATCCTAATTCTTACGGACCACAAGAATCTCACCTATCTCCAGAGGCCCAACGGCTGAATCCTCGTCAGGCCAAGTGGTCGCTATTCTTTACCAGGTTTCAGTTTGAGCTCCATTATCGCCCGGCTGACAAGAATGTGAGGGCCAATGCCTTGTCCAGATCTTTCGAGACAGAGGACACCATGGAAATTCCACAGAATATTATTGACCCGTCTTGCATTGTCTCTGTCAACACCCTGCAAGTTGGGGATATTCCTTCAGGGAAGACCTTTGTGTGCCTGGCTGACAGAAGGAGAATCCTCTACTGGGGACACTGCTCTAGACTGGCAGGTCATGCGGGGACCCGTAAAACCTGAGACCTGATTGCCCATCATTTCTGGTGGCCCATGCTGCCCAAAGACATTATGGACTTTGTTTCTTCCTGCTCAGTGTGTGCAGCTAACAAGGTAGCTCACTCTAGACCTGCTGGTCTGCTCCAGCCATTTCCTGTGCCCAATGCTCCCTGGCAGCATATAACTATGGACTTTGTTATGGACTTGCCTCCCTCTGCGGGATGCAGTACTGTCTGGGTGGTGGTGGACCAATTTTCGAAGATGGCCCACTTCATTCCGCTGACCGGTCTTCCGTCTGCTCCTCAACTGGCCAAACGTTTCATCCAACACATCTTCCGCCTGCACGGCTTGCCACGGCATATTGTGTCTGATCGAGGTGTTCATTTCACCTCTGTGAAGTGCTGGAGAGCCCTCTGCGGACTCCTCAGTGTGAAGTTGGAATTTTCCTCAGCCTACCATCCTCAGTCCAATGGTCAGGTCGAGAGGATCAATCAGATCTTGGAGAACTACCTACGCCACTACATCTCCAAGCAGCATGATGACTTGGTGCAGCAGTTTCCGTGGTCGCTGACCACAAACTCCTTCGATCCAGTCGACGCCCTTCTCTCCAGAGATGTCTGCACATACGGCCGTCCTGTTCCAAAGTGACCACCAGGGTGCGCTCGCGAGCTCAGTCCAGACTTAAGAAGCCTAAGCGCAAGCAGGTGGGAGATTGAGCTGATTGCTCCCAGAGCACCCTGGGCTATAAGAAGGGCTGTGCCCCTCCCTGCAATGCCTGAGCGTTGTTTGTCGTATCCAAAGTTTGTCTATGCAAATGGTCTCCTAGTGTTTTCCAGTTCCCAGTGTTCCCCGTACCTGTATCCTGTATCCTGTGCTATCCTGGTCAAGTGCCGTGCTGAGCTGTAGTTGTGCTGCGCTGTATTCCATGCATGTCCTGCTACTCCACGCCTGACGTCTAAGAGCTGCCTAGTCCCAGCCGAGCCTGCCTTGCAACTGTCCGAGCTGCCACAGGTACCCTATACGAACTATAGACTGTTACCTGCGCCCTGTTGGCCAGCTGCCATACCGCCAAGGCAGTACGGCCCAATGGGTCCACGAACCCAACGTGACAACATGCTTGTTAAATATTTCAATTGAGAGAGAGAGAGCAGCAGTTTATATTCTTTCTAACATGTTCATACACAGCATTCAGCTGCTGCCCCTGCCCTTTTCTTTTAGCATTATGAACTTCAGCGACCTGAAATTTCTATTATATTTATAACTCTGAAACCTGACTGTACACAGATAATGTTAATTATTTAAAGGGCCAGTGCACGCATAATTGCAGGAAGTCTGCAATTAAGCCCAGAATGCTACTGGGCTATAAAAAGTGCTCTGCCGTCTTGTTCTTTGTCTGAGCGTTGTTCGTTACCCAAAGTTTGACTTGCTAATGGTCCCCTAGTGTCTTCCAGTTTCCAAGTGTTCCCTGTTCCTGTATCCTGTTTCCCGTGCTATCCAGATCTAGTACAGTGCTGATCTGTTGTCGTGTTGTGCTGCTACGCCACGCCTGACGTCTACCTGCTGCCTGGTCCCAGTCTAGCCTGCCTTGCTACTGTCCATCTTGCCACATGTACCCTCTCTGAACTATATCTATAGACAAGGAGAAAAAAAAACAAACACCTGGCACACATCGTGCATCACCTCTTGTTTAAAGTAACAAAGGGTCAGGGTAAGCGGTTGTGCTTACCTTGTGGTGTTGTGCTAGGAGCACAACAACCAGAAGTGCCTGTATGGTCTCAAAGGACTGCAGTTGGTAAAACCGTGCAGGGGCTGTCAGGACTCCCTCAGTAGATCGAGATAAATGGAGAAAAAAGGGAGGATAAAATTCTCCAGCGCTGTCCAAATGTTGTGGAATTGAAGGATTCAATCCAAGGCAAGAAGTTTAAATAAGTTATATGTTCAGTGGATAAGAATGCTACGCGTTACAAGATCGGACCGATAGTCTTAATACTCTATAATCCTTAATCTAAAGGAGATCCTCCAAATCTCCAAGTACTTTATCTTTTACGTGCTGCACGGAGTTATTTATTAACTGTAGCCTTCTCACACAGGCTATGGACTTCTAACCTCGAGAACCGTTAGTCTCAGTTTTTTATATTAAGACCTGAACTTAATATAACTAAGACCCAGTCTTAGTACCTAAGATAAAACTTAGGTTTTTATAACATAACCTTATAACATCTAAATATGAAAATAATAAAAACATATATAAACTAAATTACATTACCTTTATTCAGATGAAAACTTGAATCCTCAATTCTTCTCTATACGTTCTTTTAGAATCCTTCACTCCACCCCGTCCGTCCCATCAGACTGGCCTCAGTTTGACGGCAATTCAGCCGGAGGTCTTTAGATTTAGTGAGTTCATTGAAGAACTCACCCCGTGCACGGTATGCAGTCCTCGGGTAGACGATGGGTCAGGAGATGTTGGATTCCCAGTTCGAAGGACTAAATGATAGAATAATTTATGTTCTTATCAAAGAGATTCAAGGAGTCATCTGAGATGCGCGTCTTTTATTCTTATCGATAATGAGACAATATGGCAAAATGTATGCCTCTATCCTGAAAGACAGAGTTTTTATACATATTCTGAGAATAACATGTCTGGACTAGTTATTGATACATTTTGCTTCATATATCACAATTGACATCTAATTCAACTTATTAGAAGTTGGACTTCTATCTGATTCCTTACCTATTGCTAATGGCACAAAACAGGGGTGTCCACTCTCGCCGCTGCTTTATGTTCTGGTCATGGAACGCCTGGCCGTGGCACTGCGGAGCAATCCTAATGTTCAAGGTGTGCGTGTTGGATCACAACATCATAAATTGGCGCTTTATGCAGACGATCTCCTTGTGTACATTACAACTCCCATGATTTCTTTGCCATCTTTGACTGAGGAATTTGAGCGGTTTGGTCATCTAAGTAATTTTAAAGTTAATTACTCTAAATCTGAGGCCTTGAATATATCTCTTGATGCTCCTCTGGCTGCCCATCTCGCTCAGGTTTTCCCATTCAAATGGCAAACTACGTCCATAAAATATCTAGGGGTGCATGTTCCCACGCAACAGGCAGATCTGTTCGCCTTGAATTACACGCCTATTCTGCAACGTACTCTGAAGGAATTGGCAGAGTATGGTGGGAATCGTATGTCATGGTTTGGGCGTATCAACGCGGTCAAAATGGATATTTTGCCCAAATTTTTATACCTATTCCAGACCGTCCCTATTGTAGTACCATCTGGTTTTTTTAAGACCCTACACAGGGCCATAACTAAATTTGTATGGGGCTCTTCTAGGCCTCGTATTCGTTTTGCTGTCCTTAGTCGTCCAAAAGTAGAGGGGGGCACGGGTCTTCCAGACTTTAAACTTTACCATCAAGCTGCATTGATCATGAGGGTAGTGGATTGGTTCCGCTCGGAAACAGGTAAGCAATGGGTGCGCATTGAAAGAGATATGTCTCCTCTTGCATTAACTTCTCTGTCGTGGTTGACTGTCCAGCAGCGCCACATGCTATCTTTGCCCTTTCTCACACGTCAGTTTCTTGCAGTCTGGGAGCGAGTCTTTGGTGCTGCGGGCCTTGTTCATCGCCCGGGTCCTCTGACTCCTCTCTTTGACAACCCCTCCTTCCCTCCGGCGGTGGGTGTTGATACATTCCTCTGTTGGGAGAGAGGAGAGGGTGGATATCTGGCTAAGACCCTTGCTCCTGACGGTGCCATCTTATCAATGAATGCTGTCTCTGAGGCCTGCCCGGGGAGACGATCAACCTGGTGGTCATACCTACAGTTACGTTCCTATCTTTCTTCCCTGGGAGACTGTCTGGTGTGTTTACAGGACAAGACTCCTTTGGAACATTATTTATCTTTATCTACTGCTCCCTCTCATGTCTTGTCCTATTTACATGGGATTCTTTTACCTAAATTCTCTTTCTCTCAACTGTCTTTCACTATTGCATGGGACGAGGAAATGGGGGTTCAACATTCGGAAGAGGAATGGGGTACTTCATTCCTTTTAGCTCACAAACTGCCAATGTCTTGTTTTGCTCAAGAAAAAAACTACAAAATACTCACCCGTTGGTATCATTGTACTGCTTTGTTGCATAGGATATTTCCTGAGGTGTCTGCTGATTGTTGGAGGTGTGGGGAGGCTCCTGGAACCATGTTGCATATTTGGTGGGATTGTCCGAGGATACGTCCCTTTTGGGGAAAGATTTTTGACTTGGGTAATAAGCTCTGTCACACTGAGGTTCCGACCTCGGCTTCTATTGGATTACTCTCCATGGTTCCTGGATCACTCCCACACCTCAAAAGGGGTGTCTTTAGGCATTTCCTGACTGCGGCGAGAACGGTGATACCTAGGCATTGGAAGTCTCACACTGTCCCTTCTTTGACGGAATGGGTAACTGAGGTGAACGGGATTATGAGGATGGAGGAATTGCTGTCTGCGGACAGGGGCAAGTCTGTGCTCTTCGTCTAAACTTGGGCAGTGTGGTCTGGATTCCGGGGTGGTACTGATCTGCCTCTCTGGCTGGATGGAAGGTTCTGAGCAGCATATATGTTCTTATTCCATGCGCTATGTCTGTTTGTATTTCCCTTTGTTGTCTGGTGTCTTGTGTTGGTGTTATATTATATGTGTGGCACTTATACGTACCAAATTTTACTTCATTGGGGCTTGGTCCCCATGTTTATTGCACTATCTTTATGTGAACATGGTACAATTAGTACCACTGTATTTCGATTCATAATTGCTTTAGAGGGCTGGGAGGTTATCTCCCATTGATGTTCATGCATCTCATATACTGTTCATACTGTGAAAAATGTATATTTTGTACTGCGCGAAAATTTCTTGACAAAATTGTACAATGTTTTACATGATGTTAAAATGCTTTTTTCAAAATAAAAATCTGGATAAAGAAAAAAAAAAAATAACTTATTAGAAGTTAAACCTCTGTCTGGAAATTCTAATCTCCATTTTTAGTAATTCAGCTACACCCTCCTCATATACACCGCATTCCAACTTATTATGCAAATGTTATTTTTCGCTGATTTTCCTAAATAGTCGATGCATATGACAGTCAGTATAATCTTCAAGCCATCAACCGTTGGAGTATAATGCAAATTTTATTGAACAAATCTCCTAATGATAACAGATTTTTTTTTAGAAGTTAAAAACTCAAAATGCACTGTTTCAAATTATTATGCACAACAGAGATCAAAACATTTTAAAGGTTGTAAAGGGAACTAAAATGGTAATTTGTTGAATTTGCAGCATCAGGAGGTCATATTTACAGAAATCAAAAGCTCTTTCAATCAAAAAAAACTTAACAGGCCAAGTTACATGTTAACATAGGAACCCTTCTTTGATATCACCTTCACAATTCTTGCATCCATTGAATTTGTGAGTATTTGGACAGTTTCTGCTTGAATATCTTTGCAGGATGTCAGAATAGCCTCCCAGAGCTTCTGTTTTCATGTGAACTGCCTCCCACCCTCATAGATATTTTGCTTCAGGATGCTCCAAAGGATCTCAATAGGGTTGAGGTCAGAGGAACATGGGGGCCACACCATGAGTTTCTCTCCTTTTATGCCCATAGCAGCCAATGACAGAGAGGTATTCTTTGCAGCATGAGATGGTGCATTGTCATGCATGAAGATAATTTTGCTACGGAAGGCACGGTTCTTCTTTTTGTACCACGGAAAAAAGTGGTCAGTCATAAACTCTACATACTTTGCAGAGGTCATTTTCACACCGTAAGGGACCATAAAGGGGCCTACCAGCTCTCTCCCCATGATTCCAGCCCAAAACATGACTCCGCCACCTCCTTGCTGACGTCGCAGCCTTGTTGGGACATGGTGGCTATTCACCAACCATCTACTACTCCATCCATCTGGACCATCCAGGGTTGCACGGCACTCATCAGTAAACAACACGGTTTGAAAATTAGTCTTCATGTATTTCTGAGCCCACTGCAACCGTTTCTGCTTGTGAGCATTGTCTAGGGGTGGCTGAATAATAGCTTTATGCACACTTGCAAACCTCTGGAGGATCCTACAGCTTGAGGTTCGCAGGACTCCAGAGGCACCAGCGGCTTCAAATACCTGTTTGCTGCTTTGCAATGGCATTTTAGCAGCTGCTCTCCTAATCCTATTAATTTGTCTGGCAGAAACCTTGCTCATTATGCCTTTATCTGAACGAACCCGTCTGTGCTCTGAATCAGCCACAAATCTTTTCACAGTACGATGATCACGCTTACGTTTTCTTGAAATATCCAATGTTTTCATACCTTGTCCAAGGTATTGCACTATTTCACGCTCTTCAGCAGCAGAGAGATCCTTTTTCTTTCGAACATTGCTTGAAACCTGTGGCCTGCTTAAAGGGAATGTGTTGCCAGCAAAACATGTTTTTTTTTTTTTAGTTAAACAGTTAGTGTGTGGGTGATTAAACATTGTTCAAATTTTTTTTATTTTTTCACGAGTCAGGAAATATTATAAATTAGATTCTAATTTATAATATTTCCCAGCGCTGGTCACTAGATGGAGCTATTCCCAAAATTGCAGCATTGCATGTGGTAAAGCAACCACATTGCTTTTTGCTGCAAAATTGGGATAAAATAACTCGCTCTAGTGAGCTCTGAGAATCCCCCCCTCCTTTATCCTGGCTAGTGCCGGGAGAAACGAGGGTATTGAACTGTCTAACCTCCTACACTGTGTGTCGCCATTTTTTGAGCTAACACACAGTGTAGTAGGTTTTCATACAGTAGTAAACACGAACATACATAGAAATCTCTTACCTGCTCCTGCCGCCGCGGCTCCCTCCGGCCCGTCCGCTCCATCTGCTGCCGCTGCTTCATGTGCACAAGTCCGGAAGCCGTGACCGGAAGTAGTAATCTTACTGTCCGGGCGCGACTTCCGGTCCACAAGAAAATGGCGCCGGACGGCGCGCATTTCAAATTGGTCTGTGTGGGAGCGGCGCATGCGCCGTTCCCACACAGACGGCGTACACAGAAGTGGATGGGACGGGGCCCGTTCGCAGTCCCTATGGGACTGTGGCTGCCGTATTCCATGTCTGTATGTGTCGTTAATCGGCACATACAGAAATGGAAAAAAAATGGCAGCCCCCATAGGGAAGAAAAAGTGTAAAAATAGAAAAAAGTAACACACAAACACACAAATAAATAAAAACGTTTTTAATAAAACACTAACATAAAACTGACATGAAAAAAAACATTTTGGCGACACTGTTCCTTTAATAATGTGGAACGTCCTTCTTAAGTAGTTTTCCTTTGATTGGGCATACCTGGCAAACTAATTATCACAGGTGTCTGAGATTGATTACAATGATCCAAAGAGCCCTGAGACACAATACCATCCATGAGTTTAATTGAAAAACTAATAATTAAATGTTTATGACACTTAAATCCAATGTGCGTAATAATTTGGAACATGGTGTATAATATCAATTATCTTAACAATAAAACATATTAGACATTTTGTTAGTCAAGGTTTTTTACAGACACACATGTTTAGTCTTCATTAGATAAAGTAATCATAAATTTAAAAAATTTCCTAACAGATACTGTCTGCTGAACTGCCATATTTAATCCTATCATGTATGATACTGTCTGCTGAGCTCTGTATCTAAGCCTATAACCTGTGACACTACTGTCTGCTGTACCCTAAGCCTGCTATGTGTGATACTGTCTGCTTAGGCCTGTATCAAAGCCTATCACGTGTGACACTACTGTCTGCTGGACCCTAAGCCTACTTTGGGTGTGTCACGGTTTGTGGGTATGTTGACGCACTAGGCCGCACCACCGTAGCAGGGAAGCAGCTGGCCAAACAACAGGGAACCCCAGAAATACAAAGTCCCACACAAGGGTACCTGGATAGTCCAGACAGTGGCCGCAGCACTGGCATGGATGGAGGTGGGTGCAGCAGGTAACGACAGACGTGGCAGATGACAGCAGGTGCCACAGGTTGCGCCAGATGTGGCGAATCCCTCATGTTGTGGCAGATGACACAGGATGTGGCGGATGACACAGGTGCCACTGGTTGCGCCAGACGTGGCGAATCCCTCTGGACGTGGCAGATGACACAGTACGTGGCAGGTGACAGGTGCCGCAGGTTGCGCCAGACGTGGCGAATCCCGCTGGACATAGCAGATGACACAGGACGTGGCGGATGACACAGGTGCAGTAGACACGACTCCAACTAGTAGGCACAGGAACAAGATCACTTCACGGGATACAGGAACGGGTAACAGGGCACGGGTAACAACTGGAAGGGGAAACACTAAGGGACCATTTGCAAGACAGACTTGGGGTATACTAACAACGCTCATGCAAGCATCAGACGGGCTGGGACCTTCTTATAGTCCAGGAAATCATGTGTTTAGATAATGATGATTTCCTACATGTGCGCGCGCTGGCCCTTTAATAGCGGGCACGAGCGTGTGTGTGCAAGCTACGGGACACAGCGGACTGGAGCAGAAGTGAGCGCTGGCGTCTCCTGGGAAGGAGATGGGGACCAGCTCTCACAGATCCATGGCTGCGGGCGTCAGGAGGTGAGTGGACCCGAAAGCCTGCGGCCATGGATGCTACAGTATACCCCCTCTTACGCCCCCTTTTCTTGGGACCAGAGTGAGAGAGGAACTTCTTAACGAGAGCAGGGGCATCGAGGTTCTCCTCCGGCTCCCAGGACCTCTCCTCAGCACCAAACCCTCTCCAGTCCACCAAATAGAAAGTCCTTCCTCTTACCCTCTTGCAGTCCACGATCTCCCTCAACTCGAACACATCAGAAGAACCGCTGGGAGCAGTTGTGGAACAGGAAGTCTTGCTGTAGCGGTTCAGGACCACTGGTTTCAGGAGGGACACATGAAAGGATTTGGGGATTCTGAGGGTAGGAGGCAGCCACAGTTTATAGGAGACATGGTTAATCTGTTGCAGAATCTCAAAAGGAGCGAGGAACCTGGGAGCAAACTTGTATGAAGTCACCTTCAAACTAATGTTCCGTGAGGACAGCCAGACTTTGGTACCTGGAAGATACTGCGGCGGCTCCCTTCTTCTTGTATCCGCTTTTCGTTTCATGCGATTGACAGCCAGCAAAATAGAGGACCGGGTCTGTTGCCAGATTTGCAGGAAGTCCCCAAATGCAGAGTCAGCAATAGGTACCTGAGAAGTAGTAGACACTGGAAGAGGGACTCTAGGATGTTGACCGTATACAATTTAAAATGGAGTGGAAGTGGTGGACTCGCTTGTGTGGTTGCTGTACGAGACCTCGGCCCATGGAAGAAGCTGTACCCAATTATCATGCTGTAAGGAGATGAAGTGACAGAGATAATTCTCCATGATCTGGTTGATCCTCTTGACTTGCCCATTGGACTGGGGGTGATAGGCTGAGGAAAAGTCCAATCTCACATCCAGGAGTTTACAGAGAGCCCTCCAGAACTTCAAGGTAAACTGAACCCCTCGATCGGACACAACGTGAAGGGGCAAGCCATGCAAGCGGAAGATGTGCTGAAGGAAGAGACTCGCTAGTCGGGGAGCAGAAGGTAGGCCGGTCAGCGGGATAAAATGTGCCCTCTTCGAGAACCGGTCCACCACCACCCAGACGGTGTTGCATCCTGCTGAAGGAGGAAGGTCAGTGACAAAGTCCATCGCAATGTGCTGCCAGGGGGCATTGGGTACAGGCAGAGGTTGAAGGAGGCCGGCAGGCTTGGAGTGAGTAACCTTTTTAGAAGCACACACCGTGCAAGAAGAGACAAAAGTCCACAACATCATTGGGCAGCGTGGGCCACCAGAAGTGACGTGCAATCAGGTCTCGGGTCTTACGAACACCAGGGTGCCCAGCCAGTTTAGAACTGTGTCCCTATAGGAGAATTCTTCTCCTGTCTGCTAACCGAACAAAAGTCCTCCCCGGAGGGATGTCTCTAACCTGCAAAGGATTGGCAGTGATGATGCAGGACGGGTCTATGATAGTTTGAAGAGACTCCACCGTGTCATCCGTATCAAATGACCTGGACAGGGCATTGGCCCTCACATTCTTGTCAGCGGGATGGTAGTGTAGCACAAATTGCAAATGGGTGAAGAACAGCGACCACCTGGCTTGACGGGGATTTAGTCTTTGAGCGGACGGAAGGTAGGTGAGGTTCTTGTGGTCGGTGTAGATCAGGATGGGGTGAGCTGCACCCTCCAGCAGATGTCTCCACTCCTCCAGAGCCAATTTGATGGCCAGTAGCTCGCGATCCACAATAGAGTAATTGCACTCTGCAGAAGAAAACAGTCCCGAGTAGTAGCCACATACTACTGCCTTTGCTTTGGAGCTCTTCTGTAACAGAAGTGCACCTGCACCAACAGAAGAAGCGTCCACCTCCAAAGAAAACTATCGAGATACGTCAGGATGATGGAGGATCGAGGCTGAAGTGAAGGCTTTTTTGGGACTAATAAATGCGGACTCTGCCTCTGGGGTCTACACCTTGGTGTTCACACCCTTCTTGGTAAGGGTGGAAATAGGAGATGTCAGTGATGAGACGTTTGGGATAAACTGCCGATAGAAATTGGCGAACCCTAGGAAACACTGTATGGACCTCAGACCTTGAGGACGTGGCCAATCCAGGACAGCTCTCACTTTCTTGGGATCCATCTTGAGACCTTGATCCGATATGTTGTAGCCCAGGAAGGGCAGAGAACTCCTCTCAAAGACGCACTTCTCCAGTTTGACGTATAACGATTCTCCCTTAATCGTAGTAGAACTTGACAGACATGCCTCCGATGAGTCGTCGGATCTGGGGAGAACATCAAAATATCATCGAGATAAACAACAACACAGATATAGAGGAGATCTCGGAAGATATCATTAACGAACTCCTGAAACACTGCAGGAGCGTTACACAGTCCGAAGGGCATCAATAGGTATTCCTTAGTGCCCGTCACGGGTGTTAAATGCCGTCTTCCATTCGTCACCCCTGCGAATCCGGATTAGGTTATAAGTCCCCCCGCATGTCTAGCTTAGAAAACATTTTGGCTCCTCGTATGCGATCAAACAGCTCGGAAATAAGTGGCAATGGGTATTTGTTCTTGACCGTGATCTGGTTGAGACCACGGTAGTCAATGCAGGGTCGAAGGGATCGGTTTTTCTTTTTAACGAAGAAGAAACCCGGACACGGCCGGGGAGGAAGACTTTCATATGAAACCCCTCTCCAAATTCTCCTTGATATAGGCCGACATGGATAGGGACTCTGGCAAGGAGAGAGGATATACCCGTCCACGGGGGAGAGAGGCATTAGGAACCAGTTCAATGGGGCAGTTATAAGTCCGATGTGGAGGCAGTGTCTCAGCCTCCCATTTGCTGAAAACATCTGCAAACTGAGCATTCTGGGAGGGCAGTCCTGCCAAAGACTGAGTTAGAGGAGGCTGGACAGGATGGACCTGCAACAGACAACAACCAAAGCACTTGGAGCCCCATTGGAGAACCTCTCCGGAATTCCAGTCCAGGACTGGGGCATGTAGTCGAAGCCAAGGCAGGCCCAGCAGAACAGGATTGATGGCCTTTGGCAAAACAAGGAAGGAAATTAGTTCAGAATCAAGGACTCCAACCTGGAGCTTCAACGGCTTGGTATTAGAAACGATGGGATCAGGCAACAGCCAAAGATGTCTCCAGCGGAACTGTGGGCAACTGAAGATGATCCACTAGCTCCTTTTGGATGAAGTTTGCAGCAGACCCAGTCAAGATAGGCAGAAACCCGATGCGTCCTCTCGCCGGATACTAGGGTCACAGGAATAGTCAGCTTGGAACAGAATCCTTTATTAGGTACCGTTCCACCTAGGGTTGTCTCTCCAACCAATCCTAGGTAATGGGGTCTCTCTGGCCTCTGGGGACACAGATGCACAATATGGCCTCCGAGGCCGCAATACAGACAAAGTCCAGAAGTGCGTCTGCGTAGGACAATTTGACATGGTTCATCTGCATAGGATCCTCTGGTGGGACGACTGAGGAGGATTGCTGGAAAGTAGAATCCAGCTTAGGAAGTTCTCCCTCCTGGAGAACCTCTTGGGAACGCTCCCGAATCCTCATGTCAACCCGGGTGGCAAGTAGGATAAGATCGTCGAGGGTAGATGGCAGATCGCGAGCGGCCAGCTCGTCCTTAATCCCCGAAGACAGTTTCTGCCAGAATGTGGCCACCAAAGCCTCGTTATTCCAGGTTAACTCAGCAGCCAGGATACGGAACTGAATGGCATACTCGCCCATGGAGAGGTATCCCTGGTGTAGGGTCAGCAGGGAAGCAGCAGTCGAAGAAACTCTCCCAGGTTCCTCAAAGATCAAGCGGTAGGTCCGTAAGAAGCACTGCAAGTCACGGGTCTCTGGACCCTGATGTTCCCACAGAGGATTAGCCTATGCCAGGGCTTTGCCAGTAAGGAGAGAGATGATGAAGGTGATCCTGACGTCATCCGAAGAGAAGGATCTGGCATGTAGACTGAAGTGGATCTGGCACTGATTCAAAAATCCCCTGCAGGTCCTCGGGTAGCCTTCATAACGTGGAGGTAGCGGAAAGAAGCACAGGGGGTCGGTACTGGTACAGACAGGAAGTGTAGAAGTAGGAACAGCAGGAATGGGTGCGGTGACGACTGTGGTTGGAGCAAGCAGCCGATGGCGTTCACCGACAGGAGGAGTTGGTCTTGCCGTGACTGGAGGTCTTGCATCTCGGCCAGCACGGCTTGTGTCATCAAGGTCTCAGGTTGACCAGCGGGGTCCATGGTCTGAGCGTACTGTCACGGTTTGTGGGTATGTGGACCCACTAGGCCGCAGCGCCGTAGCAGGGAGGCAGCTGGCCAAACAACAGGGAACCCCAGAAATACAAAGTCCCACACAAGGGTACCTGGATAGTCCAGACAGTGGCCACAGCTCTGGCACAGATGGAGGTGGGTGCAGCAGGTAATGCCAGACGTGGCGGATGACAGCAGGTGCCGCAGGTTGCGCCAGAAGTGGTGAATCCCTCAGGTCATGGCAGATGACACAGGACGTGGTAGATGACACAGGTGACGCAGGGTGCGCCAGACGTGGTGAATTCCTCTGGACGTGGCAGATGACACAGGACGTGGCGGATGATACAGGTGCAGTAGACACAACTCCAACTAGTAGGCACAGGAACAAGAACACAGCACGGGATACAGGAACGGGTAACAGGGCACGGGTAACATCTGGAACGGGAAACACTAAGGGACCATTTGCAAGACAGACTTGGGGTATACTAACAACGCTCAGGCAAGGATCAGATCGGCTGGGACTTTCTTATAGTCCAGAAAATCATGTGTGTTGATGATGATGATTTCCTACATGTGCGCGTGCTGGCCCTTTAAGAGCGGGCACGAGCGTGCGGGACACCTTCGGACCGGAGCGGAAGTGAGCGCCATTCATCTCCTGAGAAGGAGATGGGGACCACAGCTCACAGATCCATGGCTGCAGGCGTCAGGAGGTGAGTGGACCCGACAGCCCGCGGCCATGGACGCTACAGTGTGATACTTTGCAAGGCCCTGTATGTAAGGCTGTCATAAGTGATACTGTTTGATGGCCCTGTATTTAAGCCTTTCATCTGTGATACTGTCTGTTGGGCCCTGTATCTAAGCCTATTATGTGTGCTACTGTCTGCTAAGCCACTGAATCTAATCCTATGCAGTAGCAGAGCTATAGGCGTCGTAGTGTCTCCGATATATATATATATATATATATATATATATATATATATAGATACACATGTCCATAGCTCCCAACTATAAAGTATCACAAAGAGGGACAACCGACAGATTTTTTTTTCAGTTTAAGCCACGCCTCCAATCCCACCCAATCCCGCCCCAATCCTCGGCAGGCGGAGGAGCTCCCTCTGCTCTTCCGCTCTGAACTAATTCTGAAGCAGGGAGCAGATGGTTCCCTGCTTCAGCATTGGGTTCAACTGTATCTGCGTCCTGAGGATGCAGATACAGTTGACAGTGGGACATATCCGCGGAATCCGGGACTGTCCTGCTGAATCCGGGACGGTTGGGTGGTATGCATGTGTTGGGGCTTGTGCCCCTGATGTTTTAAGACCTTAGCAACAACCCTGGCTGCTAGTGCTGCATTGAGGGGTCATTTAAGACTCCCAGCGATGCAGCTGAAAGCTGTGGGCCGTCGGCTGTAAAGAGAAGAACTTTTGCACTGGACCCATAAAAATGTAGTTATAATCCTGGTTACACATAGACAGCTCTCCTGCATTCATGTTACACGCACATAGCTCTCCTGCATTCAGGTAAGGGTGTGCTCACACATAGCGTAAACTCTGCAGAATTTCCGACTGGATTTTCTGTGTGGAAATTCTGCAGCGTATTACAGTTGCAGCAAAATGGATGAGATTTGAACAAATCTTGTGCACACATTGCATAAAAAGATGGCAAAAAAGAAGTGCAAATCTGAGCTCTGGTGCAGATTCTTAGGCCCCATGCACACGGTCGTGCCTATAATCATGGGCCGCGATTGCGGACACAGAAGGCTGCCGACGACCACGGACAGCCGCCCGCATCTTAGGCCCGTTCTCCCATACAAAGTATAGGGGCACGGACCGTAAAAAGCAAAAGATAGGACATGTCCTATCTTTTGCGGTACACTTCTATGGCCCGGACACCTTCCCTTAAATAAACGGGAAGGTGTCCGTGGACAATAGAAGTGAATGTGTCCGTAATTGCGGACTGTAATTGTGGTCCGCAATTCCGGTCGATTTCTACGGTCGTTTGCATGGGGCCTTAATCTGCAGCATATCAATTTCTCAGCAACAACGCTGTGGAATTCCCACACAGAAAATCCATTAGGAAATTCCACAGTCTTTACGCTACATGCGAACAAACCCTTAGGCTTCATGCACACGAAAGTAGCCATGTGCACGGCCGTGACTTTCGGGTCGGTCGGCCGGCCACGGAGTGACACCAGCGAGCCGTCCGCATATCGCGGGCCGTGCACATGGCCGCGTCCATTATTTCCTATTAGTCTGGCCTTGGGTAGATAACACGGCCATAATACGACATGTCCGTTATTTCTGAGGTCCAGGCTCTTGGGCCATGCACGGACCATGGAAACCACGGTCGTGTGCATGGGCCCATAGGAATGAATGGGGCCGCAATTCTCCCGTGGATTTTCGGAGGAATTGCGGTCGCAAAAGCACGTTCGTGTGCATGGGGCCTTAGGCCCTAGTTTCATCCATCCGTAAATACTGTCAGTAAATACCGATCCGTAGTCATCCGCAACTTATCCGCATAAACAGGAACGGTATCCGCAAATACGGTCTGTAGTGCATCCATTAATACGTCCGTATATACGGATCCGCAAAAAGAAAAACACAAATGATATGCAACATCTGCAAACCTGGCGTCGCCTAGCAACGCTTCCATGATTACGGATTTCTACAGGAGCACATCCGTAGCTGTACATAATTACGAAAGCTCCCATAGACTGCTATGGGTAGTCTGTGCCGTAATTATGGACAGAAATAGGATATGTTCTATATTTTACGGAACAGACACCCATCCGTAAAAATACAGAAAGCTGTCCGTAGCCCATAGAAATGAATGGGTCCGTAATTATGGTCCGTATATTACGGATAAAAAATATGGTTGCGTGTATGGGGCATTTGGCCAGGTTCCCACGGGTTGGATATGCAGTGTAAAATTACGCAGCATATCCTACCTAGAACCTACAGTACATTCCGCCTTAAAAACAGCACCACATTGTCGTTCAGTTTTTCAGGTGGAATTTCAGCTGCGGAAAGCAACGCTAGAAAAAAGAAAAACTTTCATACTTGCCCTGTCCTGAAAGAAGAACAGAAAATAGCGTCGCTATGACTATGCCTGGTTGGTAAGTATATGGTGGTTTTTTTTCTGAGTTGCGATTTTTTGCAGCGGAATCGATGCGATTCTGTGGCAAACACTTGACTGTTTGTTGCAGATAATACATCCCCAGTGAATTTAATGGGGAAAACCTGCAACAGAAAATCAAAGAAAATGCAGCATGAATTGACATGCTGCGGATTTAAAATCCACACCGCAGGTCAATTTATGAACGCTTTCGCTGTGTTTTTTTTCTGCAGCATGGGCATGAGTTTTCCTAAATCTCATAAACATTGCGCTACTGTAAATGATGCATAATTTCCGCACAGAATTCCGTTGTGGAATTTACGCTACGTGGAAACCCGGCCTTACACTGACAGAGCTCTCCTGCATTTATGTTACACTCACGGACCTCTCCTGCATTCATGTTACATGCACAGGGCTCTACTGCATTCATGTTACCGCACACAGCTCTCCTGTATTCATGTTACATGAACAGAGCTATACTGCATTCACGTTAAACATACACAGCTCTCCTGCATTCATGTTACTGCACACAGCTTTCCTGCATTCAGGGGCGTAGCTAAAGGCTCATGGGCACCAGTGCAAAAGTCTATCTTGGGCCCTCCCAAACTTCTTCTCATGGCCGACGGCCCGCAGCTGCATCGCTGGGTCTCCTAAGTGACCCAATGATGCATTATCAGCAGCCAGGGGTGTCGCTAAGGTCTTAAAACATCAGGGGCGACAGCCCCAATACATATGTCCCCCCTAAAAAAAATGTGTGTGCGTATATATATATATATATATATATATATATATATATATATATATATATATATATATAAACAGCAGGAACGGAAGGGAACAGCAGACAAGTAACAGCACCAGGACTTCAAAGTTGGGGAGATGTTGGATTATTCACCACCAGGTGGAAAGTATGAGCATATATATATACATAGAAGACAGCATAACTAAAGCACTATGACCCTGTAGCTATGAATAGGATTAGATACAGTGGCTCAGCAGACAGTATCACACATCATAGGATTAGATTTAGGGCCCAGCTCGCTGACATTGCTTCTCCAGCGCTGGACCCAGGAAAGGTAAGTCTAAGAATTGCTGCGCTTTTTTATGTGTCAAAAATTGTTTTGTGTTTTTTTACAGGTTCGGTTGTTGGACTACTTTGGATTCAAGGACTACTTCGATGACGGCATATTTTTTATTCTCAAAGTGGTTAATGAGGGTTGTGTGTGTTTTTTTTTATTTCAATAAAATATTTTTTCGATGTCATTGTATTTTTTTAAACTTTATAACTTCTATTTTAGTAATGGCCACTGGTTGATTGACAGTGTCCATTACTAAGCTGAGGCTTAGTGTTAGCTGGTTCAGAGGTTAACACTAACCCCCATTATTACCCCGGTGCCCACTGCCACCACGGGTACCGGGAGGAGTCGGGTGTGATCCAGTATCCGACCATCTGTAGTGATGGGCGGGTACTGGGGCAGCCGCTGGCTGGTATTACTAGGTTGGGAAAGCCCAAAAACAGGGTCCCCTTCATTTTTCATAACCAGCCAGATACAACATAGCAGCAGCAGACTAGCATTACCAGGGAGGGAAGCCCCACTGTTTTTGGGCTTTCCCAGCCTAGTAATACCAGCCTGCGGCCGCCCCCGTGCCCCTCCATCACTACAGATGGTCGGGTACTGGATCGCACCCGGCTCTTCCCGGCTCTCATGGTACAGGACCAGTGTGTGATACTGTCTGTTGAACCCTGTATTTAAGCCTACCATAAGGTAGACTTAGATACAGGGCCCAGCAGACAGTACTAAAGTATAAGATTACCGTTTGCTGGGGCCTTGTATTTATGTAGTGTCCATGGCCGTGGACCGTCGGGATTACTCACCCCACGACGGCCGCAGCCATGGATCTGTGAGTGCTGGCCCGCGAAAAGGCCTGCGCTCACTTCTGCTCCTCTCTGCTGTGTCCCGTAGGGTGCGCACGCTCGTGCCCGGCCTTAAAGGGGCAGCGCATGCGCATGAAAATAATCAGCAATTAACCCATGATTACCCTGGACTATAAGAAGGAACCTGCCCCTTTACTCGTTGCCTGAGCGTTGTTGTGTTTACCCGTGTTAGTCTTGCAAATGGTCCCTTAGTGTTATCCTGTTCCCAGTGTTCCCGTACCTGCTACCTGTATCCTGTATCCCGTGCTACCATTGTTCCTGTGCCTTAGAAAGTTGGAGTCGTGTTGTGCCACCAAATATATTGAAAATTTGTCTGAGGCAATAGAAACACGTTTTTTTCCCAACTATTTGCTACCTAGGAGAATAGTTAAATTGTAAAAAAATACCTTTATTTAAATCAAGTAGGGACAAACAACATAGAATTTAAAACTACAATGTGTGCCGACCAGTAATAGTATCAAAGTTCCTATGCCATACAAGAGATAAGAATAACTCGATGCAAATCATAGGCACTGAGTAAAAGTGCTAGCTGTGGTCAATAGTATAGAACAGCTATCACTAAGGAAAGGTACTAACTATGGTCAATAGTAATGGTCAGCTGTTAACATTGCTCTAAAACAGGATTAATATAGCCCCCCCCCCCCCCCCCACACATGTTTCGCTGCAGGTGCAGCATCCTTGGGAGTTTTGGGGCATATAATGGCATGCTCCAAACAAAACAGCCTCTTTATCATCTACCACCTAGATTGAACCAGGTGTGTAGTTACATGTAGCCAATCTCATCTATCCCGTTGCCAAGAAACCTCCTTCCCTCGTGACAGACTTGGCATATGGCCAATGGAGGGCTAGTATAGAACGGCCAATAGCATGCGAATGCCCACATTTGCACACTAATGCCAGAAACACACTCCGAGACTAAGTTACAAAAAAGTGGTACTGGGCATGTCAAAAGACTTACAAAAAAATCATCAAACAGATAGTGTGAGAATATATATACACTCTGAAGCTAAGTGAAAAATAGATGCTACTGCGCATGTCTGAAGACTTTAAAGAAATAATAGAAAAAATCAGATGAATAACAGTAAGGGCATAGATACATTCCGAGACTAAGTTGAAAATAAGCGCTATTGCGCATGTCAAAGGACTTAGAAAAAATCTCTGACACATTGTTCTGAAAATATAAATACGCTCTAAGGCCATAGATATATTCCGAGACTAAGTTGAAAATAAGCGCTACTGCGCACGTCAAAGGACTTAGAAAAAATCGGACAAATTATTCTGAAAGTATAAATGCGCTCTAAGGTTAAGTTAGAAATGAACACTGCTGGGCATGTCAAAGGACTTAGAAGAAATCTAACAAAATTCACTAGGGCGCATGTATAGGGACTTAGAAAAAATCTGATGTATAACAAAAGGACCATAAATAGTTTAGAAACTAAGTTGAGAAAAGGCGCTACTGCGTATGTCAAAAGACTTGGAAAAAATCTGACAAATAGTACTGGGAAGATAAATGCGCTTTAAGACTAAGTCAGAAATGGACGCTACTGCGCATGTCAACGAATTTAGAAGAAATCAGACAACATTCACTAAAGCGCATATCTAAGGACTTAGAAAAAATCTGATGTATAACAAGAAGACCATAGATATATCTAAGAAACTAAGTTGAAAAAAGGCGCTCCTGAGTTTGTCAAAGGAATGAGAAAAAAATCGGACAAAATTCACTAAGGCGCATATCGTAGGACTTAGAAGAAATAAAATGTATAACAGCAGGACCATAAGTATGTTTCAATACTAAGTTGAAAATAAGCGCTACTGCACATGTAAAGGGACTTAGTAAGAATCGGACAAAATTCACTAGGGCTATAAGTACACTCTGCAAACAAGCTACAGACATGCGCTACTGCGCATGTCTCAGGACTTAGAAAAATCAGACAGATTGCAACAAATAGGCGCAGACACTTAGAATTTAACAGCGAGAGAACCAACAATAAAATATTAAATATATAACAACTCACAGATCATAATTAAAGAGGCTCTGTCACCACATTATAAGTGCCCTATCTCCTATATAAGGAGATGGGCGCTATAATGTAGGTGACAGCAGTGCTTTTTATTTAAAAAAAACTATCTGTTTTCACCACTTTATTAGCGATTTTAGATTTATGCTAATGAGTTGCTTAATGCCCAAGTGGGCATGTTTTTTACTTTAGACCTTATGTAGGAGATAGGGCACTTATAATGTGGTGACAGAGCCTCTTTAAGTCTGACGTTTGACAATAGCTAGAGGGATAAGGAAAAAGGGATACTAATGACATCCAATACATAAAAGAGGTTGTGGTCTTGTGGAAGACAGTATATCATTCAATAATATGAGGCACATGCAATTTCTTATATGATATAGAACAAAGGAGGTGCCAAATGGATTTGTATTATTGTTACGTGAAGTTGCTCCTACATATTGAGGGTAGTACAACTATTATAAATACTTAATCAAAACTCCTATAATATGGCTTACATTGGTTATGATAAAGAAGGCAAGGTGTAAAGAAATCTATCAAAGAAAGGCCACGAAGGTAAACCCTTCATTAAGGCCATTGGGGTTCAAACTGCTGAGGCGATGAATCCAACGAGCCTGTTCCTGTAGCAGTTTACGATCAAGATCACCCCCTCTGGGTCCAAGTTTCAATTGTGTAATACCCCAGAATTGGAGGGATTTAGTATTCCCCTCGTGTACTGCTCTAACATGCCGTGACAGGGAAGTGTCTTCTTTCCTATTAACTGAACTGATATGTTTAGAGATACGTCTTCTAAGTTCCTGAATAGTTTTCCCTATGTATAATTTAGGACACGGACATTTCACTGCGTATATGACTCCACTACTCTGGCAATCAATGAATTGTTTAATATGATAAGTTTTATTATCAAAAGGGTTGGTACATTTTTCTTGTAGATGGCATAAGAGGACAAAATGAACATCTGCCACAAGGATGAGAGCCTTTAATGGTAGACTGAAGCCAAGTTGTACGTGAAATGGATTGTTTCTTGAAATGACTGTGAACAAGAAATTCTCTGAGGTCCTCTGAGTAATACTTTTTACTTTGTGGATAAAGTCTCGTAGATCAGAATAGGCAGAGAGAATAGGCCAATACCTTTGTAATATATGCACTACCTGAGAGGAGCAGACATCATATGTACCAATGCATCTGATCACAGTTGCAGATTGTCCAGGTTTCTTATTTTGACCATAAAGGAGGTCCCTTCTATTAGTAGCTTTTGCTCTGGCATAAGCCCTATGAAGACTTTTTTTTGTGGTAACCACGAGCCAAAAATGTATGGTATAAGCTATCATATTCCCATTGGAAAGTGTGTTCATCTGAGCAGTTTCTCTTAGCTCTCAGATATTGGCCAATGGGGATTCCCCTCATTAGAGATGGTGGATGATGACTGTTCTAATGCAAAAAACTATTTGTAGTGGTAGCCTTCCTGTAAATATCTGTATGGACACTGCCGCCAGAATCTAATGAGATCTTAAGATCAAATAAAATACATTTCATTAGTGTGTATTTCGTGAGTAAACCTCATCCCTATAGTGTTATCATTCAATATGGACATGAAATCAAGGAAAAGTTCCTTGTCTCCATCACATAAAATCAAAATATCATCAATGTAACAGCCCCAGAATAAAATATGACAGGTGAAACAAAGTAAATCCTCTCTGAAAACAATTGTATTTTCCCACCACCCTAGAAATAAATTCGAATAAGTGGGTGCACAAACTGTCCCCATAGCAGTGCCCTTTAATTTATGGTAATATTTTCCATCAAATGTGAAATAATTATGTGTAAGCAAAAAATCCAAAATTGATAAAATGGATACAGGGCCCATCAGACAGGATCACACATGGGCCACGTATCTAAGCCTACCATGTGGTAGGCTTAGATACAGGCCCTAGCAGACAGGATCACACCATGCCGCTCGCTGTAAAAAAAAGCGGCATGCTGTTTCTTGCCGTGGTTCCGCCTCTGACCTCCCATTGAAATCAATGGGAGGCAGAGAAAGAGTTTTTTGCGGCGTTCTTTGCCTGCGGCGCTCAATAGCCGCAGGCAAAGAGCGTCACAAAATCGTGGCAAGAATTTGCAGGCAGGTCAAAGTCTGCCTCAAAATTCCTTAAGGAATTTTGAGGCAGATTTCTCTGCCTGCAAAAAACTCAGTGTGAAAAGGGCTAAAGCCTTACAGTGGCTTAGGGATGTCATTGCGTTTTTGTGCCGCAATTTTCAAAATCATGGCAAAACCGTGCCATTTTTACCGTAATTAAGAAAATAGCGGGAAAAATTGTGCGATATTGCCGTGATTGTGAAAATCGTGGTACAAAACGCAACAAAATCAGGAAACAAATGTAAAGTCATGTAAACATGAGGGATTGGGGGAGCACTTACTGTATGAGTCCTGTAGTGATGTTCACAGACATCTGCAGTCTCTAAGGAGCAGGGGAATCTCTGATTATCGGACTGAAAACTGCAGGTAATGCATCCGGTAAGGTCTCAGGAGACGTCATGACTGGTGGGCAGGATCTTCTCTCCTGGGTGGAAGCAGCTGACTTCTTTCAAGTTCCACGGCCTCCGGTCTTCATGCTGCTTGTGCAGCAGCCTCATATCATTGTTTTACAGAGGTGGTGCGAGCAAGTCCAACCGCTGCGACCCCTATAGCTACGTCACATGCACAAAGCTCGTTTGCATTCATGTTACCGCACACAGCTCTCCTGCATTCATGTTACACACACATAGAGCTCTCCTGCATTCATGTTACACCCACAGAACTATCCTGCATTCATGTTTCACATACACAGCTCTCCTGCATTCATGTTTCATATACACAGCTCTCCTGAATTCATGTTACACTCACAGAGCTCTCCTGCATTCATGTTTACATGCACAGCTCTCCTGCATTCATGTTTACACGCACCGTGCTCTCCTACATTCATGTTACCGCACATAGCTCTCCTGCATTCATGTTACACACACATAGAGCTCTCCTGCATTCATGTTACACCCACAGAACTATCCTGCATTCATGTTTCACATACACAGCTCTCCTGCATTCATGTTTCATATACACAGCTCTCCTGAATTCATGTTACACTCACAGAGCTCTCCTGCATTCATGTTTACATGCACAGCTCTCCTGCATTCATGTTTACATGCACAGAGCTCTCCTGCATTCATGTTACCGCACATAGCTCTCCTGCATTCATGTTACACTCACAGAGCTCTCCTGCATTCATGTTTAAACGCACAGAGCTCTCCTGCATTCATGTTACATGCACAGAGCTCTCCTGCATTCATGATACACTCACATAGCTCTCCTGCATTCATGTTACCACACAGAAATATCCTGCATTCATGTTTCACATACACAGCTCTCCTGAATTTGTTACACGCACAGAGCTGTCTTGCATTCATGTTACACTCACAGAGCTCTCCTGCATTCATGTAACATTCACAAAGCTCTCCTGCATTCATGTTACACTCACAGAGCTCTCCTGCATTCATGTAACACTCACAGAGACCTCCTGCATTCATGTAACACTCACAGAGCTCTCCTGCATTCTTGTAACACTCACAGAGCTCTTCATGTTACCACACAGAAATATCCTGCATTCATGTTTTTCATACACAGCTCTCTTGAATTCGTTACATGCACAGAACTGTCCTGCATTCATGTTACACTCACAGAGCTCTCCTGCATTCATGTAACACTCGCAAAGCTCTCCTGCATTCATGTTACACTCACAGAGCTCTCCTGCATTCATGTAACTCTCACAGAGACCTCCTGCATTCATGTTACACTCACGGAGCTCTCCTGCATTCATGCAGGGGCGTAGCTAGAGGGGGGCAGGCGGGGCATTTGCCCTGGGCGCAACTTAGAGGGGGGCGCCAGCGCCACCTCTTCCTGCACTATAATTGTACCTGTGTCTATAGGACACAGGTACAATTAGAAGCAATGAATGACCGGGCACGTTCCGTGCCCGGCTATTCAGCGCTTTTGCACCAGTGAAGCTACTGGTACCTTTTGTACCAGTGAAGCTTTCGTCGATGAAAGGCGCTGATTGACAGGGAAAGTCATCCTGCCCAGCCAATCAGCGCCTTTCATAGATGCTTCGTTCAACCCCCAGGAGACCTGCGCAGAAGAGAGCAGGTCTCCATTGCTGCCGGCCAGCGTGGGAGCGGGATTAAGGTGAGTTTGAATTGTTTTTTTTTCTTTAATTGTAATAAAAAAGTGTGTGGCTGTATCTACAGGGGGGGGGCTTTATCTACACGGGGGCCTTTATCTACAAGGGGGACTTTATCTATGGGGGGACTTTATCTACGGGGTGGCCTTTATCTACAAGGGGGACTTTATCTACGGGGGGGACTTTATCTACACGCGGGGGGTCTCTACAGGGGAGGCTATATACTGGGGTGGACTATCTATGGAGCACCACATACAGGGGTGGGCTATAGCTACAGCGGGGTTATATACAGGGGTCGGCGATCTATGGAGCACTATGTACACGGGGTGGGCTATATCTACAGGGGGCTATAGCCCCCCTGTAGATATAGCCCACCCCTGTATACAGTGATCCATAGATCGCCCACCCCTGTATATAGCCCCTCTGTAGATATAGCCCACCCCTGTATATAGTCACCCTGTAGATATAGCCCACCCCTGTATATAGTATCCCACAAATAGCTCCCCCTATAGTACTCCACAAAAAGCCCACCCCTGTATATAGCCCCCCTGTACATATAGTCCACCCCTGTATATAGTGCTCCACAGATAGCCCACCCCTATATATATCTGTGGAGCACTATATACAGGGGTGGGCTATCTGTGAAACACTATATACAGGGGAGGACTATATGTGGAGCACTATATACAGGGGTGGGCTATATCTACAGGGGGCTATATACAGGGGTGGGCTATCTGTGAAACACTATATACAGGGGTGGACTATATGTACAGGGGGGCTATATACAGGGGTGGGCTATCTGTGAAACACTATATACAGGGGTGGGCTATCTGTGAAACATTATATACAGGGGTGGACTATATGTGGAGCACTATATACAGGGGTGGGCTATATCTACAGGGGGGCTATATACAGGGGTGGGCTATCTGTGGAGCACTATATACAGGGGTGGGCTATATCTACAGGGGGGCTATATACAGGGGTTGGCTATCTGTGGAGCACTATATACAGGGGTGGGCTATATCTACAGGGGGGCTATATACAGGGGTGGGCTATCTGTGGAGCACTATATACAGAGGTGGGCTATATCTACAGGGGGCTATCTGTAGAGCACTGTAGGGGGAGTTATTTGTGGGACACTATATACAGGGGTGGGCTATATGGGGGCTCTATGGGGGCACTATCTACAGGGGGCTCTATGGCAGGCACTATCTACAGGGGGCACAGTGTGTGTGTGGTGCTATTATAATTAGAGGTGCAGTGTATGGCGCTATTATATTTAAGGGCGTAGTGTGAGGTATAATGAGAACTTTATCTTTATTTATAGGTGTAGAAATGTTGGAAAAGTGAGAAGCTGAAGACATCTGAGCGGCAAACTGCAGAAATGGGTTATGACCAGGAGAAGTCATCATAGAGGTCTGGACCGGATGGAGAAAAAGAACTAGAATCTGAGACGTCACTGGTGAGTCACTTAATGTAAATGTTTATTCTGCCTCTAATCAGCACTGTAGTCACTGTATGATCTGCAGCGAGATGTTGGGTGGTATGATTATGATAGGATTTATTTTTAGTGAAACAGCAACTCCCAGCATATCCTTACCATTGTTCGGGCCATGCTGGGAGCTGTAGTTTTACGCCGTACACACCTATACAGCAGGGGTTGCACTAAATTGAGCTGTATTTGTGCTGGTGCTGTATATATGTAATGAGCTTGGTTCTGGGGCTGTATTTATGTACTGAGCTTGGTTCTGGTGTTGTGTAGAGAACTATATTGCTTGTAAAATGTACAAATGTTTTTATGCTCGCGTTACATAAAAAGAAATGTGGAAAAGAAATTACACGTCGATTGGTAGAGAAAACAAACACGGCGAGGGGGAAGGAGATGTCAGGAAAGAGGTTGGGGGGGGGGCGGGCGCCAAACTGAATCTTTGCCCCGGGTGCTGGAGAACCTAGCTACGCCTCTGATTCATGTAACTCTCACAGAGACCTCCTGCATTCATGCTACACTCAGAGAGCTCTCCTGCATTCATGTAACACTCACAAAGCACTCCTGCATTGATGTTACCACACAGAAATATCCTGCATTCATTTTTCACATACACAGCTCTCCTGAATATCACACAGAGCTGTCCTGCATTCATGTTACACTCACAGAGCTCTCCTGAATT
This sequence comes from Rhinoderma darwinii, assembly GCF_050947455.1. NCBI lineage: Eukaryota > Metazoa > Chordata > Amphibia > Anura > Rhinodermatidae > Rhinoderma > Rhinoderma darwinii. Next base: position 205,888,987 of record NC_134691.1, read on the forward strand.
CATGTTACACAAACAGGATTATCCTGCATTCATTTTACATGCAAAGAGCTCTCCTGCATTCATGTAACACTCACAGAGCTCTCCTGCTTTTATGTTACACTCACAGAGCTCTCCTGCTTTTATGTTACACTCACAGAGCTGCATTCATGTTACCCTACACAGCTCTCCTGCATTTATGTCACATGCACAGATCTCTTCTGCATTCATCTTACCACACACAGCTCACCTGCATTCATGTTTCACATACACAGCTCTCCTGCATTCATGTTTCATATACACAGCTCTCCTGAATTCATGTTACACCCACAGAGCTCTCCTGCATTCATGTTATCACACATAGCTCTCCTGCATTCATGTTTACACGCACCGAGCTCTCCTACATTCATGTTACATGCCCGGAGCTCTCCTGCATTCATGTAACACTCCCAGAGACCTCCTACATTCATGTTACACTCACAGTGGTCTCCTGCATTCATGTTACACTCACAGAGCTCTCCTGAATTCATGTAACACTCACAGAACTCTCTTGCATTCATTTAACACTCACAGAGCTCTCCTGAATTCATGTAACACTCACAGAACTCTCCTGCATTCATTTAACACTCACAGATACCTCCTACATTCATGTAACACTCACAGAGTTCTCCTGCATTCATGTTAAGCTCACAGAGCTCTCCTGTATTCATATTACCACACAGAAATATCCTGCATTCATGGTTCTCATACACAGCTCTCCTGAATTCGTTACACGCACAGAGCTGTCCTGCATTCATGTTACACTCACAGAGCTTTCCTGCATTCATGTAACACTCACAGAGCTCTCCTGCATTTATGTAACTCTCACAGAGACCTTCTGCATTCATGTAACACTCACAGAGCTCTTCTGCATTGGTGTTACCACACAGAAATATCCTGCATTGATGTTTCACATACACAGCTCTCCTGAATTTAGGTTACACGCACAGAGCTGTCCTGCATTCATATTACACTCACAGAGCTCTCCTGCATTCATGTTAAGCTCACAGAGCTCTCCTGCATTTATGTAACTCTCACAGAGACCTTCTGCATTCATGTAACACTCACAGAGCTCTTCTGCATTGATGTTACCACACAGAAATATCCTGCATTGATGTTTCACATACACAGCTCTCCTGAATTTAGGTTACACGCACAGAGCTGTCCTGCATTCATATTACACTCACAGAGCTCTCCTGCATTCATGTTAAGCTCACAGAGCTCTCCTGCATTCATGTTACACACACAGGATTATCCTGCATTCATTTTACATGCAAGGAGCTCTCATGCATTCATGTAACACTCACAGAGCTCTTCTGCTTTCATGTTACACTCACAGAGCTCTTCTGCATTCATGTTACACGCACAGAGCTGCATTCATGTTACCCTACACAGCTCTCCTGCATTTATGTCACATGCACAGATCTCTTCTGCATTCATGTTACCACACACAGCTCTCCTGTGTGTGGTAACATGAATCACAGGATAGTTGATAAATGTATGATCGCTGGGGGACCCACCACTGGGAGCCCCAACAATCACTAGAACAGGGGTCCCAAGCCCTGTTCCTCCTCACTGCACGATCGCAGTGAGGAGGACTTTGAACGGAGCATCGGTTATGCATGTGTCCTGCCGCTCCATTCAATGTCTCTGGGCTGACGAAAACAGCTATACTCGTCTGTCCTCGTCGTCCCCGCTCTAGTGATCTGAGGGGGTCCTAGTGGTGGGGCCCCCAGCAAACATACATTTATCAACCTATCCTGTGGATAGGTAATCAATGTGCTTAGTGGGAAAACCCCTTTAAAGTGTCCCTCCAGTTTTACTCTGCTGCCCAAAACTGAAATCAGGCGTGGAGAGAGGGACATACTAAAAAGAATGAACAATATTAGTAATGGGCGAAAATATAAAAAAAGATATAATGAGTTTTTTATGTTTCGAAAACATGGAATGAACAGATTTTTTTGTTAGTTAATGAGAATATAAAAATAAATTCTATAGAAACAGATGTGTAAAAATGTTTCCTGTGCCTGATAGACCTGGAATGAACAGGATGTTTGTGCAATTTATAGTGGAATGAATACATATTCCATAGAAACAGATGTGTAATTATTTTCCTGTGCTTGATAGACCTGGAATGAACAGGATATTTGTGCAGTTTATAGAGGAATGAACACATATTCCATAGTAACAGATGCGTAATTATTTTCCTATGCTTGATAGACCTGGAATGAACGGTATATATGTGTAGTTTATAAGGGAATGAACACATATTCCATAGAAATAGATGCGTAATTATTTTCCTGTGCTTGATAGACCTGGAATGAACAGGATATATGTGTAATTTATAAGGGAATGAACACATATTCCATAGAAACAGATGCATAATTATTTTCCTGTGCTTGATGGACCTGGAATGAACAGGATATATGTGTCGTTTATAGTGGAATGAACACATATTCCATAGAAACAGATGTGTAATTAGTTTTGTGTGCCTGATAGACCTGGAATGAACTGGATATTTGTGCAGTTTATAGTGGAATGAACACATATTCCATAAAAACAGATGCGTAATTATTTTTCTGTCCTTGATAAACCTGGAATGAACAGGATATATGTGTAGTTTATAGTGGAATGAACACATATTCCATAAAAACAGATGTGTAATTATTTTCCTGTGCTTGATAAACCTGGAATGAACATGATATTTGTGCAGCTTATAGTGGAATGAACACATATTCCATAGAAACAGATGCGTAATTATTTTCCTGTGCTTGATAGACCCGGAATGAACAGGATATATGCATAGTTTATAAGGGAATGAACACATATTCCATAGAAACAGATGCGTAATTATTTTGCTGTGCTTGATAAACCGGGAATAAACAGGATATACGTGTAGTTTATAGTGGAATGAACACATATTCCATAGAAACAGATGCATAATTATTTTCCTGTGCCTGATAGACCTGGAATGAACAGGATATTTGTGCAGTTTATGGTAGAATGAACACATATTCCATAGAAACAGATGCGTAATTGTTTTCCTGTTCTTGATAGACCTGGAATGAACAGGATATTTGTGCAGTTTATAGTGGAATGAACACATATTCCATAGAAACAGATGCATAATTATTTTCCTGTGCTTGATAGACCTGGAATGAACAGGATATATGCATAGTTTATAAGGGAATTGTACGTCCATGGCCACAGGCCGTCTGGTTTACTCAGCCATGGATCCGTGAGTGCTGGTCCCCATCTCCTTCCTAGGAGACGCCAGCGCTCACTTCCGCTCCGTTGTGCTTTGTCCCGTAGGGTGCGTGTGCACGCTCGTGCCCGGCCTTAAAGGAAAGGAAGTCGTCATCATCATCATCAAAGGAAGTCGTCATCATCATCAACTGCCATGATTTCCTGGTCTATAAGAAGGCCCCAGGCCTTATGATCCTTGCCTGAGCGTTGTTAGTTTTCCCAGTCTGTCTTGCAAATGGTTCCTTAGTGTTTCCCGTTCCAGTTGTTACCCGTGCCTTGTTACCTGCTGCTGTATCCCGTGCTGTCCTTGTTCCTGTGCCAACTAGTGTCGGAGTCATCTGCCACGTCCTGTGTCATCTGCCACGTCCGGAGAAATCCGCCACGTCCTGTGTCATCTGCCACGTCTGGAGGAATTCGCCACGTCCTGTGTCATCTGCCACGTCCGGAGGAACTCGCCACGTCTGGCGCAACCTGCGGCACCTGTGTCATCCGTCCCGTCTGACATTACCTGCTGCGCCATTCTCCATCTGTGCCAGAGCTGTGGCCACTGTCTGGACTACCCAGGTACCCTTGTGCGGGACATTGTATTGCTGGGGTTTCCTGTTGTTTGGCCAGCTGCCTCCCCGCTACGGCGGTACGGCCTAGTGGGTCCACTGACCCGCTTCGTGACAGTATGCTCAGGCCATGGACCCTGCTGGTCAACCTGAGACCTTGACGACACAAGCCGTGCTGGCCGAGATGGAGGATCTCCAGTCACGACAAGATCAACTCCTCAACACCATTGCCCATCGGCTACTTGTTCCTACCACAGTCGTTACCACACCCATTCCTGCAGTTCCTCCTGCTACACTTCCTGTCTGTACCGGTACCGATCCTCTGTGCTTCTTGCCGCTACGTCCACACTATGACGGAGACCCGAGGTCCTGCAGGGGATTTTTGAATCAATGCCAGATCCACTTTAGACTACATGGCAGGCCCTTGTCTTCGGATGACGTCAGGATCGCCTTCATCAGCTCTCTCCTTACTGGCAAAGCAATGGCATGGGCTAATCCTCTGTGGGAACATCAGGGACCAGAGACCCGTAACTTGCAGTGCTTCTTACAGACCTTCCACTCGATCTTTGAGGAACCTGGGAGAGTTTCTTCAGCTGCTGCATCCTTGCAGACCCTACACCAGGGAGACCTCTCCGTGGGCGAGTATGCCATTCAGTTCCGTATCCTGGCCTCTGAATTGACCTGGAACAACGAGGCTTTGGTGGCCACGTTCTGGCAGGGACTGTCTTCAGGGATTAAGGACGAGCTGGCTGCTCGCGATCTGCCATCTACCCTGGACGATCTTATCCTACTTGCTTCCCGGGTCGACATGAGGGTCCGGGAGCGTTCCAAGAGGTTCTCCGGGAGAGAGAACTTCCTAGGCTGGATTCTACTTTCCAGCAATCCTCCTCAGTCGTCCCACCAGAGGATCCTATGCAGAGTAACCATGTCAAATTGTCTACCCAGGAGAAACAACGCAGACGTACTTCTGGACTATGTTTGTATTGCGGCCTCGGAGGCCATATTGTGCGTCTGTGTCCCCAGAGGCCAGAGAGACCCCATTGCCCAGGATTGGTTGGATAGACAACCCTAGGTGGAACGGTACCTAATAAAGCATTCTGTTCCAAGTTGACTATTCCTGTGACCCTAGTATCCGGCGAGAGGATGCATCAAGTTTCTGCCGATCTTGACTCTGGTTCTGCTGCAAACTTCATCCAGAAAGAGCTAGTGGATCATCTTCAGTTGCCCACAGTTCCCCTAGAGACGTCTTTGGCTGTTGCCTCGGTTAATGGACTACTTATGCCTGATCCCATAGTTTCTAAAACCAAGCCGTTAAAGCTCCAGGTTGGAGTCCTTCATTTTGAACTAATTAATTTCCTTGTTTTGCCCAAGGCCATCAATCCTGTTCTGCTGGGTCTGCCTTGGCTTCGACTACATGCCCCGGTCCTGGACTGGAAATCTGGAGAGGTTCTCCAATGGGGCTCCAAGTGCCTTGGTCGTTGTCTGTTGCAGATCCATCCTGTCAAGCCTCCTCTGCCTCAGTCATTGGCGGGACTGCCTCCCCAGTTTGCTCAGTATGCAGATGTTTTCAGAAAAAGGGAGGCTGAGACACTGCCTCCACGTCAGACTTATGACTGCCCCATTGAACTGGTTCCCAATGCCTCTCTCCCCCGTGGTCGAGTATATCCTCTCTCCTTGCCAGAGTCTCTATCCATCTCGGCCTATATCAAGCAGAATCTGGAGAGGGGTTTCATAAGAAAGTCTTCCTCCCCGGTGTCACGAAGGGTCTGTGGACCCACTGGGCCGTACTGCCTTTGCGGTTAGTAAGCTGGCCAACAGGGAGCAGGGGAATATCTATAGTTCTATAGGTACCTGTGGCAGCTCAGACAGCAGCAGGGCAGGCTCGGCTGGGACTTAGGTAGCAGGCGGACGTCAGGCGAGGTGAAGCAAGTCAGACATGGATGCAACACAGCATGACTTTAGCGCAGCACAGTGCTAGACCAGGAAGGTATGGATTGCTAGGAACAGGAACTGAAAACAAGTATAGGTACAGGGACAGGAACAGGAAACACACTAGGAGTCCATCACAGACAAACTATAGGGAACACAACAACGCTCAGGCATAGAACTAGGGGACTGGACCCCTCTTATAGTCCAGGGTACTCACGGGTCAAAGTTCGTCCATGAGGTCCAGTGCACGCGCTGCCCCTTTAAGATCCCTACGGGATCCGGCAGAGGTGAGTGGACGCAAGCGCTTGCGTCTCCTGAGGAGGAGGCTGGGGCCAGCGCTTGCCAACTCGTGGCTGCGGCTGTAAGGGGGAGGTTGGAGCTGACATTACAGTATCCCCCCTCTTACACCCCCTCTTCTTGGGACCAGAGCGAGAGAGAAACTTCTTCAGAAGAGTAGGGGCATTGAGGTTCTCTTCTGGCTCCCAGGACCTTTCTTCAGGACCAAACCCCCTCCAATCCATCAAAGATGTCCGAGGGGCCGCTGGAGGCAACCGCAGGGCTGGTAGTCTTGGAATAGCGGTTCGGGATCACAGGTTTCAGGAGGGAGACATGGAAGGAGTTGGGAATCCTGAGGGTAGGAGGCAGCCGAAGCTTGTAGGCGACAGGGTTGATCTGTTGCAGAACCTCGAATGGTCTGAGGAACCTGGGGGCAAATTTACATGATGGCACCCTCAGTCGGATATATGTGTAGTTTATAGTGGAATGAAAACATATTCCATAGAAACAGATGCGTAATTATTTTCCTGTGCCTGATAGACCTGGAATGAACAGGATATATGTGTAGTTTATAAGGGAATGAACACATATTCCATAGAAACAGATGTCTAATAATTTTTCGGTGCTTGATGGAACTGGAATGAACAGGATATTTGTGCAGTTTATAGTGGAATGAACACATATTCCATAGAAACAGATGCGTAATTATTTTCCTGTGCTTGATAGACCTGGAATGAACGGGATATATGTAAAGGATCTGCCAGGCACTACGTCTGTGGATACTCCCAGGGTTAATCAGTCGACACCTGAGGCCAGACCTCTTAGACTGACACCGGCTCCCACCAATCAGGGTGGCAGGCTCAGGAGTGGGAGGGCCTATCGCGGCCTGGTCAGTCGGAGTTAGCTCCGCCCCCTGTCCATTTATACCTGCCGTTTTCTCTTCCTCATTGCTTGTTATTCTTCTTGGATTCCTGGCCCCACTGCTGCCTTGCTCCAGCCTGCTTCTGCCGTGCTTCTGCCTTGCTTCAGTTCCCGCTTATCCTGCTTCGCTCTGCCCCTGGCTTGCTTCCTGCTCCGTGCTCTGCGTTTGTATACTCCACTACATCCTGATCCTGACTGGCTCGTTCACCACTCCGTTTCCTCACGGTGTTCCGTGGGCTACTGCCCCTTCCCTTGCTTGTTCCCTGTTTGTATCCCCTTGCACTTAGTCAGTGTAGGGACCGCCGCCAAGTTGTACCCCGTCGCCTAGGGCGGGTCGTTGCAAGTAGGTAGGGACAGGGCGGTGGGTAGATTAGGGCTCACTTGTTCCCTTCACCTCCTTCCTGCCATAACATAATAACAAGCCCATACCTAGTCTACCATTTCTCCTACGCTGACGCTATCATGGACCCCCTTGAGACCCTGACCCAGCAGATGCAGGGCCTCTCCCTACAGGTCCAGGCCCTGGCTCAGAGGGTCAACCAGTCTGACGCTGCCATAGTAGTACCCCTCACCTCACCTCTAGAACCCGACCTCAAGTTACCTGACCGGTTCTCAGGGGACCGTAAGACTTTTCTCTCCTTCCGGGAGAGTTGCAGACTTTACTTCCGTCTAAAACCTCACTCCTCAGGTTCCGAGAACCAGCGGGTGGGTATCATTATATCCCGACTCCAGGAAGGGCCCCAAGAGTGGGCCTTCTCCTTGGCTCCTGACACCCCTGAACTTTCCTCCGTCGATCGTTTTTTCGCTGCCCTCAGCTGGTGACCTTACGTCAGGGTAGGAGACCTGTTGAGGAATACTGTTCTGATTTTAGAAAGTGGTGCGTAGCTTCTCGGTGGAACGACCCGGCCCTAAGGTGCCAGTTTAGGTTAGGATTATCTGACGCCCTGAAGGATCTGCTTGTTAGCTACCCCTCTTCTGACTCCCTAGACCAGGTTATGGCCCTAGCAGTACGACTTGACCGACGTCTAAGGGAACGCCAGCTTGAACGTTTCAATGTTTTCCCCTCTGACTTCCCTGCGATTCCCCCCGAGGTCCCGTCTCCTCGCTCTTCCACGGAAGACTCGGAGGTACCTATGCAACTTGGGGCCTCCATGTCCCCTCGACAACGTAGAGAGTTCCGCAGGAAGAATGGTCTCTGCTTCTATTGTGGGGGTGACAAGTATCTACTGAACACCTGTCCCAGGCGCAAGAATAAGCAGCCGGAAAACTTCCGCGCCTAAGTGATCGTCGGGGAGGTCACTTGGGCGCACAGGTATTTCCCGTTAATATGAAACGCAATAAAATTTTGCTTCCCTTTCAGGTCTCGTTTGCTGGCCGGTCTGCCACTGGCAGTGCCTTCGTGGATTCTGGCTCATCTGCTAATATCATGTCTGTGGAATTTGCTATGTCTCTAAAAATGCCTTTTATTGATTTGCCTTATCCTGTCCCGGTAGTGGGTATCGACTCCACTCCTCTTGCTAATGGTTATTTTACTCAGCATACTCCTGTTTTTGAACTCCTTGTTGGCTCCATGCATTTGGAGCAGTGCTCTGTACTGGTGATGCAGGGATTATCGTCCGATCTGGTATTAGGTCTTCCCTGGTTACAGCTGCATAATCCCACGTTTGATTGGAATACTTGGGATCTCACCAAATGGGGTAATGAATGCCTGACGTCATGTCTTTCGGTTAACTCTATTTCTCCCCGTGAGGAGGTAAACACGCTACCTGAGTTTGTTCAGGACTTCGCTGATGTGTTTTCTAAGGAGGCCTCCGAGGTGTTGCCCCCTCATAGAGATTACGATTGCGCCATCGATTTGGTACCTGGTGCTAAGCTTCCTAAGGGTAGGATATTTAATCTTTCATGTCCTGAACGTGAAGCTATGAGGGAGTATATCCAAGAATGCCTGGCCAAGGGTTTCATTCGCCCCTCGACTTCACCTGTAGGTGCTGGCTTCTTCTTCGTGGGGAAGAAGGATGGTGGTCTTAGGCCGTGCATTGACTATCGGAACTTAAATAAGGTCACAGTAAGGAACCAGTATCCCCTTCCTTTGATTCCGGATCTTTTTAATCAGGTTCAGGGGGCCCAATGGTTCTCTAAGTTCGATCTACGGGGGGCATATAACCTTATCCGCATCAAAGAGGGGGATGAGTGGAAGACTGCGTTCAACACGCCCGAAGGTCATTTCGAATACCTGGTCATGCCCTTTGGGTTGTGTAATGCCCCTGCCGTCTTCCAGAATTTTATTAATGAAATTCTGAGAGATTACCTGGGAAATTTTCTTGTAGTGTAGCTTGATGACATACTGGTGTTTTCCAAGGACTGGTCCTCCCACGTGGAGCATGTCAGGAAGGTCCTCCAGGTCCTCCGGGAAAATAATCTGTTTGCGAAAACCGAAAAATGTGTGTTTGGGGTACAGGAGATACCATTTTTGGGTCAAATCCTCACTCCTCATGCATTCCGCATGGACCCTGCCAAGGTTCAGGCTGTGGCGGAATGGGTCCAACCTGCCTCCCTGAAGGCGCTACAGTGTTTTTTGGGGTTCGCTAACTATTACAGGAGATTTATTGCCAACTTCTCGGTCGTCGCTAAGCCTCTTACGGACCTCACTCGCAAGGGTGCGGATGTCCTCCACTGGCCTCCTGAGGCCGTCCAGGCTTTTGAGACCCTCAAGAAGTGCTTTATCTCGGCCCCCGTGCTGGTTCAGCCCAACCAAAGGGAGCCATTTATTGTGGAGGTTGACGCGTCCGAGGTGGGAGTGGGGGCCGTCTTGTCCCAGGGTACCAGCTCCCTCACCCATCTCCGCCCCTGTGCTTACTTCTCTAGGAAGTTTTCGCCCACGGAGAGTAACTATGATATTGGCAACTGCGAACTTTTAGCCATTAAATGGGCTTTTGAAGAGTGGCGTCACTTCCTGGAGGGGGCCAGACACCAGGTAACGGTCCTTACTGACCACAAGAATCTGGTTTTCCTAGAATCTGCCCGGAGGCTTAATCCTAGACAAGCTCGATGGGCGCTATTCTTTACCAGATTTAACTTCTTGGTTACCTATAGGGCTGGGTCCAAAACTATTAAGGCTGACGCACTGTCACTTAGTTTCATGGCCAATCCTCCTTCTGAGGAGGATCCTGCTTGTATTTTACCCCCTGGTATTATCGTTTCTGCCACTGATTCTGATTTAGCCTCTGACATTGCGGCTGATCAAGGTTCAGCTCCCGGGAACCTCCCTGGGGACAAGCTGTTTGTCCCCCTGCAATACCGGCTAAGGGTACTCAGGGAAAACCATGACTCCGCACTATCTGGTCATCCTGGCATCTTGGGTACCAAACACCTCATTACCAGAAACTATTGGTGGCCTGGGTTGCCTAAAGACGTTAGGGCTTACGTCGCCGCTTGTGAGGTTTGTGCTAGGTCCAAGACCCCTAGGTCCCGACCTGCGGGCTTACTACGTTCTTTGCCCATTCCCCAGAGACCTTGGACCCATATCTCCATGTATTTTATCACCGATTTGCCTCCATCTCAGGGCAAGTCGGTGGTGTGGGTGGTAGTAGACCGCTTCAGCAAGATGTGCCACTTTGTGCCCCTTAAGAAACTACCTAACGCCAAGACGTTAGCTTCTTTGTTTGTTAAACACATTTTGCGTCTCCATGGGGCCCCAGTCAATATCGTTTCTGACAGAGGGGTACAATTTGTTTCCTTATTTTGGAGAGCTTTTTGTAAAAAGTTGGAGATTGATCTGTCCTTCTCCTCCGCCTTCCATCCCGAAACTAATGGCCAAACGGAAAGGACTAATCAATCCCTGGAACAATATTTAAGGTGCTTCATCTCTGACTGTCAATTTGATTGGGTCTCATTCCTTCCCCTCGCCGAATTTTCCCTGAATAACCGGGTCAGTAACTCGTCAGGGGTCTCCCCGTTTTTCTGTAATTTCGGGTTTAATCCAAGGTTCTTCTCCGTTTCTCCTGGTTGTTCCAATAAGCCCGAGGTAGAGGACGTTCATCGGGAACTGTGCACTGTCTGGGCCCAGGTTCAGAAGAACCTAGAGGCGTCCCAGAGCGTACAAAAGATTCAGGCGGATAGAAGACGTTCTGCTAACCCCCGGTTTGTCGTTGGGGATCTGGTGTGGTTGTCGTCTAGGAACTTGTGCCTTAAGGTCCCGTCCAGGAAGTTTGCTCCCCGATTTATTGGGCCTTATAAGGTCATTGAAGTCCTCAACCCTGTATCCTTCCGTCTGGAGCTGCCCCCATCCTTCCGCATACACGACGTCTTTCATGTCTCCCTCCTTAAACGCTGCTCCCCGTCCTGGTCCCCCTCAAGGAAACCTCCTGTTCCCGTCCTCACCCCTGAGGGGGTGGAATTCGAGGTGGCCAAGATTGTGGACAGTAGGATGATCCAGGGCTCCCTCCAGTACCTGGTCCATTGGAGAGGATACGGGCCGGAGGAGAGGACTTGGGTACCTGCTCGAGATGTTCACGCTGGGGTATTGGTCAGGAGGTTCCACCTTCTCTTCCCCACTAAACCGGGTCCTCTTAGTAAGGGTCCGGTGGCCCCTCATAAAAGGGGGAGTACTGTAAAGGATCTGCCAGGCACTACGTCTGTGGATACTCCCAGGATTAATCAGTCGACACCTGAGGCCAGACCTCTTAGACTGACACCGGCTCCCACCAATCAGGGTGGCAGGCTCAGGAGTGGGAAAGCGTATCGCGGCCTGGTCAGTCGGAGTTAGCTCCGCCCCCTGTCCATTTATACCTGCCGTTTTCTCTTCCTCATTGCTTGTTATTCTTCTTGGATTCCTGGCCCCACTGCTGCCTTGCTCCAGCCTGCTTCTGCCGTGCTTCTGCCTTGCTTCAGTTCCCGCTTATCCTGCTTCGCTCTGCCCCTGGCTTGCTTCCTGCTCCGTGCTCTGCGTTTGTATACTCCACTACATCCTGATCCTGACTGGCTCGTTCACCACTCCGTTTCCTCACGGTGTTCCGTGGGCTACTGCCCCTTCCCTTGCTTGTTCCCTGTTTGTATCCCCTTGCACTTAGTCAGCGTAGGGACCGCCGCCAAGTTGTACCCCGTCGCCTAGGGCGGGTCGTTGCAAGTAGGCAGGGACAGGGTGGTGGGTAGATTAGGGCTCACTTGTTCCCTTCACCTCCTTCCTGCCATAACAATATATGCGTAGTTTATAAGGGAATGAACACATATTCCATAGAAACAGATACATCATTTTTTTCCTGTGCTTGATAGACCTGGAATGAACAGGATCTATGTGTAGTTTATGGTGGAATGAACACATATTCCATAGAAACTGATGCGTAATTATTTTCCTGTGCTTGATAGACCTGGAATGAACAGGATATTTGTACAGTTTATAGTGGAATGAACACATATTATATAGAAACAGATGCGTGATAGTTTTCCTATGCTTAATAGACCTGGAATCAGTGGCGTAACTACCACAACAGCAGCCGAAGCGGGGATACATGTGTGATTGCTGGCAGCGATAGGGAGAACGGGGGACCGAAAGTCCCCTGAAGTTCTCCATCACAAACCTCAGACTTCCGGGGTCTGTGTCGGCAGCTCCGTAGAAATGAACGGAGCGCCGGTCGCGCTTGTGCGCATGCGTGACCAGCGCTCCTTTCATTTTTATTGAGCTGCGCAGACTCCGGAAGTCAGAGGTTAGTCATGGAGAACATTGGGGGACTTTCGGTCCCCCGTTCTCCCTATCGCTGCAGCGATCACACATGTATCCCCTATCCTGTGGATAGGGGATACATGTCTTTTGTAGGACACACTATAGGTCAGATTTTTTGGGGGGTTGGGGCTGCATGGCGTTACCTACAGAAGGGGCTGTATAGCGTTACCTACAGGGGGGCTGTATAGCGCTATCTACAGGGGGGCTGTGTGGCGTTACCTACAGGGGGGGCTATATGGAGTTCTCTACAGGTCTACAGGGGTGGCTGTATGATGTTATCTACAGAGGGGGCTGTATGGCATTATCTACAGGGGGCTGTATGGCGTTATCTACAGGGGGGGCTGTATGATGTTATCTACAGAGGGGGCTGTATGGCGTTATCTACAGGGGGCTGTATGGCGTTATCTACAGGGGGGGCTGTATGACGTTATCTACAGAGGGGGCTGTATGGCGTTATCTACAGGGGGGGCTTTATGATGTTATCTACAGAGGGGTCTGTATGGCGTTATCTACAGGGGGGCTGTATGGCGTTATCTACAGGGGGGGCTGTATGGCGTGATCTACAGGGGGGCTGTAAAAAAGGCACTATCTACAAGGGGGGGTTGTGTGACACCCAGCGGAGGGGGGGGCCCAGTCAAAAGTTTGCTATGGGGCCCAGTCTTTCCTAGTTACGCCCCTGCCTGGAATGAACAGGATATATGCGTAGTTTATAAGGGAATGAACACATATTCCATAGAAACTGATGCATAATTATTTTCCTGTGCTTGATAGACCTGGAATGAGCAGGATATTTGTGCAGTTTATAGTGGAATGAACACATATTCCATAGAAACAGATGCGTAATAGTTTTCCTATGCTTAATAGACCTGGAATGAGCAGGATATATGCATAGTTTATAAGGGAATGAACACATATTCCATATAAACAGATGTCTAATAATTTTCCTCTGCTTGATAAACCTGGACTAACTATTTCATTTGTATAGTTATAGGGAATGAACACATATTTCTAATGAACAGTTGCCTTCGGATCTGTGAACTTAGTTTTGATCTGATAGTTCTTTATTGATATACACTCTGTCACCATATTTATGGTCTTAGCTTTGTTCTTTTGGGAAAAAAAGTTTTATCATCTATCTTATCTCAGTGCATATCCCAATGTTCTATGCTGGCCTTTGGTACAGAATGTGCAGATTTAAAGAGGCTCTGTCACCAGGGTATAAGTGTCCTATCTCCTACATAATGTGACCGGCGCTATAATGTAGATAACAACAGTGGTTTTTATTTTGTAAAGCGATCATTTATTTTTGAGCAAGTTATGAGCAATTTTAGATTTATGCTAATTAGTTTCTTAATGCCCAACTGGGCGTTTTTTAACTTTTTACCAAGTGGGCGTTGTAAAGAGAAGTGTATAACACTAACCAATCACCGTCATACACTTCTATTCATTCCAGCCCAGCTTCTTTCACTGCACAGCGTGATCTCGCTGTGCATGACAGCACAGCGTGATCTCGCAAGATCACGCTCTGCTGTGAGTAAGTCCCATAGAAACGTTACCGAAGTTTTGGGAGTGTGAATAGACATCACCTCCTGGCTGGAGGTGATGTCTATTCACTCTCTAGACACTTCCGTAAAGTTTCTGTGGAGGTGACAGCACAACGTGATCTCTCGTTTTTCAAAATAAAAACCACTGTTGTTACCTACATTACAGCGGCCATCAGATTATGTAGGAGATAGGGCACTTATAATCTGGTGACACCAAATCTGGTGACACCAAAGGCTACAAAATGATATATATAAGTCATATTTTTTTCTAACTGGCCACAGGTCCTCTTTCATTGAAAAAGGGTTATGCAGTTGCAAGAAAAAGTAAATGAACCGTTGATTTTAATAATCTGCAGATCCTCATTTAGCAGCAATCACTTCCACCAAATGTTTCCTATGGCTGCCAATAAGTTTACGCAACATTGTTGAAGAATTTTGGACCATTCCTCCCTGCAAATGTGTTTCAGTTCATCAATATTTCTGGGATGCCTTGCGTGCAGCGCCCTCTTCAGGTCAGGCCACAGCATCTCCATAGGGTTATGGTTAGGGCTCTGATTACAATACACAAATCATCTTTTTTTTTTTTCAACATTCTTTAGTTGATTTACTAATGTTCTTTGGGTCATAGTCTTGTTGCATCACCCCATATCTCTAACTTGAGATCATGGATGGCCGCCCTTATATTCTTCTGCAAAATGTGTTGATATACCTTTGTATTCACTGTTCCGTCAGTGATCACAAGGCGTCCAGACCCTGAGGCAGCAAAGCAGCCACAAACCTTGATGCACTCTCCACCACGCTTCACACTTGAGATGAGGTTTTGGTGTTGGTGTGCAGTGTGAGATGTTCCTCAAAACATAGCGTTCTGCATTGGTGCTAAAAAGTTTCACTTTTGTCTTATCTGTCCATAGAACATTTTACCAGAAGCATTGCGGAACATATAGGTAGTCTCGGCAAACAAAATGGGCCACATTGTTTTTAGCAGCAATGACTTCCTCCGTGGTGTCCTTCCATGATCAGTAGTCTTCTTCTGCGTTTTTCTAAGGATTGACAAGTGAACAAAGGCTTTTGTAGTTTAAAGAAATCTCTGTAGGTCTTTTGCTGTTGCCTTGGGCTCTTTCAGAATTGCCTGTTGTGCTCTTGAAGGGATCTTACCCAGATGCCCACTCTTAGGGAGAGCAGCAAAAGTCCCTGATTTTTTTCCATTTGTAGACAGTGTAACCGTGGGTTGATGTACACCCAGGTCTTTAAAGGGAACCTGTCAGCAAATTTTGTGACACTAAACCACCAGCATGTGTATAAAGCCGAGGAAAATACACATCACTTCTTTACACAAATGTGTAATGAAGCAAGGTGTACTCTCCCCGGCTTCATTGGCGCAGTGCGCAAGCATCGTAAGCCAGGGGAGGGAGGCTGGGACTCCGATCCCAGTAAGTAAAAAGTGTATTGCGGGGCTGGGCGAGCTTAATAGCGGCAATTTTGGGACACTAAACCCCAGCTATGTAAATTCAGGCTGGTGGTTTAGTGTCCCAATCCTAGCTGACAGATTCCCTTTAACTTTTTCTACCTTATGCCTCTCCATAACACGTCTTCTGAAAGTTGTTTGCATGGGGGCATGGTTCACACTGACCATTCTTTCTTGAGAAGAGAAGATCTGTCTGTAATCAGACTGTGTGCCTTTATGTAATGGGTAAACCACAGGAAAACAATTACGCATCTGTTTCTATGGAATATGTGTTCATTCCACTATAAACTGCACAAATATCCTCTTCATTCCAGGTCTATCAAGCACAGGAAAATAATTACACATTTGTTTCTATGGAATATGTGTTCATTCCACTATAAACTGCACAAATATCCTGTTCATTCCAGGTCTATAAAGCACAGGAAAATAATTCCGCATCTGTTTCTATGGCATATGTGTTCATTTCACTATAAACTGCACAAATATCCTGTTCATTCCAGGTCTATCAAGCACAGGAAAATAATTACACATCTGTTTCTATGGAATATGTGTTCATTCCCTTATAAACTACACATAGATCCTGTTCATTCCAGGTCTATTAAGCACAGGAAAATAATTACGCATCTGTTTCTATGGAATAAAAAAATTAATTATGACCTTTTTTTATATCTTCTTCCCATTAGTAATAATGTTCATTCTTTTTCTTCATTCTTTTTAGTACGTCCCGTGGAGAAATGCTAAAGCATGCTGAGTGGTACAGTTGTTGTAGCAACCATACGAGCACCGGAGATATCGTGCATGGGTCCTATTAATTAGAATTGGAGCTATGAAAGATACTCTCCAGCTGTCGTATGGTTGCTGTGACAAATGTACCGTCCGGCAGATGTCAGTTTGTAATACCGGGATATGCCGTACTTCAATTATAAAGGTCCCATTGTGTGCCTGCTGTCTGAGGTGATGTGATTTCCTGGCCGATTAACTAGTTAAATGCCACGGTCAATAGCAACCGCTCCATTTAAACCGTTAGAAGTAGGGGGCGGCCCACTCCAATAGCCCCCCGCAGCGCAATTAGGGGGCTCCGATGGTTGTCATGGCAGCCCGGGCACCTAATAAACGCCCCCAGGTCTGCCTTCTATCTGCCTATGCGAAGCCCTGCCACTGACTGGGCTTAGCAGAAGCCTGTAAAAAGACAATATACTGCAATACATTTGTATTGCAGTGTATTGTATCAGCTATCGCTGGTTCAAGTCCCCTAGGGGGACTAATAAAATGTGTAAAAAAAAGTTCAATCAATTTTTTAGAAGTGTAAAATAAATACAAAATATAAGTTAAAAAAACTTTCCCATTTTTCCCCAAGCACAATGTAAAAAAACAAAAATTGGTATCGCTGCATCTGTAAAAGTCAAAATTATTACAATATACCAATATTATTACAATATACCATTATTTAACTCACACGGTGAACGGCATAAAAAAAATAAAAATAAAACACCCGAATCGTTGTTGTTTAGTCACCTTAGCGATAAAAAAAATGAAATAAAAAGTGATCAAAAAATCGTATGTACCAAAAAATGATACCAATAAAAACTACAGCTCGTCCCACAAAAAATAAGCCCTCACGATGCTCAATCTACAGAATAATAAAAAGTTATGGCTCTCAGAATGTGGCGAAGCGCAACAATTATTTTTTTAACCAAGTTTTTTCTTTGTAAAAGTAGTAAAATATATTTTTTAAAAAACTACATAAATTTGGTATCACTGTAATCGTACTGAGATGCAGAATAAAGTTACGTTGTCGCTTTTACCGCACGGTGAAAACTGTAAAAACAAAACCCAAAACACAATGGAGAAATCGCAGCTTTTTCCAATTCCACCCAACAAAGATTTTTTTTCCCGTTTCCCAGTACATTATATGGTACTTTAAATGGTGTCAATAGAAACTACAGCTCTTCCCGCAAAAAATAAGCCCTCACACCGCTCTATTGACGGAAAAATAAAAATGGCTGGGCCGTTAAGGGGTTAAGGGTGTACTTACAAGTCATTTTGTGTGCTTTTTTTGTCGTGATTTTCATAATTGCAGTAAAAATGCAACAAAAATTGACTAATGTAAATACACCCTAAATGGGGACACACACGGGTACACGTACACTCTCCTACAAGCTTATCAAAAACACACACTGCACGTCTCATAGACACGCAAAAAGAAGCTAATATTTTTCGGCACAGTCATAAATGAAAATTCATCCTGGCACAAGTAGGTTGCTGAGATCTGCAAATAACCTCTACTACAGTCTAAACAACTCCCCAGCATAGCTCCTCCCATACAAGGGCCTGATCACATGATCATGACATCATCAAAGGTCCTGTAGCTCTCTGAGATCTAAAAGCTGTTTACTGTGTCTAGACCAAAGAGGTAAGGAATCTAAATGAACAGAGATGTAATGTGTCATTGTAAGAACAGCATGGCTCTCATAAGTACAGGCGATTAATATCATTCACTTTCCGATCTATTAAGACGTCTACGTTCCTGGAAACAACTCCCAGGCTGCAGGATGTAGTTGTGCTGACAGTGTTTGGTCCTGACGTCTGCAATGTTATTGTGTCAGAAAAGACAAAAGAAGTATAGGTATAATACCTTTATTGGCTAACAAGAGGAATGATGTTTGCGAGCTTTTAGAGCGCGCAGGCTCCTTCTTCAGGCACGTTTACAAGTGAAATTGTCTTTGTGTAACATCTTTAACCCCTTCCCAACATTTGTCGTAACTGTACGTCATGAGCAGTGAGGTGTTCCTGCGACGTGTTGTACAGTTGCGACAAGCAGATGGCGGTGGGCTCAGAAACAGGGTCCGCGCCATCAGCCGCTGGTGTCAGCTGCATACTACAGCTGACACCCTGCTCTAATGGCAGGGACCGAGCTAGTACCTTAACACCCTTAGATATTGTTAGTGCATTGTATTAGAATAGCGATCAGACAGTTGGACCTTCAAGTCCTCTAGTGTGGTACCAATAAAAACTACAGCTCGTATTGCAAAAAACAAGCCCTACCGCAGCTCCGTCAATGATAAAATTAAAAAGTTATTGTTCTCAAAACTTGGCGACACAAAAAATACATAATTTTTTTCAAAAAAGTGGTAAAACATAAAAAATATATAAATTTGGTATTACCCTGATCGGACTGACCCGCAGAATAAAGATGACATGTCATTTCTAATACACGGTGAACGCTATATAAAAAGTACCCCAAAATGGTACCAATAATAACTACAGCTGGTCCCACAAAAAAACAAGCCCTTTCACAGCTCTGTAGACGGAAAAGCTAAATCGCTATGGCTCTCAGAATATGGCAACCCTACATGATTTAAAAAAAAAAATAAAAAATTGTATAAAAGTAGTAACACATATAAAAACGATACAAATTTGGTATAGCCATAACCGTAGTGACCCGCAGAAAAAAATTAGCATGTAATTTATACAGCACGTTAAACGCCGCATTAAAAAAAACAAAAGTAAAAACCTATGCAGGAATTGTTTTTTTTCTATCACCTTGCCTCCCAAAAAATGGAATAAAAGGTGATCAAAAACTTGCATATAACCCAAAATTTTACCAATAAAAAGTACAGCTCGTCCCGCAGAAAACAGCCCTTATACCACTACGTCTATGAGAAAATAAAATAAATTAAGGCTCTAATAAGTCAGGAAAGAAGAAATATGCAGATGTGCAGGCCCGAGGAGAACACTTCTGTTTCAAGAGGTGATTATCAATGCCCTAGTATTTGGTAACCAGGAAGGGTAGGGCCCAAATATCTGCTGGAAATGATGGTGCCCGTATTATACCAGGACAACACTTTCCCAGTAGAATTCTCCAAACTGCAAAAGGTGCGGAGTGTGGACCAAAAGGGGAATAAGAAAGCACACCATTTATCAGTGTGACACTCACCTGTGCAGAAAGGATTGCTTTACAGTGTAACACACATCTATGGATTATTTTATTGTTTTTTTTAACCCATTATTATACCACCTTATTATGCCCTGATGTACTCTGCCAAGCTTACATATGCCCTACATTATAAACTGAAATACCAGTAAAACTCCAAATAAAACTACTATCAAGCAAAATCTGCAGCAGTTTACTTCCACTTATCGCCATCCCCAAGAGAACCCTTTTAACCCCCTTAAAGACTAGGCCAATTTGAGTTTTTAATTTTCGTTTTTTCCTCACTGCTTTCCAGAAGCCATAACTTTTCTATTTCTTCATCGACATAGCCGTATGAGGGCTTATTTTGTGCGGGACAAGTTGTAGTTTTTATGGCATAATGTCGGGTGAAATGGCAAAAAACAGCGATTACACCATTTTTTGGGGGGGTTTTGTTTTTACGGCATCCATCAGGCGGTAAAAACTACATATTCACCTTAGCCCTTATTCACACGACAGGGTTTCCCGGCCTGGTGACGGCCGTTCATAAAACAGTTGTCACACGGCTGCAGTAGGAACAATAGACCCCTAATGGGGCTATTCACACGACCGATTTTTTTGACGGCCCGGGAAACCTGGCCGTCAAAAAATGGGACATGCCCTATTTTCTGCCGTTCACCCGGCCGCCCGGCTCCCATAGAAGTCTATGGGGCCGGGTAATACACGGCCATCACCGGAATGTGTCCCGAGTGACGGCCGTGTCTTCCGTTGCTCGCGCTCTCTCTCCTCCTCCTCCTCCTCCTCCTCCTCACAGTGCAGAGTGCATGTGAGGAGGTTCTTTTTTTGCTCCCTGTAGGAGTCGGAATCCCCAATCCCCGCCCGGGATTTGGGATTCTGCTACAGGAGAAGTGAGTGACTACACTGTCCATATATGGACACAGCGACGTCACTCACTTCTGAAGCGGAATCCCCGACCCTGTGGTCAGGGATTCCGCTACAGTAGAAGTGAGTGACTACACTGTCGATATATGGACACAGTGTCGTCACTCACTTGTGAAGCGGAATCCCTGACCCTGTGGCTAGGGATTCCGCTACAGAAGAAGTGAGTGACGTCACTGTCCATATATGGACACAGTGACGTCACTCACTTCTAAAGCGGAATCCCCGACCCTGTGGCCGGGGATTCCTCTCCAGGAGAAGTCAGTCACTACACTGTCCATATATGGATATTGAAGCCAGTGACTTCTCCTGGAAGGGGGGGGGGTGCAACCTACAGGGGGCTGGGTGGCATTACCTGCAGGGGGCTGGGTGGCATTACATATAGGGGGCTGGGTGGCATTACCTGCAGAGAGCTGGGTGGCATTACATACAGGGGGCTGGCTGGCATTACCTGCAGGGTGCTGGGTGGCATTACCTGCAGGGTGCTGGGTGGCATTACCTGCAGGGGGCTGAGTGGCATTACCTGCAGGGGGCTGAGTGGCATTACCTACCGTTTTTATCGGCCATCACTCGGACCCTGTCGTGTGAATGAGGCCTTATTCTACAGGTTGATACGATTATGGCAATACCAAGTTTATGTTTTGTTTTATGTTTTACCACTTTTGAAAAAATAAAACTATTCGCTAAAAAAATAATAATTTTGTGTTGCCATATTCTGAGAGCCATACCTTTTTTTTATTTTTCCATAAATTTAGCGATGTGAGGGCTTAAATTTTGCGGGGCGAGCTGTAGTTTTCTTTTATACCATTTTGGGGTACATGCGACATTTTATTCCTTTTTTGGAGGGCTAAGGTGAAAAAAAACTAGTAATTTGCATGTTTTATATATTTTTTTTATGTCGTTCACCGAGCGGGTTAAATAACGCCATATTGTTATAGTTCTGACTATTACGGACGTGGCGATACCAGTTATGTTAACTTTTTTTTTTTTAACATTGCTTTACGGAAAAAGTGGGAAAAGGTTTTTTTTTTTTTACTTTTAATATCTTTTATTTTTTCAACATTATAAAAATCTTTATTTAACTGTTTTTTACTTTTTTATTAGCCCCGCTAGGGGAATTGGAGCAGCGATCATTGGATCAATTGCATGGTATACAAGCATGATCTTTGATTCTGCCCGTTGCAGTGAGGTGTCGGCTGTGTAATGCAGCTGTCACCTGCTGTGTAATGCAGCTGTCACCTGCTGTGTATGGAGTGAGCTCAGCCCGTGAGTCCGTTCAATACTTCCCCTTAACGGCTGCCACGTACCAGTACGTGACATGTCGTTAAGGGGTTAACAATTTTTGTGGTATGTGTCTGCAGTGCACAAGCTGGGCACAGCATATATGCCACTGAAATGGCATATCTGCGGAAAATTTGCAATTTTCACTTTATACCATCCGCAGCGCATTCATTTCTGGAAAACACCTGTGGGTCAAAATGCTCACTACACCTCCTGATAAATACCCTAACGGGATGTATTTTCCGGAATGGGGTACTTCTCAGGGGTATATGTTTATTAATGACCTTGTCTAAGGTTTACAGAGTATAATTTCAGTATTTGCAGGGGATACTAAGCTCTGTAAAGTAGGGCTCTGCAATTATGACCTAAATCAAAATCCTGATTAATTTAACATGTAACTTCGATCATTGAACAACTGTTTAGGCCACACCCCTTTTACATGTCACGCCCCCTATTTGCATTTTACGTTATTGAATTCATATTTATCCCCCTGAACCTGCTGTATACTACTGTATATAATAACCCCCTGACACTTCACCCACACAGTATATTGCCCCGTAGTGCCCCCACACCATTTAATTAATATTTATCCCCTGAGCCTGCTGTATATTACTGTATATAATATAGCCCCTGACACTGCCCCACACAGTATAATGCCCCTCATAACTGACCTCCACACAGTATAATGCCTCCCATAACTGACCTCCACACTGTATAATGCCCCCATAGCTGCCTCTATGTAGTATAATGCCCCTATAACTGACTTCCACGCAGTATAATGCCCCTATAGCTTCCCTCACACAGTATAATGTCCCCATATATGTACCCCACACTGCAACACCTAACTCCGTATCAATGACGAGTGGAGGAGATCCCTCTGCTCCTCTGGTCTGTGTGGCACGGTACAGACAGGCGTGATGACATCACTACCTTGCATCCAGCGATACATAATGAATGGTAGAGCATGGGCCTCACGGTTTCCTGCTCTACCATTGGTTTAAAGTGTATCTGCGTCCTGAAGATGCAGATATAGTTTAAAACGGGAAAAAATAATTGATAAAACCGAAATTCTCGAAATGACGTCAATTAATTACGCTGAATTTCGATTTCTATTATTTTTAAATTACTTGCCCAACCCTACTATAAAGAAATCAACACAGAGGAGGATAATACAATACTACAGAGGGATTAGGGGAAGCTCGAGGTTTGGGCAGAAAAATGGCAAATTAAGTTTAATGTGGGTAAATGTAAGGTTATGCACTTAGGCCGAGGAAACAACGTTTACAGTTATGCATTAAATGGTAAAACACTGGGTAAAACTACTACTGAAAAAGATTTGGGGATATTGGTGGATACTACATTTACCTTTAGAAACCAGTGCCAGACAGCTGCTGCCAAGGCAAATAAAATCATGGGATGCATCAAAAGAGGCATAGATGCTCGTGACAAGAACATCGTTTTGCCTCTATAGAAATCACTAGACCACACATGAAATATTGTGTACAATTTTGGCCACCTGTGTATAAGGACATGTTTAAAGGAGGGACGACCAAGGTAATTAAAGGCTATGTACTCCTTTTGAAATCCTTTTTTAAAATAAATAAATGTCTATCAGTGATTTGGTGCAACTTTCTAAATACTTTTTATGAAAAATTATTTTTACTTTTTGAGATACAGTTGCTTTGTATCCTGTATACAGAGCATCTGTATCTTGCGCTGAGACCTGAATCCATGTTCAGTGACAGCAGGTTCTGAGTGTCTCTGATACACACCTGTTATTGATCACATCTAAGTTATAAACTTAGATGTGATCAGTAACAGCTCGATGACACGTAGGACCCGCTGATACTGTAACCTATAACCATGACAAGGTGGCATCATCTTCGTCTAGAGGAAAAAAGGTTTCCCCACCATCACAGACGTGGAGTTTTTACTGTGAGAGCAGTGAGACTATGGAACTCTGCCCCAGGATGTTGTAATGGTTGATTCTCTGAACAAGTTCAAGAAGGGCCTTGATGCATTTCTTGAAAAATATATAGTATTACAGGTTATGAGTACTAAATTCTGGAGATCGGACGTTGCTCAAGGGATTTATTCGGATTGCCATATTTGGAGACAGGGAGGATTTTTTTTTCCCTTATAAGGCAATTGGCCTCCACTTCATGGGGGATTTGACTTACCACAGTAGGATTATAGGTTGGACTTGATGGACCTGTCTCTTTTTTTCAATCTTATCAACTATGTAACTATGATAATCTCTGCAATTGTGTACCAATGCTGTGTAAATCGCCAAATTAGGATTCAAATTCACATGGTACTCTCTGTCCCGATACGTGGGTATGTGGACCCACTAGGCCGCACCGCCGTAGCGGAGTAGTAGCTGGCCAAACAACAATGTACCAAGTCAATATGAAGTCCAAGCACACGGGTACCTGTAATAGTCCAGACAGTAGCAGCGATTTAGGTACAGATGGTACCTTGGCGGCAGGTGATGCAAAATGTGGCAGCTGACACCAGACGTGGTGTAATGCAGCAGGCGTAGTAGACGGCACAACACGACTCCAGCACTAGAGAGGGCACAGGAACAATTACAGCATGGGAAACGGGATACAGGTAGCAGGGCACGGGAACACAGGGGACATGATACGACTAAGGGACCATTTGCAAAACTAACAGAGGAATACAAACAATGCTCAGGCAAGGAGTGAAAGGGCAGGGCCCCTTTTATAGTCCAGGGTGATTAGGGCTAATTAGAATATATTTTCATGTGCGCGCTGGCCCTTTAAGGCCAGGCACAAGCGTGTGCGCGCACCCTACAGTACACTGCAGAGTGGAGCAGAAGTGAGTGCTGGCGTCTCCCGGGGAGGAGATGCAGGCCAGTACTCCAGATTCTGCGGCCGTGAACGTTACACTCTTTCACTCCAAAGCCCTGTCGTATGTCCAGGCAAAAGATTAGGGCAACATGTACCGGGCAACACAGGATTATAATTAGAGAGCTGTCTTTTTATGGTGGTGCAAGCTCGGCACAACATATTTTAAACTGAATTGGCATATCTTTGTAAAATGTTCTCTTTGCAACATACATTACGCACTGATTTCTGGAAAATACCTGTGGGGTCGACATGCTCACTACACCCCTAGTTAAATGCTTGATGTAGTTTACAAAATGAGGTAATATCTTGAGGATTTCCACTGTTTTGGTCCCACAGGGGCTTTGCAAATGCGACATGGCACCAGCAAAAGCTGAACAGAGCTCCTTTCCTTCTGAGCCCTTCTGTGTGTCCAAACAGCTGTTTATGACCACAAATTAGGTATTGTTGTACTCTGAAGAAATTGCTTCTTCTGGGTAGGCTTTCTACAAGATTTTGGATTGTGCCTCTGGGAATTTTTGCTCGTTCATACAGAAGAGCATTTGTGGGGTCAGACTCTGATGTTGGACGAGAGGGCCTGACTCCCAATCTCTGTTCTACTTCATCCCAAAGGTGTTCGATGGGGTTGAGTTCAGGGGTCTGTGCGGGACAGTTGAGTTTTTCCACGCCAAACTCACCCAACCATGTTTTTATGGACCTTGCTTTGTGCACTGGGGCACAGTCCTGCTGGAACAGAAAAGGGCCTTCCCCATACTGCTCCTGCAAAGTTGGAAGCAAACAATTGTCTAAAATATCTTGGTATGCTGAAGCATTAAGACTTCCCTTCACTGAAACTAAATGGCCTAGGCCAACCCTTAAAAAGAACCCCATAGCATTATCCGTCCTCCAACAATCTTTACGGTTGGCACAATGCAGTCAGACAGGTAACGTTCTCCAGGCATTCGCCAAACCTAAACTCATCCATCAGACTGCCAGATAGGGAAGATTGATTTGTCACTCCACAGAACATGTTTCCACTGCTCCAGAGTCCAGAGGCGGTATGCTTTACACCACTCCATCCAATCGCTTGGCATTGTGCTAGGTGATAAAAGACTCACATGCAGCTGCTCGACCAAGGAAACCCATGCCATGAAGCTCGCGGGGCACAGTTTTTGTGCTAATGTGATTGCCAGAGGAGATTTGAAGCTCAGTAGTTATTTAATGAGCAGAACGTTGGCAACTTTCAGGCACTATGTGCCTCAGTACTCAATGACCCTGCTCTATTACTTTTCGTGGTCTGACACATTATTTCGGAGTTGCTGTGGTTCTTAAATGCTTCCACTTTGCAATAATACCTCTCACGTTTGATCGTGGAATATCTAGGAGAGAAGACATTTAATGAATTGACTTGTTGCAATGGTGGCATCCTATTATATTACCATGCTTGAATTCAGCCATGACCCATTCTTTCGCAGATGTTTGTAAAGGCGGCTGCATGGCTAGGTGCTTGATTTTTTTTACACCTGTGGTAATGGGATTGAATGAAATACCTGAATTCGATGATTAAGAGGTGTGTCCCAGTACTGTTGTCCATATAGTGTTCATATATATATATATATATATATATATATATACTTAAAATCCTCCCGCGCCTGAAAAGAAATGGTTTGTTTGCAACAGTATAAAAGGAAAACCCTGCTACAAAAAATTAGCACATATGCTGATCAAATGGGTGCGTCACTGAATCAGCGGCCGCAGGATGCACACAAGGAGATAATGCGGTATAAAAATGACTAAAGAAAAAGGGGCACACATGAAGACCGTGTGGGTGTAAAAATACAGAGAGGGAGAGGAGATAGCCGCTTTATATCACCACTACAACCACCAGCACAAGCAACACACAACTTAGTATACACAGCTCTGATCGCTGTTCCTGACCGAGATGAGGCGGGCACAGCAGGAACCGTTATTTTACAACCGCTGCTACAGTGGTGACTGGTCAGTCTGAACATTCCGACCAACTAGGGATCAGGGAGGTGGTGTCATATATAACACCAATCGCCACTATTCACTGCAGCCGTCTTTACTCTGTCATCGTTTCATTAGACACGGTGACCGCTTCCTGCTGTGTACTGTACGGCAACTTGTAGAGAGCCCTTTTCGACTATGACTTACAGTTACGTCAAATGTCGGTAAGAGGGTGAATGGCATAAAAAGTAAAGAAAGACTTCCGGTTCCGGCGCGCACATGAGTAGACGTGAGTGAGGAGAGCTCCGTTAACCCGACTCAAAAACCGGGGTCCCGAGGCTTGGTTACCTAACCTGAGGCCGCTGGCCGATAACCCTACGTACAGGCTTCTCTCCGGCGTATGGAGAGATATCTGGTGAAAACCGGGACCCCAGGATTAAAATCACAGGCCCTGCAGACTGACGACATGATGCCGCTGGGGAAAATGGCGCCTGAGCCGGCCAGGAACACGAGGAGTACGAGTTCGCGCTCGGCATCACAACCTCCTATGGTGCAGCCAGAAGGGGAAGAAGGTGAGCCTGAGACTATGTTTCACAATATGGACATTTCATGTCGAGTTTTGGCCAGGGAAGTAGCGAAACTTATAGCCCCAGATATTACAGCTTCTCTGGAGGCGACGGTGTCGAAATTATTGCACCAAATTCAGACGGATGTTTCAGCTCAGGCGGAAAGGCTTAACGATTTGGAACAACGGTTCAGTTTATTGGAGGATGAGCTAGCGGGAACACAGGAGGAGGTGAAGAAGGTGATAGCTTGCAATCTACAACTGGTTGATAAAGTGGATGACCTGGAGAATCGCTCGAGGAGGAGCAATTTACGTATTATTGGGCTCCCAGAGTCTATACCAGCAGGACAGCTGCTAAAGTTGTGTGCGGTGGAGTTGCCTCAGGCGCTGGGATTGCCAGCCCCGCTGAGAGCGGAGAGAGCTCATAGAGTGGGACCGATGCGAAGTGTGACCCAAGATGGCGCCCCAGCACGACCGCGACCAGTCATTGTGAAGTACCTGGACTATGTGGATAAAACGAATGTATTACAGGCATACCGAAGGTCATCGGCACAAGTGAGAGTACGAGGCAACAGAATTTTAATGTTTGGAGATTACTCGGCTGAGGTTACACGTAAGCGGCGGGCTTTTAGCACGGTGTGCTCTCTACTGGTCCAGAAACGCATTCGGTTCTCTCTGATGTTTCCCGCCATTCTCAGGATCTTCGAACCCGGCGGTGGGATGGAATCGTTTTCTTCTCCAGGGGAGGCGGCTAAATTTGTGGAAAGTTTGTCTAAAGACAATAATGGTGGTAGCCAGACGCACAGGGACGGATTGCCTCGCAGGGGACGTTCCAGAAACAGGAGTATCAGGAGGGGTCTCACCTCTTCTTCCCCGGATTGAAGGGAACTGTCCAGGCGGAGATGGAAGAAATCTCATGTTATTTTAAAGTTCCACATTGTTTGAGATAGAATTGTTATACCTATCGTTGCATCGGGGGTTGAGGTCTACTGATGTTAATGGCAGGGGAGGGTCCAGCTGAAGTGAGGCTTGAGGAAATTTTTCTTGCAAGGAGTCGGGTGGGAGTGTAAGGTGATGTTGATATTTTAAGGGTATACAGGGAGTTCATGGTATACCAAAGAGTTTCTAGAGGTGGAATGCACAGAGATTCCACGCCAAAATGTGCGAAAAAAGAGAAGTCTGAAAGTAATAATGATCTGTTGTTGGGGTTTCAATTTTGTTTTATGTTTAGGGAGGGGGAAGGAGGGGGGGGGACTGTCTCGGTGAATGAGGTTTGCTTTGCCATTACTGTGAGATGCCTAAGGTAATTACATGGAATGTGAAGGGACTGCAGTCCCCACATAAACGCATGATGGTTCTTCGCCACCTGAAAAAGCTGAAAGCGGATATAGCGATTTTACAGGAAACCCACTTATTGGAACGTGATTTCCAGAGAATGAGTAAATTATGGGTGGGCAAGGTAATGGGTTCTCCAGCAGTTAATGGCAAGGCGGGCGTCTTACTTCTCATACACAAAAGAATTGAATGTTCGGTGGTTACTTTTGAGCGGGATGAGGGGGGTAGATATTTGCATGTGATCTTGGAGGGTGCCATGGGGAGAGTGAGTCTGTACTGTATATATGCACCAAATGACAACAATCGGGTCTTTTTTAAATTTCTGGAAGGAAAACTTTTAGCGGATAAAGAACCTCAGATTCTGCTGGGAGGGGATCTTAATTCGGTCTTATGTACAACAGAGGACAGGAGAAGGGGGGATGGTAGGATGTTGGTGGAAAGAACACATGATAAAGTCTTGGCCCCATTATTGTCTTCCACGGGCATGGTAGATGTATGGAGAACACAATTTCCATTAGGTAGAGAATTCACTCATTTTTCTCATGCGCATACCGCATGGTCGCGTATTGACTATCTTATGGCTTCTCCGGTGCTCCTCTCTAGGATCCTCAGTGCTCGAATAGAGGACTTAGTGATATCAGATCATTCACCGGTTTCTTTGATCTTGGCAGATACGTTTAAAAGGGGGTCGGATATATTGTGGAAATTTCCGTCATTTCTGGCAACTGATGAATCCTTTCAATCCTGCTTGAAGGGCTGGGTAGGGGAATATAGTCAGGAAAATCAAGCTCATAGAGAAAACAGCCACTTGTTTTGGGACACAGCCAAGGCAGTGCTGAGGGGGAGGATCATTTCTTATGTTGCTTCGCTTAAACGGAAAACCAACAAACATTATAACGAGTCTAGCAGAAACCTTCGCATGAAATACACAGCGTACTTGGCAAACTCGACATTAGCGCTTAGGGGGGACTGGCTCACGGCAAAGGCAGAGTTTGAAAGGTGGCTGGATAAAAAAGAAAGGTTCCAGAGAGAGCAAACAACTGCGCATTTTTTCAGATATGGGAACAAATCAGGTTCCCTGCTGGCTAAAATGGCGAAAGGACAATTTCGCCCGACTCACATAGGGGGGTTGAGAGATGGGAATGGGGAAGTACAGAAAGATCCAAAAGTCGTCAATGATATACTGGGAGATTATTACACTGCGCTATATGCACAGGACATTTCGGAGAGGAATGAGGGGAGGGAGTTCCTGGACTCCGTAGCGTTACCATCTCTCTCGGACTCTGATAGAGAAGCATTAAACGCATTGATCACGGAACAAGAGATAATATCGACCATTAAATCATTGACGAATAACAAAGCGCCAGGGCCAGACGGATTTTCTAGTGATTTCTACAAACTTATGAGGGAGGAAGTCACGCCCATTTTATTGCCGGTGTATAATCGTATGCTGTTAAATAAGGAATTTTTGAAGTCGGGCAATGTAGCTTATATTAAAGTATTGTACAAGGATGGGAAAGACCCGGCTAACCCGGGGTCCTATCGACCAATCTCTTTGATAAATCAGGATGTTAAAATATTGTCGAAGATACTGGCAGATAGGTTGGCTATGTTTCTCCCTAATTTGATCGGGCCACACCAGGTGGGTTTTGTCAAGGGGAGGTCGGCGGTCAAAAACATACGCACGGTTTTGGCGGTTCAAGACGCAATGAGGAATTCTAATATGGAGGGTCATGATTCGCCAGCACTTTTAACGTTAGATGCCGAAAAGGCCTTCGATAATGTACACTGGGATTGGCTGAGGTTAGTTTTAGATAGATTTGGGATACAAGGATTGTTCAGGAATTACCTGGAAGCATTATATTCAGAACCTCTAGCTAGGGTGTTCACTGCAGGTTTTTTGTCAGCACCGATACATTTACAGAAGGGAACAAGGCAGGGATGCCCCTTGTCTCCGTTGCTGTTCGACTTGGCTTTGGAACCGCTAGCGAGACATCTCTTGTCATCCAGAGATTTTGAAGGGATTAAGGTTGGCAGCCAGGAGGTCAAGCTAACATGTTTTGCTGATGATCTTTTGTTATTTATGAAATCGCCTGGGGATCATTTGGGGGGGGTGCTGGAGAAGCTAAAATACTTTGGGTCCTTCTCAGGATATAAAGTCAATGCGCAAAAGAGTCAATTACTTTACTTGAAGGAATCAGGGGTAAGACCACCCTTGCAGGGCACGGTGGAAATAGCTAGATCGTATATTACATACCTGGGGATTAAAATAGGCAAATTTCCCTCTTCTCTCTATAAACTAAATTATTCACCCTTGTTTGAAAAAATCCATAAGGAACTAAATCGATGGGCGTCATTGCCATTGTCGTTGTTTGGGAGGGCTGCTCTTTTAAAAATGATAAGCTTTGCTCGACTGTTATATCCAATGCAGACCATACCCATATTGATCAAGCACCTAGATAACCAGAAATTACAGACAGCATTTTTACAATTCTTGTGGCAAAGGAAGAGACCTAGGATTGCATATAAAAAACTGGCACTGCCCAAAGTGGATGGAGGTATTCAGCTGCCACTTATACGATACTACAATTTAGCGGCCATCTGCAGACACATAGGGGATTGGATACATAACACCAATATGTACTCCAATGTTCAGCTGGAACAGGAATTGGCGGGAGCGGTTCCGCTGCAGGCCCTGCTACACATGTCATATGCTCAACTGCCTAATAACGTTAAGGCAAGTCTGTTGCTGAAAGATACAATCGGCACCTGGAAGGCGGTGCGGAAGCTTTATGGTCTTCCGTATGGTCTTTCTAAATTCTGGCCGTTGTGGGATAACCCTATGTTTCCACAGGGGAGTCAGAATAAATTGTTTTCGCAGTGGAAAGATGAAGGGATCAAGGTCCTGGGCCAACTCATGAATGTTGAGGAGGGGAGATGGCTTACGTGGCAGGAGGTCTCTAGCAAATACAATTTGAGGGAAAATCAATATTTGCAATATGTTCAAATAACGGGGTTATGTAAAAACAAAGTCCGCAATATTGATGGAGTAGAGATACGGGGAGCATTTGATGGGATGGTGCCGCAGGGTGGTGCGGGGAGAAGCCTTGCAAGTCTATATGGTAAACTTCGGAATGCTCATCTTGATTCCTTTAGTACTTCCTGCTTTAGAACGTGGGAGTTGGAGCTGGAGGATCCAGACATCTCCAGCAAGATACGAGATGGATGGGAGAGGGTGAGGAAGGTCATGGTGAATGAACAGTGGCGTGAGATGCACTTCAGGCTAATGCACAGAGCGACATACGCCTTTAATTTATCCTACAGGGACGCTCCAGCACATTATCTGCGTAATTGTCCAAAATGCGACTTGCACAAAGCCAATTTGCTTCATGGGATGTGGTTGTGCCCACAAATTCGCACGTTTTGGGATCGGGCTTTACAATTTATTAAAGATACCTGGGGGGAGGAGGTGCACGCAAGCCCACAGGCAGTGCTGTTTCACTATATTCCTTTGGATCCAGGGGGGGAGGGACCACCTCTAGTGGCCCGGAAAGGAGTGCATATGGCTTTATTGGCTATCAAAAAGTGCATCTTGCGTCACTGGCTACAGGCATCGGTCCCGGAAATTGCGGAGGTCGTGATTACTCTCAAGACTTTATTGGGGTATGATAAGACGGACCTAGAAAAACACAAAGAAAGGTCTACAGAACAATTTTTTAAAACTTGGCGTAAATTCATAGAGCAACATTATCCCACAGCAGAGATAGGGATGTTCATGCGCACATTTCGACACACATCATGGTATAGTTCACAGAGTATCCAGGGCACGCTAGGCATGCTGGTGGCCAGTTAAGAAAATGTTCACCGAGATGGGGGAGAGTTGGGGGGAGGGAAGGGAATTGTTGGTTGTGTTTTGTTTTACTGCATACCTTGCAACTTAATGATGACAAGTAAAATGAAAAAGAATTTTGAAGCTGGAACACATTGTTATTTGGTGTATGTATTATTGTATGTGTGATACACATTGCATACTTGTAACTGTTCTGGTTTTGAATAAAAATATATTTGAAAAAAAAAGTAAAGAAAAATCACTGAAAATGTAAATTAATTACTCTGCTTCGCTATTTGTCAGTCCCATAGAGTTTGAATGGAGCATTCATGACCCCCCACTTCATTCACCTCCTCACTGCGGTCGTGCAAGTGAATAGAAAAGGGGGACACGGGAACCCCATTCTTGTGATCATGGGGGGTCCATATATTTATTACCTATCCTGTATATCAGTGATAAATGTGTTCGGTGGGAAAACCCATTTAACAGGAATTTCCAGAAAGGACAATTATCACCTATGTATAGTATAAGTGTCTGATGGTACCCCTTCCCATCACAAGAACAGGGGTAACGAACCAACACCCGGTCCTCCTTTCTGTACCCCCCGCAGTGTGGAGGAACTTGATTGAAGTGGAGGAAGTGCATGCACCCTGCTGCTCCATTCAATGTCTATAAGACTGACGATTCAGCGGAGCACTGTACGTGACTGTCACCGTCAGTCCCATTGACTTTGAATAGTCCTTCACTGCCTATGTTCATCCGCCACTCTTTTCAAAGTTGGATGACCGCAGTGAGGAGAAACTGAGGGTTCGGGAACCCCTGTCTAGTGATCGTGGGGGAACCAGAGGTGGGGATCCCAGCAATCAGACACTTATCACCTATCCTATGAATAGGTTCTAATTCTGGGAATACCCCTTTAGGCCTGGAATCCCACATGCAGTGTTTGGTGCAGTTTTGGTTTTTTTAACAAAACCAGGAGTGGAGTTGGAAATATAAAGGAAGGACTTGGGGCTTGTCCGCACGTAACGGAATTGCTGCAGAAAATTTAGCAATTTTTATGCATCGTGTGGATGAGATTTGTTAAATCTCACCCACTTTGCTCCTACTGTATCCTGCTGCGTATTTTCCGTCCATAATTCCGGACGGAAAATACGCAGCTATTCCGCTACGTGTGGACAAGCCCTTATACTTTCCTGCTGGATCCACCCCTGGCTTTGGCTAAAAAAGAAAACTACCTCAAGCTGCCTTTAAAACTGCATATATGTTTCCAACCTTAAGGGTATGTTCACACAGCTTATTTTCGGGTCGAAAAATCGTAAGCAGAACGCCTCCAAACATCTGACCATTGATTTCAATGGGAAAAATGGCGTTCTGTTCTGATGGGGCATTTTTTTTACGCGGCCGTTTTGAGAAACAGCTGTGTTAAAAAATCGCCCACGAAAAATAAGTGCATGTCACTTCTTGAGCAGTTTTTGGAGCCTTTTTTCACTGACTATAGAAAAACGGCCTTGAAAAACGCAAGTTTGCTTAAAAAACGTCTGAAAATCAGGAGCTGTTTTCCCTTGAAAACAGCTCCATATTTTCAGACGTTTTTTGCTAAGAATGTGAACATACACTAAAAGCAATGTTAACCTATTAAGGCAATTTTTTAAGCGGAATAAGTTCCTGAACTTAGATGTGATAGATAATAACTGGATCCTGCGTGTCTCTGACTAGTGCTCACCGAAGCCGTCAGTCCCGCTGACCTGACAGATTTGGCTTTAAACGCAAGATACAGCTTCTATGTATTCAGGATACATAGAAGCTGTATGTGAAAAAGAAAAAAAAAACAAACTAAACAAAACATTGACTTATCTTTAACCCCTTCCCGCTTTGGCCACATTTGACCTTCCTGACAGAGCCTCATTTTTCAAATCTGACATGTTTCACTTTATGTGGCATTAACTCCGGAATGCTTTCACCTCCAAGCGATTCTGAGATTGTTTTCTCGTGACAAATTGGACTTTAAGTTACTGGCAAAATTTGCTCGATATATTCAGTATTTAATTGTGAAAAACAGCAAAATATAGCGAAAAATTGCAAAAATTAGCATTTTTCTCAATATAAATGTATCTGCTTGTAAGATAGGCAGTTATAACACACAAAATTGTTCCGAATTAACATCCCCCATATGTCTACTTTAGATTGGCATAGTTTTTTGAACATCCTTTTATTTTTCTAGGACGTTACAAGGCTTTGAACTTTAGCAGCAATTTCTCACATTTTCAAGAAAATTTCAAAAGGCTATTTTTACAGGGGCCAGTTCACTTGTGAAGTGGCTTTGAGGGCCTTATATATTAGAAACCCCAAAAAAGTCACCCCATTTTAAAAACTTCACCCCTCAAAGTATTCAAAACAGCATTTAGAAAATTTCTTAACCCTTTAGACATTTCACAGGATTTAAAGCAATGTAGAGGTGAAATTTACAAATTTCATATTTTTTTGCAGAAATACATTTTTAATACAATTTTTTTTTTATAACACAGAAGGTTTTATCAGAGAAATGCAACTCAATATTTATTGCCCAGGTTCTGCAGTTTTTGGAAATATCCCACATGTGGCCGTAGCGTGCTACTGGAATGAAGCACCGACCTCAGAATCAAAGGAGTACCTAGAGGATTTTGGGGCCTTATTTTTATTAGAATATATTTTAGGCACCATGTCAGGTTTGAAGGGCTCTTGCGGTGCAAAAACAGTGAAAATCCCCCAAAAGTGACCCCATTTTGGAAACTACACACCTCAAGGAAATTATCTAGGGGTTCAGTGAGCATTTTGACCGCACAGGTTTTTTACAGAAATTATTGGAAGTAGGACGTGAAAATGAAAATATACATTTTTTCAAATAAAATGTAGGTTTAGCGATTTTTTTTTTCTCATTTCCACAAGGACTAAAGGAGAAAAAGCACCGCAAAATCTGTAAACCAATTTATCCTGAGTAAAACAATACCCTACATGTGGTAATAAACGGCTGTTTGTACACACGGCAGGGCTTAGAAGTGAAAGAGCGCTATTTGGCTTTTGCAGCTCAAATTTAGCAGGAATGGTTTGCAGAGGCCATGTAACATTTACAAAGCCCCTGAGGTGACAAAACCGTAGAAACCCCCCACAAGTGACCCCATTTTGGAAACTACACCCATTAAGGAAATTATCTAGGGTTATAGTGAGTGTTTTGACCCTACAGGCTTTTTGCAGAAATTATTGGAAGTAGGCCCTGAAAATGACAATCTAAATTTTTTCAAAGAAAATGTAGGTTTAGCTAATTTTTTCTAATTTTTGCAAAGACTGAAGGAGAAAAAGCACAGCAAAATTTGTAAAGCAATTTCTCCCAAGTAAAACAATACCCCGCATGTGGTAATAACCGGCTGTTTGGACACACGGGAGGGCTTAGAATGGAAAGAGCGCTATTTGGCTTTTGGAGATCACATTTAGCAGGAATGGTTTGCAGAGGCCAGGTCGCATTTGCAGAGCCCCTGAGGGGGCAAAACAATGAAAACGCCCAAAAAGTTACTCCATTTAGGAAACTACACCTCTTGAGGAATTCATCTAGGGGTGTAGTAAGCATTTTGACCCCACAGATGTTTCATAGAATTTATTAG
This sequence comes from Rhinoderma darwinii, assembly GCF_050947455.1. NCBI lineage: Eukaryota > Metazoa > Chordata > Amphibia > Anura > Rhinodermatidae > Rhinoderma > Rhinoderma darwinii. The sequence goes on from NC_134691.1 coordinate 205,924,970, forward strand.
AATTGGGCAGTGCATATAAAAACAATCCTTTTTCTTCAATAAGACGTAGCTTTAGCACAAAATTTTTCATTTTCTCAACAAATAAAGGAAAAAAAGGAAAAAAAACATTTGTAAAGCAATTTCTCCCGAGTACGGCAATACCCCATATGTGGTCATAAACGGCTGTTTGGGCACACGGCAGGGCTCAGAAGGGAAGGAGCGCCATTTGGAGTGCAGATGTTTCTGGTTTGGATTCTGGGCACCTGTGGGCCCAAAACAGTGGAAACCCCCCCAGAAGTGACCCAATTTTTGAAACTACACCCCCCCAATGCATTTACCTATGGGTGTAGTAAGCATTTTAACCTTGCAGATGTTTTGTAGAAATTTGTGTGCACTCGATGTTGCAGAGTGAAAATGGGATTTTTTTTCCATAGATATGCCAATATGTGGTGCCCAGCTTGTGCCACCATAACAAGACAGCTCTCTAATTATTATGCTGTGTTTCCCGGTTTTAGAAACACCCTACATGGAGCACTAATCTTTTGCCTGGACATTCGACCATGGAGTGAAAGCGTACCATGTAAAATTGAGGCCTAATTTGGCGATTTACAAAGTATTGGTTCACAACTGCAGAGGCTCAGATGTGAAATAATACAAAGAAACCCCTGAGAAGTGACCCCATTTGGAAACTACACCCCTCAAGGCATTTATTAAGGGGTGTCGTGAGCATTTTCACCCCACCGGTCTTTTCCATAAATGATTGCACTGCAGATGGTGCAAATTAAAAATTAATATTTTTCCCTAGATATGCCATTTCAGTGACAAATATGTCATGCCCAGCTTATGCCACTGTAGGCACACACCCCAAAAATTGTTAAAAGGGTTCTCCCGGGTATGATGATGCCATATATGTGGAAGGAAACTGCTGTTTGGGCACATTTTAGGGTTCAGAGCGGAGGGAGCGCCATTTGTCTTTCGGAGAGCGGATTTTGCTTGGTAGTAGATTTGTTTGATTATTGCTGGTGTTTCCATTTATAATGTGGGGGTACATGTAAGCTGGGCAGAGTTCATAAGGGGCATAGTCAGGTGGCATAATAATGGGGTAAAAAAACAATAAAATAATCCATAGATGTGTGTTACGCTGTGACACAATCCTTTCTGCACAGGCCGGTGTCGCACTGATATATGGCGTCCTTTCTTATGCCCCATTTGGTCCACACTCCGCACCTTTGCAGTTTGGGGAATTTTGCTGGGAAAGTGTTGTCCTGGTATAATACGGGCACACTCGCTTCCAGCAGATATGTTTGGGCTCTCCCCTTCCTGGTTCCCTAATTTTAGGTCCTTGATAAATCGCCTCTTGAAACAGAAGAAATGTTCCCCTCGGGCCGGCACAACTGCATATTTTTTATTTCCTGACTTATTGGAGCCTTAACTAATTTTATTTATAGTGGTATGAGGGTTTTTTTTGCGGGACGAGCTGTAGTTATTATTGGTACCATTTTGGGGTACATGCGACTTTTTGATCACCTTTCATCCTATTTTTTGGGAGGCCAGGTAAACAAAAAAACGCAATTCTGCCATAGTTTTTTTAGGTTTTTTTATACAGCGTTCACCATGCGTTATAAGCTACATGTTCACATTATTCTGCGGGTCAGTACGATTCCGGCGATACCTAATTTATAGCACTTTTTTATGTTTTACAACTTTTGCACAATAAAATTACTTTTGTAAAAAGAATGTAATTTTTCTGTCGCCAAGTTGTGAGGACCATAACCTTTTAATTTTTTCGTCGACGGAGCTGTATGAGGGCTTTTTTTTTGCGAGACAAGCTATAGTTTTTATAGGTACCATTTTTGGATACGTGCAACTTTTTTATCACTTTTTATTCCAATATTTGTAGGGCAAAGTGACCAAAAAACAGAAACTCTGGTATAGTTTTTTACGGTTTTTTTTTACGCTGTTCACCACGTGCAATAAATAATATAATATTTTGATACCTCAGGTCGTTACGGTCTCGGCGATACCAAATACGTATGGTTTATTATGTTTTTTCCAATAAAAAAGGACTTGATAAGGGAAAATGGTCGATTGTGTTTTATTTTATTACTTGAAATGTTAAATACTTTTGTGTCAAAAAAGACAAAAGTATAAGGCGGGATTCACACGACCGGGTCGTTCCCGAGCCCGAGTGTCGGCCGGTAAAATCGGCCATTTTGCCCGGCCGGTTTGCATAAAGTTATGCATCCGTGCCGGGCCGGGCAGATCCGGACAGTGACATCAGCGGCAGCTCCTGAAGGGGAATCCCCATGTGTTCGGGGATTCCGCTTCAGGAGTTTCCCCTAATGTCACTGCCCAGATATGGACAGAGACATCAAGCGCTCTGTCCAGGAGCGGAATCCCCGAAAACACGGGGATTCCGCTCCTTCAAGGAGCTAAAGTGCGGCTAGCACATAGCAGAGCGGGGAGATACCTCCCTGCTCTGCTATAGTGGGGTCGCTACAGTAGTAGCAGCCGCAGCAGCTGCTGCTACTACTACTAGCGGCGCCATCGAAGGTGTCGCCGAGCCAGGGTGCTTTTAACAAGCAGGGGAAGGGAGCCAGCGCAGCGCTCCCTCCACCTGCTGTACACCCCGGCCCTGCAACACAGTGTACAGCGATGCCATTCGTCAGAATAGCATCAACTCCTCCTCCTCACATGCACTCTGCGCTGTGAGGAGGAGGAGATAGAGCGCAAGCGCCGGGAAACCCGGCCATCACTCGGAACACATTCCGGTGATGGCCGTGTATTACCCGGCCCCATAGACTTCTATGGGAGCCGGGCGGCCGGGTGTCCGGGCAAAGATAGAGCATGTCCTATTTTTTGACGGCCGGATTTTCCGGCCGTCAAAAAATCGGTCGTGTGAATAGCCCCATTAGGGGTCTATTATTCCTAATGCAGCCGGGTGCCGGCCGATTTATGAACGGCTGGCACCCGGCCGGGAAACCCTGCCGTGTGAATGAGGCCTAATAGGTATGATACCTTTATTGGCTAACCATAAAAGTTCTATATGCAAGCTTTAAGAGCGCAGAGGCTCCTTCTTCAGGCAGTTTACAAATGAATGACTTATTACTTGAAACTTATTGTTTTCAAACTTTTTATTTTTTTTACACTTTTTTTTTTTACACTTTTTTTTCAAGTCCCACTAGGGAACTTGAAGTTGCAACTGTCTGATGTTTTTTTTCTAATACATTGCACTACCTACGTAGTCCAATGTATTAGATCTGTCAGTTATTCACTGACAGCAAGCCGATTAGGCTTCGCCTCCCGGCGGGGCCTAATCGGCTTCCGTAATGGCAGAGCAGGAGGCCATTGTGTCTCCTGTTGCCATAGCAGCAGTCGCCAGTCCTGATTGCCTGTCAGGGCTGGCGATCTGCTAGTAACCGCTACGATGCAGCAATTGCTTTCGATTGCTGCATCGAAGGGGTTAATGGCAGGGATCGGAGCTAGCTCCGGTTCCTGCCATTACAGGTGGATGTCAACTGTAACATACAGCTGACTTCCACCGCTGATGACGCCGGATCAGTTCCTGAACCGGCGCCATCTTGCCCGCGGCTACGGAAGCCGATCAGGCTCCGCCGCCGGGCGGATCTTGACCGGCTTCCATGCTAGGCAGACTGGGAGGCCAGTATTAGGCCTCCGGTTGCTATTGCAGCCACCGGAACCCTGGCAATTTCATTGCTGGGGTTCCAATGAGCTGCAAACAGCTTAAATGTAGCGATCACGTTTTGAATGCTGCATTGAAGGGGTTAATGGCGGGGATCGAAGCTAATTTCGGTCCCCGCCATTACAGTCGGATGTCAGCTGTAAGATACAGCTGAGATCCGGAGATGATGGCACCGGCTCAGCTTCTGAGCCGATGCCAAACATTTGGCGTAAGTATACGACATTTTGCGGGAAGCACTGGCTTTCCATGTCGTATACTTACGACAAATGACGGGAAGGGGTTAAAAAAAAATTCCTTCAAAGGAAAACATAGCCTTTAACCCCTACCCGCACGAAGAAGTAACTGTACATCGTCGCGGGAGGTTACTTCCCGCACGATGACGTACAGTTACTGAGTTTTTCCCGGTGCACACTGTCGGCGACAGTATGCACCGGGAACCGGGAGGTCAGCTTTCGCCGACAGCTGACACTCCACTCTTGCCGACCAGCGGTCCTTTTTCGCTGATTTCGGCAAATTAACCCCTTAATTTTGGCGATCGGTTGCAATCGCCAAATTTTGGGGGCTTCTAACATATTGGCAGACCCCGGTCCGAAATCGCAGGGTTTGCCGATAGTATGGCAAACGGAAGCCAAACAATGGCTTCTGTGTCTACCATGGACGGAAGCCCATCAGGACCAACCTTCGGCTGGTCCTGATAGGCTTCCTGTCAGAGTGACAGGAAGTCACTGTGTCGTTCCCGATGCACACTGTCGGCGACAAGGTGTGCATCGGGAACTTGGAGATCAGCTGTCCCCGACAGCTGACACTCCAGTATTGCCGATCAGCGGCTTATCGCCGCTGATTTAGACAATTAACCCGTTACATGCGGAGCTCGATTGCGATCTCCGCATGTAGGGGGTTTGTAGCACATCAGCAGCCCCCATGCAATTGTGGGGGCTGCTGATGCTTGTGATGGCATCCGGAGGCCAGGCAATGGCCTCCGGGTCTGCCATGTATGGAAGCCTATGAGGACCAGCCTCTGCTGATCCTCGTAGACTAACTGTCAGAGTGACTGTGACGTCACACTGACAGTTGGAATACGTTACACTACCTAGGTAGTGTAATGTATTCTAGCAGCAATCAGAGCTGCAGGTCAAAAAAATAAAGTGTAAAAAAAAAGTTAATAAACAAAAAAATAAAGTGTAAAAAGTAAAAAAAAGTTTATAAAAATGTAAAAATAAAAGGTTTTGTTTTCCTATAATAAGTCATTTATTATAGGGAAAAAATGTGCACATATTTGGTATCACCGTGTTCGTAACGACCCAAACTATTAAACGATAATGTTAATTTTTCCGCACAGTGAACGCCGCAAGCAAAATAAACGGAAAACTGTGAGCATCGCTATTTTTTGGTCACCACCCCTCCCAAGATATAAAATAAAAAGTGATCAAAAAGTCGCATTTACCCCAAAATGGTACCAATAAAAACTACAACCCGTCCCGCAAAAAACAAGACCTCCCACATATGGTATCGGCGTAATCGTACCGACCGGCAGAATAAAGTAAAACTTAATTTATTGCGCACGGTGAACGCTGTAAGAAATAAAGAATTTAAAGCGCCAAAATCGCTGTTTTTTGGTCACTTTAGCTCTAAAAAAGATCCTGTGGGGTCAAAATGCTCAGAAAAATTCCTTGAGTGATGTAGATTCCAAAATAGGGTCACTTTTGGGGGGTTTCCACTGTTTTGGTCCCTCCGGGGCGTTGCAAAGCCGACATGAAGCTGAAAACCAATCCAGCAAAATCCTTGCTCCAAATCCAAAAGGCGCTCCTTCCCTCCTGAGCCTTGCTGTGGGTCCAAACATCAGTTTATGACCACATATTGCGGATTGCCGTAATCGGGAGAAATTGCTTTACAAATGTTGGGGTGCTTTTTCTCCTTTATTCCTTGTAAAAATGAAAAAATTGTATGTTTCCGCAGAAAAATAGGTGGTTTTCATCTTCACAGACTAATTCCACTAAATTCTGCAAAAAAAACTGTGGGGTCAAAATGCTAACTATACCCCTAGAAAAATGCCTTGAGGGGTATCGTTTCCAAAATGGGGTCACTTTTTGGGGGTTTCGACTGTTTAGGTGCCACAAGACCTCTTCAAACCTGACATGGTGCCTAAAATATATTCCTAAAAAAAAGGAGGCCCCAAAATACACTAGGTGCTCCTTTGCTTCTGAGGCCGGTGTTTCAGTCCATTAGGACACTAGGGCCACATGTTGGATATTTCTAAAATCTGCAGAATCTGGGCAATAAATATTGAGTTGCGTTTCTCTGGTAAAACCTTCTGTGTTACAGATTTTTTTTTATTACAATTGAATTTCGGCAAAAAAAATGAAATTTGTAAATTTCACCTCTACTTTGCCTTAATTTCTGTGAAACACCTAAAGGGTTAAAACACTTTCTGAATGCTGTTTTGAATACTTTGAGGGGTGCAGTTTTCAAAATGGGGTGATTTATGGGGACTTTCTAATATAGAAGGCCCTTAAAGTCACTTCAGAACTGAACTGGTCCCTGAAAAAATGGCCTATTGAAATTTTCTTGAAAATATGAGAAATTGCTGCTAAAGTTCTAAGCCTTGTAACGTCCTAGAAAAATAAAAGTACGTGAAAGAAAATGATGCAAACATAAAGTAGACATATGGGGGATGTTAACTAGTAACTATTTTGGGTGGTATTACTATCTGTTTTACAAGCAAATACATTATTTAGAAAAATGCAAATTTTTGCAAATTTTTGCTAAAATTTTAAGTTTTTCACAAATAAATATTGAATTTATCGACCAAATTTTTTCGCTAACATAAAGTACAATATGTCACGAGAAAACAATCTCAGAATCGCTTGGATAGGTAAAAGCATTCCAGAGTTATTACCACATAAAGTGACACATGTCAGATTTGAAAAAATCATCTGTGTCCACAAGGCCAAAACAGGCTGTGTCCTAAAGGGGTTAAGCCAACGTTGGGTTGACGAAACCTGGGAATAGAACCAGAAAAGTTCTCTTCCGTGTAGGCTCAACGCCTGCCCCAAAACAGCACAAGGGTTCAAAGCGTGAAGTAGACATTACAAATCCCATGTAAACTGCTTTCATGGATATAGCTAATGAACAGATTATTTTCACACATTGACAATTCTGCTCTACCGTTCAGTTTCCAAATTTGATTATGTACATTAGGGAGAAATTATGGCAGAATTCTTTCACAAATTGCTCCAAAAATATATGGCATGCACCAAATTATACGTTTAAACACCTTTTTACAACTGTTTTTAAAAGTACGGTACTTAGAAATAGTTGTAAAATGTGCGAAATTTATTTAAGATGTGCCACATTCTGGTGTTAAATAATGGTAAAGTACGCCAACCATGTTATGACATAAGGAAAATAAGTGTCTAACATGCCTAGCGATTTGCACAAAATGTATTGTGGCACCGTGAGCAATCTTGATAAATTTGTCATAATATGTCCCATTTTCGCTGTCTCACAAGTTGATGCATTCTACAACAATGTTAATAAATCTCAAAGTTGCCTTTTTGTTATTTTTTTTTGTGCTATGTTATCTTCTGAACAGTTTTCAAATTTTTTTTTCAGGTTAATTATATTATAACAAGTTTGATACATTAGAATAAGTATGGCTTTAATGCATTCTTTATAGAATAAGGTTTTTGTTATTTCCTGTTTTAACTTATTTGTAACCTTTTACTTAATTTGTAGTTGAGTGTCTGGATAGTTTGCAACGTGTAATGTGATATGTTTGAAATTGAACAAAAAGTGCCATACCGCCGCCTTGAAGCTGCTGCACAGAAGTTTGCAAAAGTGGTCATTCCAACAGATTTGGAAAGGTTGAGGAACCATCAGATAAACATTGAAAAGGTTAGTTTCATTAACTGTTTTATGTGCTCTAAATTTTGTGCATATAGCATTGAATCATAGATTATTTAAAGGGAACCTGTCACCAGCATTTCACCTATTAAACCAGCAATACCTGGTGGTAGTGGGTGAAAAATAATTTCTATATAACCTATAATTGTCTTCTTAGTCGGCTCTGTAGCTTTAGTATTCAGCGTTTTAGTGTTCCTACACTTTATGGTAATGAGCATAAAAGAGTCATATTTTAGTTTGAAAAGAGTAATATCTTCATTCCTCAAGTCTTTCCGGGTTTACCCCACCTTCTTACTTTTGATTGACAGATCCTCGCCTTCCCCCAGCACACAAAATCCCGCGCTTGTGCATTGATGTACTATTCTGGTGTGTGCGCACAAAGGGACACCGGATTATTACAATAAAAAGCGCAAAATGTTTGCAGACCATTATTTACAGTCGGAGGAGGAGTTTAGAAGAGGGGATAACAGCAATGAACTTTTGATAGCAGCGGCCAGTGAGGGATAAGTAAAGTTCAATAGGTGAAATGCTGGTGACAGGTTCCCTTTAAAGGGGGTTTCCTGTTCCAGAAAATGATGGCATATTGCTATGATGTGCAATCATTTTTTGATCGGTGGGGGTTCGACAGTTGGGACTTGTACCGATCCTGAAAATAAAAGGGCTGCTGTGCCTATTTAGTCCTGCGGCCCCTTCAACGTTTTCTCCCTGCACAGGGGCGCTCCTGGCCATCAGCTGTGCAGGGAATTGCAGCACAGTTCCCTTCGCTTGAGTTGGATGGCACCGATCAGAAATTTACAGCATATCCTAACGATATGCCCAGAGGACTGACTTGAACCTTGTGGACTCAATAAAAAATTGTACAGGGCTCCCGATTGTCCTGCCTCATATATAATATTGGTTTGCTTTTACGGGGCAGAGGGACGTTTTTGCCCACTCAGGCTACAGGGCCCGGGTGTGACCACAGTCTCTATAATTATGCCTATGGACACGGCATCACTGTTTTAGACTTTTTTCGGCTGAGTGCAAGTTCCGAGTTGTACATAGAAATCTATGGGGCAATGCTGTACCTATTTATATGGCTCCAATTTCATATGTACCATGTTCTTTTGGATACTGCACTACAGGGGAAACAAACGGCAGCACCTGTAGCACCTATGGTTCCATTGTATGAAACTGTCGAGACGTATTCTGCCCTACAGGTTCCACAATACAAGACTCAGTCCACTTATCCACAGAAAAAAAGAATCTCTTAGCTCTCAAATTGTTATAAAGTCAGTTCCTTGTCAAATTGGACTAAAGACAAAAAAAGAACAAATAAAGACAAAAAACACTCTAAACAACTGCATGAGAAGGTTATTAAAAAATACAAGCCAGTCGTTGGATTAAAAAATATTTCTAAGTAACTGAATATCCCCCAGAAAATAGAAAAGATATTACATAGCTTTTAATCTGGCTTTCCTCAAGAACATCGTATGATTGTGCATGGGATCTATTAATCTGTGATCCTTAGTGGCTGAAATGGAAGACACTCCACATACAACTGTCTCCCCTGTTCATCACTTTTTATAGGTTTATGGTAGAATGGCTCATAACAAATGAAGTTTGCATAAAGACATGTGGAAATTAGGTTGCACAAAATTTTTTATAATCTAAAAATATCAAAATAGAGAAGATTTTTTACAAGCCGAACACTACACAACCAGAAACTCATCCTCCCCAAGGTAAAGCATGGTGGTCAAAGCCTTTTTTCTATGGGGATACCTTCTTGAAGCAGGTCCTGGTAGGCTGGCAAAGGAAGAGGGTAAAATATACTATATCACCAAAAGTATGTGCCTACTGTACAATGAGCTGTAGACCATTTTTCTTTGAGCTAAGGAGGTTTGTGAACATATAAACAGATTGCTGAAGCCAAGGAAATGGTATTGACAGACTGATGGAAGGTGAAAAGGATGTCTCTCAACCAATAATGAATATTCCTAAGTTTTGTGTTCACACATACAACTGATTTATTAAAAAAAAGAAAAAACGGCTGATCTACACTTTACAGAGAAAATCTGCAGCGTTTTTATAGTAGCAGCAAAGTGGATGATATCTTTAAAATTTCATCCACATACTGCTGAATATTTCTATGCAGAAAATAACCTACAGCGCAGATTTTTGTAACCGCAGCATATTAATTTATGCTGCGGAATTGTTTCATATTTGTTGCAGACATTTCCCATTGAGTTTAATGTGAAAGTGAAATTCCGCAACAAAAAGGCAGTCTTGAGATTTTTTTTTTCTGCGGAAAAGGTGTGAATTCGCAGCAAGTTGGGGCTTTTCAGATGAGCGTTGTTAAACTCATCAGTTTGCATCGTTATTTCCTGCGATTGACTTCAGCTTGTCAGTTTTTTCAGTTTTTGCCGTTTGTTTTTCACATCTGTGGAAAAAAACTGAAGAATATATTAAATTGTCCCAACCCACTGAAAACACCCCCAGGATGGTCACATTACTGCAAAAATTGCATTTTATATTTACTGCGTGGGTTTTAGCTGGCTGCCCAAGCGATCGGGCAGCTTAATGTCGGTCCCTGGAAGCTTTCACTGCTTCTATCTTCTCAGATCTATTGTATAAAGCGCTCATTGAGCGCTGCCGCTGCCTCTATTGGTCCCAGTGATCATGTGACTGGTCACATGATTGCCGGGTGCCATTAGTGGCAGGCTGCTGCTGGGTCTAACTAGACCCAGCACAGCCCTATTAGTGACAATAGTCCCTATAAGAGGGCTGATTTCCCCTGTAACTGGGGCTGCTGTGCAATTAAAAAATAAGGAGTAAAAGAATAAAAAAATATTCACCCAAAGGTCTTTTCTGACTTGAGTTATAGACCATAATAATAAAAAATGTAAAATAAGGTTATAATAAATACACATAAAATACCTGCCCAAAAAAAAAACGTCCCCCCCGCCACTCATTTTCGTAACACCAGCCCTGACCCAATTACCCTAAAATAGACATGTAATGTATCAAAGGTTACGATAGACAATGACTATAACAAATAGCAGGTCTATTTTAGGATAATACTATATTATTACCCCAAAAAATTAGCTGAAACGTAAAAAAGCATATTTTTTTTAAAGGCTAGAAATTAAAGCCTTATCTTTTAAGCCCAGAAATTCTAAAAGCGCAAAAATGATGTGTATATAAATGATAAAATGATAAAGCTGCATTGTCTATGGAAAAAAAAAAACTCAAAAATCACGTCGCTAGCCCAGCAAATAAAAAAGTTAAAGTTGTTTAACGCGTGCTAAAAATGGCTAAACTGTGTCTGGTCCTGAAGGATCAAAATAACCCGGTCCTGAACCAGTTAAAACAAAATAACAGGTTGCAGCGGTCATATGGGAGAAAACGTCATCCCAGAAGACCAGCAGCAATGACACTAACCCTAGGAAGGACGCATTGCTATATGGGGACCAGAGGGAGGTAAGTATTGATTCCCTGTCCCCTATATGGTGTCCGCAGCAAAAATTACGGCCAAAAGTCTGCGACATCTGGTTCTGGTTTGCTGCAGAGTTCTTCGAAACTTGCTAATTGGCCAATCTTGCCATATATTCTAGGTTACAAGCAACTGCCAGAAAAATGCAAAACCCAATAGATTATAATTTCAAAAGATTATCTGATAGTCTCTTGATATGTAGATATTGGTTCAGAATGCACCAGACCAGAGGAGGTGCACGAATAGGGTCCCAACCCAATCGTATTTGAAGAAGTATTCGGCACACAGAATGTGGGTTTTAAATTCTTTAAATTTATTGTATTCGATGCCAGCGGCTTAGTGCGTGAAACGTTTCGGTCAGGAGATCTTCGTCAGGCACTTAATCCCTCTGGTTGCTGGTGTATCCAGTTGCTAGGCGCTATCATCAATATGGCGGCTTACCGCTCGTTTTTGGCGCCAAAAAACGAGCGGTAAGCCGCCATATTGATGATCGCGCCTAGCAACTGGATACACCAGCAACCAGTGGGATTAAGAACCTGATGAAGGTCTCCTGACCGAAACGTTGCACGCACTAAGCCGCTGGCATCGAATACAATAAATTTAAAGAATTTAAAACCCACATTCTGTGTGCTGAATACTTCTTCAAGTCTCTTGATATGTGTCAAGATACATTGAAAGGGGGACGGGAAGGGGTGAATACTTTTAATGGGCAGTGTATATTTGGTTTCCATTAATAAATGAAAAATTCTACACATTTGGCCGTTTTTCATCACTGTGTCTCTAAAATGTCATCCATTTCCCGGCCGTCTGACCGTTTTTTTAACGGCTGATAAAAAAAAGGATGAATTTAGTTTGCCAGGTTATTTTTTGTCCCAACACCACAGTGCCCATGTAGATAGTGCCACAATGCCCCTATAGATAGTGCCACAGCACGGCTTGACCCACATCGCAGTTCTCCACCTATGACCGTTTAGGCTCTATCAGAGTGGGGTGAATTCCAGAGCATCTCTAATCACCCCTTAATATATGGGGTATATATTGGCTCCCATTCCTATAGATTTCTGTTGTCCCCCTCCCAATGGAGGAGCTTTAGATATATTGCCTCTCCATACGTTCTTTCAGCCTAATGAGACACTCAGCCCTATTCTATCTCTGTGGCTCCCCTCGCTCCCAATACTCGTATACATTATTTTAGGTTTAACTGTACTTTCCCACTAATTACCTGCTTTGGTTTTGGAACTGCCCTATCCTTAGCCTCACTTTACAATCAATTATAAGAACCAATACCCTAAATCAATTATAACATTCTTAATCCAACCCTCCCCCCCCCCCTTGCTCCAAAAGAAGTATAAAATCCGAACACGCAAAATGAAAAAAAAAAAAAGGAAAACCCTCCTCTAACTTGCACTATTTCCAGTTCTAAACAACATATTTTTTTTTCTTTGCTGATCCATGGTTCCCAGATTGGTTCGAGTTTGAGTTATTTTATTCCAAATCCCCATACTGAACTAATAGTGAATAGTTTTCAATATAGTATGTTTCCAATTGGACACCTCGGGTCCCCTCTATGCCATCTAATTCCTTACTATCACCAGAAGGACAAAAACAAATGCCTTTGCCACTAACTCCTTGATTATATATGAATGCTGTATACGACCACATACAGTTAGGTCCAGAATTATTTGGACAGTGATACACGTTTTGGCATTTTAACTGTTTACCAAAATATATTGAATATACATAGTTATATAATCAATATGCTTAAAGTGCAGATTCTCAGCTTTAATTTGAGGGTATTCACATCCTAATTTGAGGAAGGGTCTAGGAATTACAGCTCTTTAATATGTAGCTGCCTCTTTTTCAGGGGACCAAAGGTAATTGGACAATTATCTCAAAAGCTATTTAATGGGCTGCATGGGCTATTCCCTCGTTAATCCATCATCAATTAAGCAGGTAAAAGGTCTGGAGTTGATTCCAAGTGTGGCATTTGGAAGCTGTTGCTCTGAACCCACAACATCAGGTCAAAGGAGCTCTCAATGCAAGTGAAACAGACCATTGTTAGGATGAAAAAAATGAAGATATCCATCAGAGAGATAGCACAAATGTTAGGAGTGGCAAAATCAACAGTTTGGTACATTCTTGAAAAAAAGAGCGCACTGGTGATCTCGTGAACTCCAAAAGGCCTGGACATCCACGGAAGACAACAGTGGTGGATGATCGCAGAATCCTTTCCATGGGGGGAAAAAAAAAAACCTTTACAACATCTACCCAAGTGAAGAACACTCTCCTGGAAGTAGGTCTATCAGTATCTAAGTCTACCATAAAGAGAAGGCTTCCTGAGAGCAAATACAGAGGGTTCATCATAAGGTGCAAAGCATTAATGAGCCTCAAAAATAGAAAGGACAGATTTGATTTTGCTAAACAACATGTAAAGAAGCCAGCCCAGTTCTGGAACAGCATTCTTTGGACAGATGAGATCAACCTGTACCAGAATGATGGGAGGAAGAAAGTATGGAAGTCTTGGAACGTCTCATGATCCCAAGCACACCACCACCTCTGTAAAACATGGTGGAGGCAGTGTGATGGCATGGGCATGCATGGCTGCCAAAGGCACTGGGTCACTAGTGTTTATTGATGATGTAACTGAAGAGCGAAGCAGTCGGATGAATTCTGGCGTGGTCAGGGAGATACTTTCTGCTCAGATTCCACCAAATGCAGCAAGGTTGATTGGAAGTCGCTTCACAGTACAGATGGACAATGACCCAAAGCATACTATGAAAGCAACCCAGGAGGTTTTTTTAAAGGCAAAGACGTGGAATATTCTGCAATGGCCAAGTCAATCACCAGATCTCAAACCAATCGAGCATGCATTTCACTTGCTTAAGACAAAACTTAAGGCAGAAAGACCCACAAACAAGCAACAACTGAAGGCAGCCGCAGTAAAGGCCTGGCAAAGCATCACAAAGGAGGAAACCCAGCGTTTGGTGATGTCCATTGGTTAACGACTTCAGGCAGTCATTGCCTGCAAAGGATTCTCTACAAAGTATTGAAAAAAAACCATTTTATTTATGGTAATGTTAATTTGTCCAATTACTTTTGAGCCCCTGAAATGAGGAGGCTGTGTAGAAAAATGGTTGCAAATCCTAAACGTTTCACAAGATATTTTAGTTCAACCAACCAAAAAAGAAATGTCTCAAAAAATACACAATTTTTTAATTAAATAAAATAAATAATTTTATTAGTTCACATATGTACAAACATATCCCTCCTACAAATATATACTACAGACATATAAAAAAACATTTATATAAAATCAACCAGGTGTAGCACCATCAGTCATTTTTGATAGTTGATCCACAGATAACAATGATTACAAGCAGGTGCAGTAAATAAAATAAAAAATAGTAACCCCGCCTGTATAACATACAAAATAAGTGTAACCCTCAAAAGTACAAGCTAATGAAAGTCAGTTTACCTGTGGAGGACATGATGGTAGTTGGACCGCACACCTGGAGAGAACACACCTCGACGCGCGCTTCGCAACCTTCGTCAGGAATATTTTAGTTCAACTGCTTGAATTAAACCTGAAATTTTACACTTCAATTGCATCTCAGTTATTTCATTTCAAATCCAATGTGGTGGCATGCAGAGCCCAAATCATGAAGATTGTGTCACTGTCCAAATAATTCTGGACCTAACTGTATGCCTAACAACCATATAACGGGGAAGTTTGTAATTTTAATCTCAAGAACCCACTCAATACATTAGATCACTTCGGACAAAAACTCCTTAACTCTTGTGCACAAAAAGTACAAATGTATAAATCTGACATTTTCTCTGTCACATCTTGGACATTTAGTACGTTTGTCTTTATTAATTTTATCCAACTGCTTGGTCATATAATACAATCTATTAATTATGAAGAACTGCATTATCTAATGATTATTATTGGATGACAATCTTAGGGTTCTCTTTTCCACTTCCTCCTATTCCTCCTTTTCGATGACTCCAAACGCTTTCTCCTATTTACACTTATAAACCTGTCTACCTTCTATACCACTCTCTGCTCTAATGAAGCAAACTTTGAAGGAAAAAAATGCTCCTATGTACGGGCGCTCAAGTGTGAATAGATTGTTTCTTCCACGGAATCGTCAGTTGTGGAGCAAAAGTTTTATTTGGGATACAGATAAAACCATAAAAAAGGCTGTGCTGCTTATTAAAATTTGATGTATGATTATATAGCAAATGTCTCGATAAACTGTGTTTTTAAGAATCAGTTTTTAGCATTAAAAAGGTGACCATTCAGTCTTCTTCTCAGTGTCTGGGTGGTTCTCCCGATATATTGCAATCCACATTCGCATTAGATCATATATATTACATGATCGGTTTCACAGGTCATGAAGGTATCAATTTGAAACACTTCTTTCGTTACATTTGATATGACCTGCGTCTTCCCTGTATTTATATTAAGACCGCATAGACCATTTCTTTTCCCACATTTGAAGATACCTGCAGGTTTGGAGTGATAGTTTGAGGTAGAGGCAGAGGTATTTATCCTTAATCTACTAGGTGCAAATATATTTTTAATTGTTCTTCCTCTACGGAATGTTATACCTGGTTTAGGAGGGATGATCTTATTTAGAATTGGATCACTTTGGAGTATATTCCAATGTTTCTGTAGTGAACCTCTTATGGTATTGTGATCACGATTAAAGGTTGTAATGAAATTACTATAATAATTTCTCCTTTGGAATATCCTTATTATATTTTGCATGATCTTTTTCTATTAGGCATGCTTCTTGAGAAGTACCCAGATTTCTTTGGTACGCATGTTTTATAAGATTTTGGGGGTATCTTTTCTCTTCAAACCTTTCTTTAAGAGTTTTAGATTGTTCTTTGTATACTTCTATTGAGGAACAATTCTTTCGTATCCTCCTATATTGGCTATGTGGGATGTTTGTTATCCATTTCTTGTAGTGTGCACTTTTAAAATTCAGAAAACTATTCTTGTCTGTATCTTTAAAATGTGTTTTCGTTATAAATTTGTTATCAGAATGACTGATTTCTAGATCTAGAAATATTATTCTTTCCTTGGATATACTTTATGTGAATTGAATTCCCCACGTGTTCTTATTTGAAATATTTATCAAACAATTGGCTTCTTCATCGGTACCGGACCAGATGAGAAAGAGATCATCTATAAATCTTCGGTAATAGACAATTTTCTTTCGATATATGTGCTCATTCTCTATATTTACAGATTTGAAAAGCCCCATGAACAAGTTGGCATAGCTAGGGGCAACTCTTGTCCCCATAGCTGTGCCTCTTGTTTGTTTGTACAGTTTTAAATTATGTTTAAAAATGTTATGAGTAAGAATAAAATGTAATCCTTCTAATAAAAAATCATTTTGTTTCTTTGGTAACATACCTTTTGTGTTCTAAAAAGAACTTGGTAGCCCTGATTCCAAGAGTATGATCTATATTGGAATACAGGGAAGTGACATCTAAGGTGATCAGGGTATAGTTTTCTTCCCAATTGTATTTTTGTAAATCTCTAATCAGAATCGTAGAGTCTTTTAGATGAGATGGAAGTTTCGTGACTAGATTTTGCAGGTGTAGGTCTATGTAATGTGATAGTTGACTAGTAAGAGAGTTTATACCTGATATTATTGGTCTTCCCGGAGGATTCTTTTTATTTTTATGAACTTTGGGCAAATGATAAAAGAATGGTGTTTCAGGATTTATTGTGATTAAAAATGATTTTTCTTTTTTGTTTATAATGCCCTCGTCAAAGTTTACTTTTATAAAATTTAAAAATTCCTTTTCATACTGATCAGAAGGATCTAGTGCGAGTATTTCATAGTATCTTGAATCCGATAGTATTCTCTCTGCTTCCTGGATATAAGTTTCTCTATCCTGTATCACGATTCCTCCTCCTTTATCCGCTGATCTTATTACTATATCTTTATTATTTTGTAGGTTTTTTTAATGATTTTTTCTCTACTTTACTAAGATTGCACTGACTAGGTATTATTTTCTTTATTATTGATTTTTTTTTTCAAATTGTTTGACTCTAATGCATAAAATGTTTCTAAAAAGTTACCCTTATGTTGTAGTGGGTAAAAACGTGATTTTCCGTTTACTTGAAAGTGTGTATAGGGGTTTTCTACACTGATGGTGTTTTTTATTTGCTTTGATTTTCCTGATTCAATGGCAAAATGGCGTTGCAGTGTAAGTTTTCTGATAAAATTATTTAGATCTAAAAATAGTTTAAATTCGTCTGCTTGTTGCGTGGGGCAAAATGACAGACCATTAGAAAGTAGGTTTATCTCTCTCCTTTTTCAAGGGTATATTGAGATAACTTACAAATATTATTGGATTTTTCACATTTGCTCGTAGCTTCTGTTGTTTCATACAGAGTATTTTTTAGTCCTCCCTGCTTTTTTTGTATGATTCTTTCCCCCCCCCCCCCCCCTCTGCATCCTCTTATCTTTCTTTTCTTTTTATAGACTTGGGTGAGTATGTTTGGTTCGGGAGGAATTTAAAATATTTGATCACATGGTTCTTTGTAAGTGGTAGTTTCTTTAGTGTGTGTGAATGAGGACTTATATTTGGACCAGGGGGAAACTCTAAAAAAGATATGTTTGTCAATGTGCTGCAAGGAGAAGAGTTAGGCGACTCGAGTTCAGGAGCAGTGGAGTCTGTGTTAGTTCTATCCATATCATTGAGATATAGAACTAAAGGGGATGAAAAAACTGGTTCCGGGCGTATATCATTATGGAAAGGGGTACCTATCCAACGGAGGGTCGTGTTGATGCCATCTGGTGAATCATGGGTGGTAAAAAAGGTATTATCGATAGAGTTAATGTGATGTAACATATCTAGATGTGATGGTTCTGGCGTGGCTTTGGGAAATAGTGGTGGTAGATTAATGTTGGGTGGAATCCAAGGTTCTACATTCTTTGCTCTTAGATCTATTTGTCCGGTTGTATTATGCTGAATAGAGTCTTTAATCTTATTATCGTTATATTTTTTTATAGGTATTACTAGTGTTTAAACTTTCATGATGAGATGTAGAGGTGCTTCTTCTATAAATCTTTTTATTATATCTTTTCGTATTTATATTTTTGTCTTTGTCAACTCTTGGGTTTTCATATGACCGAGCATGATGGTAAAGAGATGGTTGTTTTTTATGTTTTTCGTCAGCAGATTCCATAGTTTGTGTGTTTGGGGATTGACTAGCATAATCCTGTCGATCCCGTTTGAGTTTAGATGCTTTTTTTTTCTATTACATCTCTCTCTAATCTCATGAGTGTGATTTTTACAGATGACTCTAGTTTGTGAAAATCCTGATGTTTTTTGTATAATTCTAACTTGACCCATGTGATATTGAGAAGTTTGGAAAAGTGGTCTGATAGAGACGTTCTTTTCTTAAAAAGTCGTTCCATCAGACCCCTAGAGCATATATTCATGTATTCTTTCCATTCTGAGGAAAAACGTATATCATCAGGGAAAGCAGATAAAAAAGGCAATCTCAAACCTCTTGGTGTAAGGTTCTCAGTTAGATACATTTTTAAAAAGGTAGCATCTAAATTATGCACAGTTTATCGAGACATTTGCTATATAATCATACAACAAATTTTAATAAGCAGCACAGCCTTTTTTATTGCTTTATCTCTATCCCAAATAAAACTTTTGCTCCACAACGGACGATTCCGTGGAAGACACAATCTATTCACACTTGAGCGCCCGTACATAGGAGCATTTTTTCCTTCAAAGTTTGCTTCATTTAAAAAAAACACGAGGAGGAAGACTCCAAAAAGGAATCTACTCGATGCGGTTACGGCTCCAGAGGCAAGCACGGTGTGATCAAGCCCGAAAGGGTGTAACTATCTACAAGCTACAAAGTTAAGTTGTGCTAACGACACTGCACAACTTACCAAGGTGAGCTCTACTCCACTTGTAACTAACTGTAATTTTTTGTTCTCAACGTTATCACCTTAGAGGAGCGCCGTTCTCTTTCTTTTTTTCTGTCTTTGCACAAGAACTCTCTGCTCTAAGTGACTTATATAATTTTGAGTTGAAACCCTTTGTTCCACAACTTGTGTACACATATTCCAAAATCGGACATTCTTTGATATGAAACTAGCTTGTGTCAACTGTTGCTGCATGCTTCAATTGCAAATATCTATAAAGTGTACCTCTTGGGATTTCTCTTTCCTCCATATATCATTTAATTATTTTAATTTACCTTCAGAAAAAATTGATTAACATAGTGTATGCCATAACCATGCCAAAATTATTTTTATATTGCCATTATTAAATCATGGCGTGAATCTTCGTGCTTCCCCCCCCCCCATTTTACACATTATGTGTTTTGTCCCAGACCCAAGATAAATAACTTAAGGGGTGTAGTTTCCACAATGGAGTTACTTCTTGGGGTTTCATTGACTATTTGACCTCAGAGCCTCTGAAATTCTGGGCAAATGTTGTGTAAATCCAAAAATTAGGCCTCAAATTTGCATGGTGCTCTTTCACTCCTGAGCCGTGTCGTATCTCCAGGCAAATGATTTGGGCCACATGTGGGGTGTTTCTAATACCAGGAAACACAGCATATTATTTAGACTGTGTCTTTTCACATTGGCACAAGCTTGGCACAACATATTGGGCACTAAAATGGCATATCTCTGGAAAAATTGCCATTTTCACTTGGCAGCATCCACTAGGCACTGATTTCTGGAAAATACCTGTGCGGTTAACATGCTCTGTACATTCGTAGCTGAATGCCTTGAGGAATGTAGTTTCCAAAATGGGGTAATTTCTAGTGGGTTTCCACTGTTTTTGCCGCTCAGGGGCTTTGCAAATGCAAAATGGCATCCACAAACCATTCAAGCAAAATCTGCGCTCCAAAAGCCAAATGGCACTCCTTTGCTATTGCGCCCTGCCGTACACCCAAACAGCAGTTTATGAGCATATATGGGGTTTTGTACTCTAGAGAAATAGCTTTGTAAATGTTAGCTTGTTCTCCTTTATTCCTTGTGGAAATGAAAAATTTTGAGCTAAAACTACGTCTTCTTGGAAAAAAAAATAATTTTTAATTTTTATGGCTCAAATTGAGGCCCCAAAATACTAATACGTGACAACCGTTTAGGGGAAGTATGGAGCGGGCTCACGGGATGAGCTCGCTCCATACTCAGTGGGTGACGGCTATGTTATACAGCCGACACCTCACTGCAACAGGCGGAATCACATATCACTTTGATCCTGACTGTTTAATACCTTAAATGACGCGGTCAATCATGACTACGGCATTTAAATTGTAAGGATCAGGGTGCACCTTCCTCGAACGTGCCATCACCCCCCCCCCCCACTACAACATACCATCGCCCCCCCATGACATGATTAGGGGGTTACCATGGTTGTTATTGCAGCCTGTCTGCCTCTGGCAGGGCTTCAAAGAAGACTGTCAGTATCACAATATACTGCAATACATTGGTATTGCAGTATATCATGCAAGCAATCCAATGATCAGCTGGTTCAAGTCCCCTAAGGGGGACTAATAAAAAAGTGAAAAACATTAAAATAAAGTTTTTTGTAATGTTCAAAAAAAATGAATATTAAAAGTTAAAGAAAAAAGCTTTTCTCATTTTTTTTTCCCCTAAAGCAGTGTTAAACAAAATAAAAGTTAATATAACTGGTATTGCCGCGTCCGTAAAAGTCCAAACTATCACAATATAGCGTTGTTTAACAAACTCGGTGAACGGCGTAGAAAAATAAATAAATATATATATATATATAAGTCCACAATCCAGCAGCACCAGTCAAAGTTATGGATGGGTGCATGCCCTGGCAGCTTGATCACTGCTCCAAATCCAAGTATAGTCGTCCAAAGACAGGCAGCACTCCAAGTTTTAGTGAAAAAATGGCTTTTATTTAGCCCTTGTGCAACGTTTCGGCTCAGCGTATGGAGCCTTTTTCAAGCATGCTTGAAAGAAACTCCATACGCTGAGCCGAAACGTTGCACAAGGGCTAAATAAAAGGCATTTTTTCACTAAAACTTGGAGTGCTGCCTGTCTTTGGACTATATATATATATAGTCCATGCAAAATGCTGTTTTTTGGTTACCTTCGCTCTCAAAAAATTTAAAAGAAAGTGATCAAAAAGTCGCATATACCCCATAGTG
Source organism: Rhinoderma darwinii (assembly GCF_050947455.1). Lineage (NCBI taxonomy): Eukaryota > Metazoa > Chordata > Amphibia > Anura > Rhinodermatidae > Rhinoderma > Rhinoderma darwinii. The sequence goes on from NC_134691.1 coordinate 205,946,210, forward strand.
GTATCGGTGAAAACTACAGCTCGCCCCACAAAATTGAAACCCTCACACCGCTAAATTGCTGGAAAAAAAAATAAGTTACTGCTCTCAGAATATGGCGACACAAATAAGTTTTATTTTTTTAAAAGTGGTAAAGCAAAACATATAAATTTGGTATCGCTGTATCAACGTATCAACCTGTAGAATAAGGTGAATATGTAGTTTTTACCGCCTGATGGACGCCATAAAAACAAATTTTTTCTTGAAAATTTTAAAAATTACTGCTAAACTTATAAAACTCCTAACTTCCTAAAAAGAATAATACAAGGAAGTTAAAAAAAAATGATGTAATACAGTATGGGAAATGTTTTGCTAATTTTCTTAAAATTTGAGTGTTTTTCACAAATAAACAATGAATGTATCGACTAAAATTTACCTCTAACATAAAGTACAATGTATCAAGAGAAAACAGTCCCAGAATCACTTGGATAAGTTAAAGCATTCCAAATTTATAACCCTATAAATTAAGAACTCAACCCAAAAGTAAAAGATACATGCAAGCCTGTACAAATGCTTACACTGCATATTATGTCTGCCTGGAAGTGATTAAACCCTTCACAACAGCCATACGTGTAATGGTGGGGGTAGGGAAACAGACAAGTGAGCCCTAATCTACCTGCCACTCAGTCCCTGCCTACTTGCAACGACCCGGCCTAGGCGACGGGGTACAACTGGGCGACGGTCCCTACGCTCAGTAAGTGCACGACAGACAAACAGACAAGGGTACACAAAGCTAAGGGAAATGGGGCAGTTGCCCACGGGAACACCGTGAGCAACAAGAGTGGTGAACGAGCCGAGTCAAACCAGGAGTGTACGAGGTACCAAACGCAGAGCAGGAGAGTAGTCAGTAAGCCAGGGTCAATATGAAGCAGGGTCAAATGGTTCAAGAAGCTGCAGCAGGGCCAGGAAACCAAACGAGAAGAATCACAAGCAAGGAGGAACAGGAAAGGCAGGTATAAATAGAAAGAGGGCGGGAGCTAGCTCCGTCTGGCCAGGCTATGATAGGCTCTCCCACTCCTAAGCCTTCCATCCTGAGTGGTGGAAGATGGAGTCAGTCTCACAGACATAGAAGCAGGTGCAGACTGATTACCTATGGGCGTGGATCCTTAACAATACGGCTATACACATTCCAACTGATGATGCCCTGTGCAGTGCTGCTTTAGTGTGAGCAGCGCTGCACTTTCCTGTCTGCTGTTTGCCAGCTCCCTCCCCAATGGAGTCCCCGGCCATAGCAAGGCAAGCGCTCTGGCAGGGGACTCCTGCCTCGGGAAAGCCCTTGATGTCACTATCCATATATGGACAGTGACGTTAGGGGCTTTGAGATGCTGGAATACACCCCTTCTGTAGATAGCATGCCACCCCCCTGCAAATAGCACGCCACCCACCTCCCCCCGTAGATAGCGCTACCTTCCATGTAGATGGCGCCGCTAATGCTCCCTCTGGCAGCGGAATTCCACAATAGAACGTTGCCAACGCTTTGGCCAGGGATTATGCACCTAGAGTGAGCCCCTGAGGTCACTGTTTGGATTCCACTCCTAGAGGGAGCTTCAGAGGTGCAATCTACAGGGGTGTGGTGCTATCTACAGGTGGTGGCACTAGGGGATTGTGGCACTATATGGTTGCTGTGGCACTATCTACAGGAGACTCTGGCGCTATCTACATGGGCACTGTGGCTGTGGCATTATGTGGGCACTGGCACTATTTACAGTGGGCAATGTGGCATTATGTGGGCACTGGCACTATCTACAGTGGGCACTCTTGAACTATCTACAGGGGCATTGCGGCATTATCTACATAGGCACTGTGGTGTTTTTAGGGCTTGGGACAAAAAACCCTGGGAAATGAAATTCATCCATATGAGACACACTGATGGAAAATCGCCACTGACAGTTGATCCGTTTTGGACGCTTTTTTGTTTACTGTTGTGTGAATATAACCTTACATCTATAGTCTCCTCACAGAGATTCAGGCTGACTGAGAGAGAAGACGACTAATTGTTACAGAGCTGCAACTGTGTATATATCTATATACATATAATACATATAAATCACATTAAATATATATAATTACAAAAAAAGTGTATTTTTTATTTTTTTAAATTGTTGGTGATTTGTCTGCTCATAATAAAAATGGAAGCATGGAATAAATTAAACTAATCTAGAAAATGAAATCCTCATAAGTCTTGTGAAAAAAACAACAAAGTAAAAATATTTGTGATATTCAAAGAGGTTGCAAGGATGTTATTGTTTAACCCTTTCACGACTGCCATACGGCTATATACATTCTAACTGCCAATGCCCCATGCAGTTGTCACGTATATAAACATTGACAGTGTGCATCGGAGTGCAGAGCTGCTTCAGTGTGAGCAGCTCTGCACTAATCTATGTGCCGGCTCTCTACAAGTGCCGGCACCTCTTCCACTTAGTTTCATAAAACAACCATGTGGTTTTTATGAAACTAAGCTTAGAAGTACAGCGCTGCTCACACTCAAGCAGTGCTGCACTTTTCTATCTCTCCCTGCGCTCTCCCCCGTGTGCTGGCACCTCCCCCGTCCTTCTGTCCATGGCTTCTGCCCAGAGATATCGGAGCCAGTAAGCTCATTATCTGGGCAGATAATGGCCAAAAATCGCTTTGTCCGGTAAAATTACCGCGACCACATTCACTTTCATTACTTGCCATGTATGCTACGGAACATAGTGATCTTTTGGCCACGCGTGTCCAAAATCGCCGTGTATCACCAGCCTAATCCTTTACTATACATCAATATATATGGTAGGCAATATATCAATATATACACAGAGGGATAGATACACAGAGGGATAGATACACAGAGGGATAGATACACAGAGGGATAGATACACAGAGGGATAGATACACAGAGGGATAGATACACAGATGGATAGATACACAGATGGATAGATACACAGATGGATAGATACACCGATGGATAGATACACACATAGATAGATAGATACACACATAAATAGATGATAGATAGAAATCTATTTATTGGAGGGAAAAAAAGTGTGTGTGTTTTATTACTACTATTATTATTCTCCTTCCCTGACAGCCTGCCAGGAGAGTTAGAAGTTACAGGAGGGGGTGTCGCGAGGGAGGGCAGGGGGGGGTGTCGCGTGGGGGGCGGTGGGGGTGCAGCGAGATTTGTGGCAGGGGTGCCGCGTGTATCGGAAAGCGCCGCCGACGCGGATAGTATTGTGATTATGTGTGACAATGATCACATGCCCAGACACCACGCTGATTGGTCTATGGACAGAGCTCTGTGATGTCAGCTGTCTGGAGACAGCTGTATCACGGAGCTAAATGCCGCCACAGAGCGGAAAAATTTATAATTCTGCAGGACGTTCTAGAACGGCCCTGCAGAGTTAATTGCGGTCTGTCCGGACGTTTAGGCCCTGTTCACACGGAGTTTTTTGCAGGAGGAAAATTCCTCCTGTAAAAACTGACCCTGGAGGTTTTCATGTTTGATGTGGTTTTTGACGTGGTTTTTGACGTGGTTTTTGACGTGGTTTTTGAGGCGGTTTTCCAGGCGGTTTTTCAGGCTGTTTTTGCCGAGGTTTTCACACGCATGAGGCTGGGTTCACACAACCATGTTACGTCCATAATGTACGGAACGTATTTCGGCCGGAAGACCCGGACCGAAGACAGTGCAGGGAGCCGGGCTCCTAGCATCATAGTGATGTACGACACTAGGAGTCCCTGCCTCTGCGTGGAACTACTGTCCCGTACTGTAATCATGATTACAGTACGGGACAGTTGTCCTGCAGCGAGGCAGGGACTCCTAGCGACGTACATCACTATGATGCTAGGAGCCCGGCTCCCTGCACTGTCTTCGGTCCGGGTCTTCCGGCTGAAATACGTTCCGTACATTACAGACGTAACATGGTCGTGTGAACCCAGCCTGACAGCCTTCTGTCAACGGATCTGTCACCATTGAAATGAATGGTGATGCAAACGGAACTTACTTCACACTTGCCTTTCCGTTGAGGGGTTCCCCTGACTGAAAGCACCGACGGAACCCCTGAGCAGAAACCACGCTGATGTGAACAGGCCCACATTAAAAAAAACATTGTTTTCTGTTTGCATCATCATTGACTTCAATGCTGATGGATCCGTTGCTAATGGGATACCCTACACTGCGGTATTGGTTCAGTCGAAACGACAGAACCCTTTGCACAACGGGGACAAACAGAAACAATTAGCAACGGATCTGTCACCACTTCACACTTGCCTTTCCGTTGAGGGGTTCCCCTGACTGAAAGCACCGACGGAACCCCTCAGCGGAAACCACGCTGATGTGAACAGGCCCACATAAAAAAAAAAAAGTATACTTACTTCTTGAATCAATTTCCCAACATCAATGTCCATTCGGTGGTACACCTCTGCTGTCGTCATTTCTGTTCCTGAAATGTTAAAAAAAAATAAAAAAGAGATGACATACATGAACAACTGCATAACAAAATTAAAAAATTAAAAATAAAAAAATTGAAAAAAAAAATTGAAAAAAAAAATCAGAAAAAAAAATCAGAAAAAAATTTTTTAAAAAAAATTCTAAAAAAAAAAATGCACAGCTCCATACATGTATAGCATGTATGGAACATAGGAGCAAGTGCACTTACTTGTATTTGGATGCAGGACTTCGGTTTTCTGTATCCCTGAGTTCTGTCCACGATGTTTTTCAGCCTCCACGAGCAGACAGGAAATGACAGCCCCTTTCTGGGCTGGACTAGCAGCAGGAGACTGCAAGAAACTCCTCCAAAACTCTCGGCAATATACTCGTCAGAAAACACCTCACTAGTTCGAGGTGTTTTTTGACGTGTCCCCATTGCTTTCAATGCGGTTTTGGACGCGGAAACCGCATCAAGAAGGGTCATGTCCCTTCTTTTTGCCGCGAGGCGTTTTTTTTACTCGCGGTAAAAAAACGCCTCCGTCTCCCATTGAAATCAATGGGAGTCATTTTGGGTCGTTTTTGGCGCGTTTTCCGACGCGTTTTCCGCGTCAAAAAACGTGTCAAAAAACTCCGTGTGAACAGGGCCTTATAGGTGGCCCGCAAGTGGTTAAAGAAGTGCATATCAGAAATGGAAAACTTGACCTGGACACGGGTATCAATGACCCTTGGTCATGAAAGAGTTGATAAGCTTTAAAAAATGATTGCCTTTAAGGAGAACAGGTCTCTGCAGTAATACATATTAGGCACTCTAATTCCACAATATGACTGGATTTACACGGGCTGGAAAATGCAGCTGATTTTATGCAGGATTTTCGCAGTGTTTCCGCATCAAAATCTTGCTGCGAATTTATAATGCTTATTGGAATATTGATGTGTTCTTTTTTTTAAAAAAAAAGTGTATTGTCATTAGTTTCTTTATTGTATGCAATGAAACTTCAAATAAAATCAAATGTTTCGAAAAGGCTGAAATCCGCAGCATTCTCTGATTTCTTTGTTCAAATCTCATCCACATCGCTGGTACTGTAAGGCTTCGTTCACGCCTGCGTTCGGTATACCTGTCGCTCTTCTCCGTCATAGGAAAATAACTTATTGTTATTATACTACAAAAAAAGTGGATTTACAGTTTTCTCTTTAGGGATCTGGTCTAATTTGTCACATACATGTGCCAAAGTTATAAAACTGCACTTTGCATGTATTTTATTAGGTATCTATCTGTGCAAATGTACTATGCTAAGCACCTGCCTAAAAATATTGATTTATGCTCTTTGTGGGATCTTGTGACCATTTTAACATCAGGGGGACCAGGCTGCTTTCATGTTCGGATTCCATCTCTTTATGAGGGTTCATTCTTTTTACTGTGTATAGTTGTAATGTGTTTTTTCTGTGTATTTTGACTGAAATAAAGATTGTTTGTAATTTTGCAAATACTTGGTCGTGACTTTTCTTCTCTTTCTGGTTTAAAGTTATAAAACATTTAACAATTGCAACGCTACTAATAATAAAAAAAACCTCTTAGACACCCTGTTTTCTTTAAAATAGTTGTGCAACATTTCAGGTTTCAATGAGCATGATCCAACATAAAGAAACTGCCAAATTCTCATAATATGTGTGGTGTATGAGCAATGTATTCTGTGTTTTTGTTTATGACTGAAAACCTCCAAAATGGCACTTTTAGAAATGTTTCCGGTGTATTTAAAGAAAATTTGTCTCCCTTAAACAATATGACCTATTGTTAAAAATCAAGTTTTTATGGTAAACCTTTTTCAAAATGTTTTGGAAATTTTTCTTCTTTTCTATGTTACTGTTTAGAAATATATAATAAATAAATTCTGAAATATTGCAGTTTGAATACTAATTCTCAGCATTGGGATATATTCACATATTTCTGTGGCTGAAAAATGCATTCAATACCGGTGAATGGGGTTGTTACTGCAGCATGTGGATGGATTTGTGCAAGCCCCATTCAAATGAATGGCACAGTCTCAGAAATGTCTGCAACTAATCTGCTACAATACAACAAAGGGTAATATCAGTGAAAGTAGGTCATGGGGATAGCTTCTCTTTCCCCTTCCTGCACAGTAACCTCTGCACGTTGCTCAGAGCATGCCCACAACACTTCATAGAAGTCAATAGGTAATTTTCAGGCTTCATTTTTCTTATCTCCTGGTTCATGAAGTAAATCAAATCTCTGCAACTACTTTGCAGCAGTTCAGACAAGATGACTGTGTTTTTAGGGAAAAAAACACTGTAAAAGAAAAAATTTATTTAGTCCGTTATTTAGCAATTTAAGTTTATTTAAAGGGAGCCTGTCAGCAGGTTCACACTGTCTTAACCATGGCAGGATGAAATAGCGACGGGTACTTTGACTGCAGTGAACTACGCTTTACAGCACTGCAATGTTTCAGAGAGAACCTAGTTTTAAAAAGTTGAGGGTTCAGAGAGGTGTTTGATGGGCAGCTCCCCTCCTCCATCTCGCTTCCCGACAGCTTAATTGACAGGTCTCTCCATATTTGTCAATCAAGCTGAGTCAGGCGGTTAGAAACTAAAGGGTAGCTGCCGATTTGGACACCTCCCTAAGGCTGGAAATTTTTAAAACAATGTTTTCTCTAATATGCCGCAGCAATTCAGAGTAAAATGTAGTTCACTGCATTGCTATTTCATATTGCCAGTGCCTAGGGCAGCATTAACCGGCTGACCGTTTCCCTTTATTTCAGTCATCTCTTTGGGTGAGCTTACCTTATATATTTTTTTTTTCTCTGTTTTAGTATCGGAAGTGTAAATCATGGGAACCGTTGCACAAGGAGCATATCAATGCTGGACGTACACTGCAGGTGATTTTAAAAATATTATGTTTTACAGCAATTCAAATATTTGTCCACTTGTACATATATTTGGACAACACTAGAATAATAAATGCTTTATTTTTATTGAAATTTCGAATGGTCTTTGGCTACCATCCAGGTTTGTGTCTACTTGCTGCTCTTCTGTTTCCTGTGATGTTCCCGTGCCCAAAGGTGTCTTAACAGGGCAATATGAGCCTCCTATTTTTCTTCATGACAGGCTATAGTTGATTAACTTTTCTATACAAAGCAGTGCTGAAAATATGTCTGTACGTTTTGTGCATGCGACAACTGTTTTTGGGCAGAGAATGATCACGGTAGAGAGGAGGAACAGAGTCTGCAGCAAATTAAATGAGTTTTCCAGGACTAAAACGTTGATACCTTATCCTTTTAGGTGATTAATGTTTGATAATCAGTGTCTGACCAATGGGAAAACCCAATACTGCATCTCAGCCCCAGTACCAGGCACAGCCGTACCTGAAGATGGCCCGGTGTGTCTGGATAAACAATGAAGTTCTTCTTTCTGATAATTGCCGTCATTTTGACTCTCACTGGTCAAACATTAGGAGCCTATCCGAAAGGTAGCTAATACATTTTTTTAGTTCTGGGAATACCACTTAAGCAGATGGAGGCAGTGTGGGCCAAGAAAGAACAAGAGAGATTGCTGTAAGACGGCACAACCTGAGCAAACTTACCAAGTAAGAAGAGAACCTGTGATAATAATAAAACAGGTTATAGGTGTCTGCGAGGCTGGTGGTTTCAGGTGCCATGTTAGTTTAGATATGGATCGATTTAGTTTTTGCATATTATGTATGTAGGAAGGTGTTTTCTGAATTCAGCAAATGTTATTTTATGTGTATTGAAAAGTTAAACAATTCTCCCTGTCATGTAATGGACACAGGTGCAGTTAGTGTGTGAATCAGAGCTACCAATAAGCCGAGCACCCATCCATCACATAACTAGGACAGTTTTTTTTCTGTGAGTAAACAATAAAAGTAGGTAAAACGGGTAAATGCTTCAATCTAGGGCTGGGCAATTAATCAAATTAACTTGCCCTCAAGGCCTCTGACAATTCAATTTTTTTAACAGAATCACTGAATCGATTCTTTAGTGGCGCCATGCTGCAGAAGAAAGCTCTGCCTCGTCACCTGCCTGGTTTTCCCCATCTGGCAAGCTGCACCCCGTTCAGTCCCTGCTTTCCCACGGAACTGTTGTATCATTTTGTTCTGTACACAACAGCAGTTCCGTGGGGGAAGCAGGGACTCCTAGTATATAGCTACACCACCCTGTAGATACTTGTAGATAGTGCCACCCCCCCCCCCCCCGCTGTAGATAGCACCTCCCTTGCAGATCGCACAACCACCCTCCCTTGCAGATTGCACCCCCACCCCCCCCTTATAGATTGCACCCCCCCCTTTTAGATCACAGCATCCCCCCATCCTTCTTGTAGATAGCGCCACTGTAGCTCCCACCAAGAGCTGAATTCCCGGTTAGAGCATCCTCTGGCCGGGGATTTAGCTCCTAGTGGCAGATAAAGTGGTGCTATTTATAAGGAAGGGTGGGTGCTGCGATCTACAAGGTGGGATAGGGGTGCGATCTACATGGGGTAGGGGGTGCAATCTACATGGGGGTGCAATCTACATGGGGATGGGGGTGCGATCTACATGGGGGTGGGGGTGTGATCTACAAGAGGCGGTAGGGTGCTATATGCAGGGGTGTGTGGCACTATATGGGGGTGAGTGAGACACTGTCACTATATGTGGGCACTTTGTCACTATCTACAGGGGCACACTGCCCACAGTGCTGTAGTGTTTTCAGGGGATTGGGACAAAAAAAAAAACCCTGACAAAGGAAATCCATTTGGAGAAACACTGATGCAAAAAGGGACATGAAAAACTGACAATTGATCAAATTTTAATGGCCATTTTTTTTCAGTGTCATGTGGCTGTAGCCTAAATGACTAATGCCAGGAGTCCCTTTCACATGTACCGTGGTCGGGCCGGGAAATCCGTCTGACACACGGACCTTTTTCACGGTCCAATCACGGTCATGTGGATCCAGCCTTAATGTAATTTATTTAAAACACCATCGTGGGGCCAAGTACTGCACAGGTTCCGGCTCAGACTTCACACACTATAATGTAATCTCGCCCCAGGGTGCCCGCTCTGCGCTATCTGCCTGGCCCTGCTTCAATTTAGACTGCTTTCGCCTGCAATGACGGAGACCATCTGAGGTGGTGACGGGCAGAGAGGGATGTTAGTGCACGCAGTGCATAATTGATTATAGATTCTGTTAGCCTGTTACCTGCCGGGGAACACAGACGTTATAATGAATTAGATATACATTTTTCCAATTGTATTTATGATAAAAAAAAAAAGTATTTGCAGAGGTTAAAAGTTGTAGTTACATACAATTATTATAGCAATATATGTTAAAAAATTATTTATATAAAGAAAATAATTTATTAAATTATGTCTTGGTATTACTTTTAATTAATCGAGATTCAAATCGAAAATCGCCCATAGTGGTCTCTGACAAAAAAAAAGCATTTTGAAATTTTCTTGAAAATGTGAGAAATTGTTGATTTAAAATTCTAAGCCTTGTAACGTCCTAGAAAAATAAAAGGACGTTCAAAAAAACGATGCAAACTTAAGTAGACATATGGGAAGTGTTAACCAGTAACTATTTTGGGTGGTATTACTGTCTGTTTTACAAGCAGATACATTTACATTTTGAAAAATCATAATGTTTGCCAGTTTTCTCAAAATTTGGAGGTTTTTCACTAACATAAAGTACAATATGTCACGATAAAACCGTCTCGGAATAGCTTGGATAGGCAAAAGCATTCCAAAGTTATTACCACATAAAGTAAAACATGTCAGATTTGAAAAAATGGGGCTGGTCCTGAAGGCCAAAATGAGCTTGGTCCTGAAGGGGTTGAAGGGGTTTTCCCATGAGACACACTTATGACATATCCACAGGATATTTTACTACTAGTAAAAACTATTTGTTTCAAAAATAATTGTTTTGTTTCACCACATTCTGAAAACCATAACTTTTTTCTTTTTGGTGGATCGGTGTGTTATTTTTTGTGGGACGAGCTGTAGTTTTTATTGGTACCATTTTTTGGTACATACAACTTTTTGATCACTTTTTATTACATTTGTTTTTTGAGAGCTAAGTTGAAAAAAAAACAGCGATTTGGTGTTTTAAATTCTTTATTTTTTACAGCATTCACCGTGCGAGTTAAATAATGGTATATTGTAATAGTTGAGACTTTTACGGACGCAGCGATACCAATTTTGTTTTATTTTGTTTTTACATTCATTTAGGTGAAAAGTGTTTTTTTTTACTTCAAATATTTATTAAATTTTTTTCACTAATAGCTTTTACTTTTTTTCCCACATCATATTAGTCCCCTTAGAGGACTTGAATCAGCGATCATTAGATCGCTAGTACAATACACTGCAATAGTAATGTATTGCAGTACATTGTCATCTTTACATACTTCTGTAACAGCGCGATCACTGTTCCTGTCCAATAGACACAGATGACAGCTGTAATACACAGCTGACACCCGCAGCGTATGGTGCGGGCTCAGCGCGTGAGCCCACTCCATACATCACCCCCTGCACCATGACATGATGTTAGGTTGTGATGCAGCGGATGGTGCAAAGTGAAAATTAAAATTTTCCACTGATGTGCCATTTTAGACGATATGTTGTGCCCTCTTTGTGTCACTGAAGACAAATACCTCATAAAATGTTAAGTGGGTTCTCCCGGGTATGGCAATGCCATATATGTGGACGTAAACGGCTGTTTGGGCACTCTGTAGGGCTCAGAAGAGAGGGAGCGCCATATGGCTTTTGGAGCGCAGATTTAGCTTGGTAGTAGTTCTGTTTTGGGGTTTTACTGGTATTTCAGTTATAATGTGGCGGTATATGTAATCTGTGCGGAGTACATCAGGGTATATGTAAGCTGTGCGGAGTATATCAGGGCATAATAAGGGGGTATAATAATGCGGGGAAAAATAAATAATTTCTACATATGTGGCCAGTGTTGCAATGATAAATGGTGCCCAATCTTATCCGCTTTTGAAACACACTGCACATTTTGCGTTGCCATATTCTGAGAGGCAGAATTTTTTTATTTTTTCTCCACCGGAGCTGTGTGAGGGTTTATTTGTTGTGGGACAATCTGTAATTTTCATTGGTACCATTTTAGGGTACATGCGATTTTTTTTGATCACTTATTATTCTATTTTTTGGCAAGCAAGAGGACCAAAAACAAGCAATTCTGACAACGTTTTTTGTTTTTTTTTACGGCACTCATTCTGGCTATAAATGACAATTTTACTTTATTCTGGGGGTCGATACGATTACAACGACACTATATGTATATTGTTTGCGCAATAAAATCACTTTTATAAAATAATACATTTTTTGTGTCCCCATATTCTGAGAGCCATAACTTTTTTTTATTTTTCAGTCAAAAAAGCTGTGAAAGGGCTTTTATTTTTGCGGAACAGATTGTAGTTTTTATTGGTACTATTGTGGGGTACAATTTATTCTATATCTTGGAAGGGGTGGTGACCAAAAAATAGTCATTCTGGCATTATTTTCTACTTGTTTTTTTTTGTGGTGTTCGCCCTGCTAGAACAATAATATTACAGTTTTATAGTTTGGGTCGCTACTTTTTTTTTTTTTACAATTTTTAACTTAGAACTGTTATTTTTACACTTTTATAAAACATTTTTATTAATTTTTTTCTACGACTCAATACGATTACAGTGATACCAAATTTATATAGTATTTTTATATTTTACTACTTTTTAAAAAGTAAAAACTATTTGTTCAAAAAATAATTGTTTTATTTCACCACATTCTGAGAGCCATAACTTTTTTTTATTATTAATAGTTCGGACACAGCGATACCAATTTTGTTTTATTTGGTTTATGTTGGTACTTCTTCTAGATTCAAACCTGATTTTGGGTGTTAGGGTTTTTCAAGGACTTATACAGTGAAGGAAATAAGTATTTGATCCCTTGCTGATTTTGTAAGTTTGCCCACTGTCAAAGTCATGAACAGTCTAGAATTTTTAGGCTAGGTTAATTTTACCAGTGAGAGATAGATTATATAAAAAAAAAAAAACAGAAAATCACATTGTCAGAATTATATATATTTATTTGCATTGTGCACAGAGAAATAAGTATTTGATCCCTTTGGCAAACAAGACTTAATACTTGGTGGCAAAACCCTTGTTGGCAAGCACAGCAGTCAGATGTTTTTTGTAGTTGATGATGAGGTTTGCACACATGTTAGATGGAATTTTGGCCCACTCCTCTTTGCAGATCATCTGTAAATCATTAAGATTTCGAGGCTGTCGCTTGGCAACTCGGATCTTCAGCTCCCTCCATAAGTTTTCGATGGGATTAACGTCTGGAGACTGGCTAGGCCACTCCATGACCTTAATGTGCTTCTTTTTGAGCCACTCCTTTGTTGCCTTGGCTGTATGTTTCGGGTCATTGTCGTGCTGGAAGACCCAGCCACGAGCCATTTTTAATGTCCTGGTGGAGGGAAGGAGGTTGTCACTCAGGATTTGATGGTACATGGCTCCATCCATTCTCCCATTGATGCGGTGAAGTAGTCCTGTGCCCTTAGCAGAGAAACACCCCCAAAACATAATGTTTCCACCTCCATGCTTGACAGTGGGGACGGTGTTCTTTGGGTCATAGGCAGCATTTCTCTTCCTCCAAACACGGCGAGTTGAGTTAATGCCAAAGAGCTCAATTTTAGTCTCATCTGACGACAGCACCTTCTCCCAATCACTCTCAGAATCATCCAGATGTTCATTTGCAAACTTCAGACGGGCCTGTACATGTGCCTTCTTGAGCAGGGGGATCTTGCGGGCAAGATTTTAATCCATTTTTAATCCATTGCGGCGTAATGTGTTACCAATGGTTTTCTTGGTGACTGTGGTCCCAGCTGCCTTGAGATTATTAACAAGTTCCCCCCGTGTAGTTTTCGGCTGAGCTCTCACCTTCCTCAGGATCAAGGATACCCCACGAGGTGAGATTTTGCATGGAGCCCCAGATCGATGTCGATTGACAGTCATTTTGTATGTCTTCCATTTTCTTACTATTGCACCAACAGTTGTCTCCTTCTCACCCAGCATCTTACTTATGGTTTTGTAGCCCATTCCAGCCTTGTGCAGGTCTATGATCTTGTCTCTGACATCCTTAGAAAGCTCTTTGGTCTTGCCCATGTTGTAGAGGTTAGAGTCAGACTGATTAATTGAGTCTGTGGACAGGAGTCTTTTATACAGGTGACCATTTAAGACAGCTGTCTTTAATGCAGGCACCAAGTTGATTTGGAGCGTGTAACTGGTCTGGAGGAGGCTGAATTCTTAATGGTTGGTAGGGGATCAAATACTTATTTCCCTGGCACAATGCAAATAAATATATATAATTTTGACTATGTGATTTTCTGTTTTTTTTTTTTTTTTTTTATATAATCTATCTCTCACTGGTAAAATTAACCTAGCCTAAAAATTCTAGACTGTTCATGACTTTGACAGTGGGCAAACTTACAAAATCAGCAAGGGATGAAATACTTATTTCCTTCACTGTATATAGGGTACATATATACACATATAGTGACCCCTTTACTGACTCGTTGCTGTGGTGGCATCCTATTACAGTACCACGCTCAAATTCAGTGACGACCCATTATTTTACAAATGTTTGTAAAGGCAGACTGCATGGCTAGGTGCTTGATATATATCTATCTGTGGCTAAGGGTCTGAATGAAACCGCCAAATTCAATGATTAAGGGGTGTGTCACAATACTTTTGTGCATATTGTGTATATGTTGTATGTATGAATTCCAGACACTCTTGACATTTAAATTCCAAAGTGGTCATGTGAATAAATCTTTGCATGTAATAGAGGTTTAGTCAGAAATCTGGAATTTTGTAAAAATGTTAACAAATTTTGAACAACATTTTTTTTTTTTTTTAAAGTATTGTGTGAAGTACCAATACCCAACATCAATAAATAAATTACTCAAATTCTGTGTATATGGGTATGATATTTCATTTATTTATTTTTTATAAATAAGCGTGTAAGCTGCTTCAGCAACTTTTGCAGGCAACTATTTCACATAAAGGGTTAATCAGAACACAGTATAGATTATTTGCAAGAGTTTTTTTCTCATAAAAAAATATTCCCATCATTGTAGATCTTGTGTATGTCCTATCTCTAGTGTATGTCACTTTTAACACCCAGTATATCTATAGTAAAAAAATATTCGACCACTGGTCGGAATTCATATATTGTGTTGTTTCATATATACCAAGATTTACCCGTGGTCTGTAAGCATAAAGGGCCAAGGGAGAAGGGGTTATCCAGATGGAAAAACCTGTTTAAATCTGTCTAGAAATCACCCCTCCCCCAAATCAGACTACCCCCCCATCAACAATAAACCTAAATGTATGTTCACCTCACCGGTTTTCTTAGCTTCTCTCCCCCGGATCCGCCCAGCCTCCCCTCAGCATGCTGCCTGTCATACTGTCATCGGGCAGCGTCAGGACATTGCAGCCCTTAGAATGTTGAGTACAGCATCGCTTATAAGGCCCTGACGCTGCTCGGCGTTAGGACCTTGCATGAGCCGCAGCAAAGGAGGGTAAAATAACTTATACTATATTCCAATGTAGTTCCTGATCCAAGACCATATGTGTACAGCGGACATGTCCATATGACCAGTCTACGCACCTGCTGCTTACATTTAATTCCACATATGCAGCATGTCCACAGACTGCCACTATGGATAAAGGTGTGTAAACAATTCACAGCACTGCAAAATAACCATTAACCCCCAAAAATCTTGGCTCAGGTACCTCTGTAGAATGCAGTGTAAATTGGAACATTTTATCTAAACACATTTGGAAAGCACAGACCACCTTTAACCCCTTAAAGTGTAGCTAAACGTTTGACAAACTTCTGACGTGTCATAGTTTGGATTGGTGGGTGTCCGAGCACTGAGACCCCCACCAGTCACTCAAACGAAGCAGCAGAAGCGCTCGTGTGAGCGCTCAGCGGCTTCGTGTCTGTTAGTTTTTTTTCTTTAAATCAATGTATCGGAGTACGGGCTCAATAGAAAGTCTATGAGCCCGTACACCACTACATAGGCTTTCCGGAAAAAGCCGAACAGGAACTAAGCGGCTCAGCGCTCACATGAGCGCTTCTGCTGCTTTGTTTGAGCGATTGGTGGGGGTCTCGGTGCTCGGACACCCACCAATGAAAACTTCTGACATGTCAGAAGTTTGTCAAACGTTTAGTTACGCTTTAATGACCGTACCTGAAAAGGCCTTAATGGCCAGCTAAATTTTTCCGTTTTTGCTACCATGCCTTTCATCAGCTATAAGATTTTAATTTTTTTCATTTTCTTCAGGCCTTGTAAATGTTTGTTTTTTTTTGCGCAGTTTGGTGGTAGAACAAATTCACTGTGTAAGTTATATAACTTATTTTTACATCGTGAATATAGGAAAAAGCGATTCTCTGCATCGTTCTATGTTTTTTATCCCGTTTTATTTTTCACGCTGAATACCCTATTAAATTAATTCTTCAGGTTATTACGGTTGTGTAGATACCTAATATGTGTAGGGGTTTTTTTTTTATGCAATGTATGGGCAATAAAAAAAATTATGCAAAATAATGACTTTTTTGTGACATTTTTTTATATTTATTTATTTTACTTGTTACTTTTTTTTAATCCCGTAAGGGATAACTTTAGTGACAACTTTATTTTTTACTTGTAATGTATTAGCATACTCTTGTATTCTAATACATTACTCCGTGTCACTATGACACAGGCTGCTGTTAGGGCAGCACATAGTTAGCCCTAATAACAGGTAAACTGAACAGACAGCCTTGGGGTCCTTTGTAGGTCCCCAGGGCTGACTGCAGAGGGATTCCCTGGTCTTTGATCTCGTCACTGGGTTTCCGGTGATGCGATCAAAAAGGAGAGTTCTCTTTAATAATGCCGCAGTCTCGGACCGCGGCAATGAAAGGCATAAAGGGTTACTCCCATCTACAAAAATCAAGCTATTAAGCTCACCCTTCTAAAGATCTATTAATTTTTGTAATTAGCTTTCTTTATCCCAGCGATGTAGTTTTCTGGATATTCTTTCTTCAAGTTGCTGTCAGTCCCTCTTTGTTTGTAGCTCGTTGTCTAGGGATCCAGCCACCACTATTTACCTTTAGTGGTGGCCGCGCTTGCACAATGATATCCTCTCCGTCCTTAGGAGAGGATGTCATTTCTATCATGAACGCGCATATCGGCACATGCGCATTAGATGCCGGGCCGGCCACCAGTCGTGAGGTGAAATCAAGGTACTGCATGTAACGTGTGTGTGTGTGTGTGTGTGTCTTTGTGTGTCTTTGTGTGTGTGTGTGTGTATATGTGCATATGTGTGTATATGTGTGAAGGGTGCCATGGTGTTGCAATTCACGGTGTGTTCTTCTCAACCAGGCTTACCATGCTGCTAGAACTACATTTGCTAGCAACGTCGGGAGCGCGCACACCGCAGAGCGGCTTGATTGACATCGAGCCGCTCACGCCCCTTTTTATAAAAGATAACCAGCACTAGCTGATTTATCAAGTAAAAAAAGTGAGTTAGGGAATGATTTTTTACAATTTTGTAGCAGCAAATCATTTTTAATTTAATTTCAGCTTAGAATGCCTAACAAAATTTTTTTGACTCCACTTGGGAATAACCCTTTAAACATCTGGGGTCAGAATGTTTTCTGATCTCCGCTGTATTCAGCAGGCTACTCTAAGTTCAGGAGCTGTTAGTCACAGGAACGCTCATCAGCCTCATCAGTACTGCCTGCCATCAAAAGACGGTGAGTGGTTGTTAAGGGGTTAACAAGCTTTGCAAGCGATAACACTGTTGACAAACGATTAGTTTACTCATGCCAAATTTTTACAAAAGTATCAAACACCTAAAAATTTCCTGTAGTTTATTATCTAAAACATTTTAATTATATTTTAATATGCTTAGTATGATAACAAATACGGGTAATTAGGTTGTGTAAATAAAAAAAAGATAACAATTCTAGTTATACACGTATTGATTAGAAGTAAAGTGGTAGTGCATATATTAATCTAAAACCTTCAGCTAAAGGCTTCAAATAAATATTGATTCACGGCTTCTTAATGCATTTACAAGCTTCTCATTTGAAACAAAAGTGTGCATAGAAAAACAATTCGTATCACAATAATTAAAATGTTTTATTTGCGAACAAATAGAACATAAGTCCATTGGCAAACATTTAAAGAGCTTACAGCAAGTACGGAATACATGTAATACCACTTATTAAATGCAATGGTTATTTAACCCCTTCACGACTGCCATACAGCTATATACGTTCCAATTGCCTTTGCAACGTGCTGTTGTTACGTACGGTATATAAACGCTGGCAGCCTTGAATGGGGTTTAATTTGTGCAGTGCTGCTTCTTTGTAAGTTCGAACTGTAACTACCAAGCTTGTTTCGACCTTAATGACCATGCCAAATTTAGCAAATCTGCTATGTCCGACTTTAGCAGAGAATAACTAAATATGTAGTTTTGCATATCCAAGTAATTCTGGAATAGTTTTTTCGTCACACGTTGTATTTTTTTTAGGTGGTAAAATTAGAACGTTACAATTTGAGTAAATTAAAAGATACAAAAATGTATGACATTTTTAAAAAAACGTAATTGTCCCTTTTATTGAACTACAATATATCACATATGTACATACAGTGAAAGAAATAAGTATTTGATCCCTTGCTAATTTTGTAAGTTTGCCCACTTTCAGTCATGACCAGTCTATAATTTTTAGGCTAGGTTAATTTTACCAGTGAGAGATAGATTATATTTAAAAAAAAAACTGAAAATCACATTGTCAAAATTATATATATTTATTTGCATTGTGCACAGAGAAATAAGTATTTGATCCCCTACCAACTATTAAGAGTTCAGCCTCCTCCAGACCAGTTACACGCTCCAAATCAACTTGGTGCCTGCATTAAAGACAGCTGTCTTAAATGGTCAACTGTATAAAAGACTCCTGTCCACAGACTCAATTAATCAGTCTGACTCTAACCTCTACAACATGGGCAAGACCAAAGAGCTTTCTAAGGACGTCAGGGACAAGATCATAGACCTGCACAAGGCTGGAATGGGCTACAAAACCATAAGTAAGACGCTGGGTGAGAAGGAGACAACTGTTGGTGCAATAGTAAGAAAATGGAAGACATACAAAATGACTGTCAATCGACATCGATCTGGGGCTCCATGCAAAATCTCACCTCGTGGGGTATCCTTGATCCTGAGGAAGGTGAGAGCTCAGCCGAAAACTACACGGGGGGAACTTGTTAATGATCTCAAGGCAGCTGGGACCACAGTCACCAAGAAAACCATTGGTAACACATTACGCCGTAATGGATTAAAATCCTGCAGTGCCCGCAAGGTCCCCCTGCTCAAGAAGGCACATGTACAGGCCCGTCTGAAGTTTGCAAATGAACATCTGGATGATTCTGAGATTGATTGGGAGAAGGTGCTGTGGTCAGATGAGACTAAAATTGAGCTCTTTGGCATTAACTCAACTCGCCGTGTTTGGAGGAAGAGAAATGCTGCCTATGACCCAAAGAACACCGTCCCCACTGTCAAGCATGGAGGTGGAAACATTATGTTTTGGGGGTGTTTCTCTGCTAAGGGCGCAGGACTACTTCACCGCATCAATGGGAGAATGGATGGAGCCATGTACCGTCAAATCCTGAGTGACAACCTCCTTCCCTCCACCAGGACATTAAAAATGGCTCGTGGCTGGGTCTTCCAGCACGACAATGACCCGAAACATACAGCCAAGGCAACAAAGGAGTGGCTCAAAAAGAAGCACATTAAGGTCATGGAGTGGCCTAGCCAGTCTCCAGACCTTAATCCCATCGAAAACTTATGGAGGGAGCTGAAGATCCGAGTTGCCAAGCGACAGCCTCGAAATCTTAATGATTTACAGATGATCTGCAAAGAGGAGTGGGCCAAAATTCCATCTAACATGTGTGCAAACCTCATCATCAACTACAAAAAACGTCTGACTGCTGTGCTTGCCAACAAGGGTTTTGCCACCAAGTATTAAGTCTTGTTTGCCAAAGGGATCAAATACTTATTTCTCTGTGCACAATGCAAATAAATATATATAATTTTGACTATGTAATTTTCTTTTTTTTTTTTTCATATAATCTATCTCACTGGTAAAATTAACCTAGCCTAAAAATTCTAGACTGTTCATGTCTTTGACAGTGGGCAAACTTACAAAATCAGCAAGGGATCAAATACTTATTTCCTTCACTGTACATACTGTACACTTTTTTCTTTATTGAATATATATTTCCATCCCTTTACTCGATTTATGTAATACATTTTTGAACAATTTAGGAGACTTACAAATGTAATAATAATTTTATAAATTTTCAAGTACATTTTCCTGTACTAAGCCAAGTTTGCAAAAGCTCATAGGTGTCAGAATAATGGAAACCCCCATAAATGACCCTTTTTTGAAAATTACACTCCTTAAGGTGTTCATTAAGAGGTGTTGTACGTTTTTTTAAACCTGAAGTTTTTTTTTATAAATCCATGCAATGCAGGTGGAAACATATTTATTTTTTTAAAATTTTTTCACAAATGTGTCATTTTAAAGACTTTTCATTGTAAAGCGAACATGAGAATGAAAAAGCGCACAGCAAAATGTATCATCCGGTTTCTCCTGTGTTTGAAAATACCCCCATTGTGGCCCTACTGTGCTGCCTGGACACACGGCAGGGCCCAAAAGGAAGGGAGCACCCGGTAGCTTCAGGATACAAATTTTGCTTGAAAAATGTTTTAGGCCCCACTCCACATTTGGAGAGGAAAATAGAACAATAGAAAACCCCATAAATTACCCCATTTTGAAAAACTAGACCCATTAAGATATTAATTTAGGGGTGTATTTTAAGCCCATACTTTTTTTTTCACAAATGAGTCGTTTTAAAGATAGATTATTTTGTAATGCAGATATAAGGATAAGGAAATGCACCCCAAAATGTATTACCCGGTTTCCTCTGTTTTAAAAATATCCACATTGTGGCCCCACTGCGCTTCCTCAAGACATGACATCGCCCAAAAGGAAATGAGCACCCAGCTGCTTTTAGCACACAAATGTTGCTTAAAAATATTTCTGCCCCATTGCACATTTGGAGAGGCATTCAGCTGCCAGAACAATAGAAAACTGCCATAAATTATCCCAATTAGAAAACTGGACCACTTAAGGTATTAATTTAGGGGTGTAACGAGTATTTTGACCCTACTTTTGCATTAATTATTGTAAAGCAGGTGAAAAAAAATGTAACTTTTTCTCACAAATGTGTCATTTTAAAGACAGGTTTTTTTGTAAAGCGCACTTGAAAATTAAGAAATGCCCCCAAAATGTATCACCCTGTTTCTAAAGTGTTCAAAAATATCTTCAATGTGGCTCCAATCTGCTTACTGGACCCACGGCTGGTCCTAAAATGAAGGGAGAACTCTTCGGCTTTCAGTACACAATTGAGTGACTTCCAGGCCCTATCCTATGTTTATAGAAGCATTATGCTTTTTTAAAACTACTTCCCTTAAGGCATTCATCTAGGGGTGTGGTGAGCATGCTGAACGCAACGTTTTTATAGGAGCAAATAATGGTTATCTCAGAGAATATGGGTACATATTTTACATGTTTTCTTCAAATTTTTATTAACCGCTCCTGTGATACATTTTAGGAGTCCCTTGGTACCATTGCCCATTTTAGAGGTACCATTTTTTAAAGGGTGGCAATGGATTTGGTTGGTCCTGTATTAAAGTCCACTAGGGGAGATCAGTATATCCTGGTTGTCTTAGACTATGCTACATGTTATCCTGAGGCAGTGCCATTGAGAAACACTTCCTATAAGCCAGGGGTCTCAAACTCGGCCGGGTGGATGGGCCGCATAATGAAAAAATTGGAAGTTGAAGGGCCGCATTACAAAAAAAATTTGATACCATACAAAATTGTTGTTATTTGTGTTTCAATAATTTTTATTGGAGCTTTACAAGAAAAGGTATACTGTAGATCAAACAATGCAAATTACAGTTGGGGACATTCCCCGAAGATCGAATCATCAATTTTATATTTGAACTACTATAACATTAGTATAATAATACCGCTAGGTTTAAACTTCCCGGAAATTTGTGAGTTTACACAATCTAGTTTTCTACTTTAAGTGTCGCTAAATGCAGTCTGGCAGCTCAGTTGGCAGCGTTTGGCAGACACAAGAATGTCAATATTGGGCTTAATATCATGCGCGGTAGCCAATCGCAATGTTGCACGAAGATGTTCATCCATAAGTCTTGACCGTAACGCTGATTTGTTAATCTTCATTGAAGAGAAGAACTGTTCACATACATACGTACTGCCAAACATGGTCATGGTCCTGGCAGCGGCATTAACAAGTTTTGGAAACTTTTCTTGAGAGACAAACTTGTAGAAATCTGGAACACCAATGTCCATATACTTCTGTTTAAGAACAGTGTCGCACTGCAAGTCCACAATCTCCATCTGCAGATCTTCTGAAACGCAAGCGACGTCTACCGCAAACGGAGTGGCAAAGAGTGCAAATTCAGGTTCAAGATCCCGGAACTCATGAAAACGTCGATCAAACTCTTGCAGTAATTGAGAAATGATATCTGAGTAATAACTGAGGTGTTGTGGTTCAACTCGTATCGACTGCAAAGCGGAGAAATGTGCCAAATTGCTAGACTTCAGCTGTTTGGCCCACAAAGACAGCTTACATCTGAATGCCTTGACACTGTCATACATCATCGTAATCATCTGCTTTGGGCCCTGAAGTTTCAAGTTGAGTGCGTTGAGGTGTTCTGTGACATCTGTTAGAAACGCTAAATCAGATAGAAAAGCTGGGTCAGAAAGTTGGAGAGCGTCGTTATCTTTTAGTGCCATAAAAAGCGCTATCTCCTGTCTTAAAGCAAAAAATCTCTTCAACACACTTCCCCGACTCAACCATCTGACCTCGGTATGATACAGCAAGTCTCCATATTCAGTGTCCATATCGGATAAAAAAGAAGTGAACTGCCTATGGTTAAGACCTCTTGCCCGTATAAAATTAACCGTCTTAACAACAAAGTCAATAACTTCTTTCATTTTTAGACTTTTGCTACACAGCGCTTCCTGATGCAGAATGCAGTGTATTGCACTGAAAGGACTCGACAAAGAAAGCTGGTTTCGTTTTGCTTTCAATGAGCCCACAACACCAACATTTTCAGAACACATTGCTGGTGCACCGTCAGTTGCCACGGACACGAGTTTATCCCATGGCAGTCCTGCTGTGTTAATACAACCTTCGAGCTCTTTAAAAATGTCACAACCGGTTGTTGTGCCTTTCATAGGTAATAAATCTAATAATTCCTCGGTTATGTTTAGGTCTCCATCAACCCCACGAATAAAGACAGCACAATATGCAGTATCTGTTACACCAGTACTCTCGTCAAGCGCTATGGAAAATGCTGCAAAACCTTGCGCTCTTGTAATCAGTTGCTGATAAATGTTACCAGCAGATTCAGTGATTCTACTAGCAACAGTATTTGCCGACAAGCTTATGCCTTCAAACAGTTTCTGTTTGTCCGGACAAATAATTTCACATGTCTTTATAAAACAGTCTTTAATGAACTGGCCTTCAGTGAATGGTCTTGAAGATTTACGATCATGTTACTAAGGACAAAACTCGCTTTTACTGAACATTCGCTTGACTTATTAATACTTTAGAAAAAGGTTCGCTGTTTTTTAAGCGATGCTTTCAGTTGCTGAACCTTTTCATCACGTATTTTGCCAGACAGTGCATCATACTGTTCTCCATGCTGCGTCATGTAATGTCGACGCACATTGTAGTCCTAGAGCACCGCGATAAACTGCAAACAAATCAGACACTGGGCTCTGTCTTTTACCTCTGTGACAAAATATAAGTTTTCCCACTTGTCCTGGAATATTGGTTTCTCATCAGCAATCTTGCGATTTTTCGATGACGACGCCATTAAAGACTGTAAAGGGGTTCTCTGGGAATTGAAAAATATGTCCGTTAGCAACCCTGTACTGCCCCCATATAAATATATCATAGTTTGCTGCCACATGGAATTATAGTGCCCTCATAGGCATACATTGTATGTCTATGAGGGCACTGCAGAGCACAGTCATCCACATCCACCTCTGCAGAGCACTGTTACCTATATCTACTACTGCAGAGCTCTGTAACCTACATCCAATTCTGCAGGGCACTATTACCTACACATCCACCGCTGTACAGCCACTGCTGCATACAAATTCTGCCCCCCCCCCCCTCAGTAAAAATATACTGTCCGATCCCCCAATAATTAAAAAATGCACTCTGTAGATGCTGCCACAGTGCCCTCTGTAGATGCTGCCACACTGCCCTCTGTAGATGCTGCCACACTGCCCTCTGTAGTTGCTGCCACACTGCCCTCTGTAGTTGCTGCCACACTGCCCTCTGTAGATGCTGCCACAGTGCCCTCTGTAGTTGATGCCACACTGCCCTCTGTAGATGCTGCCACAGTGCCCTCTGTAGATGCTGCCACAGTGCTCTCTGTAGATGCTTCCACAGTGCCCTCTGTAGATGCTGCCACAGTGCCCTCTGTAGATGCTGCCACACTGCCCTCTGTAGATAATGCCAGTGCCCTCTGTAGATGCTGCCACACTGCCCTCTGTATAGTGCCACAGTGCCCTATTTATTGCCACACTGCCCTCTGTAGATAGTGCCACAGTGCCCTCTGTAATGCTACACTGCCCTCTGTATAGTGCCACAGTGCCCTCTGTAGTGCCACAGTGCCCTCTGTAGTGCCACAGTGCCCTCTGTAGTGCCATAGTGCCCTCTGTATAGTGCCACAGTGCCCTCTGTAGATAATGCCAGTGCCCTCTGTAGATGCTGCCACACTGCCCTCTGTATAGTGCCACAGTGCCCTATTTAGTGCCACACTGCCCTCTGTAGATAGTGCCACAGTGCCCTCTGTAATTCTACACTGCCCTCTGTATAGTGCCTCAGTGCCCTCTGTAGTGCCACAGTGCCCTCTGTAGTGCCACAGTGCCCTCTGTATAGTGCCACAGTGCCCTATTTAATACCACACTGCCCTCTGTAGATAGTGCCACAGTGCCCTCTGTAATGCTACACTGCCCTCTGTAGTGCCCCAGTGCCCTCTGTAGTGCCACAGTGTGCCCTCTGTAGTGCCACAGTGCCCTCTGTAGTGCCACAGTGCCCTCTGTAGTGCCCCAGTGCCCTCTGTAGTGCCCCAGTGCCCTCTGTAGTGCCCCAGTGCCCTCTGTAGTGCCCCAGTGCCCTCTGTAGTGCCACAGTGCCCTCTGTAGTGCCAGTGCCCTCTAGTGCCACACTGCCCTCTGTATAGTACCACAGTGCCCTATGTAATGCCACAAACCATTGTAGATCACCCCCCCCCCTATAGATAGTACCACACAGGGGTGACATCCTAAGCCAGAGCATGCCGATGCACTGGCCTGGGATTCCTTTGCTCTAGAATGGGCCCAACACACCACACCCTGCTGACAGCGCCACATGCCCCTTCTATATAGGTAGCTCCATTGTGACTCCCTCCTCGGCCGGGGTGTGTAGCGCTGTCAAAGGTGGTGTGTGTGGGGCGCTACTAAAGGGGTTTTCCACTTCATGGGACTCTAATTCAACTGCTCACCAATGCGTCACGGACTCGTGACTGACGTTATGAAGGAGCGAGCGCTCACCAATGCGGTCCAAGGAGGACTGACGTCATGAAGGAGCGCTCCTCCTTCCGACCGCTCTATCCTCTCCCCGCGGACTCCGCATTCGCCGGAGGACTGACGTCCTGAAGAAACGCTCTCACCTCTCCCTGCGGGTCGCGGGCCGCAGATGACAGCCTCAGGGGCCGCATGCGGCCCGCGGCCCGCGTGCTTGAAACCCCTGCTGTAAGCTAATTGCCAAAGAGCTCTTTTACATGTTCTCTCATACAGGCGTACCCACGGAAATTTTTACAGATCAAGGGACTCCTTTCATGTCTAAGGTCACTAAAGAAATGTGTAGGCTTTTGAAAATTAAACACCTGCGTACATCTGTATATCATCCACAAACGGATGGTCTTGTTGAAAGGTTCAAAAAAGACACTAAAGGGCATGTTAGAAATGGTGGTTAGCAAGGATTGGGATTGCCTTTTGCCTTATTTAATGTTTGCAATCCTTGAAGATTCGCAATCCTCCACAGGTTTCTACCCATATGGGAACCTGGGAACAGAAACACACACCCTGCAGGAGTGGAGTAGAGCGTATCACACTCGTTCAAGACAGAATTGCTGCAGGTATGCCAATAGTCAAGGAACCTTTAGAGCAGGCTCAAGAGGCTCAAAGCCGTGTCCACAACAGGTCAGATAACGTTAAAACCTTAGGCCCAGGTGATCGAGTGTTGGTGCAAACCATAGGGAGTACATTTCTGGCTAAGTGGCAAGGGCCATACAGGATAATTGAGAAAGTAGGAGTAGTAAAATATAAAGTGTACCAGCCTGGTAAGATAGAACAACTGTACCACATGAACTTGCTCAAACCTTGGAAGGAAAGAGAGACTCTGTCAGAGGTGAGTTTCCCTTGTAAGGTTACTGTTACTCCAGAGATGCCTGTGACATGGGTAAAGACCCCTACACCGCATTCCAAATTATTATGCAAATGTTATTTTTCGCTGATTTTCCTAAATAGTTGATGCAAATGACAGTCAGTATAATCTTCAAGCCATCAACCGTTGGAGTATAATGCAAATTTTATTGAACAAATCTCCTAATGATAACAGATTTTTTTTTAGAAGTAAAAAACTCAAAATGCACTGTTTCAAATTATTATGCACAACAGAGATCAAAACATTTTAAAGGTTGTAAAGAGAACTAAAATGGTCATTTGTTGAATTTGCAGAATCAGGAGGTTATATTTACAGAAATCAAAAGCTCTTTCAATAAAAAAAAACTTCACAGACCAAGTTACATGTTAACATAGGACCCCTTCTTTGATATCACCTTCACAATTCTTGCATCCATTGAATTTGTGAGTATTTGGACAGTTTCTGCTTGAATATCTTTGCAGGATGTCAGAATAGCCTCCCAGAGCTTCTGTTTTGATGTGAACTGCCTCCCACCCTCATAGATATTTTGCTTGAGGATGCTCCAAAGGTACTCAATAGGGTTGAGGTCAGGGGAACATGGGGGCCACACCATGAGTTTATCTCCTTTTATGCCCATAGCAGCCAATGAGAGAGAGGTATTCTTTGCAGCATGAGATGGTGCATTGTCATGCATGAAAATAATTTTGCTACGGAAGGCACGGTTCTTCTTTTTGTACCACGGAAGAAAGTGGTTAGTCATAAACTCTACATACTTTGCAGAGGTCATTTTCACACCGTCAGGGACCCTAAAGGGGCCTACCAGCTCTCTCCCCATGATTCCAGCCCAAAACATGACTCCGCCACGTCCTTGCTGACGTCGCAGCCTTGTTGGGACATGGTGGCCATTCCCCAACCATCTACTACTCCATCCATCTGGACCATGCAGGGTTGCATGGCACTCATCAGTAAACAACACGGTTTGAAAATTAGTCTTCATGTATTTCTGAGCCCACTGCAACCGTTTCTGCTTGTGAGCATTGTTTAGGGGTGGCCGAATAATAGCTTTATGCACACTTGTAAACCTCTGGAGGATCCTACACCTTGAGGTTCGCGGGACTCCAGAGGCACCAGCGGTTTGCTACTTTGCAATGGAATTTTAGCAGCTGCTCTCCTAATCCTATTAATTTGTCTGGCAGAAAGCTTCCTCATTATGCCTTTATCTGAACAAACCCGTCTGTGTTCTGAATCAGCTTCAAATCTTTTCACAGTACGATGATCACGCTTAAGTTTTCTTGAAATATCCAATGGTTTCATACCTTGTCCAAGGTATTGCACTATTTTACGCTTTTCGGCAGCAGAGAGATCCTTTTTCTTTTCCATATTGCTTGAAACCTGTGGCCTTCTTAATAATGTGGAACGTCCTTCTTAAGTAGTTTTCCTTTGGGCACACCTGGCAAACTAATTATCACAGGTGTCTGAGATTGATTACAATGATCCAAAGAGCCCTAAGACACAATACCATCCATGAGTTTAATTGAAAAACGAATAATTAAATATTTATGACACTTAAATCCAATGTGCATAATAATTTGGAACACGGTGTATTTACGTTGCCCAAGTTGTGCATATACCAAAGTGCCTATCCAAGGCTCAGACGCAAGAAACAAGAGTTTGTCTTAAGAAACACTGATGTATTCTCACAGTCGCCGGAGCATACCTCAGTGATAAAACATGACGTGGTCACTGAGCCACAGGTACGAGTTCATTTGAAACTGTACAGTGTACCTGTAGCTCGTAGAAAAGATATATATATAGAGGTCAAAAAGAAGTTGGACCTTGGCATTATTGATGAATTAAAAACTAAGTGGTCAAGTCGCATTGTACTGATCCAAAAAAACAGATGGTACTGTAAAGGATCTGCCAGGCACAACTTCTGTGTATACGCCCATAGGTAATCAGTCTGCACCTGAGTCTATGTCTCTGAGACTGACTCCATCTTCCACCACTCAGGATGGCAGGCTTAGGAGCGGGAGAGCCTATCGCAGCCTGGCCAGACGGAGCTAGCTCCCGCCCTCTGTCTATTTATACCTGCCTTTCCTGTTCCTCCTTTGCTTGTGATTCTTCTCGTGTGGTTTCCTGGCCCAGCTACAGCTTCTGACTATTTGATCCTGCTCCATACTGACCCTGGCTTACGGACTACTCTCCTGCTCTGCGTTTGGTAACTCGTTCTCTCCTGGTTTGACTCGGCTCGTTCACCTCTCTTGTTGCTCACGGTGTTGCCGTGGGCAACTGCCCCATTTCCCTTAGCTTTGTGTACCCTTGTCTGTTTGTCTCGTGCACTTACTGAGCGTAGGGACCGCCGCCCAGTTGTACCCCGTTGCCTAGGGCGGGTCGTTGCAAGTAGGCAGGGACAGAGTGGCGGGTAGATTAAGGCTCACTTGTCCGTTTCCCTACCCCCGGCATTACATAATCACAAGCCCAAATACCTAGTCTACCCTGGTCCCTGACACTACTATGGACCCCCTTGAGACCCTGGCCCAACAAATGCAGGGTCTCTCCCTACAGGTCCAGGCCCTGGCTCAGAGGGTCAACCAGCCTGACGCTACCATGGTAGTGCCCCTCACCTCACCTCTTGAACCCCACCTCAAGTTGCCTGACCGGTTCTCAGGGGACCGGAGGACTTTTCTCTCCTTTCGGGAGAGTTGTAGGCTCTACTTTCGCTTAAAGCCTCACTCCTCAGGTTCTGAGAGCCAGCGGGTGGGTATAATTATGTCCCGGCTCCAGGAAGGGCCCCAAGAGTGGGCCTTCTCCTTGGCTCCTGATGCCCCTGAACTTTCCTCCGTTGATCGTTTCTTTTCTGCTCTCGGACCCATTTATGACGAGACTGACAGGACTGCCTTTGCCGAGAGTCAGCTGGTGACCTTACGTCAGGGTAAGAGACCTGTTGAGGAGTATTGTGCTGACTTTAGGAAGTGGTGCGTAGCTTCCCAGTGGAATGACCCTGCCTTAAGGTGCCAGTTTAGGTTGGGTCTGTCGAACGCCCTGAAAGACCTGCTAGTTAGCTATCCCTCTTCTGACTCCCTTGACCAGGTTATGGCTTTAGCGGTACGACTTGACCGACGTCTCAGGGAACGCCAACTTGAACGTATTTGTGTTTTCCCCTCTGACTCCCCCATGATGCCTCCCGAGGTCCCGTTGCTTCGCTCTTCCACGGAAGACTCGGAGGTTCCTATGCAACTCGGGGCCTCCGTGTCCCCCCGACAACGTAGAGAGTTCCGCAGGAAGAATGGTCTCTGCTTCTATTGTGGGGATGACAAGCATCAAGTGAACACCTGTCCTAGGCGCAAGAATAAGCAGCCGGAAAACTTCCGCGCCTAAGTGATCATCGGGGAGGTCACTTGGGCGCACAGGTATTTCCCGTAAATATGAAACGTAATAAAATCTTGCTTCCCTTTCAGGTCTCTTTTGGTGGTAGGTCTGCTACCGGCAGTGCCTTCGTGGATTCAGGGTCTTCTGCTAATATCATGTCTGTGGAATTTGCTATGTCTCTAGCTATGCTTTTGAGTGATTTGCCTAAACCTGTCCCTGTAGTGGGTATCGACTCCACTCCTCTTGCTAATGGTTATTTTATACAGCATACCCCTGTTTTTGAACTCCTTGTTGGCTCCATGCATTTGGAGCAGTGCTCTGTACTGTTGATGCAGGGATTATCATCCGATTTGGTGTTAGGCCTTCCCTGGTTGCAGTTGCATAATCCCACGTTTGACTGGAATACTGGGGAGCTTACCAAATGGGGTAATGAATGCTTGACGTCATGTTTTTCTGTTAATTCTATTTCTCCCCCTGAGGAGGCGAACACGCTACCTGAGTTTGTTCAGGACTTCGCTGATGTTTTCTCTAAGGAGGCCTCCGAAGTGTTACCTCCTCATAGAGAATACGATTGCGCTATCGAATTGGTACCAGGAGCTAAGCTCCCTAAGGGTAGGATTTTTAATCTTTCTTGTCCCGAACGTGAAGCCATGAGAGAGTATATCCAGGAATGCCTGGCCAAGGGTTACATTCGACCCTCTACTTCTCCGGTAGGTGCTGGCTTCTTCTTCGTAGGGAAGAAGGATGGTGGTCTTAGGCCATGCATTGACTACCGTAACTTGAATAAGGTCACTGTAAGGAACCAGTATCCCCTTCCTTTGATTCCTGATCTCTTTAATCAGGTTCAGGGGGCCCAATGGTTCTCTAAGTTTGATCTACGGGGGGCGTATAACCTTATCCGCATCAAAGAGGGGGATGAGTGGAAGACTGCGTTTAACACGCCCGAAGGTCATTTCGAATACCTCGTCATGCCCTTTGGGTTGTGTAATGCTCCTGCGGTCTTCCAGAATTTCATAAATGAGATTTTAAGAGATTACCTGGGGGTATTTCTTGTAGTGTACCTTGATGACATACTGGTGTTTTCCAAGGAGTTGTCCTCCCACATTGAGCATGTCAGGAAGGTGCTCCAGGTCCTTCGGGAAAACAAACTGTTTGCGAAAACCGAAAAATGTGTGTTTGGGGTACAGGAGATACCATTTTTGGGTCAAATCCTCACTCCTCATGAATTCCGCATGGACCCCGTCCAGGCTGTGGCGGAACAGGTCCAACCTGCCTCCCTGAAGGCGTTACAGTGTTTCTTGGGGTTCGCTAATTATTACAGGAGATTTATTGCTAACTTCTCGGTCATCGCTAAGCCTCTTACGGACCTCACTCGCAAAGGTGCTGATCTCCTCCACTGGCCTCCTGAGGCTGTCCAGGCTTTTGAGGTCCTTAAGAAGTGCTTTATCTCGGCCCCGGTGCTGGTTCAGCCCAACCAAATGGAGCCATTTATCGTGGAAGTTGACGCATCCGAGGTGGGAGTGGGGGCTGTCTTGTCCCAGGGTACCAGGTCCCTCACCCATCTCCGTCCCTGTGCCTACTTCTCCAGGAAGTTTTCGCCCACTGAGAGTAACTATGATATTGGCAACCGCGAACTCTTAGCCATTAAATGGGCATTTGAAGAGTGGCACCACTTCCTGGAGGGGGCTAGGCACCAGGTAACGGTCCTTACCGACCACAAGAATCTGGTTTTCCTAGAATCTGCCCGGAGGCTAAACCCGAGACAAGCTAGATGGGCGCTATTTTTTACCAGTTTTAACTTTTTGGTTACCTATAGGGCTGGGTCTAAAAATATTAAGGCCGATGCACTGTCGCGTAGCTTCATGGCCAGCCCTCCTTCGGAGGAAGATCCTGCTTGTATTTTGCCTCCTGGTATAATCATTTCTTCTATTGATTCTGATTTAGTCTCTGAAATTGCGGCTGATCAAGGTTCAGCTCCCGGGAACCTTCCTGAGGACAAGCTGTTTGTTCCCCTGCAATTCCGGCTAAGGGTACTTAGGGAAAATCATGACTCCGCACTATCTGGTCATCCCGGCGTCCTGGGTACCAAACACCTCATTGCCAGAAACTATTGGTGGCCTGGGTTGCCTAAAGACGTTAAGGCCTACGTCGCCGCTTGTGAGGTTTGTGCTAGGTCCAAGACTCCCAGGTCCCGACCAGCGGGCTTACTACGTTCTTTGCCCATTCCCCAGAGACCTTGGACCCATATCTCCATGGATTTTATCACCGATTTGCCTCCATCCCAAGGCAAGTCGGTGGTGTGGGTTGTAGTAGACCGCTTGAGTAAAATGTGCCACTTTGTGCCCCTCAAGAAACTACCCAATGCCAAGACGTTAGCCACCTTGTTTGTCAAACACATCCTGCGTCTCCATGGGGTCCCTGTCAATATTGTTTCGGACAGAGGGGTACAATTTGTTTCATTGTTTTGGAGAGCCTTCTGTAAAAAGTTGGAGATTGATCTGTCCTTCTCCTCTGCCTTCCATCCTGAAACTAATGGCCAAACTGAGAGGACTAATCAATCTCTAGAACAATATTTAAGGTGTTTTGTCTCTGACTGTCAATATGATTGGGTCTCATTCATTCCCCTCGCCGAATTTTCCCTTAATAACCGTGTCAGTAACTCGTCAGGGGTCTCCCCCTTTTTCTGTAATTTTGGGTTTAATCCACGGTTCTCCTCCGTTTCACCTGGTAGTTCCAACAATCCTGAGGTAGAGGTCGTTCATCGGGAACTGTGCACAGTCTGGGCCCAGGTTCAGAAGAACCTAGAGGCGTCCCAGAGCGTACAAAAAACTCAGGCTGATAGAAGACGTTCTGCTAACCCCTTGTTTATGGTCGGGGATCTGGTGTGGTTATCGTCTAGGAACTTGCGCCTTAAGGTCCCGTCCAAGAAGTTTGCTCCCCGATTTATTGGGCCGTATAAGGTCATTGAAGTCCTCAATCCTGTCTCCTTCCGACTGGAGTTGCCCCCGTCTTTTCGAGTACACGACGTGTTTCATGCCTCCCTCCTTAAACGCTGCTCCCCGTCCTTGGCTCCCTCGAGGAAACCTCCTGTTCCCGTTCTCACCCCTGAGGGGGTGGAATTCGAGGTGGCCAAGATTGTGGACAGCAAGATGGTCCAAGTCTCCCTCCAGTACCTGGTCCATTGGGGAGGATACGGGCCTGAGGAGAGGACTTGGGTACCCGCCCGGGATGTTCACGCTGGGGTATTGGTCAGGAAGTTCCACCTTCGTTTCCCCAATAAACCAGGTCCACTTAGAAAGGGTCCGGTGGCCCCTCATAAAAGGGGGGGTACTGTAAAGGATCTGCCAGGCACAACTTCTGTGTATACGCCCATAGGTAATCAGTCTGCACCTGAGTCTATGTCTCTGAGACTGACTCCATTTTCCACCACTCAGGATGGCAGGCTTAGGAGCGGGAGAGCCTATCGCAGCCTGGCCAGACGGAGCTAGCTCCCGCCCTCTGTCTATTTATACCTGCCTTTCCTGTTCCTCCTTTGCTTGTGATTCTTCTTGTGTGGTTTCCTGGCCCAGCTACAGCTTCTGACTATTTGATCCTGCTCCATACTGACCCTGGCTTACTGACTACTCTCCTGCTCTGCGTTTTGGTACCTCGTTCTCTCCTGGTTTGACTCGGCTCGTTCACCTCTCTTGTTGCTCACGGTGTTGCCGTGGGCAACTGCCCCATTTCCCTTAGCTTTGTGTACCCTTGTCTTTTTGTCTCGTGCACTTACTGAGCGTAGGGACCACCACCCAGTTGTACCCCGTCGCCTAGGGCGGGTCGTTGCAAGTAGGCAGGGACAGAGTGGCGGGTAGATTAGGGCTCACTTGTCCGTTTCCCTACCCCCGGCATTACAGATACGTTAAGGGTCTGTAACAATTTTCGAAAATTTAACCAAGTGTCAAAGTTTAACGCATATCCAATGCCAAGAGTGGATGAATTAATTGAAAGACTCGGCCATTCTAGATATTTATCTATGCTTTACCTAACCGGGGGATACTGGCAAGCGCCTCTCATGTACAGTGCTTATGAAAAAACTGCATTTGTCACCCCCGGATGGTTTCTTTCATTATGTAATTGTCTTGGCGGTATGGCAGCTGGTCAACAGGGCGCAGGTCAGAGTCTATAGTTCATATAGGGTACCTGTGGCAGCTCGGACAGTAGCAAGGCAGGCTTGGCAGGAACTAGGCAACAGGTAGACATCAGGCTTGGAGAAGCAGGACAGGCGTTGTATACAGCACAGCGCGACTACAGCTCAGCATGGCACTAGATCAGAATACAGTTTACAGGAACAGGGAACACTGGGAGCAGGAAACACTAGGCGACCATTTGCAAGACAAACTTGGAATACGACAACAATGCTCAGGCGTGGGAGGATGGGGCTGGGTGCCCAGGGTGCTCTGAGAGCAATTAGCTCAATCTTCAACATGTGTGCGCTCTGGCTTCTTAAGTCTGTACTGAGCTCGTAAGCGCACCCTGGTGGTCACTGTGGAGCAGGATGGCCGTATGTGCAGATATCTCTTGAGAGAAGGGCATCGACAGGATGGGAGGAGTTTGTGGTCAACGACCACAGACGTTACAGTATCCCCCCTCTTACGCCCCCTCCTCTTGGGACCAGAACGAGAGAGAAACCTCTTAATGAGGGTAGATTCTCTACTGGCTCTCAGGACCAATCTTCTGGACCAAACCCCCTCCAATCCACCAAATAAAAAGTCTTTCCTCTCACTCTCTTGGTGTCCAAGATCTTCTTAACCTCGAAGGTGTCTGAAGGGCCGCTGGAGGCAACCACAGAGCTTGCAGTCTTGGTAAAGCGGTTCAGAACCACTGGTTTCAGGAGAGACACATGGAAGGAGTTGGGGATCTTGAGGGTAGGAGGCAATAAGGAACGGTGTCTTCTGTGTGGACTCGCTGGTATGATTGTTGTAAGAGAACTCAGCCCACGAAAGCAACTGCACCCAGTCATTATGCTGCTTGGAGATCAAGTGGCGTAGGTAGTTCTCCAAGATCTGATTGATCCTCTCGACCTGAGCATTGGACTGAGGATGGTAGGCCGAGGAAAAGTCCAACTTTATACCTAGGAGTCCGCAGAGAGCTCTCCAGAACTTCGAGGTGAACTGAACACCCCTGATCAGACACAATATGCTGCGGCAAGCCATGCAGACGGAAGATATGTTGGATGAACAGCTTGGCCAGCAGAGGAGCAGAAGGAAGACCGGTCAGAGGAACGAAGTGGGCCATCTTTGAAAATCGATCCACCACCACCCAGACAGTACTGCATCTGGCAGAGAGAGGCAGGTCCGTAATAAAGTCCATAGCTATATGCTGCCAGTGGGCATTGGGCACAGGCAATGGCTGGAGCAGACCAGCAGGTCTGGAGTGAGCGACTTTGTTAGTTGCACATGCTGAACAGGAAGAAACAAAGTCCATAATGTCCTTGGGCAGCGTGGGCCACCAGAAATGACAAGCAATCAGATCCCGAGTCTTACGGGTCCCCGCGTGACCTGCCAGTCTAGAGGAGTGTCCCCAGCAGAGGATTCTTCCACGGTCAGCCAGGCGCACAAAAGTCCTCCCTGGAGGAATGTCCCCAACTTGCAGGGGGGAGACAATGCAAGACGGATCAATGATGTTTTGTGGAATCTCCATGGTGTCTTCTGTCTCGAAAGACCTGGACAAGGCATCGGCCCTCACATTCTTGTCGGCCGGGCCATAATGGAGCTCAAACTGGAACCTGGTAAAGAACCGTGACCACCTGGCCTGACGAGGGTTCAGCCGTTGGGCCGTCTGAAGATAGGTGAGGTTCTTATGGTTTGTAAAAATCAGGATGTGATGAGCTGCGCCCTCTAGTATATGTCTCCACTCCTCATGAGCCAATTTGATGGCCAGTAACTCCCGGTCCCCAATCGAGTAGTTGCGTTCTGCGGAAGAGAAGAGCTTAGGAAAATATCCACATACCATTGACATGCCCTTGGAGCCTCTCTGGAACAGGAGTGCACCAGCACCGACAGAGGATGCGTCCACCTCCAACGAGAACTGTAGAGAAACATTTGGATGATGGAGGATAGAGGCTGACGTGAGGGCACTCTTCAGGCTATTGAATGCGGACTCTGCCTCAGGAGTCCACTCCTTGGCATTCATGCCCTTCTTAATGAGGTTAGAGATAGGAGAAGTCAGTGAGGAGAAGTTTGGAATACACTTTCTGTAAAAATTGGCAAATCCCAGAAAGCGCTGTATGGCCCACAAGCCTTGAGGGCAGACTTTACCTTTTCAGGATACATCTCGAGACCTCGATTCGAGACGATATAGCCCAGGAAGGGTGCAGCATCTTTTTCAAACACACACTTCTCCAACTTAGCGTACAGGCGATTCTCCCTTAACCGTAGCAGAACTTGACGGACATGTCTCTGATGCGTCATAGGACCTGGAGAAAAAATCAAGATATCATCAAGGTAGAATACTACACAAACATAGAGGAGGTCACGGAAAATGTCATTAACAAACTCCTGGAAGACCGCAGGAGCATTACACAGGCCAAAGGGCATTACTAGATATTCATAGTGTCCATCACGGGTGTTAAATACAGCCTTCCATTCATCACCCTGGCGAATCCGGACTAGGTTGTAAGCCCCACGCAGGTCTGGTTTGGAAAAAATCTTGGCACCACGTATACAATCAAACAGTTCTGAGATCAGTGGCAACGGATATTTATTTTTCACCGTGATCTGGTTGAGACCTCGGTAGTCAATACAAGGATGAAGAGAACCATCCTTCTCTTTGACGAAGAAGAAACCGGCTCCTGCCAGGGAGGAAGACTTCCGTATGAAGCCCCTCTCCAAGTTCTCTTTTATATAGGTGGACATGGACAGAGTCTCTGGCAAGGAGTGAGGATATACCCTACCACGGGGAAGGGATGCACCAGGAATCAGCTTGATAGGGCAGTCATACGCCCTGTGTGGATGCAATGTCTCCGCCTCCCTCTTGCTGAAGACGTCCGAAAATGCAGCATAATGACCAGGCAATCCTGCCAATGACCGAGGTAGCGAAGGCTGAGCTGAACGAATCTGCACCAGGCATCGGCTTCGACACAAAGGGCCCCACTGGAGAACCTCTCCAGAATTCCAGTCCAGGACCTGGGCATGTATTCGGAACCAAGGCAGTCCCAGCAACACCGGGTTAATGGCTTTGGATAGGACATAGAACGACAAGAGTTCGGAGTGAAGGGCTCCCATTTGGAGCCTCAGCGGCTTAGTCACAGCTATAACTGGGTCTGGCAGAGGTAGTCCATTCACTGATGCAACCGTCAACGGCCTCTCCAGGGGGGTGGTGGGTAATTGAAGAAGATCCACCAGGTCTCTACGGATGAAATTAGCAGCGGATCCAGAGTCCAGATACGCAGAGACCTAATGCGTTCTCTCGCCTGACACTATGGTCACTGGTATGGACAATTTAGACAGAAGTCCTTTCTTACCCAATGTTGTCTCTCCTAGCAACCCTAGGCTTTGGGATTTTTGGGGACACAGGCGCACAAGATGGCCACCAAGGCCGCAATATAGACAGAGTCCTGAACTGTGTCTGCGTTCTCTCCTGGCTGGATAGCTTACACTGGTCCATCATCACAGACTCCTTAGGAGGATCGACATCTGAGGACAGCAGGGGTTGCTGCAAAGTAGAAACCAGACTAGGAAGGCCTCTCTCCCGACGAACCTCTTCGAGGCATTCTCGGATCCGCATATCAATCTGGGCGGACAGAAGGATGAGGTCATCCAGGGTAGATGGCAGGTTTCGAGCGGTAAGTTCGTCCTTAATTTTAGAAGACAGTCCATGCCAGAATGCAGCCACTAGGGCAGACATGGGCAAACTACGGCCCGCGGGCCACATACGGCCCGTTAGGCTTTTTAATCCGGCCCGCCGAACTTGTCCAAATTATAGTAAAAACCTCCTTTTTTTTCCCCTTTCCCTGCAATGCCAACGTTTTCCCAATAGATGGCGCACTCAAAACACATTGACCGTTGTTAATGTGGCGCGTATTTCTCTTTATTTCACTTTAATTTTCACTTCGTTTCACGTCACCATTAAGCCCTTCTGTGAAAATGAGCGGACCAAAGAGAAGGAAAGTGGACAGCGAATGCCGAGTGTTTAATAAGGAGTGGACAACAAAATACTTCTTCACTGAAGTCCGATCAACGGCTGTATGTCTGATATGCCAAGAAGATGTTGCGGTTTTCAAAGAGTACAATATCAGCCGTCACTTTGCCACGAAGCATGCAAACTATGCTAGCAAGCAGTCAACACAAGAATGGGCGGCTACTGCTCAGAGGTTGGCAGCTAATTTACAGAGTCAACAGAACTTTTTTCACCGACAAACTGCAATTCAAGAGTCAAGTACCAAGGCAAGTTATTTGCTGGCATTCAAATTAGCAAAGGCTAGCAAGCCTTTCTCCGAAGGCGAGTTTTTGAAAGAGTGCATGGTAGAGACAGCAGGTCTCTTGTGTCCGGAGAGCAAAGCCAAGTTTGAAAAAATCAGTTTAGCACGCAGGACAGTGACTCGCCGCGTGGAACTGATTGACGAAGATATAGTCAGCGAGTTAAACAAAAAGGCGGAGTCCTTTAAGTTATATTCACTAGCACTGGATGAAAGTAACGACATAAAAGACACTGCTCAGCTCCTAATTTTTATCCGAGGGATTAACGACAGTTTTGAGATAACGGAGGAGCTTTTGAGCATGGAATCACTGAAAGGGAAAACGCGAGGAGAGGACTTATATGAACAGGTGTCTGCTGTCATCGAGAGAATGAAGCTACCTTGGAGTAAACTTGCCAATGTCACCACGGATGGATCGCCAAATTTAACTGGAAAAAACATCGGGCTGCTGAAAAGAATCCAGGATAAAGTGAAAGAAGAAAACCCTGACCAGGATGTTATTTTACTTCACTGCATCATTCATCAGGAGTCTTCGGATTTCCCCATTAAATTAAAAAATGAGCGAATCTCGTCTTTGAGCTCCTGAGAATTGCCACAACAAAACTAACTCCAGACTTTGATGCACTGGCAAAAAAGGGAGACCAACAACACTGTTCCCACTGAAATGGTGAGTTTTTCTGCTGTGTTATGAAAAAATGCATATGGAAAGTTTGGAAGTGCGTCTTTTAATTAAGAGCAATGCGCATTTACGTACAGCAGCGGTACAGTAGCTTAATTAACACGCCGCACATCGCTCTTAATTTAAATTTTCAGCTGCAGGTAGGATATTTAATACAGCCTATGTCTGTGTGCTTGGCAACGATACACGTGTACTGTTTGCGCGTGAAGGCGAGGGTGTCCGTGGCGAGTTTGTAGAGCGCGCGGTCAGGACAATCCATCCATGATTTTGCGGAGTTTAACACAAGTAGATATTATTGAGCTTGAGTATTTCGTTGTGTAATAATATGTTTTGAATGTTGAAAGTGATTCCATTTTTCAATAAATGTTGATTTCTTTAACTTTGCACCTTCGATTGAAACTTATTAAAAACAGACGCAATCTTGATAAATCACAGTGCGTATGTTATTTTAATCTATTTACATTTCCTCCTCCCAGTATCTGCGAAATAGTATGTAAATTCCATATCTTGCATATTCCTTGAGACAAATTTATTAACTGATAAGGGCTATTTTTCACATTTGAAAGACAGTTAATAAATTGGGTTGTAGTGTTCTTACTGTGCTATGAGGTTTGCACACACTACATTTAATGCTTTAGTATATCCGGCCCAAACACTCCCTCCAAATGCTCCTGGCCCGGCCCCTCTGTCAAATTTTAGAACCCATTGTGGCTCGCGAGTCAAAAAGTTTGCCCACCCCTGCACTAGGGCCTCATTTTTCCATAACAGTTCTCCCGCCAGGGTGCAGAAGTGGATGCCGTACTCGCTCACGGATGTATCTCCTTGGCGTAGGTTAATAAAGGAAGCCGCTGCAGATGAGACCTGTCCAGGCTCCTCAAACACCATGCGAAAAGTCAGGAGGAAGCCCTGGAAGTCACGGGTCTCTGGTCCTTGTTTCTCCCAGATAGGGTTCGCCCATGCAAGAGCCTTGCTAGTGAAGGGAGAGATAATGAAAGCGACCCTTGCGCCGTCAAACGAAAATGTGCTAGTATACAGGCTGAGGTGGATCTGGCACTGGTTCAAAAATTCACGACTGGTACCTGCGTCTCCATTTATAGCGTTCCGGAAGGGGCAAAGAAAAATGGGTGTCAACACTGCCAGGAGGTGTAGTAGGAGGAACGGCAGCTTGTGCCTCCTGCCAACGTGTGAGAATGTTCAAGGCCTGGAGGAGTTGATCTTGTCGAAACCGGAGGTCTAGCATATCCACCCGCGTCTTTTGTGACGTCGTCATGGTCTTGGATCGACCAGCGGGGTCCATGGCCTGAGCGTAGTGTCACGTAGGGTCCATGGACGAACTGGGCCATACCGCCTTGGCGGTATAGCAGCTGGCCAACAACAGGGTGCAGGTCAGAGTCTATAGTTCATATAGGGTACCTGTGGCAGCTCGGACAGTAGCAAGGCAGGCTTGGCAGGAACTAGGCAGCAGGTAGACGTCAGGCGTGGAGAAGCAGGACAGGCGTGGTATACAGCACAGCACGGCTACAGCTCATCACGGCACTAGATCAGGATAAAGGAACTGGGAGCACTAGGGGACCATTTGCAAGACAAACTTGGAATACGACAACAACGCTCAGGCGTGGGAGGATGGGGCTGGGACCTTCTTATAGTGGTGGTCACTGTGGAGCAGGACAGCCGTATGTGAAGAGCGTCGACTGGATGGAAGGAGTTTGTGGTCAGTGACCACGGACGTTACAGTAATTTTGCCTTTTGGGTTAGGCTTCGATCACATCTGCGTCAGGGTCCTGTTCTGATGTGCCATCTGAGCTTCCCGTCAGAATGGGACCCTGACTGAAACAAACGGAAACCGTTTGCATCACCATTGATTTCAATGGTGATTGATCTAGTGCCATTGGTTTTCATTTGTCTCAGTTGTGCAAGGGTTCCGTCGTTTTGACGGAATCTATACCGTAGTCGCCAACGCTATTCATTCCGTCAAAACGAAGGGAATATATAACTACCGCCTCAACAGGGCAAGAAGGTTAGTTCACTGTGCCTGTCCAATAAATGAATCCTGTCCAATAAATGGAGAGTGTTCCACAGCACACTCCAGATGGATCCCTATAAAGTGGACTCTGTCATCAAAGACTTAGTGATCCTGCACAATTCCACCAGGAATTATGAAACGTCAGCAGATGTTGACCAACACCTTCCAGCAGCCCCTGGTCTTCCTGTCAATTCGCACCATGCCAGACCTGGCTTGAGTGTCAGGGACTTGTATTCTGACTACATCCTGACACCTGAGGGAGCAGTTGCATGGCAGCAGGACTGTATTCGGTCAGGAAAATAACATCTAAAATGTGTTGGCTAATTTTCCTATTTTTTTCTGCATCTGTTTTCGCAGTCTTTTCCAGTTAGTTTGTCTAATTGTTAGTTAGGGACTTGCAAGACAATGAGGACCCTTAATATGAGTTGGGTCTGTGCATATTTTGGTTGAAATACCAACTGTTCAGCTGGCCTACAGGGCCTGGCATGGAGCGATGCAATCAAGGGTGCATTTGCATGCAGCAGATTTTGGAGCAGAAATTTCTTGCCCAAAATCTGCCACATGTGACTCTTCAGTCATTTTGCAGTTTGTGAGTTTGCATATTTTAGCTAAAATATAAACTAATCCCTCATTCTACATTTGTTTGGTTTTTCCAATACAAAAATCAAACCTACTTGGCAGTTTCTGTTCTTTTTATACTCCATTACTATCATATATACCATCCTTTCAACTAACCACTCTCCCAATCCACCGGTCCCCCACCTTAAAAATAAGACAAAACAGGTGCACCAACAAGAAAGTTGTAAAAACTGTTTTCTTCAGAAAATTGTAAAAAATAAATTAATAATTTATAAAGGACAGAAACCTGAGCGAGGGGAAGCTGAGCACTCAGAGGGCTCCCCAGGATATGGCTGCAGACCAGTTGATGGGCCCGGAGCGCCAGCTGTCTGGTAGCAGTGGTGGCGGTGCTGCTGCTTCAGCCGATGGTCGAGAAGGGCCATAATATTGGTCATGAGGGCGGTACGGAGGGTATGGTTACCGGTCCTGGGAATAAAGTACTGAGGAGAACTGATATTCATATACCATATATGGGCGAGGTGGAGGAGTTGGAGTGTTCCAAGGTGGTGAAAGCCTCTATTAGTGGTGGTGGTGGTGGTGGTGTTGCTGCCTCTATTACTATGTTCTTTCTTTTGGAACCTCTCTAAAATGAGGTCCCAAATTCAAGAGATATTTGGTAGTCGAGTCCTCCCGACATTTCAGGTACTCCGGTACCTGGGAGTCAACCTCTTCTGTGCTAGTGGGGCCCGCCCTCCTCCTCCTCAATGTCCTCCTGGGTTTGTGGAGAAGCGGATGCTGAAACACATGTCAGAGGTTGAGGAAGGTCCTCTGTTTTATCAATTGGAGGTTTGGTATGTATGGTAGATGAAGCTCTATGGCCTGCTCATACACCTCCTCTTCCATGTTTTCTGTGCTAAAAATAGAAATATTAATTACAAATCTCGTTCAGGTCAAAGAACAATAAAAAATTTAATTTGATGATATCTTCCTAGGTTCACAAGATCTCCTGTGTCTGTGCTATACTATCCTTCCCATCTTCAAATGTTCATGTGTGGTTAAAGGTGGGGGATTGGTTTTAACTTTTTTTTTTGTGCATGACCTAAATTTTTTTTTTTACTTTTTTTAAAACATTGCATTCTAATATACATCATTTTTTAAAATGTATGGTCAACATGGCTATATCAGTTTTATTTTTTTATTTTGGGGTAAGTTGAATTTTGTAATAGAATCATTTTGAGGTTCATAAAAATATTGTTTATGAATAATTGTTGGGTGGAGGAATAAAAAATGGAAATAACCGTTTTTTTTGTTTTTTTATTTTAAACCGTTGGTTAAAAAAAAAACAACATTTATTTAACCCCTCGGCGCACGACTCAGTAACTGTACTTCCTGGCGTTACTGAGGTTACTTCCCGAACCAGGACGTACAGTTACTGACCCGTTCCCGGTGCTTACTGTTCTAACGGACAGTGTCTGGGAACCGGGAGATCAGCTGACCCTGACAGCTGACACTCCCCTGTCACCGGAAATAGACTCATCATAGCGGTCCAATGCCGGCGATCAATGTGATTGGTGGATCTATACAGATCCACCGATCACATTGTATTTACGTCTAAAACCTTTCCCGGTACTTGTAGTAAAGTCCAGGAAGGGTAACTACAATGTCTGTTAGCGTCCGTGTCAACCCGTCGCGCCACTTGTCAGCCCATCAGTGTCAATCAGTCACAGTCCATTAGTCGCGTCAGTTGTCATTTCGTCAGCGTCAACCCGTAGTGTTAGTTGTCAGTTCATCAATGTCAATTCTTAGCGTCACTTGTCCGTGAGTGTCACTGTCAATTAGTAGCGTCAGTCCTTTAGCTTGTCAGTCTGTGAGCTTCTCAGTCAGTGTCAGTTAGTAAGTGTCATAAGTGTTATAAAAAAAACCTTGTGTTTGTTAGTGTTTAGTATTTGATGTGAAAAAAAATTCAAAACCTTAAAAAACTTAGTGTCTAAGTGTTGGCGGTCGCTAGTGTTTTTAATGTTTTATGTGAAAAAAAGCAAAAAATATCTTTGCTATAAAACTGTATGTTACAGTTCACATAGCTACGTTTGTGTGTTTATACACTGCATATACATATATATACACACACATTTTTAAAATGGTGGTGAGATGTTCCACCGCTGAAGAGGCATATGCAATTATCACGACTGATACAGACTCAGCGAGCGAGGAAGAATGAGGGTATGTTCACAAGCAGAGTCAAAACAGTCTCAAAATACGGAGCTGTTTTCAAAGGAAAACAGCCCTTGATTTTCAGACGTTTTTTGAGCAACTCGCGTATTTCGCTGTGTTTTTCGCTGTTTTTGGAGCTGTGTTCAATGGCGTCTATGAGAAAACTGCTCCAAAAACGTCCCAAGAAGTGTCCTGCACTTCTTTTGACGAGCCGTCATTTTACGCACCGTATTTTGACAGCGACACGTAAAATTACAGCTCGTCTGCACAGAACATCGTAAGACCCATTGCAAGCAATGGGCAGATGTTTGCCAACGTATTGGAGCCATATTTTCAGTCGTAATTTGAGGCGTAAAACGTCTCCATTACGTCTGAAAAGAGGTCGTGTGCACATACCCTTAGAGTTCATGCTCTTGTCCTCCAGTGACAGCGAGGAACCTTCTTGCAGTCGCTGGAGGGTTAGTGCCCAGGTTCTGCCTGACCCTGAAACTGCCAGCTCTGATTGGTCACCCCAAACCAATTACACCCCCCAAATCCCAGAATTTACTGCTGCGGCAGGAATTCATTTGCAAACAGAAGGGCTGCCTGTAATGGTTTTTTTTAAACTGTTTTTTTCTGACGATTTGATCCAACTTATAGTGGACCAAACAAACTTTTATGCCCAGCAATTTATTTTGGAACACCCCAACTCCTTTCATGCCCAGCCCAATAGGTGGCATTCAACTAATTCTGCAGAAATGCAAAAATATTGGGGATTAGTCCTCAACATGGGTCTCACTAAAAAAGCCCAAAGTGAGATCCTACTAGTCCATGGACATTTTATATCACTGTCCTCTGTACCGCAATACAGTGACCAGAACCCACTTTATAAGCCTCGTAACGTCCTAGTATAATTTCTACTCACCGTAAATTCTAAGCCTTGTAACGTCGTAGAAAAATAAAAGAATGTTCAAAAAACAATGCCACTCTAAAGTAGACATATGGGGCATGTTAATTAGCAAC
Organism: Rhinoderma darwinii; assembly: GCF_050947455.1. NCBI lineage: Eukaryota > Metazoa > Chordata > Amphibia > Anura > Rhinodermatidae > Rhinoderma > Rhinoderma darwinii. Next base: position 205,990,589 of record NC_134691.1, read on the forward strand.
AATTTTGTGTGGTATAACTGCCTGTCTTATAAGCAAATGCATTTAAATTGAGAAAAATGCAAATTTTTGCAGTTTTTCGCTAAATTTTGGTGTTTTTCACAATTAAATACTGAACTTATCGAGCAAATTTTACCAGTAACATAAAGTCCAATGTGTCACGAGAGAACAATCTCAGAATCGCTTGGATAGGTGAAAGCATTCCGACGTTATTACCACATAAAGTGAAACCTGTCAGATTTGAAAAATGAGGCTCTGTCAGGAAGGTCAAAAGTGGCTAAAGAGGGAAGGGGTTAAACCGCCGCTGCTGCTGTGTCTGCGATCCACAGCATGAGCAAGTAAGGGAAATGAAGGGAGCGCTGCGGCCCCTTCAAAACAGCTGATCGGCGGGGGTCCCGACAGACGGACCCCGACCCATCAGCTATTGATGGCCTATCCTGAGGATAGGCCATCAATTTTTAGGTGCTGGAAACCCCCATTTAAGGTTTAAAATACCTTCGGTATTAAGGGGTTAAGCACAATGCACCACATGAGTAGGTGAACAGCAGGAAGGGTATTCTACAATGACCTAGTCAAAATCCATGTCTCAATTGAAGCAAGAATCTGTGGCACTATTTGAAAATTGCAGCTCACAAGCATGTTTATTGTGTGATAGTAATATAGATTGAAAAATAGACACATCCATCAATGTGACCTATTACTCAAAAATGTTGATTTAGGCAAAAATCATAATATAATATCAAAATCAAATATCAAAATATAATTAGTCATATGATAACATTTATTATAATGTAATGTTGAAAAGCGTTTCTTTATTATTTCTTTTTCTATCAGCAACTTCGGTCCAATTTGCAAGACATGGAAACACTTTTTCAAAAAGTAAAGACAGAAGATATCCAGGCCTTGACAAAAGTACTGCAACCAGTAAAACTTATGGCTTTAGCATCAATAAATGATTTTCTGGAGATTCATTCAAAATCAGTTGATCAGAAATCAGAAGAATTACATGAAGAAATTCTCTATGATCTGCCAAACATTGGAGCAGCAAAAGGTAGTGTTTTCCTATGTTATGCACATAAAAGTTGTTAGAAATACCCTATACTGTATATAAGTACTCTATGCAGTGTTTGTTATTATTTTTAAATGTACGCGTTTGTAGTCTTATGTTGGCATATTTACTTTTTTCATCAGTGCATTCTTTCCGTTTATGTTGCTGTTTGAGGGCTTTGATTTTTGTAGGATAGGTTATATTTTTTAATGGCACTATTTTAAGGTACATATAATGTATATTTTTATTATTACATTTTGTTAAGCATTACATGCATATATGTAATAGCATCACGTATAACATTCAGTAGAAATATATATGATGTCTCCATTCCCTCTGCCCCCCCCCCCCCAACTTATTCAAACCCCTCCTCCCCTTATCCAGTGCACAGTCCCCTCTATATTTCTGTCTTTTCACTCTGCATTTCTGATATAATTTCTTATTCCACCCAATGATATTAAGTTATCTTGTCTCCCGTTTCCCAGCATAAATCTATCCAGTGCTCTCACTATCACTAATTCCATTGAACCCAGCACTGGGTGGTCTATCAAATTGCCCCACTGCTTCTCAAATTTACTTAGAGCCTTTTGTTTAAAGTATACCCCTTTCTCCAGCAGTACCGATGTGTTAATGGAGCATGTTAATTCCGTTAAGTAAGTGGGAGTTTCTTGTAGCCAATATTAAGCAATTAGTTTTCTTGTATGGTAGGGGATTTTCACTATTGCTATTTTCTCCATCTGTGTCCCTTCTAACTCCCCCGGCACATCCCAACAGGCCCACTCTTGACAATCCTGGAACCGTAACTCCATATACCTTCTCTATCAGAGCCATCACCTCTCTCCAGAACTCTCCCAGTTCATGACAGGTCCAGAACATGTGGCTTAGGTCTACCACCTCTTCTGAGCATCTTGGACATTTCGCATCCCCTCGTAGGCCCATGCACCTTAAAACTACTGGGGTTCTGTAGACCCTTTGTAGCAAAAATAGTTGGGACTTTCTTTGCGTCACATTTAAGAAAAAGACTCCAGGTGATGCCAGGACCTCCCGTCACTGTTCTGTATCTAAAGGTCCAACATCCATTTCCCACTTTGTCTTGACTACTTCCATCTTATCTCCCAATAACCCTGATAAGATGTCTTGATATACTAGGGATATCAGCCCCTTGGTAACACTAGCCTGGAGTACTCCATTCAGGGTCCCTGAGGCGCCAATCTTGAGGTTGACTGTTGGTGTTTGAGCCTGACCGCATGTCTCAGTTGGAGATATTGATAAAACAGAACATTCTGTGGCCCAAACTCTTCCTTTATCTCTTCAAAGGATTTAAAGACTCCATCCTGATATAGCTGCCAAATATATTGTATCTTTTTTTTTGCCAAGTTTGAAACCCTTTTAGCTGGTGAAATTCCCACAAATAGGGATAGTCCTAGATTGGCATATATTTAGCACAAGTTGGTATCCATAGTAGTTGTTTGCATAGCCACCATACTTTTGCTTTTACACCATTCCCCATGAGGTATAAATAACATGTTAACTTTATTCTCTGGGCTGTTACGAATAGTACATTACCTTTTTTTTACTACTCTTGCACAATGAAAGGGAAACAGATGTTGCATAGATACAGTTACATAGCTAGTACAGTCGAAAAAAAAACCATATGTCCATCAAGTTCGAGCAAGGAATGGGAGAAAATTAAGTGATGGGAGAAATGATAGAACTTTGTTTTACCCCTATTGATCCAGAGGAAACTTTAATCCAACTGGATCAACATTCAAACAAGAATGTTTTCATATATTTATACAACTTAATCATGTCACCCCCTTAGTCGTCTCTTTTCAAGGCTAAATAGGTTTAATTCTTTTAATCTTTTCTCAAGATTCTCCATACCCCTTATTAGTTTAGTTGCAGTTTTTTCCAACTCCAGGGTATCCTTTCTATGTACTGGAGCCCAGAAGTGAACTGCATATTCCAGTTGAGGCCTCACTAAGGTTTTATAAAGTAATAATATTATATCCCTGTCCCACGAGCCCATGTCTCTTTTAATACACGACAATATCTTGCTGGCATTAGAAGCAGCTGATTGACATTGCATGCTGTTATTTAGTCTACATGTATAATCAACAAGTACACTCAGATACTTCTCAACAAGTGACTTGCCCAGTTTAGCTCCCCCTAGGACATATGATGCATTCAGATTGTTGGTACCCAGATGCAAAACTTTACATTTATCCACATTAAACCTCATTTGCCAAGTGGATGCCCAAACACTGTGTCCTAATTGGCTTGCAATTTATGAACATCTTTTATAGTTTGGAGTCATCTGCAGAAATAGAAACAGTACTCTTAATCACATCCTCTATATCATTATAAATAGTTTGAATAATAGTGGTCCCAGCACGGAACACTTGGGTACGCCACTTATAACCGAGGACCATTCAGAGTAGGAATCATTGACCACAACTCTCTGGATACGGTCCTTGAGCCAATTTTCTATCGAATTACAAACTATACTTTCTAAACCTATGGACCTTAAATTACCAATTAGGCGTCTATGAGGGACAGTGTCAAATGCCTTTGCAAAGTCCAAAAACACTATATCCACAGCGGCCTCTCTGTCTAGGCTTGTACTCACCTCTTCATAAAAAGAAATCCAGTTGGCTTGACAACGTCTGTCCTTAGTTAATCCGTGCTGGCTGTCACTTACAATACTATGTTTTGCCCCACAA